>NW_027327324.1:0-688225 GCF_047675955.1 Chlorocebus sabaeus
AAAGTGCTCCGAAGAGCATTTCCTGCGAGTGTCATATGAGGGAGAGCTCGGAATGTTTCAGGTTTCAGAGCATTTTGGAGTAGGGACGCTCAGCCTGAATTTGAACGTCTTTTCAAGGAGGCCACACACTGAAGCCCCCGATGTCCGCCCCACACAATCCCAGCACACCCTCTGAAGTCCCCAGCAACAAGATTTTCTTTCTTCAAAAAAAATAAAAAATAAATAAATAAATAAAAAACCCCAAGTCACATAAACTCACACGCAACCACTGAAGGGGGTTGTGGACACCTGCACAGACTGGATGAAATGGAACTGTCACATCTTTACCAGGGTAATTTCAAGTCATTCCTCAAAACACACACCTGTTTTACTGAGCTGCATTTTAAGGTGAACACACACAAATCATTTCGGGGAAACAAATGTCACTTTGGGCCGTGTGTGGTTTCTTGACTCCTGGGAATAACTCAGCGTTCACACCCTCACTTCTGGATAAGGGAGAAGATGCAAAGAAATCTGTTAAAACAAAGACATGGAAACAAGTTTAAGAAGGGTTTGAAAGGTTCCTCCTGTCCCCCTGGAGGGGAGAGGAGGACGCCTGGAAGGCTTACGGGGGACAGGAGCACAGCCTCCTCGGTGTGCCATGGACGTCGCCTCGCTGAGGGGAGAGGACGATGCCTGGAAGGCTCACGGGGGTGGGAGCACAGCCTCCTCAGTGCTTTCTACACTCAGCAGCTTCAGAGATTCCCGTAGAAGCAGAACGCGTGAGAACCGAGTCCGGAACACACCCCAAGGAAAGGGGATGAGGGGTCAACAAAAGCATTCGCTCATTACCAAGGAGCACGGGCATGACGCCGCTTCAAAGAACGTGTGAAAAAGTCACTCACGGGTGTTTCAGAAAATAAGGGTAGCGTGAGATTGCTCGATCAGTTCAAACAGGCTGCCATCCCCCAGGCCATGAAGCCCCTGAGATGAGCCTCTCACAGTGAACAGAAGTCACTCGCACCTCTGCCAGAGAAAGTCCTACAAGCCGACACGTGACCTCACGAAACCTGGCCTACAGCCCGTCGACCACAGTGAGTCTGACACGGTACATCCCTCCAGATGGTTAAGGACCCCAGCCTTCTCGGCACCAGGGATGGGTATCGCGGAAGACAATTTTTCTGAGGGGTGGTTTTGAAATGCAACTGTTCCACCTCAGGTCAGGCATTGGATCCTCATAAGGAGCACCTCCGAGATCCCTTCACATGCCGTTTACAATAGGGTCCCAGCGCCTAGGAGAATCTAAATGCTGCCGCTGATCCAAGAGGAGGCAGAGCTCAGGCGGTCATGCTCACTTCGCCCGCCACTCACCTCCGGCTATGACCCCGGTCCCTAACAGACCATGGACCAGCACGTGCCAGTCTGCAGTCCAGGACTAAGCCCTACTGGCCAGCACACACACACCAGCCCAGGTGGAGACACTACTCGTGACCCTGGCTGGGCAGGAAGGAAGCCTGAGGGCCATTTCCTGACCAGGATGCCACACCCCCGACCCAAATACAGAGGTTCCCCATAAAAACCCACTGTACACTCACCAGAAAACAGAGCCACACCTGGGCAACACAACAAGACCCCCCCATCCCTGCAACAAAGAAAAGAAAAATTAGCCAGGCATGCTGGTGCGCGCCCCAGGTCCCAGCTGCTCGGGTGACTGAGGGGGGAGGATCGCCTGAGCCAGGGATCACGCCACCGCATGCCAGCCTGGGTGACAGAGCAAGACCCTGTCTCGGAAAATATAAATAAACTAAAAACCAACAGAAACTGGGTGCATGTAGGGTGGAAGAAACGCCGCAGGAGACTAGCGAACGGCACCACAGGGTTTCTATCAGGAAGAACAGCACGTCTCCCAACCAAGTGCTCCCGCCCTCATGAGACCCTGTGCTTGGGAAGCACCAGCGAGGCCACGTGGCTGGCCTCTTCCTGCTTTAAATCAAGTGGAACCAGACGCTGTGATGACACACAGGGACTATGACAAACCCTGGAGGTTCTAACTGAGAAAACAATGACATGTGTGAGTTCCTATGACAACGTCTCAAAACAATGGAAGGAGGGTACCGTTTGCAGATAAGACAACTTCTGAAGTCTATTCAAGTGTTACCTCTTGGGAAAATAGGGAAGACTCATTTTCTCCATAGACAGCGCACACACAGCACTTTGCCACACATAATACAAGGCGGTTTATGGCAGTGGCCGCATATTTTCACGTGTATCACCTTTTGGGCATCTTCTAGGTTTGCTAGAGCCGGCGGCTACTTTTATTCCCCACAAAACACACAGAAATGCATGAGCATTATCTCCTCTCATGGAGCATCTACACTAATAGGAAGAAGAATGTCGTGCTCCAAGTGTACCTGCAAACACGGTTTTCTTCTGAAAACCCAAGTGCATGCAAAGCAAACACGGCATATCACTAAAGCGCACAGGAGAGCAGAGCACCTCTGAGTAGAAAGCATGTAAAGGATAGCTAGTTGGGAACATTATTTTAAAACGTTTCTATGGATATGAGTTATCCCAGGGAGCCCGTTTGGTACCTGCATTCAAAGGCAATTCATTATTCGACATCCAACCTTTAACAGAAGGTTCACAGTAAGATCCCCGGAAACGGCATTCCCCTGGTGACTTTTCAATGCTCAGATTTCAGTATCGATACAGCTTGGTAAGCAGTCAGGAGAGGGGCGGCTCAGAGGCTGAAAGCACACAGGTCAGGGCCCTCCTGTGTCCGACAGCCTCACCTGGGCCTCGCTTTCTGCACTGCCCAGGGCTGCTCATGAGATTGTGCCGAAACGGATCTGTGCACGCCAAACAGCTCTCAGCAGGGGCTCAACAGCCAGAAGCCGTTCCACCACACCGTCATCCCCCTTCTAACCAGAGAACACCCGATACAGAAACAGGAGAAACAGGTATTAAATGAGTTGGCAAAGCCAAAATCCACCCGGATCTACCACTCCAAAACAAACATACACCACACTGCCCAATATTGATGGGAGCCAAAAACATGGAAGTCCTGAGAGCCCACACTGACCACAGCCAGACACCACTTCTGCAAGAACCAAGCACGCGCCTAGAGATCGCCCGTGATGACCCAGGAGAGCAGCTTGGAGCAGAGACAAACGTGAAGGAGAGGCACAGGGGCCAGGGTGCTGGGTGTGCCCGTCTGTGTGACCTCACTGAGATTGCTGACCTCTGGCCCTTGGTGTCCGTCCTGTGGAGGAGGTAGCCCCCAAATCCCTGCCTCCCTTCAGCGCTGACGGAGGCTGCCCTGAAGCCTCCCCAGGGCTGAGACCGCTTCGAAATCCTGTCAACTGCACACCCACATAAGCACACAAATAAACAAAGTGTCAAGTACGCAGACAGGAAAAGAAAAGTATGCCAATCCTCCCCTATCCAACAGGCATTGAAAAAGGAACAGGAAAATTGTGGTAGTCTTGAAACCACCACCAGCTATCACGTCCTGTTGAGATGTTTTAGCCAATCAGGAACATCTCTTTACCAAGCACCTGTGTGTTTAGGAAGTCCGTTGACAGATTCCAAACAACCTCGGAGCCTGCGACCTGACCCCCATTCTACGCGCATCACCTCTCCGGCGGAACAAGCCCTGGACACCATTCAGATGGTGAGGAACAGGAACAAGGGTAGCTTGCCCTCACCACCACCAAACAAGCTCGACCCCGAGGAGCCCGGAGAACAGCGACGTTTGCTTAGACGCTTTCCCACTGACCTTGTCAGAGCGAACGTTCCCATCCCACGCCACCCAGTGTTTGACTCTCCCTGGGATGCCAGCAGCCGCCAACCCTCACAACTCACAAGCTGGAAACAGAGGCCAAGCTGACAGGAGGGAGGCCTCTCTCCATCCCCTACTGAATTCGCTCAGGACACGGAGGTTCCCAAACACACACGGCCCCGGGTATTCCACACCTGGAGAACATTCTAACAACAGACGCTGCAAAGACGTTCCCCTAAAGAGAAACTCAGTTTCTAACTTCCCTTAGGGAAAAATAGGAGGCCCAGAACTTTCCAGAAAATCAAGCCTGGGAGGAAGCCCCTCACCTCTGGCACTTCCTAAACCTGCCTTCCCGCAGGTGCTCAGGGATGTCCCCGCGCCAGCCCCGTCCACCCAGGACGGCAGCAGGGCTCAGGCAGCCAGCACCTGGGCAGCAGGCGAAGCAACCCCAGGGTGAAAACGTCATCCCAGGCACCACTTCCCGGAGCCCCTCAGCAAGAAAAACAGAGGCGGGACCAGAACCGAGGGCTGACTCGAGGCTGGGGAGCCACAGACCCGCACAGCTCAATCATCGGACACGCTCTGCTGTGGACAGAGGAGCCCAGCCCAGGGAGAGGCCAGCACAGAGATCCTCGTGCCGGCTCCACGGGCCAGCGTCCCCCAGGGCTGCAAGTTTGCGATCACAGCTTCAGAATCGGGTTCCAGAATCTTCCGGAATCAAAGACACACCCAACTGTAAAGCTGCCAGGACAGCAGGGCCCAGGAGCAGGCTCAGGGGAGGAGCAGGTAGAAACCCCACACACAGCACACACGTGTGCATGCTTACTCCACACATGCCACCCCTTCACCCGATACTATACACGCAAACGCCTCTATGCACTCCATACACACCCTCAAATACACTCACCAAATGTGATGCGTGTACACACTCCACACACCCTCCAACATACACGACACACGCATGAACACGCTCACTCCACACACACCTGCTAAATACACTCACCACACACGCACAAACGTGACACACGTGCACACTCATTCCAGACCTCACGCCCCTCACCAAGTACACAGGTGCACACATCCCCAAGTCCAGCACCTGCAGACTCCACAAGCTTTGGTTTCCCCCACTGTTTCTCTCATCACATGAGATCCACACACACACGTGTCATTTACTGACATCTAACACCCGGGGAGGCCCTTAGACAGAACTGCAGTCACAAGTCGGCTTCATTCAGGCATTCATCACCAGCCCCCGGAAGCCACCTCTCCTGTCCCCACGGGGAGGGGGGGCCGAGACCGCAGGCGTCGCTGGGCTTACAGATCCCCAGGCTGGCAACCCAGCGAAATCAGGAGGGCTCGGCCACGGCCCTGGAGGGAGACGGGTACTGGCTCAGGTATGCGGCACACGGGTCCTCATTTCCATGCGGCGTCACCTACGACAGCGTCGGGTGAAAGCCAGTGGGGCTTGGCATTCCTGGGATAGACGGTCCTGGAATTACAAGGGAAGCTTTTTCACTTCTCCCCTCTGAACACATGAGGTCCATGGTCCCCGCTCACATCTAACCCTGGGAATCGGAATCGGTGACTCCTTGTCCACCTGAGGACCACCCAAGAGGATCCACACACCTGCTGCAACAGCAGCACTGCACCTGGTCCGCAGGGTAGCAAAGCAAATCCCACCTTTTGACGAAAACTGGATTACCCCGACACTGGCAGCCTGCAGTGTGTATATATCGTCAGGCCCCCACATCTGCGGCGCCACCTGCAAGAGGAACACAAACCCTTAGTCCCGGGTTCTCACGATGGCCTGTGAGGTGGATGCTGGCACCTTCTCTCCTCCCAGTGGAGAGGAGAGAAGGCCAGGGCCAGAGCTGGCGTGTCAGGAGGGTCAGGGTTCAAAAACCCCATCATCCACCTCACACAGCAGCCCTGACCGTTCAAGTGACTTCTATCATCAGCCTGAAAATGGACCACAGTTACCAGTAATTCTGAGTGCTGTTCCTTCTGACGTCAGACATTTCGCTAGAAAGATTTTGCCAAATCTGCTTTCAAAATCCTATGCTATGAAATGTCTAACGAAAATCTGAGCTGTGAAATAAAGCACACATTTCAATGAATCCCAAAATGACTATCCCGAAGGAAGTTGTAACTTGAAGTGAAAAATACCCTCTAAAAGACATCAGCCAGAATTACCTGCCATCATTACTGATCCCATATGATTAATGAATTCTACAGCATCCTCTCAGATATAAACTTAAAACCATGAGCTGAATGCACATGTTAGCACAACCAAAGTTCTGCTTTCATAAGCAGCACAGGCGTCTCTGGAGAGGATTTTAATTGGGACTACAATGCGCACGGTGGTGGTAAGAGGTTTCATGCCGGCTGTTCTCCAAGGTGCAACACAGAAACACCACTAACCTCGAAGACACCTTTGTAACGAGATGATGAGAGACGATGTGGACAGAATACTGGAAATATTTGAAAAGGAGAAACAATGCAAGGAAAGAATCTTATCAGTTACCCTTTAACACCCTTAGAAAAACCCGATTTCTCTTTTGGGGTGATTAAAGAAGAAAACGACATTTCTGGATTTTTCTTTTTCTTGTCTTTTTTTTACATTTTCCTTTCTGAGACAGGGTCTTGGCTCTGTCACCAAGACTGGAGTACAGTGGAGCAATCACAGCTCACCGTAGCCTTAAGTGTTCTTCCCACCTCGGACTCCAGAGTAGCAGGGACCACAGGCACGCACCACCATACTCAGCTAATTTTTCTGTTGTGAGAGAGATGGGGTGTCTTGCTCTGTTGTCCAGGCTGCTCTTGAACTCCTTGGCCTCACAAAGTGCTGCGATTACATTACAGGCATAAGCCAGCGTGCCCAACCAACCTTTTTCTTAATTCTATAACAATTACGCCGCATTCAGAGGAAGGATAACTATTAGTGAGAAGAGACTTGGCGAAGCAATATGTTGATACGAAAACAAAATGGTAACAATTCCTCCTTGTGACATTTGAGTTTGAAACTGTTAACATACCAAGCAAAAATGATAGCTCAAATCAGGTTTTACAAAGAAGTCCAATAGATGATGATTCCAATTGTATGTTTGTTTCTAGATCTGAGAAAGTCAGTCATAGCCAACTTCTACAGTTTTGTTGCCATAGACCCAAGATTAAATCACAATGTGCGTGCGAACGTGCCCCAGGGTGCGGCAGGGAACCCCACGCCCACCAAGCACGCATATGCAGAAATATTTTGCCCAAATCTATTTTCCAACATAGAATTAAAGAGGTCCCAGATATACTTCTCTCTCTCCCCACCAAGTATGTGAGGTCAAGTTTATCCTAGTATTCGATAAAAAGGCTCATGTGAAAAAGGGAACAGCAACGCTCAGGCGACCCACGCAGGCCCCGGCAGACGCTCTATAGCAGAAGGGACGCGGCACCGGCAGGGCTGTGGGTGCACCTGCACCCTCGCTAACCTCATGGTGCAAGCACCCGAGGCTCTACAGATTCCACTCCCAGAGTTAGTGGGAAACTCCATCCTAGCACCGGGATGCTCTGCGTTGCTAGATGTACCTGCTTTAAGATATGCATGAACTGTCCTTACTCTACACACGAGACTCACTAGGAGATACTTTCAGATTTATCGGAAAAGAGACATTCCAGCAAATGCATTTCTGTAAGATTCTCTACCTCTTTTCACTGGGGGGGGGGTGGGGGAGGGGGGAGGGGGAAAAGGTAACTTGCCTCCAAGGGTTGGAGACAAAGCCGTTACTGCAAGACAAGAGTGCTGCGCACCCCGGGAACCGCTGCGCCACGAGGCACGAGGCACGAGGCACGAGGCACGAGGCACGAGGCACGAGGCACGAGGCACGAGGCACGAGGCACGAGGCACGAGGCACGAGGCACGAGGCACGAGGCACGAGGCACGAGGCACGAGGCACGAGGCACGAGGCACGAGGCACGAGGCACGAGGCACGAGGCACGAGGCACGAGGCACGAGGCACGAGGCACGAGGCACGGCCGTGCACCCCGGACGCAGGAGTAGCACACGAGGCTAGCACAGGTTGACACCAGCCATCTCCAGAAGCAGGCCTGTCCCTTCCTCCTCCCCCTCAGCCCCCAGCTCCCTCCAGGCCTCAGTGGCTGCTGACAGGGCAGAGGCCACAACTAGAGGAGGCTCTCAACTCCACCAGGGACAGGAGCCCCGGACGCTGGGGACTCCGCTGCTGCCCTCCGCGCCCACCTCCCTCTGCTCCGCCCTATCTCAGGAGCCAGGCGTGGCCACTTTGACCCTCTCCTTCCCTTCTGTGACTCCTACAAAAACCAGTCCAGCGAGTCCAGGCTGCCTCGCACGCCACGGATGCCCGGCACAGGCCACATGTCCTCATCCAAGCTCCTGGGGCAAGAAGGCTCTTGCAGTATTTCGCTTTCTGGTTGAGCATCCCCAGCCTGAAATCCAAAGTGCTCCGAAGAGCATTTCCTGCGAGTGTCATATGAGGGAGAGCTCGGAATGTTTCAGGTTTCAGAGCATTTTGGAGTAGGGACGCTCAGCCTGAATTTGAACGTCTTTTCAAGGAGGCCACACACTGAAGCCCCCGATGTCCGCCCCACACAATCCCAGCACACCCTCTGAAGTCCCCAGCAACAAGATTTTCTTTCTTCAAAAAAAATAAAAAATAAATAAATAAATAAAAAACCCCAAGTCACATAAACTCACACGCAACCACTGAAGGGGGTTGTGGACACCTGCACAGACTGGATGAAATGGAACTGTCACATCTTTACCAGGGTAATTTCAAGTCATTCCTCAAAACACACACCTGTTTTACTGAGCTGCATTTTAAGGTGAACACACACAAATCATTTCGGGGAAACAAATGTCACTTTGGGCCGTGTGTGGTTTCTTGACTCCTGGGAATAACTCAGCGTTCACACCCTCACTTCTGGATAAGGGAGAAGATGCAAAGAAATCTGTTAAAACAAAGACATGGAAACAAGTTTAAGAAGGGTTTGAAAGGTTCCTCCTGTCCCCCTGGAGGGGAGAGGAGGACGCCTGGAAGGCTTACGGGGGACAGGAGCACAGCCTCCTCGGTGTGCCATGGACGTCGCCTCGCTGAGGGGAGAGGACGATGCCTGGAAGGCTCACGGGGGTGGGAGCACAGCCTCCTCAGTGCTTTCTACACTCAGCAGCTTCAGAGATTCCCGTAGAAGCAGAACGCGTGAGAACCGAGTCCGGAACACACCCCAAGGAAAGGGGATGAGGGGTCAACAAAAGCATTCGCTCATTACCAAGGAGCACGGGCATGACGCCGCTTCAAAGAACGTGTGAAAAAGTCACTCACGGGTGTTTCAGAAAATAAGGGTAGCGTGAGATTGCTCGATCAGTTCAAACAGGCTGCCATCCCCCAGGCCATGAAGCCCCTGAGATGAGCCTCTCACAGTGAACAGAAGTCACTCGCACCTCTGCCAGAGAAAGTCCTACAAGCCGACACGTGACCTCACGAAACCTGGCCTACAGCCCGTCGACCACAGTGAGTCTGACACGGTACATCCCTCCAGATGGTTAAGGACCCCAGCCTTCTCGGCACCAGGGATGGGTATCGCGGAAGACAATTTTTCTGAGGGGTGGTTTTGAAATGCAACTGTTCCACCTCAGGTCAGGCATTGGATCCTCATAAGGAGCACCTCCGAGATCCCTTCACATGCCGTTTACAATAGGGTCCCAGCGCCTAGGAGAATCTAAATGCTGCCGCTGATCCAAGAGGAGGCAGAGCTCAGGCGGTCATGCTCACTTCGCCCGCCACTCACCTCCGGCTATGACCCCGGTCCCTAACAGACCATGGACCAGCACGTGCCAGTCTGCAGTCCAGGACTAAGCCCTACTGGCCAGCACACACACACCAGCCCAGGTGGAGACACTACTCGTGACCCTGGCTGGGCAGGAAGGAAGCCTGAGGGCCATTTCCTGACCAGGATGCCACACCCCCGACCCAAATACAGAGGTTCCCCATAAAAACCCACTGTACACTCACCAGAAAACAGAGCCACACCTGGGCAACACAACAAGACCCCCCCATCCCTGCAACAAAGAAAAGAAAAATTAGCCAGGCATGCTGGTGCGCGCCCCAGGTCCCAGCTGCTCGGGTGACTGAGGGGGGAGGATCGCCTGAGCCAGGGATCACGCCACCGCATGCCAGCCTGGGTGACAGAGCAAGACCCTGTCTCGGAAAATATAAATAAACTAAAAACCAACAGAAACTGGGTGCATGTAGGGTGGAAGAAACGCCGCAGGAGACTAGCGAACGGCACCACAGGGTTTCTATCAGGAAGAACAGCACGTCTCCCAACCAAGTGCTCCCGCCCTCATGAGACCCTGTGCTTGGGAAGCACCAGCGAGGCCACGTGGCTGGCCTCTTCCTGCTTTAAATCAAGTGGAACCAGACGCTGTGATGACACACAGGGACTATGACAAACCCTGGAGGTTCTAACTGAGAAAACAATGACATGTGTGAGTTCCTATGACAACGTCTCAAAACAATGGAAGGAGGGTACCGTTTGCAGATAAGACAACTTCTGAAGTCTATTCAAGTGTTACCTCTTGGGAAAATAGGGAAGACTCATTTTCTCCATAGACAGCGCACACACAGCACTTTGCCACACATAATACAAGGCGGTTTATGGCAGTGGCCGCATATTTTCACGTGTATCACCTTTTGGGCATCTTCTAGGTTTGCTAGAGCCGGCGGCTACTTTTATTCCCCACAAAACACACAGAAATGCATGAGCATTATCTCCTCTCATGGAGCATCTACACTAATAGGAAGAAGAATGTCGTGCTCCAAGTGTACCTGCAAACACGGTTTTCTTCTGAAAACCCAAGTGCATGCAAAGCAAACACGGCATATCACTAAAGCGCACAGGAGAGCAGAGCACCTCTGAGTAGAAAGCATGTAAAGGATAGCTAGTTGGGAACATTATTTTAAAACGTTTCTATGGATATGAGTTATCCCAGGGAGCCCGTTTGGTACCTGCATTCAAAGGCAATTCATTATTCGACATCCAACCTTTAACAGAAGGTTCACAGTAAGATCCCCGGAAACGGCATTCCCCTGGTGACTTTTCAATGCTCAGATTTCAGTATCGATACAGCTTGGTAAGCAGTCAGGAGAGGGGCGGCTCAGAGGCTGAAAGCACACAGGTCAGGGCCCTCCTGTGTCCGACAGCCTCACCTGGGCCTCGCTTTCTGCACTGCCCAGGGCTGCTCATGAGATTGTGCCGAAACGGATCTGTGCACGCCAAACAGCTCTCAGCAGGGGCTCAACAGCCAGAAGCCGTTCCACCACACCGTCATCCCCCTTCTAACCAGAGAACACCCGATACAGAAACAGGAGAAACAGGTATTAAATGAGTTGGCAAAGCCAAAATCCACCCGGATCTACCACTCCAAAACAAACATACACCACACTGCCCAATATTGATGGGAGCCAAAAACATGGAAGTCCTGAGAGCCCACACTGACCACAGCCAGACACCACTTCTGCAAGAACCAAGCACGCGCCTAGAGATCGCCCGTGATGACCCAGGAGAGCAGCCTGGAGCAGAGACAAACGTGAAGGAGAGGCACAGGGGCCAGGGTGCTGGGTGTGCCCGTCTGTGTGACCTCACTGAGATTGCTGACCTCTGGCCCTTGGTGTCCGTCCTGTGGAGGAGGTAGCCCCCAAATCCCTGCCTCCCTTCAGCGCTGACGGAGGCTGCCCTGAAGCCTCCCCAGGGCTGAGACCGCTTCGAAATCCTGTCAACTGCACACCCACATAAGCACACAAATAAACAAAGTGTCAAGTACGCAGACAGGAAAAGAAAAGTATGCCAATCCTCCCCTATCCAACAGGCATTGAAAAAGGAACAGGAAAATTGTGGTAGTCTTGAAACCACCACCAGCTATCACGTCCTGTTGAGATGTTTTAGCCAATCAGGAACATCTCTTTACCAAGCACCTGTGTGTTTAGGAAGTCCGTTGACAGATTCCAAACAACCTCGGAGCCTGCGACCTGACCCCCATTCTACGCGCATCACCTCTCCGGCGGAACAAGCCCTGGACACCATTCAGATGGTGAGGAACAGGAACAAGGGTAGCTTGCCCTCACCACCACCAAACAAGCTCGACCCCGAGGAGCCCGGAGAACAGCGACGTTTGCTTAGACGCTTTCCCACTGACCTTGTCAGAGCGAACGTTCCCATCCCACGCCACCCAGTGTTTGACTCTCCCTGGGATGCCAGCAGCCGCCAACCCTCACAACTCACAAGCTGGAAACAGAGGCCAAGCTGACAGGAGGGAGGCCTCTCTCCATCCCCTACTGAATTCGCTCAGGACACGGAGGTTCCCAAACACACACGGCCCCGGGTATTCCACACCTGGAGAACATTCTAACAACAGACGCTGCAAAGACGTTCCCCTAAAGAGAAACTCAGTTTCTAACTTCCCTTAGGGAAAAATAGGAGGCCCAGAACTTTCCAGAAAATCAAGCCTGGGAGGAAGCCCCTCACCTCTGGCACTTCCTAAACCTGCCTTCCCGCAGGTGCTCAGGGATGTCCCCGCGCCAGCCCCGTCCACCCAGGACGGCAGCAGGGCTCAGGCAGCCAGCACCTGGGCAGCAGGCGAAGCAACCCCAGGGTGAAAACGTCATCCCAGGCACCACTTCCCGGAGCCCCTCAGCAAGAAAAACAGAGGCGGGACCAGAACCGAGGGCTGACTCGAGGCTGGGGAGCCACAGACCCGCACAGCTCAATCATCGGACACGCTCTGCTGTGGACAGAGGAGCCCAGCCCAGGGAGAGGCCAGCACAGAGATCCTCGTGCCGGCTCCACGGGCCAGCGTCCCCCAGGGCTGCAAGTTTGCGATCACAGCTTCAGAATCGGGTTCCAGAATCTTCCGGAATCAAAGACACACCCAACTGTAAAGCTGCCAGGACAGCAGGGCCCAGGAGCAGGCTCAGGGGAGGAGCAGGTAGAAACCCCACACACAGCACACACGTGTGCATGCTTACTCCACACATGCCACCCCTTCACCCGATACTATACACGCAAACGCCTCTATGCACTCCATACACACCCTCAAATACACTCACCAAATGTGATGCGTGTACACACTCCACACACCCTCCAACATACACGACACACGCATGAACACGCTCACTCCACACACACCTGCTAAATACACTCACCACACACGCACAAACGTGACACACGTGCACACTCATTCCAGACCTCACGCCCCTCACCAAGTACACAGGTGCACACATCCCCAAGTCCAGCACCTGCAGACTCCACAAGCTTTGGTTTCCCCCACTGTTTCTCTCATCACATGAGATCCACACACACACGTGTCATTTACTGACATCTAACACCCGGGGAGGCCCTTAGACAGAACTGCAGTCACAAGTCGGCTTCATTCAGGCATTCATCACCAGCCCCCGGAAGCCACCTCTCCTGTCCCCACGGGGAGGGGGGGCCGAGACCGCAGGCGTCGCTGGGCTTACAGATCCCCAGGCTGGCAACCCAGCGAAATCAGGAGGGCTCGGCCACGGCCCTGGAGGGAGACGGGTACTGGCTCAGGTATGCGGCACACGGGTCCTCATTTCCATGCGGCGTCACCTACGACAGCGTCGGGTGAAAGCCAGTGGGGCTTGGCATTCCTGGGATAGACGGTCCTGGAATTACAAGGGAAGCTTTTTTACTTCTCCCCTCTGATCACATGAATAAGGTCACCTGACGCCCGCCCTTCGCACCAAACACACAAACTGTTTTTCACACAAGACTGTGATGGAGCTAGCTCTCAGCTGAAAGCAAATACGTGAAACTTTATTTTCCCCATTTTGGATGCAGTGTGAAGACTGTCAGCAATCCAGGGCCCCAGTGTGAAGCAGAGAACAGATGATCTGACTCCCGCCTGAACATTTTCTTCCCTCCCCTCTCTTGGATATTGAACACCCTCAGAGCTACTGAGTCACCCACATTTGCAGGTCATTTATCCAGCCACCAGGATAACGTAATTATGCGAGAAAAATGCCTTCTCAGGGCTTTATCATACTCAGGATGGAAGCTCAGAAGGCTAGGGAAGGCCAAGAAAGGGGGAGCGTCCTCCAAACAGACAAAAACCGAGGAAACCTGTGCAGAGACTCTCTCAAGAGAGCAGAAACAGAGCCCGCGGTAGCCTTTTAGGCCCTGTTGGCCGCAGCCCTGCATTAGGTGACACACTTTCCACAGATGCATCCTGCTGGACCTATTTGAAAAGTCCCGCTGGCGAGACACTGACACCCACTTCCAGCTCCTGCAAGACCGGCTGCAGCCCCACTCCACCCCGGGGCCAAGTCTCATTGGTTGGGAAGGGGATCTCACTGCTCAAACACTCCCTGCAAACAAAAAATCCAAAACCCCTCTTAAAGAATGTTTACTATAACCTCAAAAGACGACTCATCCCAAGACCATGGAAGATACACACACCTGACATCTGGTGGGCATCAGTGTCCAACGCCACGGCTTCCGTGTGGCGTGTGAAGCTGGAGTCCTGTCACGGTGACTCAGGCTGGGGTCTGAATAGGGGTCTTAAAAGCAACTAAGCAACTAGGACGTACACCCCAAAACCCAAGTCCCCACACTCATGTACCTGTCAAATGCTGCGTGGCCATCACCACCAGATGTGAACCAAGATCGATCTGTATCCTGTGGCCCTCATAACCTCCGTACATGCCTGGGCCCAGCACAGGCCTGCACGGTACCCTGCTCACCTCCAGTGGGGCTCTCTCCTGCCAAGGGGGATGGCCCTGAATTAAGTTGAGATTTCCAAAGCTCTACAAAAGTCATCCTTCCTCCTGCTGGTTCAGAAGGCCTAAAGCCCTGAAGACACCAGTGAGAATTGAGCTAGCCTCTTAAGACAGCTCAAACACCTACACACAGGAACGCTGGACCTCTCTGCCCTGGAGAGCAGCCGATAACCCACTGGGCTAAACAGAAGGCACAGACATCACACACCCAGAAGCAAGTGGTGCTCACGTTTGCATTCCAGGAGCCGCCCATGTCAGTCCCCCCCTCCAAGGCTTCCAAGTCCCACTTGATTGTTTTCATCATATCTCTATAACATCAGAGACATTATATCTCGTGGTATCTATGAGATCGCCTCTACTTTTACGAGCACATATGCTCCCTGAGTTACCATGGGATGAAACTGTTCCAATAAACCCAGCGTAAGCTGAAAATATCCTAAATAGAAAGTGCATTTGACATAATAGTTTCAACTTACAACGGGTTCATCCAGAGGCAGCCCATCTCGATTCGAACAATGCACCGAGTGTGACTAGTTCACACCATCACAAGGTTGAAAAACAATCACAAATGTAACCATTGGGAGCCAGGGACCATCTGTATTGTGGCTCCTGTCTTCAGAGACAACAGAAACCTCTTCTTAGACAAGAATCACGATTTATAATCCTCAAAATGTTTAACTAAAATTAGTTTAACAATCTACAGGTTCAAACAAAGCCGAAGTAGGCCCACAAGGCCGTTTGTGCCATTCACTAAGACACATGACTCTGTAGTAACCCTCACCACAGCCCCTCATGGTGGGTCCCACAGGTGGCTGAGGCTTGTGGCTACGGACACTAATGAAACCAAAATCAGTATGCAGGTGCAGTCAAGTCATATGACTTCTCCACTAGAATATGCACAAATATTCATCAGCAAATCTGATCTTTGCTTTACCTCCCCCTCCCATGACCTAAAAAGGAGTCCACCACACACACACCCCACTTGAAAAAAAATTCGTCCTTGCATTCAATTCTGGGCATTTGGAATAGACCTAATGGGGGATTAAACCTTTCCTCCAACCCATTGATTCTTAGAGGATGAAGGATTTTGCATAACACAAGTCAGCATGTAAAAGATCTTGTATAGAAACATACTTTCGAGTGGTCGTCATAGTGATTCAATATACAAAGGACCCAACACACAGCACAATGTCTATTAGAAGAATGATTAATTTGTTCCCCTAAAAATCCTAATATCTACATAGAAAAAATACCCTACACACATTTTATCATTCTTTACCAGTATAGTCATACAAAGGAGTATCACAAAAGCAAAAGAACACATTTGGTTTGACTCACAGTTCTAAATTTAATATAAAATTGCAAAAACCACCAAGACAAACATGACTATGAAGTATTTAACGATCTTCACCTAAATTCAAGTCACCATTCAACCACCAATACCTCTGCTCTCCTTACAGGAACTTTCCAAAAGTCAATTCTGGAATTAACAGGACAAATTTTTCTGGTGATAGAAATTAGGAAGAAATTGGTTGAAGACTGTTCCTTGGCTGTCAAATTTTTCTCAATAATATTTTGTAAAATAAAAGCGTCAAACAGATCTTTACATTAACTTACAATCTATCAAGCAATACTGGAGCAAGCTTTAAATATTAGCCACATTCTCACAAGACAGGGATGCCCTCTCTCACCACTCCTATTCAACATAGTGTTGGAAGTTCTCGCTAGGGCAATTAGGCAAGAGAAAGAAATCAAGGGTATTCAGTTAGGAAAAGAAGAAGTCAAATTGTCCCTATTTGCAGATGACATGATTGTATATTTAGAAACCCCCATTGTCTCAGCCCAAAATCTCCTTAAGCTGATAAGCAACTTCAGCAAAGTCTCAGCATACAAAATTAATGTGCAAAAATCACAAGCATTCTTATACACCAGTAACAGACAAACAGAGAGCCAAATCAGGAATGAACTTCCATTCACAATTGCTTCAAAGAGAATAAAATACCTAGGAATCCAACTTACAAGGGATGTAAAGGACCTCTTCAAGGAGAACTACAAACCACTGCTCAGTGAAATCAAAGAGGACACAAACAAATGGAAGAACATACCATGCTCATGGATAGGAAAACTCAATATCATGAAAATGGCCATACTGCCCAAGGTAATTTATAGATTCAATGCCATCCCCATCAAGCTACCAATGAGTTTCTTCACAGAATTGGAAAAAACTGCTTTAAAGTTCATATGGAACCAAAAAAGAGCCCGCATCTCCAAGACAATCCTAAGTCAAAAGAACAAAGCCAGAGGCATCACGCTACCTGACTTCAAACTATACAAGGCTACAGTAACCAAAACAGCATGGTACTGGTACCAAAACAGATATATAGACCAATGGAACGGAACAGAGTCCTCAGAAATAATACCACACATCTACAGCCATCTGATCTTTGACAAACCTGAGAGAAACAAGAAATGGGGAAAGGATTCCCTATTTAATAAATGGTGCTGGGAAAATTGGCTAGCCATAAGTAGAAAGCTGAAACTGGATCCTTTCCTTACTCCTTATACGAAAATTAATTCAAGATGGATTAGAGACTTAAATGTTAGACCTAATACCATAAAAGTCCTAGAGGAAAACCTAGGTAGTACCATTCAGGACATAGGCATGGGCAAAGACTTCATGTCTAAAACACCAAAAGCAACAGCAGCAAAAGCCAAAATTGACAAATGGGATCTCATTAAACTAAAGAGCTTCTGCACAGCAAAAGAAACTACCAGAGTGAACAGGCAACCTACAGAATGGGAGAAAATTTTTGCAATCTACTCATCTGACAAGGGGCTAATATCCAGAACCTACAAAGAACTCAAACAAATTTACAAGAAAAAAAAACAACCCCATCAAAAAGTGGGCAAAGGATATGAACAGACAGTTCTCAAAAGAAGACATTCATACAGCCAACAGACACACGAAAAAATGCTCATCATCACTGGCCATCAGAGAAATGCAAATCAAAACCACAATGATACACCATCTCACACCAGTCAGAATGGCAAACATTAAAAAGTCAGGAAACAACAGGTGCTGGAGAGGATGTGGAGAAATAGGAACACTTTTACACTGTTGGTGGGATTGTAAACTAGTTCAACCATTATGGAAAACAGTATGGCGATTCCTCAAGGATCTAGAACTAGATGTACCATATGACCCAGCCATCCTATTACTGGGTATATACCCAAAGGATTATAAATTATGCTGCCATAAAGACACACGCACATGTATGTTTATTGCGGCACTATTCACAATAGCAAAGACTTGGAATCAACCCAAATGTCCATCAGTGACAGATTGGATTAAGAAAATGTGGCACATATACACCATGGAATACTATGCAGCCATAAAAAAGGATGAGTTTGTGTCCTTTGTAGGGACATGGATGCAGCTGGAAACCATCATTCTTAGCAAACTATCACAAGAACAGAAAACCAAACACCACATGTTCTCACTCATAGGTGGGAACTGAACAATGAGATCACTTGGACTTGGGAAGGGGAACATCACACACCGGGGCCTATCATGGGGGAGGGGGGGAGGGATTGCATTGGGAGTTATACCTGATGTAAATGACGAGTTGATGGGTGCAGCACACCAACATGGCACAAGTATACATATGTAACAAACCTGCACGTTATGCACATGTACCCTACAACTTAAAGTATAATAATAAATAAATTTAAAAAATAAATAAATCATGCTGCTATAAAGACAAAAAATATATATATTAGCCACATTCTGTCAGGGCTGACATTAAATCAGCCTCAGTCTCATGTCTTGCAGCATCCACAGCTCATTTTCTCAAAACCACTTAAGATTTCAAAATTAACTCAGTTAAACAATGTAAGTCATCTCCTTGATCTTTGACATGAAGGGGTAATTTTCCCCCAAAATAGTACCTCTTTCCTTGACATGATTTAATCTGCAGTTAGAGTATTTAACAGGGTTTTTTTCCTTCATAGAAAATAAAATATACACCTTTCCAATATGAAAAACACTAACTGATAACACTTTTGACCTGGTTCAGCTATAGTTTGTTTTTTTTTTTTAAAGTTTAAAAAAGGAACCTAACTACATCTTTGGACCTTATGTGAGGTCGTGTCCAGGGTCACTGGGACCCCCGCTTGGTTAGTGCAGCCAGGTACCAATTGAAGACAGAAACCCAAGAGTTCACTCAAAGCCCCTTCCCAGTGGTTCATCCTAGTGGAATCCATGGGCACAAAGGAATACAGCATTCCACGGAGGGCTTTGGGGATAGGCTGCTTGAGAACAAAGAAGTGGCTCACGTCCCCCAAGTATAAAAGTCAGTGACTGCTCCCAGCTTCAATGCAGCATCATCCACATCAGCCAAGGTCTGGAATCACCCGAGACCCCATCAACAGGGGATGAACGGAACGTGGCCCGAACATACACAGAAGCAATACTCCACCACACAGCAGAGAGCCCTGTCATCTGCGGCAGCATGGATGGAGCTGGAGTACATTACGTTAAGCAAATGAGCCAAGCAAAGAAACAGCGCATGTTCTCACTCAAGCAGGAGCTGAGAGATCTCATGGAGGCCAAGAGTAGGTGGTGAACAGGGCCCAGCAGAGCCCACTCATAAGCAGGATGGGCAGAGGCTGGTAACGGGCACTAACAGCCTAATGGGAGCACAAGACCTACTATTGACAAATCAGCAGGGGGATGGCAGTGGGTCATCTACTGTGTATTTCAAAACAGCTAGGAGAGAATAATTTGAACATTACCAGCACAAGGAAAAGAAAATGTTTGAAGTGAAAGACATCCCAAGTACCCAGATTTAATCAATATAGGGATGAATCAAAATATCACATGCATTCCGAAAATATGTATATATATTATGTATCAACAAAAAGAAAAACTAATGACAGAACCATTTGCGAAGCACGTGCAGGAGAAGAATGGGAAGCCTGACATGGTGGCTGTGTGTCCCCACCCAAATCTCATGCTCAACTCTAACCCTGTGTTGGAAGTGAGCCCTGGTGGGAGGTGATTGACTCATGGCGGTGGTTTCTAATGGTTTAGCAAAATCCCCCCCAAGTGCTGTCCTCGTGACAGTTCTCCTGAGATCTGGTTGTTTGGAAGTGCATGGAACCTTCCCCTTCCAGCCATGTGAAGGCATGCCTGCCTCCTCTTCACCTTCCACCCTGATTGTAAGTTTCCCCAGATGTAGAAGCCTGTACAGTCCACAGAACTGTATGCCGATTAAACCTTTTTTTCCTTATTACCCAGCCTCAGGTAGTTCTTTTATTGTAGTGGAAGAACAGTACAGTTCTCAGGACCAGCAATGTTTTCCTTCTACCCAGTGGCCAACAAGGTCCCACACCCTAGCTGGTTTTCTGAAGCCTTTGCCAGAACACTGAGGCTGTTTTGGGGATACTAACTCCCCATCTCTGGCAAACCAGATGGGGCATCCTATTTCCCTTTTACCACCTTTGAGAGAGACCCCACCTCTGAAATGACCTCTGCCAGGGGCCTCCTTCAGCAGCAGCAAAGCTGAGTATTCCTTGCACTTCCCTTCTTCTGAACAAGTGAACATTTTAAGCTTGTTTTTCCATCTTCCCAGCTCATTGGAAAAAAAAAAAAAAAATCTTATGCTTTTTATACACACACACACACACACACACACACACACACACACACACGAGAAGTGCCATGAGGGCAGGGGCTCTTGTTTTCCCAGATCTGAGCCTGGCCCTCAAACACTAGCTGAATTCCTACTAACATGATATCCAGAGGCAGAAATGCAAATATCCCCACGACTTCAAATACCCTAAGGATCTAACAGGCCTAGTGGCCCATGTAACTATGGTTTGTGCTGGGCCATTCAACTGGTGTCCAAATCCCTGTCCAAGTGAGCTCTTTAATTTTAGGACTTTTCAGACAGCTTTTTTTGGTTGTTCTGTTTTGTTTTTGTTAAAGGGATCTATTACAGTTACAGTCAAGAATATCCCAGGCCGAGTATGGTGGCTTATGCCTGTAATCCCAGCACTTTGGGAGGCCAAGGTGAGTGGATCACCTGAGGTCAGGAGTTCAAGACCAGCCTGGACAACATGTTGAAACCCCGTCTCTACTAATACAAAAATGAACCAGCCATGGTAGCAGGCACTTATCTCAGCTACTCAGGAGACTGAGGCAGGAGAATGGCGTGAACCAGGAGGTGAGGCTGCAGTGAGCCAAGATCATGCCATTGCATTCCAGCCTGGGCAACAGAGTAAGACTGTCTCAAAAAAATAAAAATAAACCAATATGCCCACTTACTTCTTCACCAATGTCAGATATATCAGTTAAAACAAAAATGTGAAACATGTTTTTAAATTTCAGTGTTGAATTTAACCATATCTTTTGAGATATGGAGATAGAAGTTCCCCAAGGATCAGGGGAGAAAAAAGTTAAGAAAATTTCAAAACCTCAGGAGAAAAACAAGTATGGGGTAAGACCTCAAGGCAAAACTTTTTCTTTGTACTTTGATTTCAAAAGAACAGAGATACCAAAAATATGAAGTCTCCCATCTGCATTTTATACTCCTCTATGTCCTTTGAAAGGCTGGAGATGGGATCCCAGGTTCCAAAGTGCCCGGCCACGGCTCACATCAGGTGGATCCCTCTACATCCTTTGAAAGGATGAAGATGGGATCCCAGGTTCCAAAGTGCCTGGCCACGGCTCACATCAGGTGGCATCTTTCACAGCCGTTTACTCCCCTGTGTCTAGAGAGCTCTGTGGCCCAATTTACACAAAAAGGTCCTAATTTACACACGTTCATCACTTTGAACAAAGTCTCAAGAAATGAGACAAATATTGATACTCCACAGAAGTATTCTCTTCCGAAAAGTCAAGTGTCAGGCTTCCATGAGCCAGGCAGCTTGGTTACAGAAAGCACTGGCTGACTTGCTGGTTTAATGTTAAATGCATTTAAAATGCTAAGTGATCCGGCCCCCCCCAGTGGGTGTGTGTGTTGAGCTGGCTGTAGTAGTGATGCACACAGGACCATGTTCTTTCCTTTGGTTTTGCTTCAAGCAGAGCACCCCACACCCAGGAAGAGGCCATAGGATGGCATCGAGGTCTAGGACAGTTCTAAGGAGAGCTGCAGGCTGACTGCCTCATCCGTAAATAGTCTCTCATTTCAGAGGAAATCATTGAACAGAGTTCATAACACGTGAATGTTAAAATTTCTTATTTCTAATTTCATCGCATTAGAACTTTTGAATAACAGATGTGCACCTGCTCCAAGTCAATGAGGATGCTCGGACAGTCTCTCACAGGTCCTCCGCCTCTACATCCCACCTAGAAAACGTCAGCTCAAGCCGATCACAGCGCAGTGCGATTTTCTATAATGTGCACGCCTGCATCTCAGCAGAGATGTGAATGTCTAGAATGTGCCTGACAGGCCCAGGAGGAACTGCAGCAGCTGTGGGGACACACTCCGCTTAGGAATCCGATTTGGAGGGAACTCAAGGCAACTAAAACTAGTTCCACTGTTTTTTCTTGGCAAGGTTTGACCAGGGAAACTTATCACTGTTGCTAATTCATGGTAATTGGGATGGGGACTTAACAGTAATTAGAGCAATTACAGAATTTGCTAGTCAATTACAATGGCACAGATTCCTGAGAATGGAAGAACTGTTGCCCAGGAATAGAGTTCAAGATGTCCTCCCCATGCCCCGGGAAACATGGCATTTCCATGCACCCCTGCTTTGGTCCCCCAGCCACCACCCTCCTGATCTCAGCCATCTGATGGCATCACTCCCCACAGCTGGAAACACCTGACCTCTTGTCACCCTCCCATCTCCCCTGCCTTCTTCCAGCCCGGGGTCTTCAGGGATGCCCACAGAAGGGACCAGGAAACCAGGGCCTGCATTCAAAGTCCTCCACGGCAGGACAATCACCAACGGCCAATACTCCCAGAACCTTCCACCTCTAAAACGCTGCATTCTCTTTGCTATGTACACACGGAAGCATGTCAGGTTCCACCTAAAGGTATCATCAGGTTCCACGCTGGTCAGGAGCCCAAGCCTAGTCACTCTGCGTGACTCAATTCACCATCCACCGAGAAGCCTGCAGTTTGGATGGTGGATGCATTTCCCCTGAAGACTCAGAGACGGGAGCCTGGCCAAGGAGACCCATCAACCCCAGTCCCTGCAAGGCCCGGATATCCCCTCTGCTGTCTGCACAGAGTACCACAAGTCTAGCAGTGCTGGCTCTGTGGTGGGATCCATCTGAACCTGCAGAGGACCCGGGGCAGAACCGTGCAGCCTAGCTGCAGCCAGAGGCCTAAGGGATTCCCACAAGGCTCTCCAGCCAAGGTGCCCTCACTACAGGCAAAGCCATGCAAGAGAACAGCCTGCTGAACTGGAAATGTCCCAATCTGCTCAGCCAACACAGAAAGACAACAGCCACCTACAGCTGCTGAGCCCCGAAACGTGGCCACTGGGTCTGAAGGGCTGAATCTGGAATTTAATCTGTGAAGTTATTTTCAAATGTGTTTAGCTATGTAATCAAATCTTTATTCTAATTAAATTTAAAGGAGCCTCTGGATATGGGCTCCCTTGTCAGGCATCACAGCTCCAGGGAATAATGGGAGAGAGAGGCCCAGAGCCTCTCTGCATTCTCCACGCTAATTCAACATGTCATCATAAGGAAAGGCACTCCAGCAGGAGAGGTGTGCACAGGAAGAAATGGATTGGCCCTGACACAAGCATGACCCCCATGGCATCACAGCTGCCTCAGCCAACAGGCAAAAGACAATGATGCCCACCTGGACAGGCCACCGGATGTGATGACGCAACCCAAGCCCTAGGCCCACAGCAGCCAGAGACCACCCGCTGCTCGTCCCGGGTGAAACACAAGCCCTGGTCCCACAGCAGCCAGAGACTACCCGCTGCTCATCTGGGTGAAATAGGCAGAGCTGCCTGAGCCCTCAAAAGCAGGAAGAATTAAGGAGGCAATTCCCGCAATTCCCAGGACACACATGACACGCCTCGGAGACAGACACAGGCTTCGCTGTGAAAGTGCAGAGGATGGTGCAGTCCCTAGGTGGGCTGCTTCTTCCAACGATCGGGGAAGAAACCAGATCCATTTCCTTGTAGGAGAACCATTTGTACCGTGATTAGACAGGAGACAGAAGGTGGCTGATGTTATCAGATCACCAAGCACCGCACGGCTGCTTCTCCAAGGAGAGCCTGGAAACTTGCAGCCACCCGTGTAGGGGCTGCAGTGTTTACAATGGAGACATGGGTGACTGAGGTCTGGCTTCCTCAGGGAAGCTAAATTTGAACTTTCACCACTGAGGAATCTGTCATTTACAGTCACTCTCCCTCAGTGCAGAAGAGGGCTCAAGACACTGCACCAGACTTCAACACTCAGGGACAAATTCACAAGTTTTACAAAATGTCTATTTACTTGGGATGCCAGAAGAGATGTAGCTTCACACACACACACACACACACCCGGGTTTGCTTAGCCCCTCCACCAGTGGACCTCACCAACGGATGACACATCCACGCCTCATCCATGGCAGCAAAGAAAACCACTTGGAAGACAGCCACTCCCACCAATCTTCCTGGTTTTGGTGTTTAAAACCTGCATCTCATACGTGAGATTACACTTCTCCGAACAACAGACATTGCGACTGTCATTTCACCCAAAAGGGCTTTAAGAAATGACACACGGCCCAGATGCCACAGGTCGCAGGCCACCGTACTCTAGCCTAATTCCTTTGTACCTGTATGGAGGCTTCACAGATACAGCCCCGTCACAATAATGACCGTATGAGAAGCTCAGGGCAGAGAGGAACTCAATGCTGAATTTTTACATATTTATCGCCCTTTTATCCAGAAGACAATGGAGAAAGGCTGGGGCAGATCACCTCATTGAGTGTAATGACTCCAGCCACTTCTCTTCATCCCAGGTCACTCCCTCAAATCACACGCTTTTGAGAAACCAAAGCCATTCTGTTCTCTTCACTCTGGGTTCCAAGTACTAAATTCCTCCATTTTATATCTGGACTGCAATCTGATACAAAATTTAAAGCTAATTTAGGTTGCGGTAATAGCTCCTATTTACGTTATAGAAAAGGCATGAATGAAAACTTTAATCTGTTCATAGGACCAATTTTGTAAACAAACCAATTATTCAAGCAATGATTGTCTTCAGATGCAAATTAATTTGCTCCTAAAAGATTTTCCAATAGGCATTTTTAAATCCATGGTCTGTATTTCCTGAGCCTGTCTCTGCACCTTCCCGAGTGCACAGGACTTCTCAGGGCATCCCATCAGCAGGCCCACTGAAGAGAACAAGCCCACAGCCCCCAGCCCAGGAATCAAGTCCGAGCCCCAGCAGCCCCTCATCCAGCTGGGGCTTCCTCACCAGCACAGCACCCAGAGGACTCCAGGTTTAATGCCACGTGTGCATGGAAAGTCGAGTGCTGGAAGGACCACAGTGGACATTCTACAAATGCAAATTCCCTCCTCAAACAGCCCAGCAACCCTCTACCTTCCTCAAAGTACCCATGCCAGGCAGGCATAGAGTCTAATGGGGTGCCTAGGAATCAGCATTTAATACGATTCTGATGAATAAAAAAGTTTGAGAGGCCGGTCAGCGAGAGGTTGCCATGGCCTCCACTGATTTGCAGGCTCTGAAGAGACACATCCAGGTAACAGGTCAGACAGGACAAGGATGGGGAAGTGGAGGGCAAATCCCATAGGCCACCAACCACCCCGCCATCCCCAGAGACTCCGTGATTTAAGGAGAGGCAAAACCAGGGAGAAAAGATGCCTGCACCACTCGAGGGACTGAGCTTTCACCTAAAGCGTGCAGCATGTGGCTGAGGGTCAAAGTTGGGCAAGCCAGGAGCACAGAATGGGGTTCACAGGCCCAGAGGTGCCCCCCACACCCAGACCTCCCAAGCACTGCCTGTCTCCTGCTCCCCTCTATTGTGTTGGTTTCTCAGCTGCCCCCCACCACCTTACACCTCTCTACAAGCTTGGTGAACTGAAAATAGCACGGGGGTGTAAGAGCTGGGCTCTGGGGCCAACATCCTGCCTGAGACATTAGTTCCACCCTACCCAGCTGTGATATGAGCCCGAGATTTCTCAAATGTGAGATGGGAAGGAACTGAACCCACTTCCCAGGGCGGCTGTGGAGACTGAGATCACATATAGCCACACCTCGGCGTCCAGCACACGTGGGACCCCAGCCGCGTTGACCCTGATGGGAATCCCTCTATGCCCCCTCTGCTACCAGAGCCAACTCCCACCAGTAGCTGTGGAGGGTGCGTCCTCTATTCCCACGCCACTCACCTCCCATCACTCCACACAGTGACCTGCCGCGCAGCAGCCACCAGCAAACCCAGCCCCACTATCCAGGCTCCTGTGGATAACCGAACCCTCACCTTGGGGCGTCTTCTACTTGCGGTTCCAAAGGGGGCCGAGAAACCGCCCTCAAGGGCACTCACCTGTTCCTTATTGCACGTAATGACCTATCACGCAGGTCCACCAGCAAACCCGGCTCCACCATCCAGGCTCCTGTGGATAACCGAACCCCCACCTTGGGGCGTCTTCCACTTGCGGTTCTGAAGGGGGCCAAGAAACCGCCCTCAAGGGCAGTCACCTGTTCCTTATTGCACGTAATGACCTGCCATGCAGGGCCACCAGCAAACCCGGCTCCACCATCCAGGTTCTGGTAGGTAACTTCCCCCACCCCGGCTTCTTCCTAGGTGTCTGGGAGGCTCAGAAACTGCCCTCCAAGGGCACTCATCTGTTCCTTATTGCACTAATACCTCGTTTACAGAAACCCACTTTGACTTCCAGCACTGCAGGTGTGACAATTTAGGAATCCTGCTTGCTTGCAAGCTCCAAGAGCTTGAGGTCATGTCCACCTCACCAGCATCCCAGAGACCCAGCACTGTGCCACTGTTTAAAATTCCAAAATACTCTTTCAAAATGCTAGTGGCATTTGGTTTGCACATAAAATGCTAAACACCTTCAAGTGAAACAAGTATCTTCAACAGTTTGATTCAATCATAACATGTGAGTTACACATCTGCGAAGTTGTAAAGCCTCATGCATTTATAACATTTTATGCATGGTCAAATGATTAATATAAATTATGAGAATCTCTAACAGGTTTTTTTTCTGACATTAGATGACCAAAGGAAAACTGGGTTCTGGCTGGCTTGTGGGCCTGTAGAGGCAGACATCAGCTGACATAACCAAGCTCCTTCCCACTGACATGGCCTCATCCCAGGCCCCTCACCCGGACGCCCGTAGGCCCCTGGAGGAGCAAGCTGACCTGCCCACATTTCTCAAATGCACAGCTGTTGCTCACACTCCAGATGGAGCTCAAGGCACGAGCAGGCCACCACGCTAAAACTACCACGCAGCGTCCACGCCAGGTGATGGTGGTTTTCACTCCATCCCAAAGCCCCATATTTGAGTTTACAGCTATGACTACTAAATGGATTTTTAGACCCTCAAAAACATACTTTGTTTGCTTTTATGCAACAGTGTTAAAAGATTATCCCTCAGATACAGGCTCTGAAACTGTGGAATAATTATTTCGGAACAGAGCCTCTGCCAGATCAGGATAAGCACTTGGGACAACACCCCGTGACCTCAGCCCACACAAACCCATCCAGAGACCTCCCGCACTGCTCTGTAATTTCTGTGGATTTCTGTAAACGCGGTATTAGTGCAATAAGGAACAGATGAGTACCCTTGGAGGGCAGTTTCTGAGCCTCCCAGCCACACGGCCATGTTCAGGCTGAAGCCGCACCACCTGCAGAAACACTGTCCCTCCCCGAGGTGTGCCTGGCTTCTCCCTTTTTCCAGAACTTAACAAAATCTGAAAGGACAGGTCTGTGTAGAAAAATACAAACTACTTGCGATTTCTTTTCCCAGTTCAGGCTGTAGGAAGCTCCTTTCAGCCCTCACCGTGTTGTGACTGTGGCTTGGTTCCCATAAGAAATAAAGTCAGAAGCCGGGCGCAGTGGCTCAAGCCTGTAATCCCAGCACTTTGGGAGGCCAAGACGGGTGGATCACGAGGTCAGGAGATCGAGACCATCCTGGCTAACACGGTGAAACCCCATCTCTACTAAAAAATACAAAATATTAGCCAAGCGTGGTGGTGGGCGTCTGTAGTCCCAGCTACTTGGGAGGCTGAGGCAGGGGAATGGTATAAACCCAAGATCCGGGCACTGCACTCCAGCCTGGGCAACAGAGCGAGACTCTATCTCAAAAAAATAAAAAAATAAAATAAAGTCAGAATTCTAGTCCCCGTCTCCTGGGCGGTGTGGCAGGCATACATACCTTCAGTTACATGAGGAAAGGCGTGGCAAGCCCCCTTCCTTCAGTAAAACTGCACAGTTCCCAGAACCCTGATGCCATCCCCCTCAAGCCACTCTGAACACCTGGACAGAGCACATTTCAATGCGTGCACCTTTGTAGGCTAGTTTTCTATTTCTCCACTAAATCACCCCAAATTTAGCGCCCTAAACACTGACTTATTTTCTCACATTTCTGGAAGCTGGAGTCCAAAACAGGTCCCACCAGCTAACGCCCAGGTGTCAGCAGGGCTGGCTCTGGGGGAAGCGAACATCTCCTTCCCTCCTGTGGCCTCTAGAGGCTTCACACATCCCCTGGTCCATATGGCACCCACCAGTCTTCAGAACCCACAACGGCCCTGATGGCCCAACAGGAAGACGCAGAACGTCAGGAACCCAGGCTCCAGTGCTATGGCCAAGCCTCCCCAACCTCCCAGCATCTCACGCACTCCCGTGCGAGCTAGTATAGATTCCACTTTAACTAGTGTCACCTGTATAAGGGGTACGTGCCCAGCTGTGAACTGGTTAACCTCACCCACACAGACGCCAGGAATAAACTCACAGGCCATGGACCACTGCACAAGCAATGAGCGACCACCTGTTCGGGGACCTCCATGGCCCAGCAGAGCCCTCCGGTGCCTCCCCATGGGCTCAGGAACCGGCGGCCAGGGTCTGCAGAGCCAGAGGGCCCTGGATTAAAAAAAAAAAAAAAAAAGGCAACTCCTATGTTGGGACGCACCCGCCCGTGGTTGAGTTCCCGGTACTTTAAGTAGCCCAGGTGGACAAGCCGCTCCGCGTGCAACCCCATCACCAGAATAACGCCTGCACGTGGCGAGTGCACGGGTGTCCACCCCTCAGCCCAGCTGGCCGCGCTAAGCACATCGCCGCCGTGATGCCCAATCAGACTCAGCTGCTGGCACAGCCCAGGCATCAGACCCCAAGAACATTCCGGATCACAATTCACAGTAGTGATTGCGATCAGGGCCACATGTGGCTGAATGTATTTACAGGAGGACGCCACAGCCGATCTATCTGGACTGAGAGCATTTCCCACTGTACATTCTTACACCACCATTTTATTTGCACTTTATTAAACTTTTATGGCTTTTTCTGCCTATCTACTTTATGGGAGTGTTCTTGTTCTTATGACTGCAGTGATACTTCAAGCTACAGCTATCAATGTGTAAAATTAGTTTGGAAGGCGACTTATCATTAAACATTTCACAAGCAAGCAATCAGAGGCACCTAACCTGGAGGCCCGTTTTCTTCTCTGAGCCAAACCTACCTTGGACTCAAAGAAAACAGCACACGGAGAGGGGCTGGATCTCCAGCACTCATTTCTAGGGGGCCTCCTGGGGAGCAGATATGGAGGGAGAAGCCCTGGGCTACGGCACTGTTGTACTAAAGAAAAGTCCATTTGGGTAAATGCAAGCACCAGACTGAAGAGATTAAGCAAACCATGAAAAGAAACCACTAACTACAGCTTCTCCAAAACAGAACTAAACTCCCTTTAGGTTGAATTGGAAAAGCAGAAGTGATGATCAGGATACAAAAGAAATGACAAAGTATCTGAACACAGGAGAATAAACAAGGGCCACTGTCTCTTCCTGTGTCAGTGAGAGCCTCACATCTAAGCTGGATTTAGAAGGTTGCTACTTTGGACTGAAAGTTATCCCCAACCCTAGGTTGTAAGCAAGTGGAGTAGAACGCTTCAATTATTTCAAAGTTTAGAAGTAAAGTTCTGCAACTCTCACAACCATTTTAAATGGTGTGAATTTTAAAGTGACTCAATCTGTTGGCTGGAGTATCTAACGGCTTAACCACGGGGTCATGTTGGAAAATTATTCCAGTTGCTTTTGTTTTTCCTACTGAAGATGTATTTGAACGTTCTTGTAGTTTGCAGTTGGCTGGTTCTGATGTTTGGTCCTGAGGAGGCCCAAGTACCCAGAGAGGAAGAATCTGAAACCTCAAGACACTCCAGTGCTATCTGGGGAGATGGAGACCCCAACCCAAGGGCTACTGACAGACTCAGCATGGGCGCATCGCCGCCTGACGCAATGGGCCACATATTTTTCGCTTACAAAACAACATAAGCACATACCCCCAGGTGTGCACCCATGCTCTGTACACGCTCATGTCTGTCCATGCCAATACCAGTACACACCCCCAGGTGTGCACACACGCTCTGTACACATCGGTCCCCGCCAACACCAGCACACACCCCCGGGGGTGCAAACACACTCTGTACACGCTCACGTCTGTCCATGACAACAGTACACACCCCCGAGGTGTGCACACATGCTCTGTACACATCTGTCCCTGCCAATGCCAGCACACATCCCCAAGGTGTGCACACACGCTCTGTACATGCTCACACCCCTTCCTGCCAATATAAGCACGCACCCCCGGGGTGCACACACGCTCTGCACATACTCACATCTGTCCCTGCAGTCTGAATTAAACAGTCATGGAGAGGCAGAAGAGGAGGAGGAAGGACGCAATGGGCACTGAGGTCCTGGGCCGGCTCCCCTCCCTACCTCGGGAGACACCCCTCATGTGATCCTGCTGTCACTCACCCTTCTGCCTCCATCCTCCATCCTCCCATATGGATCAGGAGGACGCCCACTGCACAGAGCTGTGATGAGCATGAACAGAAGATGGCAGGAGCTCATGCCAAGGTGCTGAGCAGGGGGCCTATGGAGTGCTTCTTTCTGCTGTGGCTGATATCATTAAACAAGAGGCTGACACAGCTTCCGGAGAGAATGTCACTCACTGAGAAACTGAAACGTGTGACCTAGGAGCCTGTGAAGGTCTAAGAACCAACAAACCAAATGATTTTGTTTGTTTTTCAAACACTGTAGCCTGTTTTTTCTTTTTTTAATGCTCTACCTTGGGTATCATTTAGTTTAATTTCAAAGTAAGTCCAATAAATACACAAAATCACAGGACTGAGCATGGAGCATTGTTTCACTTCATGTCCTCCAGCCTTTAGGACACATTAAGGAAAGACATGATTCCAGGATTCCCATTAGAAAGGCTGCCCTGAGGCACCTGCTGGGACAGCCAAATTGCAGCTGTTGATGTTGCCCCCAAGCTGCTTGGATGAAGCAGAAGATTCCTGAGGTCTCTTCTCTTCTGTGCCTCACCCAGGAGAGAAGGTGGAGGGAGAAAGGTGAGAGAAGACAGGAAGAAGGAGGGGGGAGGGAGGGAGAGAGGAGGGGGGAGGGAGAGAGGAGGGGGGAGGGAGGGAGAGAGGAGGGGGAGGGAGAGAGAGAGGAGGGGGTAGGGAGGGAGAGAGGAGGGGTAGGGAGGGAGATAGGAAGGGAAGGGAGGGGGAAGGGAGGGAGAAAGGAGGGGGGAGTGAGGGAGGGAGGGAGGGAGGGGGGGCATGTTCCATCCACCAAGGCAGCTGCACTGCAGAGAGAATGGAGGGTGTGTTGCCTCTCAGGACAGCAAGTTCAAGCTGTTTATAATTGTTAGTGTAAACAGTGACCAGCTGAGGACAGGGCTGTAATTGGAGTTGACAACGTTTTATTTTCATAGTTGATATTGCGGACCTGGATCTAAAGCACCGTGCCTTGCCCTTTTGCCAGATGGGCCAATGCCTCTCTATACTTAAGTCTATTTGACTAAATACCTGATATTGACTAGGAATTATGATGTGTAGGATACCCATTACCACAGTAACGTCAAACTCACGTTCTCAATGCAATTTGCTCAGGGACTGGCTTCTAACTCTGGGTGGGAATGTTAAACTCAGTCCAGTTCAATTCAATAAGCATTTATCAAGAAACTCCTAGACCAAGAGCTGTGTTAGACACTGGGTATGGGGTAATGGGGATACGAAGATGTAGAATTAGGACTCAAGAAGCTCAAATGCTCTCATTTAATTCCCTAATGCAATTACCCAGCTTCAACCTGAGGGCTGTAATGTCTAAATTCACTTTTTCTTCATTCCAGTTCTACATAACAAAGCATAAATAATAATAGAGGAATGATTTCGTGTTGGACTATTCAGTGGACAGAGAAGAGCATTCTGACCGGCGTGAGACACTGTCTCCATTTCCAGGGAGCCTGTGACGTGGCTGCACGGAGCACACGCGTGAAGATTCAGGAGTACGAGCGTCAGGTGACGGGAGGAATACGGAGGCAGCACCAGACAGATGCCTGCCGAGGGGCCGCTGCAGCCGAGCTGGCCGGGAAGGTCACGGGAGCGGGCGCAGGCGTCTCCCTCCAGCCACACTTGGTTTTCATGAGGACGCGTGCAGGGAAGGGGTTGACACCGAAATGCTGTGGCGCTGAGGGGAGGAGGGGAGGAATGCAGGGTTGAGGGCTGGCCACCACCCCTTGCGTCCCTGCCCCTATGAATGCTGCCAAAATCAGCCCCAATGGGGAGAAGTGAGGTGGCTGAAAGAGGTGGACAGACTTGGCTTCCATGGAATTCACAGATTCCAGTCATTAAAATTACCTTCTGAGTTTTCATTTGGAAAACTTTGCAAAGGTACTTAGGGACAAAAGGCAGAAGATGAAACCAACACAGTTGGGCTCAAACCGCCGCCCTTCTCCTCTCTGCATCCAACACCCACCCTGAGCCCCTGAGTGCGAGGACCCGGAGCTGCCCAGCCCAAGGGCGCGGCCCCTGACCAGAGGAGGGAGCGGCACAGCGGGGCCCCCAGCATGTGGATGGCAGGATCTGTGCTATCTCAGTTCCAAGGCCCCAAGCAGAGAAGGCCTGGGGCTCCCAGCTGAAGCTTTGCTGTCTCCTCTGTCACCAAAGTCGAGAAGGACTGAGTGAGACCAACGCCGGACCTGCCGGCTCCTCAGTGGCTGCCGATGTGGCCCTCAGGCTGCGGGTGAGACTGTCTAGGGGAGCCCAGACAGCGGTGAGAATCACAGCCACGAGTGCTCCAGGGGACCCAAAACACAAGCGCAGCCTGAGGAAGGCAGCGACCGCTCAGATCCCCGTCCAGGCTTGTGTGCCACACTCCAGAGGCACACGGCATCAGAACATGGCGCTTTAAGTGGCTTTGTGGGGTGCAGGAACACAAAGTGGGGCCTCGAGTGGCTCAGAAGTCACTCCCACCAGACAGCGGGGACCTGGGCGGCCCCTCTGGACGTGGCTGGAGTCTCTCCAGGGCGGGCTCCAAAGTTCCACGGAGGAGGTGAGAGTCCGTCTTGCTCTGACCTGAGAAAGGCCCCTAATAGGTATCCTGAACATGCAGGCACACAGCTGGCTGACTCATCTGAAAGGACCTGCTGTTGCCACAAGCCAGGGAAGGCTGGAGAGAACTCGACTAACACAAGAACCTTGCCCAGGCACCCACCTGGGGCGCCCACGAGAAAACTAGGGAAGCTGTGAAGACGGAGGTCTGCACGGGGCTGGGAGAACCCAGGGAGGAGCCGCACTGGGGACCAGGTGGGACGGAGGGCTGGGCCTCACAATCAAAGGACGGAGGCGCTCAGTGCCATGAAGACCCCGCTGCACCCACAGCTGCAGGCATGGCTGGCAGCACGAGCTTGGTTGCAGGGGCCCAGAAGCACGTGTGTTTGGCAGGAGCTGCCCTCCTGGAGCCGCACTACGGGTACTGTCATTTTAGAGGCAGGCACCTGATATCAACGATGACAATCAACCATGCCACCCTGAATTACAGCCGTGTCCTCAGCGGGTCACTCTTTACGCTGACAATTACAAAGAGCTTGAACTCGCTGTCCCAAGAGGCGACAAGCCCTTCATTATCACGGCGGCAAGCCTCTGTGCGGCCCTCCACCCCCGCTGCTTCCCGTTGGGGGCAAGTGAAGTCCCGTGACGGTGACTCAGAGCCAGCCCAGTAGCTTCAGTGCAGGAAAAATCACAAACACTCAAACACATCCTAAACATGGGCAGTTGGTAGGAGCCGATTCCTCAATTCAACCTGTTCGGAGGCTTTCTGGGCTAGCACAGCTCTGATCACAGGCTTGCGCTTTCTGCTCCCTGTGAAGGGCGGCGAGGAGGCCGGGCTCTGCCATTCTGCAGGCTCCACTACGTGAAGTCTGCCCGGTGGCCTGTGCCAGACAGTGTGACCGTTGCCCGCAGCGAATACTCGGCACAGCAGAGCCGGCGTGGGGAAGAACAGAAAGTGCCCTGTAAACCCGCAGAAGACGCTAAGCCACGCACGGCCTCACGTGCACTGCGTGTCAATCACGGGAAGCAGGAAGGAGCTCTTAATAGTTCCAGTAAATGCAAAGGCCGCCCTGGAAAACTGCGTGAAACTTTCTGACGACTCACAGGTGAGGAGCCACTGCCTGAGACACAAAGGTAAAGAATTAATCTGAAACTGCATATTATAAAACTTATTTTTAAATGACGGTGCTTAATTGAAAAGACTCCCAAAGAGTACTGCATTAGAAAGTGACAGAGTGAAACCGTGAGGCTGACCACAGGAGTCCCTGGAAAATTCACCAATGGGGACATTGTTTCCCAGTGTCAAAACTAGGAAACAGAAGAACCGCACCTGATAAAACATTCAATTAATCACTTGAGTCCTCCCCACATACGAAGCTATGTTAAAAAGTGTTCCCAGAAGCTAAAGTGAGCAGGAGGGCTGTGAACACACAAAGAAAGAGCCACTTCGTCTGCAGACCACGACAAAAGAAACGCTAATGAGTGCCTATGACATGCTGGAGTCCAGGGCTCTGGGTACAGCTGTGACGGGGACACTCAGGGTTCCACTGTCCAGATGGGAAAACAGGGTGGAAACACCAGGGAGCCTGTCCCAAGGTGCAGAGCCAGTGAACGGTGGTTCATACTGGGCCAATCCCAGCTGCCAGGCTCTGGGGCTCCTGGGGACAGAAGCCTGTTGACTTCACTCTGGTGTGTGAGAGGCGGCAGCATCCCCCAAAGGAGCCTGGAGAAGTGGTGTTACCCTCCATCCCTCCATCCCCTGTCCCCGGTGTTACCCTCCGCCCTGTTCCCAGAGTTACCCTCCGTCCCCCCATCCCCGGTGCTACCCTCTGTCCCCTGTCCCCAGTGTTGCTCACCATCCTCCTCACCTCCGGGCCCCTCTCCCTGTCCTCCCTCATTTTCCTGTTCACCCAGAGCACGTCACATGACTCTTCCCTTTTCAAGAGGCTCAGCTATACCCAGAGGCATTCCAGCCTATTCAGGACAGGACACACACCCTGGGGAAATGCTAACACAGGGTCGGAAGGGCCTGAGACCCTCACTGTCACCCAGGAAGGATGGAAGAGCCCACGGTCATGCTGCTTGTGAGGCAGGATGAAAACATCTGTGTCCAAAATATTATTTTCACTAGAACTGTTCAGACCATTCGTGAACGAATCAGTTAAATACCAGCAAGGGCCATTCCCACTTATTCTCTGGCTACAGTTTTCCACCCACCAGCAACCACACTTCTAGGAATTATCCCTAATGCAGTATCAGCGCCTTGTGCCTTTAGGAAAACCTCTTTCTCTCCAGCTTTGTCCTCCTTCCACAAAAGGTGCCTCTGACTGCCTCACTCACCGTACCAGGATTTCGCTCGGCTACAGAGGAAAATCTGCATGGGGCTCAGAGGTGGGTGGTCCCCTCAGGGGCAGCAGCTCTGTGACATCCTCCGAGGAGCCTGGCCCAGGCCTGCCCCACACACCAGGACTCTGCCTTCTGGCCCTCGGGCCCCCGAAGCTGCTTTCCCTCCAGGGGTCATGTCTCGGGCAAGAAGGCCGGACAAGAGCCCAGGGCTGCTGTGGGTCGGGAAAGTCTCCTGACACCTCCCACTCCAGGACCCCCCATCAGCATCCCAGCATCTGGACCTGTGTCACCAGCCGCTCTGCCGTGCAAGAGAATTGGATTTTCAGCTGGGTGTGCTGCTTCCCTAAACAAAGTAGGGTGTTGTTACTGAGGAAAAAGGAAAAAGCTAGCATCTTCCTGGCAACCCCACGACATCCAGCCACTGGTTCTCACCACCCCAGAGATGTCCATCCAGGGCAGATAGTGTCTTCAACCAAGCGCCACTGACCCAGAAGTGCAGTAATTAGTACACTTTCACCAGAATCACCCACTCCTTCACCTTTACACCCAAGAAAAACATGTTTGCCAGGCAAATTAGATGTCCAGGAGGTGTAAGGAAACCCCAAGCCTGCTTTAAGCCTCAGACTTTTGAGACCGTTGAGGGCTGTGCGCACAAGAGCAAGGCTGCACCCGAAAGCTCTGCTCCTGCCGGACGTCATGGACAGACCACATGGCTCAGCCACATGGACCCTTCCAGGACTTCAAGAGAGGGACCTCCGTGGTACATGCAATGATGTGCACTTCGTTCAGCCTCGAACAGACCACGCCCTCGTTACAGGGTCAGTGATCCACCTCCTGCCATCAGCTCCCCACCTCACCGAGGGTCTGCATCTGCATCTGTCATAACTTTGCTGTTTTACCCGGGTACTAAAATGCAGCATCGGAATGTTTAAAGGTCTTTAAATATCAACCCTCCAGGTGCAGTTCTTGGCACTTTAATGTGGTCACTCGATGCAGGCCTCACTCACAACTCTGAGGTAGCTCATACCTTTCCTACCTAACCAAGGAAGAAACGAAGGCATGGAAGGTGCAGCTCCTAAGGAGCAGATTAGGATTCAAACCAGTGATCTTCGTCACATGCTGAGCTACCTCCCAGGCTGAGATAACATTCAAAATTAACCAGGTAGAACAGCGTTCCATAAATCAGCCAGAAATGGTCCTTGTGGATGGGCCTGTGGTTATTCCCTGAAGAACAAGACCATTCGCCCAAAAATCCACCTGTGTCACACTCAAATGTTTACATATCCAATTATTTTTAAAATAACCCAATCAAGCATGTTCACAGCCATTTAGAGCCATACAAATTGTCTGCTTTGCTTACAATCAACCCAAGACCTCTGTCGGCAAAGGGCACGGTGCCAGGTCCAGAGAAGGTGGGACAGAGACACAAACAGGAACCGCTCTGTTTCTTTGGGAGCCTCGCTCTGATGGGCCCGCGAAGACATGGCGCAGACGGCGGGGCACAGGCAGAGGGCAGGCCAGGAGAAGGGGCTGCATTGCCGGGAGGCAGTGCTTTGAGCTCTAATGGATGGAACACTGCTAACAAGTGAAGGTGGAGAGAGGGCAGCCGTCTGGCAGGACCAAGAGGCAGCAAAGCACAGTTGGCCTCGGGGAACCGGAAGCCACAGGGACATCAGGCTGGGTGCTGCTGTCTGCTGGCCACCGGCTGGGAGACTGTACTGGGCCTGGAGGGACATCCCTGACACTCCCCACTGGATGCCAGGGGCACCCCCAGCCCCAGGTGAGAACCACGGATCCCATGGTGAATGAGGACAGCCTGTGGGAAGTAGGGCTGGGACAGCTCTGCACGGCTTAATAGGAAAGTTGGGTTCTATTTTGTGGGGTTTTGGTCATGCCAATGGCCGGTCAGTGCTGTCCATCAGGAAGTGATTTGAGGATAGATTAGAGAAGGGGCTGCCAAGGCCAGCTGGGCATTCGCTGCCTGGGTCCAAGGAAAAGGAAATAAAGGCTGGCGATGTGACAGTGTGGGGGAGCACAGAGGGAAGGAACTGGTGGAGACACAGGACTGGCTCCGCACAGGGCCACGAGCAGCTACCCGGGGGTCGTCCTATTAATTCTCCTTAGGGTCCAAGAGGCGGCTGTGAGGATCCCTCTCCTGAGGACAGAACTGCTCCAGAGCCACACAGCGAGGATCCAAAGAACCAAGATCCCGGCCAGCTCCAAAGTGGGCGATCTTGACCCCTCACCCGTGGTCCTGAGGCAGGGATCAGAGCCCCCTGGACACACAGACCCTCCCAGGAACTGCAGGAAGGGGAAGCAGACGCCCCGGACCAGCGGCAGGACCCAGGGTTTCTGCCCTCCAGGGCACATTTGGACCAGCCACTGCACAGGTGGACACACGGTGCTTTAACCCGCGCTGGGGAAAGGAGCCCTCGCTGTCAGGATGGAAGGGTGGAGACCCCACCCTCGATGGGGACCGGCCTCCCTACTTTAACCCGCGCTGGGGGAAGGAGCCCTCACTCTCAGGGTGCAGACGGCAGCTCGATCGGGCTGGCCTCCCTGCTAGGCACAGCCTGAGCCACATGACGAAGTCCAGAGAGGATTACCATTGTACACCTGGCCCAGCTTCCGGCAGCCCCCGACCGGGCCACTACCCTCACTCCAACAGCCCGGTCCATCACCAAGCCCCACCCTCTTCTGCCAGCCCTGCCCCCACAAGGCCCCTCCTCTCGCTGCAAGTCCCGCCCCCAAGGCTCAGCTTGCCTGCAGCCCCGCCCCACTGGCTCCACCCCATCGCCTGCAAGCCCCATCCCCAAGGCCCAGCTCATCCCCGCCTACGAGGCTTCACTCCTCACCTGCAAAGAGCCACCCCTTACTAAGCGCCTCCCATCACTTGCACAGCCCCGCGCAACATAGCACTACGCCCTCCAGGAACCCCTCTTTTCACCCGCGCAGCCCCGCCCTTCACCAGGCCCCACTCATCTGCATAGACATGCCTCTCGCCACGTCCCACTTCTCCCTTGCCCACTTCCCCCTCCTTCTACTGTCCACATCCTGCTGCTGGCCCCACCCCGCCCCTTTCGTCAAGCCGGCCGCGCCCCTTTTACCCGTGAGCACGCTTCTCCCCTTGCCGCCTCCTTCGGCATGTCGGCCCCGCTCCTCCCGCCCATCGCCCTCTGCACCGCCCTCCCGCCCCTCCCAGAGCAGTGGAGGCCCGCCCTTTTCATCTACAGCCTATCGCAGAGGACGTTGCCGTTCGCGCTGACCAATAGGAGTGGTGGCCGTCACAGCAAGCCCCGCCCCACGCCCTACGTCGCGTTAAGTGGGGTCCCTCGCCAGCCCCGAGCTGGTCTTACGCCATGTGGCGCTGTGGCGCGCAGAGGGGGTTGAGTTCTCTGAGGCGGCTGAGCGGCGGGTGAGGCGCTGCGGTCGGCGGCTAGAAGTGCTCGGCGTGCTGGCTCCCGGGAGAGGAAGGTCCAGGGCGGGCCGGAGACGTAGGGGTCCCTGCGCCCAAGCCTTGCAGCTCCCCGCACTGTGGGCGCCCCGCACCCCGAGGCCCTGCCGGGGCCTTCCTTGGGCTCCCACATCCGGGGTTCTGAGGCCGGAGGACCCCGGGGCGATGCCCCGGGCTGGGGGCCGGGTCTGCCCGTGGCGCTCCTGGCAGGGCCCTCCTTTGGAGTGGGCTTTAATGGGGGTAGTAAATGGGGCCGGCAGTTGCGGTTCTCGCTGGTGTCTTTGCTCCTAGTTCATTTTTGTTGGAGGCCGAGTCCTTAAGAGACCCGAGGAGCCCACAGTCCACTCTTAAAGTCCGGCTGTGTTCAGAGAACTGAAGCCTCCCGGAATTTAACTTTTTTTGGTTTTTTAACGACTCAGTTTATGGGGGAAAAAACTGACGAAGCGGTTTAGTGCTCATGGTAATCCACGAGCCCGTATTTAATGTAACAGTTCAGCGCTGCCGGCCCAGGCCGGGGGGAGACACGGGGCGTCCGTGGCGTGAGTTTGGCAGCAGGTTACTGGAAAGTTCAGGGGAGACCCTGGCCTTACCGCTCATGGGTTTCCTATCATGTCCTTGCTCATAAGTAACTTCTTAAAATGCGTCTCTGTCCCATAATTCTGAAATTTGCTAAATCAGTAAGCAAATGTTGACTACAGCATATCTTCATAATGTTGACAGTGACTGAATAGGTGTTTTCTTTTCCTCTGTATATATCTTTAAAATATTTTGGTGGGATATATTAATGTAGAAAAGCCCGTAAGACATATAGTACAATTTGAGAAAATAAAGTGTTTTTTTTTTTTTTTTGAAGAGACGGGATCTTGCTCTGTTGCCCAGGCTGGTTTAGAACTCCTGGGCTCAAGTGATCCCCCTCCTCAGCCTCTCACATTGCTGGGCTTACAGGCGTAAGCCATCTCATCCAGGTGAGAATAATTAGAAAAGAAGTAGGTTGGGCGCGGTGGCTCACGCCGGTAACCGCAGCATGTTGAGAGGCCAAGGCGGGCGGACCACTTGAAGTCAGGAGTTTAAGACCAGCCTGGCCAACATGGTGAAACCGCGTCCCTACTAAAAATACAAAAATTAGCTGGGCGTGGTGGTGAGCACTTGTCGTCCCAGCCACTCAGGAGGCTGAGGCAGAAGAATTGCTTGAACCCAGGAGGTGGAGGTTGCAGTGAGCCGAGATTGCACCACTGCACTCTAGCCTGGGCAACAGAGCAAGACTCTTGTCTCAAAAAAAAAAAAAAAAGTGTCCGCATGACCAAGCTGAAGATTTCCCCTAACTGCTCATAACCCTCTCCCTCCCGCTTAGATTAGCACTATCATACAGAAATGTCCTTGCTTTTTAAAAATATTTTACCATCTCTATGCATTCTGACAGTATCTTGTTACCTGTTTGAATAATACCTGTTTAGGATAATACTGTATCGTGTGTATCTTTTGTTTAACATTATGTGACCTTCATCTTTGTTATATGCAGTTGTAGGCACTTTTGTTGGTTAGTTTTTTTTTTTTAATTGAATGATTAGTCTGCAGTTTATCCATTCGCTGTCGTTACACCTCCAGGTGAGTTGAGTTTGGGACTATCAGAGTTTGTGCTGACAATCTTGTCTGTGAGTGCTGGTGCAGCAGTGTAAGGTGTGGAGGATGTAGACCAAGAGGTGAACGGATTTCCAGTATTCAGATTTTTTTTTTTTTTTTTTTTTTTTGACGCCCAGGCTGGAGTGTAGTGGCGTGATCTCGGCCCACTGCAACCTCTGCTTCCCGGTTTCAACGATTCTCCTGCCTCAGCCTCCCAAGTATCTGGGACTACAGGCACCTGCCACCACGCCTGGCTAATTTTTGTATTTTTAGTAGAGACTGGGTTTCACCATATTGGCCAGACTGGTCTGGAACTCTTCGGCTTCCCAAAGTGCTGGGATTACAGGTGTGAACCACCATGCCCTGCCTGCTTAGCTTTCTAAAGAATGCCAAGTGTTTTTCCAAAGTTGTTCCACTCTGTACTCCCTGTGGGACAGGTAGCAGTGTACGTAGCAGTATGAGAGCAGTATGACTAGCAGTGTGTGAGAGCTCCTGGTAATATTAGGCTTTTTAAAAAGTTTTCACCAATTCGGTAGGCATGTAATGGGATTTAACTGTAGTGTGAATTTCTTCCAATATTTTGAAGGCTTGTGAGGATTCTGTGAGGAAAAGAAGCCCTTTTGTTTAAGAGTTTCTTAAGGGGAATTTAAACCATAATTGTATTATAGTTATTTTTGAACATGTATAAAGAAAAGGTTTCCAACACTGAAGCTTTAGGTAAGATAAAAGGTCATTAAAATGGGAAGGGTCTTACCAGAAATTAGTTTTCTGGAATGTGCAAGATTTTGGAAGATGCAGTATTTAATTTTTATCTAATTAATGATCTTTATCATGTAAGAGTATTTTCACTATGTGGCTGAATAATGTTAGCCAGATAATTTTCCTGCAGCTCATCTAACTTAGATGACCTTTAGTCTAGACATGCACACCACAGAGCGTGGCGATGGAACAGTAACCGGGCTTGTGAGAGGGCTCTACAGTATCAACTAGGAGACAAGATCCACGGATTCACCATAAACCAGGTATGGGTCCTTCTCGGCACCTCCTCATAAATCCACATACATTGCAGGTGTGGTTTCTGGCATAGGTACGGGCCCTTTAGGGTGGAGACTAGCCTTGTCCTCGTGTCCCAAGGCCCTGGCCCAGCTCCTGTTGCATGATGGCTACTCGGCTGAACAAAGCTTGTGAGAGAAATGACCCCCGGTCCCTTCCTGGAATCCCGCGAAGCCTGATTCTTGTCAGATTTGAGAGAGTAACACTTCCAGCTGGGTCTGTCATCAGACACACTCAGGTTTCTGCAGCCAAACCTGATGATTCGCTGAGTGTGAGCACGAAGACTCAGTGCCCTGATCTGTTCAGTCAGGTTTTGCCATCAAATAGTTTGCTCTAAACTTCTGCAGAATCTTTCAGTTTTCTGAGCCTTTTGGGTTTCAAAATTATAAAGAAGAAATTGTGGACTTATACTTACTTGGGTTTATATTAAAATGGATTCATTTTTGTTTTGTTATTTGCTTAAGTCTTTTCCTTTTTTTTTTTTTTTTTTTTTTAGCATAGTAACTAAAAATGACCACACTTCACATATTTGGCCAGCTGTTGGCTCTGTGCTATGCTTGATGTTGTAGCAAATTTAAAAAACAACTTACCGTCTAGAAAGACTGATGCGGCTGTGACTGGAAGCACATGGTGGATGCCATGCGGAGGGCCAAGGACAAGGGTGGGAGCTGCTGCTGCTGCTGCTGCTGCTGGGGGGAAAGGGAAGAGCTCCTGGAGAGGGTGGTGTAAGAAAGCAGCTGCCTCTGGGCAGGGCTCCAGCAAGGGAACCAGCGCAGTGACTAGGGGGTCCCAGGCAAGGTCCAGGCATGGGAGTCCTGACAACAGACTCAGAGCATTTGTGAAATCCTGCAAAGTGAGGGCAAAGACACCTCACTCTGGGTGAGGCCCTTCTTAATAGTAGCCAGTACTATAAACTCACTCCTTTATTTTTCAAATTTTATAGAAATGTACTTATTTTTGAGACTGGTACTCACCATGTCACCCAGGCTGGAGTGCAGTGGGATGATCTGGGCTCACTGCAGCCTCAAACTTCTGGGCTCAAGCGATCCTCTCACCTCAGTCTCCCAAGTAACTGGGACAAGGTGCCCCCACGCCTGGCTCATTGTGTGTGTGTGTGTGTGTGTGTGTGTGTGTGTAGGTGGAAACTTGCTTTGTTGTCTAGGCTGGTCTCAAACTCCTGGGTTCAAGTAATCCCCTTGTCTTGTGTATTAGTCTAATCTCACACTGCTATGAAGAAATACCCAAGACTGGGTAATTTATAAAGAATGACCTAAAGAGTAAAGAGGTTTAATTGACTCACAGTTCTGCATGGCTGGGGAGGCCTCAGGAAACTTTACAATCGTGGTGGAAGGCACCTCTTCACAGGGTGGCAGGGAAGAGAATGACAAGTGAAGGGGAAAGCCCCTTATAAAACTGTCAGATCTCGTGAGAGCGTACTCACTGTCACGAGAATAATATGGGGGGAACCGCTCTCATGATTCAATCACCTCCTACCAGGTCCCTCCCACAACATGTGGGGATTATGGGAACTACAATTCAAGATGAGATTTGGGTGGGGACGCAGCCAAACCATATCACCTTGGTTTTCCAAAGTGCTGGGATTAAAGGTGTGAGCCACTGTGTCCAGCCATAGAAACTTACGATAAGTCATGTTTCTTGTTTGAGAAATAGCTACCATGAGCGCTATTATTATTAAAGCTATATATTGTTAGAAAGCAGACATCTCACTGTATCTGCTGATTTTAAATGCATTGATCATCTGTTACAAAGTACGGTAAGCTTGGAAACGAGTAATTTAACAGCGGTAGATGATGCAGGTCGTAGTGGGCCACTTATGCATGGTGGTTGGATGGCAGGCTCCCTAGATTGGGCTGAGGAGACCCGAGGTCTCACCTCTGCCAGCGACTTGCTGTGTGTGCTTGGCCAGGTGACTCATGGCACCCGGACGGAGTGGGTGGCAAGTGTTGTGATCACAGGGACGTGGTATGTGATTGAGGGAGAGGGCCGGCTGGCATGACTGAAAGAGAAGACAGTTTCTTTCATACCGAAAAGTATGGACACTTACCAGGAGGCTTACCTAAAGTAAGGTCGGGGGCCAGAGTATGGAGCCACTGCCCCATCTCAAGAATAGCTACAACTTACTGTCCTAGGACAAAGGGGAAATGAGGCTTGAGACTCAATAATTTTAGTAGAAATCTGTTATATTTTACAATTTCACTTTTCATTTGTACCCAGCTAGTGATTATACTCTGTATCCATTTTCCACACAAAATCCCAAGGACCTTCAGAATCTCCTCTCGGTGTATTTGGACGCCACCTTTTTCCCATGTTTACACGAGCTGGATTTCTGGTATGTCATGAGTGATTAACTAGTTGATGCAGACTTTAGTATTTGAGTCACTGTCAGCTTATAATTATTTGTCCTCAGGCAGGAAGGATGGCGGCTGGAACACGAGAATCCTAGCGACCCCAGACACCCTTGGTCTTTAAAGGAGTCGTCTTTAGTGAGATGAAGGGAGGGTTTGTAAGTTTTCTTTCTTTTTAATGTTGTGTTCAGCTTACCTTACCCATGTACAGAACCATGATACAGACACATCTGTAAGGTGGTTGATTTTTATATAATATTCTCATTATAGGTGACATGTTCTTGGATTAGCTAGGTCAGTGCTGTGAGCAGAAGCCAGGGGATTAGCAGGGCCAGGATGCTGTCTCAGACCATGTCTGACGACCCCCGTGTATGATCTGCAGCGAGAGAAAAGCTCTTTTCATACCACTATCAACACATTGTCTTTTTCACTCATTCTTGCCCAAGTACATGTTGTACTTTCTAGAGGCTGCGTGGCGAGGTGTGTGACACGCACCAAGCTGCATACAGAGCAGATGGGGGAGTCCAGCTTCACCTCTGACCCAGACACTACAGAGGTTTGCAAAAAAGGCAACACAGCATCACTCTAAGTAGTCAGTTTTTTACTTTGTTATGAGAAATATTTTTCAAACATATTTATATTATCATGTAATGATGGCTTACCTTAATGCATAAGTAGTTTGTAAATGTCTCAGCTTTAATTTAGAATATAGAAAAATTATATAAACACACACAGGCACCTACACAGGCAAAAAAGCCCACATAATCAAAAGCTGCTTGGGTCCTCATTAAAACCCTTTTATGCCTCGTGTTCCATTATTGGAATCCTAAGCTTGTGGGAGTTATTTGTATCCTACAGCTCAAGGTCATTGCCAAGGTCTGAATTTTTACAAAAAAAATTGCAACCTCAGGCATAAATGGGTTAATTTTTCAGAGTGTAAAGGAGCCTTGAGACCATTCTGGATTAAGAGCTGCTGTCCTGGGCCCGTGTCTTCATGTCCCCTTGTGACTTTGACAACCTGCCTGTGCTGGTGTCCCTGGGGCTCGTGGGTGGCCTGCTCTCTGACTCCCGTAGCCCCCCTCAGCTGGTGAACTATTTCTTACCTTTCATTCTCAATTTGGTGGTCTTTTCTTCCAAGGAGCCTTCTTAAAACTCAAGTTAGGGTGAGAGCTTCTCCCCACTTCCCTCCTGGCTGGTGGGCAGACCTGGTGATCCCTCCAATTTGCAACACACATCAAAAAGTCCATTGTTCTCAATCCTTGGGTCCTGTGCATGGGTGATGAGTGATTGAATACGGTGTTAAACAATGCCTGCAGGGGTGTCTTTTTTTTGTTGTTGTTACCATTAGAACAGTTTTATTTGCAAAGTATTACAGGCATATGCACCAGAATGTGATCAATTGGCTATATTGTAAGTAATGTGGTATGTGTGTATTATTTTAAATGTATATATTCTTATTTATTTCACATTTCAAGACAGACAATGAGAGGATATTCCCCCAGCACCTTCAAAATAGACTTCTTCCCGACCACACGTACTCAGTGGTCTCCAGGGGTGACCCACTGTGCATCCCGGAGCTTATGTGGGAGCAGCTTAAGCAATTTCATACCACTCACTATCACCCAAGCAATGCTAGGTAATATTTTGTTGGAAAAGTTTGATGGTGGATTGTGGAAAGTTAACTTGTTTGTGTTCTTCCAATTTCATGACATGGCGTCTCTCACATTTAGCAATGCTTAGCTTCGAGCCTCTCCTTGGCATGGAGAAGTGCTCTTCCGATAGTGGATGCAGTCACAGAACCTTCATCACATCCTCACTTTCTGATCTATCGCTTGTTTCTTATGTCACTAGTATAAGGTCATTATAGTAATAATATAGTTATACGTATCCTATAAAACACTAATAATTTACATATAAATGCTAATGTAAAAACATATTTGCAAGGTTAGTTTATATAAAAACAATTATGAAAACTTTCAAGTATACAGAAAAGTAGACTAGGATAATGAGCCCCTAAACACTTATCACATAATAGATATCCTTTTCCTTGTGAAGTTTTTGGAAGTAAATTATAAATGTCATCATTTACCACTAAATATTTGAATTTGTGACCTGAAAACATGATTTTTTCTTACATGAGCTAATGCCATTTTCAGTTTTAATAGAATAAAACATACTTTCATAAAACTGCCTATTTCTTATTCCATATTCACATTTTCTAGTTGGCCCCAAAGTGTTTGCTGCACAGGGTCCCACAGATCACACCTGGTCAGCCCGGGTCTCTCCTGGGCACCCTCTCGGGGACGGCAGAGGAGTGTGCAGGCCGGGTTTCCTCCAGGCGCTCTCACTTTCCAGGTGTCCTGGCTGCTCCTGTGTGGTGTTGGGTGCCATGTTCCTGTGTTTCCTGAGAACTGGAACTTAGATCCAAAGCCTTAGTTTGAGTCAGGCTGCGCCTTTTTAAGCAGAGTCCCTCGTGGGGAGTTCTGCATTGATGGCCACATCCTACCATCGTGTGAGGCCTGCTTGCCTCCACCGGGGGGTCTCACACCAGCAGGGTGCATGCTGAGAGTCGGCCACTGTCTTGTGAAGATCTGCTTTCTCCCTTCAGCCACAGACCATCTGGTGCACTTGAGTTTCTGGTGTCCTGTGATAATTCCTCATCAACCTATTAATGGTTTTCATATTCATTGAGGATTATTGCCTGAATCATTTATTAGAGTTTGTGAAGTTTTCAAATTCTGTAATTCTTCATTCGTTTGCTGGACTTCTTCAAAGAAGAGTTCTACATCAGCTGGGGCTCTTGGGTTATCTTGAAATATGGTTCTGTGGAAAAGGCAGGGACGGCTGCTCTCCCTGGGAAGTCCAGTTTGAGGAGGAGGGGTGGTGCAGGAACTACCTCTAATGTTGACAGAAGAAGCTGTCTTTTTTTTTTTTAAAGACAGGGTCTGGTTCTGTCCCCCAGGCTGGACTACAATAGCATGGTCTTAGCTTACTGCAGCCTCAGCCTCCTGGGCCACCTCAGCCACCTGAGTAGCTGGGACTACAGATGTGCACCCCCATGCCCAGCTAGTGCTTATGTTTTTTTGTAGAGACAGAGTCTCGCCGTGGTGCCCAGGCTGGTCTCGATCTCCTGAGTTCAAACAGTCTGCCCACCTTGACCTCCCAAAGTGCTGGGATTACAGGTGTGAGCCACTGCGCCCAACATGGAGAAAAGAGTTCTTTCTTTTCTTCTTTTTTTCCCCCCAGTCGTCTTTGTTTTGTTTTTTAGTACCACTGTGACCTCACAAATATTTCTGTATATGTATATATTTGAGACCATGTGATCAGATGGAATTTATTTATTTTTATGCCGACATTTGCCACAGCTGTTGGCCCATTTTGGTCTCACTTCTTTGGTTTGTATGCCCCCATCCCCACCTCCCTAACGCAGGCACAGCCAGGCCTTCCTCCTCCAGAGGCTCAACTGTCTGTTTCCCAGGGAGCTCTGATTTCTGTGGCTAGTGGGGAAGGGCCTTTGGAGAGTAGCATCGGGACACTAGGGGTGGTGATTGCTCCTGGATTCTCTCAACCCCGAGAGTGTAAAATTTGTTTCTAAATTCTAGAATGAGAAATTTCTGAAGGTTCTTTAAGATACTAGTTCCCCAAACCTTAACCATAGCTCAGACAACATAGTAAAGAAAAAGATAAATTCTGTCATTGTAACCTTTTTCTTCTGGTTGAATAAATGTGTTATCTTTATTAACATGTATAACCTTGAACTTGTTGCCAAAAATTGACTTTTGTGAAATTGTCAGTTGGATTACTCTATTACTGTACCTAGGGTTATAAAGTATTTTAACAAATACTTCGTTTGGTTTTTGTCACATCTCTAGATGAAGTTTAAAATGAAAGATCAATTTCTGGCTAGGTGTGTTGGCTCATGCCTGCAAATTCAAGCACTTTGGGAGGCTAAGATGGGAGAATTGCTTGAGGCCAGGAGTTTGAGACCAGCAAGAGTAACCGTGAGAACCCATCTCTAAAACTTAAAAATTAGCCCACTGGGCATGGTAGCTCAAACCTGTAATTCTAGCACTTTGGGAGGCCGAGGCGGGGAGATCACCTGAGGTCAGGAGTTCAAGACCAGCCTAACCAACGTGGTGAAACCCTATCTCTACTAAAAGTACAAAAATTAGCTGGGTGTGGTGGCAGGCGCCTGTAGTCCCAGCGACTCAGGAGGCTGAGGCAGGAGAATGCTGTGAACCCGGGAGGAGGAGCTTGCAGTGAGTGGAGATGGCGCCATCGCACTCCAGCCTGGACGACAGAGCGAGACACTGTCTCAAAAAAAAAAAAAAAAAAAAAAGCTGGACATGATACACAAGGTGACCCCAGGAGACTCCTGTGCAGAGTAGAAACACACCCCAGCACTAAACTCAGTCCCTGAAGTCCCTGCGGGATTCTCCCCACCCCCCACCCCTGGGTCCACCTGTACCCACCTGGAAAGAACAGTGACACCGCCCCACAGCAGGAGCACCATCAGCGGCCACGGCACCCCAGGTAGCTGGGCCACCCCCAGGGTTTCACAGGTGGAGAGGGAGCCTGGGAACATGCATTTCTAGCAATTTCCAGGTGACGGGGCACTACACTTTTAAAAATACACAATACTAGGTCTTGAAAGGACTTCTATTCACTTGCACGTTGGTGGGATGGAGCCCTACATTGCAAAGGGCTTTTCTTCACGTGTCCTCCTTGAGCTCAGGGGCTGGCAGCACTTGGTGGGACCTAGTAGGGCGTCCCTTGCTGACTGCACACCCACAGCTAGAGCCCAGGCCCGGATGATTCTCACAGGAAGCCCGCAGAGCTCCTGACACCTCCCTGGAGGTATGAGAAAGCTGAGGCTCTGAGGGGGATAAACTGATTACTGGAAGGTAACGACCTTAGTGAAGTGGTGAAGCTACAGGGTAAACCCTAGTTTTATTTCCTTTTAACTTTCAAGACTTCCTGATTTCCTCTATTACGATACCTGTGCCTTAGAGTCACCAATGGGAACTTGAAGGAAAATAATGCCTGCTGAGGCCAGATGCTCATTTAATTGCCTGGGGGTGGAGCCTGTTTGGTTCTAAGCCCTCCCTCTGAACTTCTGAATGGTGAGGACTGCAAATCAGCTGCCTCCTGCTGGGCCCTGCAGGGTGAAACCTGATGAAGCCCCAGGAACATTCAGTGAGGGGTTAGGAGGGAGGAGAACACGGGTGGATGAAAAGCAAGAAGGAAATGCACCAGCATTCACTGGCAGGCTCTGTCACCCACAGGACAGGGATAAAGACGTGCACACCTGCAGTGCGGACTTTCACAGCCTGGCAATGAGGGCTTTCAGCCTCACAGGTAAATGTCACCTGTTTCACCACCTCCTTAGGGCTGTTCTAGGGCCCCGGCACACAGCCATTTGGGACAAAGGGCAGTTTCAGTGTCTTTCACTCCACGCTCAAGCTACAGATTGTCCTTATAGCTCAGGTATCCTGGGGATAATCCATCTTGTTTTGTTTTGGTTTTGGGAGCCCAACCCAAGAATCAAATAACTTTCCTAAGGATTTCCAGGAGAAAACATCTTCCCACCAAAGAAGAACCTTACCATTTGGAAAAACACCTCCTGGTAATTTGCAAAAAAACCCAGTTTTCTGGGAAGTGATAATCTTGTCATGAGAACCAAAGATAAAGTTGGAGATAATGAGGGAGTGGTTACATAGGAAATATGTGGTCATTACTCTGATCAATTAGTAAATCACTTTCTTCATATGATATACTTTTTAACAGCTTCTTCCTTGAGTCAGTCATCCCCGGCCCACACCAGGGCCTAGCAAGAATGACTTAGGTCACCTGGCTTATTTCCTGGCTACTTGGAGGAGATGGATTTCCCAGTTTACAAATCTCAGCTTCCTAGGATTCTATTCTGATAAAATCTAAATTGTATTTTTTTAAAAAAAGGAATAGGCTGGACACGATGGCTCACGCCTGTAATCCCAGCGCTTTAGGAGGCCAAGGCAGGCAGATCACGAGGTCAGGAGATTGAGACCATCCTGGCTAACAGGGTGAAACTCCTCTCTGCTGAAAATACAAAGAAAACTGAGCCGGCCGTGGTGGCATGCGCCTGTAGTCCTAGCTACTTGGGAGGCTGAGGCAAGAGAATCGCTTGAACCCGGGAGGCGGAGGTTGCAGTGAGCCGAGATTGCGCCACTGCACTCCAGCCTGGGTAACAGAGCGAGATTCCCTCTCAAAAAAAAAAAAAAAAAAAGAATAGATGAACTCTAGTGAAATAATCTAGGTCTATCCTTTTACCTCCTCCGTTGTCTGGAGTAATAAAGCTCCCTGCCTCGCCCTCTCTCACAGCACTGAACTGCTTTTCCTGAATTTTCCCACACTGCTGATCATTCACTTGCTAATTTCGATGCATACATTCTTTTTGAGAAAGTCAGTTTGCCAACTCCTCCCACTGGTTTGTCAGAAAATGAGCTTACACTGCGCTGATCTCACTCCTGCTGCCAAACCTCCTTCTAGGGGTCTCTCCTTTGATAATGCAGGGATTATGTAGGCATGGGGAGGTGGGATACCAAGGGGGGATTCTGTCGACGGTGCTGTTCCCCCCTCCCCAGCCCCGCCGGTTCAAAGTCATCGAGCCGGGGGGCCTCTCTGACTATCTGGACTGTGCAGACCACCGTGTCTTCCGGTAGGGTCAGGGGAGGGCTTGAGATAAATCTGTAGGGCTCAACCACCAGCCACTGTCCACCTCAGGTGCCCCAAGCGCCATCTCTGCCGGGAGCTATGTGGATGCATCGGTGACAAAATGGAAAGCCTCTGGTCCTGGCGGAGCTTGTTCCAATCAGGAGAGACCCGAAAGCAAGAAACACAGTGAACAAATGCATGATGCCCAGGGGTGGATGGCCGTAAGCACTGAGGAGAAAAATAGCAAGTGGGGTGGGGGGTGTTAAGAGGGTGGAGGATGGAGATGGGCTGCCATTGACAATCGGAGAGCCTGCAGACCTGCCTGAGAGTGACGTTTGGGGAAAGAAGGAAAGGGAAGAAGGTGAGGGAGGTTAGCTAAGTGGACATCTGGGAAAGAGCTCAGGCAGCAGAGGGGCTGGGGTGGGGGCGCGCTGGCAGCCTGCTGCATTCCAGGGTCCTCTGTGTGGCTGGGACGGTGTCGGCCCTCCCCTGCCCATCCCTCAGGGCCTTCGCAGAAACACTCACACGGGGACCTTCTATGTACAGGCAGCACACGCCACCCATCGCCGTGACCACACTGTCCCTCAGAGGAGCCGCTGGCCACGTGTGTCCCGTCCACATGGAGATGTACTTGAAGATTCTTTACACACTGGGTTTCAAAGACTTAAGTATGGAAAACAGTGTAAAATATTAATAACACAATAACTGATTGTTATCAAAATAGTGGGCTGAATAGAAAATATAGTTTGTTTATTTATAGATAGGGTCTCACTTTATTTATTTATTTATTTATTTATTTATTTATTTATTTATAGATAGGGTCTCACTCTGTTGCCCAGGCTGGAGTGAACCGGTGCAGTCACAGCTCACTGAAGCCTCCAACTCCTGGGCTCAGGCAATCCTCCCACCTCAATGTCCCACGGGGCTGGGACTGTAGGTGTGCACTGCCACATCCAACTAATTGTTTTGTATTTTTTGTAGAGACTGGGTCTCGCCATGCTGCCCAGGCTGGCCTCAAACTCCTGGGCTCAAGTGATCCACCTGCCTTGGGCTCCCAAAGTGCTGGGATTACAGGCGTGAGTCATGGCACCCAGCGTCCCCCCCTCCGGACCTGCCTTTCTTTAATGTGGCAACTAGATTATTTAAAATTGCATATATAACACAGGCCACCCATGCAAGCCTCAATCCTGGGAGATGCTCCCGTTGGAGAAACCTTCAAGAAGCGGATCTGCTTGGATTTGCAAACGGCCCCTCTGGCCCCAGGGGGATCTGCTGTGCAGAGCTGCTCTGGACTCAGCTCTTCAATACTGCCCTTGAGTGTACTGGGCACCTCCTGACTTTCGACCAGCACAAAGCTCCTTATTAAACGCTGACAAAAATTCCTTCCATTCCAGGTGCCATAATGGATTCATTAATCTCCTATTGATAGTTTTTTGCTGGTTTTCCCACTTTTTGCTATTCTAAGCACTGCTGCGAAGACTCTCCTTTTACCCCACCTGCCTGTGTCTGCTGCAGCTCACATGCTCCGCCTTCCAGCTGTCATAGCTGAGTCCCTGGGTCTCCTCGGCGGGGTGTGTCTATGGGCACAAGGCTGCCCTGCCACATGCCCCACCCCATAACCTTCCATCTGTGGCCGCTCCTTGTGAGACCCTAAACTCACGACCTCCCCTCCTGTCCTCTCCTCTCCACAAAGCCACCCTTATCGGAGACAGTCAGTCTGCTTCCCAGTTCCCCCAAGGCGAATCCAAAGTCCTCCACTGGCCCACCCACCTCTACCGACTCCTCCCTCACCCTCCGGTCAGGTCAAACGGCCCCAACCAGAGGCTCCCCGGGCCCTTTCATAAGACAGGAGCTTTTCTTCTCAGGTCCGGCTACAGGTACATTGTACCCGCACCTCACCGCAGGAGTGAGAGCCGCAGGGGCGGAGAGGGCTTAGTTCTTTTGCCTAAAGCCTGCCCTGACTCACCGAAGGCGGTCGTTAATGTGCGCAATGATTACAGAAACACAGAAATAAGGCTGGGGGTGGTGGCTCAAGCCTGTTATCCCAGCACTTTGGGAGGCCGAGGCAGGTGGAGCGCTTGAGGTCAGGAGTTCGAGACCAACCTGACCAACATGGTGAAACCCCATCTCTACTAAAGATACAAAAAAAAAAAAAAAAGGTGGGCATGGTGGCACATGTCTATAATCCCAACTACTTGGGAGACTGAGACAGGAAAATCACTTGAACCCGGGAGGCAGAGGTTGCAGTGAGCCCAGATCAAGCCACTGCACTCCAGGCTGGGCAACAGAGCGAGACTCCATCTCAACGTCCCCCACCCGCCCCGCCACACACAGAAACAAAATCTTAATCGTAGTAAGACACAGCTGAAAAGATATGACGGAATGACTCCCCGAGGCTACTGGATGCCACTCCTTCAATCATTTTCCATTCAGAAAACTTCAGATCAGATCATTTACCTATGTACGTTAAGACAAGGGGTCCTATATTAATGAATCTTCTCCGTCAAAATCCTGGTCAAAGTCAGAAAACAATCCCACCGGACTCCTGGGAGCATCTGATGTTGGAGAAACCTGGAGAAGTGGAGAAGCTGATCTGCAGGATTTGCAAACCGCGGCACTGCCCCCAGGGGGACCCGCAGCACCGGCGCCTCCCCGTGAGAGTCGGAGCCTCACTGAGACCCACACAGTCAGGATCTGCACCTCCAAAGGCTCCCCCAGGCGGCTCTGGGCACACGGAAGCTGGGAAGACAGCAAATGGGCCCCGGGGTTGGGGGGGCCCAGCACAGTCCAGCCTTTTCTCTTTTGCCTCCTGAAGACTTTCACTGTGGATGTGTGTTAGGGAAGGGGGGAGTGAAGAAAGAGACAGGGAGAGAAGATAGAGACTGAGTGATGCCTCCATTCTGCAGAGAAAAACACCGAGGCCCTATCTCAGCACTCGAGACAGTGGGGCCACGGCGGGACTTATTAAGTCTCTGCCTCTCAGTGCTCTGATCTGCCATGTGTCTGGCTGCCTCTTCCATCCTGACAAACACAATGACTGTAATTCCAAAGTACTGGGAGTTGGGGGTGAAGATGCAGAGAACGGAGGAGTGGGGAGGGAAACGGCAGCCTCTGGGCAGCTACTCTCTAATAAACACAAACACAACACCAGAAAGGGCTTGTAGAAAAGAAACATAAAATGCAACCCAACTACTGACACATGGCCCTCTGTTCCATATTCACCCGCACGTTCTTAACAGAAACGCAACTGTGAACATGCAATCTGGTATCCTGACATTTGCCCTGACCAGGTTGTTACCGCATCTTCATCTTTCTAATTTTAATTGCTTCTGACGGCCCATCCGACTGGTCGAGCTTATTTAAAGAGCCCTGATTCTCCCTGATAAAAGGTTGGAGTCCTGTATCAAAAGCTTTTAGTTTTCTGTAACCAAGGGGGAAAACATGCTTCTTTTGAAAGATGACAAAATGTCTAGCTTCGAAGGGTCATCCGAGTATGGCACACAAGGTGGTCTGCATTCATAGAAAATGATGCCATCATATAAATCTCCCACTGTGTGACGGGGTGACACCATCACTCATCATCTGCCTCCCAGACCCAGTAAGTTTTGCAAAATTAATTACTGCACTTTACACTGAAAAGATCCCATCAAAGAATGTGTGTGCACAGGATGGTGAGGGGCGCCGGAGGTGTGTGAGGAGAAATGGCACTGTTCTCAGTTTCCTCTTCCATCCTACTGGGCTCTGAAGCATTGCTTCGGAGATTTTCAATTTTATCTTATAATTAAATAATATGAACTCTACTGGGGGAAGAAAAGCAGCCCATCACATTGGTATTAAGCCTTAATATCATTTTTGCCATCTTGACTCCTATCGCTATAAAAAGTCATTTCCTATTCCCCTCACAAAACCACCCAAGGAATATTGCTTCAGATACCAAAGGTGCCCATGTGGGGCTCAAGCCTGGTGTCCAATAAATATGTGTGTCATTGACCTAATGCATGTCCAGTCAATTGAAACCTCACACTTCTGACTTCGGTTTTTAGGTTGTGATCTTGAAGTCTTAACAGTTTATACGCATTGATCTGAGGATATTGGAAACTTTTGATTAGAGAAGGTTGAATTCCTCTAAAGGACTTCATGAATGAAGAAGACAGCTAGAACCCCTGGTTTCCTGCTCCTCAGTGGAGATTCCAGGCGGGAGGCAGGCAGCAAACGCTTGTGTTCCTGTCAAGCGCCAGGCGTGGTGCTGGGCACGGGATGGACACCAGTGAAGACACAGCTACACGCAGCCCTGAACATCCCTGCAGCAGCCACAGGGCCTGGCCACACCAGGGAGCTCTGTGAACTCAGGGAAGCCGGTACACCTCGGGCATCCCTTGCTCATGTGTAAAGTGGGGATAAGTCAGTGCCCAGGATCACTGAGGGCCTGCCACATAACAGAGTCACTAAACGCTAGCTATTCTCACTAGGATTGGAAAGATTGAAGCTTACTACATTTCTGTGAACTTTCTATAAATACTGTATTGATGTTCACGTCACCACAGGCAAAAAGGACGCCGCTTTCGCATCCAGCCCACCCTAAGAATGCCCCTGGACTTCCCAGTACACTCAGCTCCACCAGGCACCAGGCCCTGCAGAAGCCACAACCTGTGACGAAGACAATGAGTCACTCTTGGTGTGTGGCACAGCGTGATGTGGCGGTGGGTACTTAGTCATGGTCAGTCCGCGATCCAGAGCTGTGGAGCTTATTTTAGGTTGGGTGAAAATCAATTTAAGTTTCCAGATATGTCTTGGGACAACAGAAGATACCCAAAGAAGCAGGGAAAAAAAAAATAAAAAACAAAAACCCACAGCCTGAGACAGAAGATACCCAAAGAAGAAGGAAAAAAAAAAAACAAAAAAAACCAAAAAACCCAGCCTGAGAAATACTTTCTTCATTCAAGGCCTGGGGAGTCAGGAATACAGGAAAGATATTTTCAATTTTATATTATAATTAAATAATATGAACTCTACTGGGAGAAGAAAAGCAGCCCATCGCGTTGGTATTAAGCCTTAATATCATTTTTGCCACCTTGACTCCTATCGCTATAAAAAGTTATTTTCTGTTCCCCTTACAAAACCACCCAAAGAATATCTGTGTAATTTTGAGCAAGTTGGGTTTTGCTCACTTTTGAGCATTAACTAGAATAAGGAGCTCCACCAAGAAAGGCCCCTGAAAAGCATGGTGGAGGCCTGACATGACGGCTCAGGTCTGTAATTCCAGCTCTTTGGGAGGCCAAGGCAGGAGGCTCACTAGAGGAGGCCAGGAGTTCAAGACCAGTCTCAGCAGCATAGTGAGATCCTGTCTCTACAAATAATAATAATAATTAGCCGGTCATGATGCTGCATTCCTGTCTTCCCTGCTACTCAGAAGGCTGAGGCAGGAGGATCACTTGAGCCCAGGAGTTTGAGGCTGCAGTGAGCTGTAACGGCACCACTACACTCCAGCCTGGGTGACAGAGCCAGACATAAGTACTCTTCGTGGTCTAAGGGAGAGTACAATATTTGGAATTAGGATCTGTTTTGCTCCTACCACAATCGCGTATGCACCTCACTCCCTTACCTAAGTTATTTTTCTTTGTGAGTCTTTCTCCCCACTTCCAAAATGAGGGCATGCCTCTCTTGGGACCATGTATCTAGGCTTGGAGATAAGAATTGTGAAGCTCCTAGTATACAAAATATTTTCAACAAATGGTAGCTATGGTCATTTTAATATATTGAATTGTACCATAATTTCACATCTGACAGATAATTCCCCTGAAATTGATACTTGAATGTGAATGTGTTCTCTGACCTCCAACTACAGGCAATAGTCTTCTATGTCAGGGAAAATCAAGTACTAATATAGAATCAGAATAAAATGGCAAAAAGAATGGGGGCACAACAGATAAATTCTCGAGGAATAACTTACTTAAAGGATTTGTAAATCTGTGGCAGCTAAGACCAGGCCCTCTAAGCACATCTGGAGGTGAACTTCCTTAAAAGAAATGGGTCCAAATGCTCCAACAGGTTCAAGATCATACCTCGGAAGGGTAAAGCTCTTTACAGAGTTTACAAAAAAATTGTGACTTCGGCTCTGCCAGGGAAAGAAAGCCCAGGCGACCCGCCATGGCGGGCTTTCCCAGGGACAGCCCAGGTGTGACCCACGTGGGCTCAAGGCCACCGTATTTGATGCCATCTGCAGAGCTGAGAGCAGCTGTCTCCCATTAACCCGAGGCTGTACCAACCAAGCCACGTTCCCACATAATACTGGTTTCCAAAGTACCTTTTTCCCCAGAAGAGAAGAGGCGTGGACTTACTAACCTCCAATATGTGTAACTCCTCCCAGGTGGCAAAACCAGGGCAACAGAGAACACGGAGATTCTGCCAATGTATCCTAATTTCACGTACCTGTACACAAACTCCCAAGCATTTTAGCAAGCTTTTGGACATGGAGCTCAAAAGAATGACCCATAAATACTTTCCAATACATACAGCATCTTAATGTGTTTTTCTTTCTTTTTTATTTTTTGTAGACACAGAGTCTCATGATGTTGTCCAGGCTGCTCTGGAACTCCTGGGCTCAAGCGACCCTCCTGCCTCAGCCTCCGAAAGCACTGGGATGACAAGCATGAGCCACTGTGCAGGACCCACAGCACTTAAATTCCAAAATCACCTTGAAACCCTGACCTTCCACCTGCCCTGGTGGCTTCCAGAGGTCAGTTCCTCTTCCCGTGCCGAAGGTTTCTTGTCTTTCGCGGCCCAGGTAAGGTCACTCCAGGTGCTCCCTCTGCTTCTGAAGGCCTTTGACTGAGAAGCCACTCTGGGTCCTATTAGGACCCCAAGGCGGCTCCATTCGTACTCGCACATCTCCCGGCCGGTTTAAGTCACGCTGGCCAGGCTATTTCCACTTCACTCTCCTAATTTCTCCAATCCCATCCTCTGCTGCATCACCTTTTCTTTCTCTGAGAACCCAACCCTGCAGGAGGAACGCTGATGCTGGGGTCCTTTAACTAGAACGCTAACGCCAGAGCACTTCCCCGGGCGCTGGGGGGCGGGCTGCCGGGCGGGGCCTGGCGCTGCCACCGGGGTGTCCCGCGGGGGCGGGGGCGCTGGGCCTAGGGAGGCTGCGCTGCTGGCTCGGGGAGCGCGCGGCGTACTGATGTCAGGGCCAGGGCGCATGGAGACGACGGGCCGGGCATCACGTAGGCGCTCGCGGCGGGCGGGGCGGCGCTGACAGCGCCCCAACATGCAGCACCCGTGCCGCCCCGCGCGCTCAAGGGCGAAGGGAAGGTCACCGGGACCGAGGGCGGGGGCCCATTCCCGCTCCATCCTTGTGCAGTGCGCGGTCCCGAAACGGGAGGAAATCCGCCATCCGCGCCTTTCCACGCATCTGCGGCAGGAGGAACCGGGAAAATAAAAATCAAAACCCAGCTCCGGGCGCGTCGCGTCTCCAGCCCGCGCTATCACTAAGGCTCCCAGGTGGCGTTCGCCTGGGAAGCGCCGATCTACCCGCCAGGGGCTGCGCGGCCTGGGGCGCTCCACCGTCCGGGCACCGGCGCCCTCACGTGCACCCGGGGCCTGGGGCGCGCAGTCTCCACCACCTCCGGCTCTTCAATGTTAAATGTCCTCCTGGCGCGCCCGCGTCGTGGACCCAGACTCGGGTCTCTCCTGGAGAGCCGCTTCCACATTGCAGGGCAGGGGAAACCCAGAGCCCGCGCCGCGGCGCCGCTGACGTCCCGGAGTCCCCGCTTCCTGGTCCTTCTCGTCCGCGGAGGTCTGCGGGGAGGGCCTGGGACCCATTTTAGTTTTCGGTTTTCTCACGAGCCGAAAGGCAACAGCACATGCGAGCGCAGGAAACCCATTTTTAAAATCTCCCAGCGGAAACGCGAGGGGCTGCCGGACCGCCTCGGAGACGCCAGGCGGGAACCCAGAGCACTCCCTCCGCGTCCCGCATTGCAGCAGCCAGGACCCCGCCCACGCCGCGCGGGGCACGAGGCGACAGGAGGCGCGCGGGGACCTGGCCGTTTCTTCCTCGACATGCTGGGGGGCGGCGTGGGGCAGAGTTGAAGGGCGGGGGGCCACTTAGGAAGTGATCGCGCTGTACCCACGCTTCGGAGGGGAAGCCCGGCCGGGTCCTACAGCTCAGAGGCAGAACGACTCCCGAGGGTCCTCCAGGCGACCCCCTCTGTCAGGCTCAATTTAAAACATAAACCGGAGGGCGTGGAAAGCTCACTATCTTCCGGATGGAGGTTCCTATCGCCATGTCCCTTCCTCCTCCGCCCCACCCGGCAAGGACCCGGGGGCTGCCTTGCTGGCTCACGCCGCCCCGCAGGTACCCCTGCCGCTGCCGGGCACGGGCTTCTCCCCAGTTCTCCCCATCGCTTCCCCGCTCTTCTCCCTGGTTCTTCCCATCGCTCCTCCACCTTTCCCCGCGTCCTCCCATCGCTTCCCCCCTCTTCTGCCCCATCCCCCAAATCCCCTTCGCCTTGTTCTCCTCGGCTCCGTCCGCCCCTCCCTCGCCGCCGGGAGGGGGGTGCGCACCTTGAGCATCCTCGCCTCTGGTCAGCACGCCGACTGCCTTGCCGGCCCCGGAGAGGTGCTGCAGGAACTTCCGCAAGGAGCCCTTAGGGGCCTGGGAGTCGTCAGTGTCCATGGCGAGGAGGTCGAGGGGAGCCGCTAGTCCCGGTGCGCAGTAGGCAATGTGGACCCTGCCCGCGCGCGCGGGAGTCGGAACTGCTGCCCCGCCCCGCCCCAGGGCCAATGGGCGGTGACGGGCGGGGCCCGAGCGCACGGGAGGGGCTGCGGGAGCGGGGGCGTGGCTAGGTGCAGGGAAAGGGGCAGGTGCGGGCGGGGTGCGGGAGTGGGCAGGAGCACCTACGCCGGGGTCGTCGTAGGTGGGGGCCGTGCTAGCGGTGAGGTGGGCCGCAGACGTGGGGATAGCGCCACAGGTAGGCGGGGTCCCTGCGGGTGGGGCCGCGTCTCTGGTGCTCGAGACTCGCGGGTGGGCTGGAAGGCTCTGGTTGGGGACTTCAGGGATACCCGGAGTGCCACAGGTGGGGGCAGGGGCAGCGTCCGGGGGAGGGGAGACCACAGGGGGGCGGGGGTCACATCGTTTGGGGGGCGCGCCAGGGTGGGGCGGGATAGAACGCGGGGAGCATCTCCCGGGCCGGGTGAGGGAGACCTTGAGTGGGCGCGAACGTCTGGGCGGGGGGAAGCCCTGCACTTGCGGGGAGCGCCGATGGCGGGGCGGGGTGGAATTGGGGCGTGGAGACCCCACCTGGATGCGGAAGTTCGCAGCAGGCCCGGCCGCTCCGGCGGTTGTTGGCGCAGAGCCCCGCTGCGCGCACAGCTTCTAGTTGCCGGCAGGATTCCTCCTGGGGCTGCGCTGGGAGCCTCCGGGCGTGGCTTCCTCGACCTTCGCCCCCAGGTATTCTCTGTAGTCTGAGGTCGGGAAGGACGAACGGAGAGTAGATCCTCCAGGTGGTGGGAAAAACTGAGCGCGGTGGGCTTAGCTATGACGAAGCTGCGATTTCCCGGGCCCACGGGGGCTGTGGCGTCCACTCGGTTCCTGCTAATCCCACTGTATTATAAGGTGGGGAGAGTCAGCTTGCATAGTGAAACCAAAGAGAGCTGCGAGATGGAGAGTGAGAGTGAGAAACCAAGAGAGTGAGACACACACACACACACACAAACACACAGAGAGAGAGAGGGAAAGAGAGGGAGAGTGAGAGAGACAGAGAGAGAGACAGAAAAAGTCAGAGAAGCAGAGACACAGAGAGACATAGAAAGATAGAGAAAGATGAGGGGAAGAGAGAAACAGAGACACACAGAGTCTTAAAAAGAGACACAGAGAGACAGAGCAACCAGGAGAGAGACACAGAGAGGGAGAAACAGAGACAATTTAAACCAAAAGAGAAAAACAGACCAGAAAAGAAAAACAACTAGTAGAGCTCGGAACTGCGAAGGTGGCATCATTCCGTTAGTCTCGGGTTTTGCTTCCTGGGTTTGTGACATGGTCAGAGTCCTTGTCTTTGATTTCCTAACACAAGTTGTTAAAGTTGGAAGTGAGTGTGAAATTGAGTTAGTCTAGCTTTATTCTTTCACGGATGAGAAGTGAATTATCTTCAGCAAGGTGGGTGCAGGCGTGGTCCCCGGGGGTCACTGTGGTGAACAGGCTGCCCTTGTGGGCAGCCAAGTTCGTCATCACTGGGACAGAGCCCAGGACACTTCCCCGGCTGGCCAGCCTTTTCCTAGAACCCCACACATTGCAAAGGATGGAGTCCAGATCTATACCATAAAGAAACGAGGGTGGTTACAGAAAGCACCACGATCTCAGCTGAGTGGCTCTGAGCACCCCAACGTTGGGGCACCTCAGTACAGGTTGGGGCAGCTCAGGCTGTGCCCAGCAGGGAGGCCGGCCCGATCAAGCTGCGGTCTCCACCCTGAGAGTGTGGGCTCCTTCCCCCAGCTCGGGTTAAAGCATCGTGTGTCCACCTGTGCAGTGACTGGTCCCAGTGGCCCTGGAGGGCTGAAACCCTAGATCCCGCCACTGGTCCAGGGCATCCGTTTCCCCTTCCTGCAGTTCCTGTGTCTGTGTGTCCAGGGGGCTCCGATCCCTGTCTTAGGACCATGGCTGAGGGGACAAGTTCACCCGCTTTGGAGCTGGCCCGGATCTTGGTTCTGTGGATCCTCGCTGTGTGGCTCTGGAACAGTTCTGTCCTCAGGAGATGGATCCTCACAGCCGCCTCTTGGGGCCATGAGGAGAATTAATAGGACGACCCCCGGGTAGCTGCTCAAAGCCCTGTGTGGGGCCAGCCCTGTGTCTCCACCAGTTCCTTTGCTCTGTGCTCCCCCCCACTGTCACATCGCCAGCCTTTATTTCCTTTTCCTTGGACCCAGACAGCGAATGCTCCGCTGGTCTTGGCAGCCCCTTCTCTAGTCTGTCCTCAAATCACTTCCTGACGGACAGCCCTGACTAGCCATCAACGTGACCAAAACCCCACAAAATAGAACCCAACTTTCCTATTAAGCTGTACAGAGCTGTCCCAGCCCCACTTCCCACAGGCTGGCCTCATTCGCCATGGGATCCATGGTTCTCACCTGGGGCTGGGGGTGCCCCTGGCATCTGGTGGGGAGTGTCAGGGATGTCCCTCCAGGCCCAGTACAGTCCCCCAGCTGGTGGCCGGCAGACAGCAGCACCCAACCTGATGTCCCTGTGGCTTCTGGTTCCCCGAGGCTGGCTGTGCTTTGCTGCCTCTACATGCTCTCAGATGGGTGCCCTCTCTCCACCTTCACTGGTTAGCAGTGTTCCATCCATTAGAGCTCAAAGCACTGCCTCCCGGCAATGCAGCCCCTTCTCCTGGCCTGCCGTCTGCCTGTGCCCCGAGGTCTGTACCGTGTCCTCACGGACCGATCAGAGCGAGGCTCCCAGGGATGGAGAGGTTCCTGCTTGTGTCTGCTTGTGTCTCTGTCCCGTCTTCTCTGGACCTGGCACCGTGGCCTTTGCCGACAGAGGTCTTGGGTTGATTGTCAGTGAAGCAGACAATCTATATGGCTCTAAATGGCTGTGAACATGCTTGATTGGGTTATTTTAAAATAATTGTATATGTAAACATTTGAGTGTGACACAGGTGGATTTTTGGGCTAATGGTCTTGTTCTTCAGGGAGTAACCACAGGCCCATCCACAAGGACCATTTCCAGCTAATTTATGGAACGCTGTTCTACCTGGTTAATTTTCAACGTTATCTCAGCCTGAGAGGTAGGTCAGCATGTGACGAAGTTCACTGGTTTGAATCCTAATCTGCTCCTTAGGAGCTGCACCTTCCATGCCTTCGTTTCTTCCTTGGTTAGGTAGGGAAGGTATGAGCTACCTCAGAGTTGTGAGTGAGGCCTGCATCGAGTGACCGCATTAAAGTGACAAGGACTGCACCCGGAGTGTTGATATTTAAAGACCTTTAAACATCGCGATGCCGCATTTTGGTACCCAGGTAAAACAGTAAAGTTATTTCAGATGCAGACACAGACCCTCGGTGAGGTGGGGGACTGATGGCAGGAGGTGGACCACCGACCCTGTAACGAGGGCGTGGTCTGTTCGAGGCTGAACGAAGTGCACATCATTGCATGTACCACGGAGGTCCCTCTCGTGAAGTCCTGGAAGGGTCCATGTGGCTGAGCCGTGTGGTCTGTCCATGACGTCCGGCAGGAGCAGAGCTTTCGGGTGCAGCCTTGCTCTTGTGCGCACAGCCCTCAACGGTCTCAAAAGTCTGAGGCTTAAAGCAGGCTTGGGGTTTCCTTACACCTCCTGGACATCTAATTTGCCTGGCAAACATGTTTTTCTTGGGTGTAAAGGTGAAGGAGTGGGTGATTCTGGTGAAAGTGTACTAATTACTGCACTTCTGGGTCAGTGGCGCTTGGTTGAAGACACTATCTGCCCTGGATGGACATCTCTGGGGTGGTGAGAACCGGTGGCTGGATGTCGCGGGGTTGCCAAGAAGATGCCAATTTTTTCCTTTTTCCTCAGTAACAACACCCTACTTTGTTTAGGGAAGCAGTGCACCCAGCTGAAAATCCAATTCTCTTGCACGGCAGAGCGGCTGGTGACACAGGTCCAGATGCTGGGATGCTGATGGGGGGTCCTGGAGTGGGAGGTGTCAGGAGACTTTCCAGACCCACAGCAGCCCTGGGCTCTTGTCCGGCCTTCTTGCCCGAGGCATGACCCCTGGAGGGAAAGCAGCTTCGGGGGCCCGAGGGCCAGAAGGCAGAGTCCTGGTGTGTGGGGCAGGCCTGGGCCAGGCTCCTCGGAGGATGTCACAGAGCTGCTGCCCATGAGGGGACCACCCACCTCTGAGCCCCATGCAGATTTTCCTCTGTAGCCGAGCGAAATCCTGGTACGGTGAATGAGGCAGTCAGAGGCACCTTTTGTGGAAGGAGGACAAAGCTGGAGAGAAAGAGGTTTTCCTAAAGGCACAAGGCGCTGATTCTGCATTAGGGATAATTCCTAGGAGTGTGGTTGCTGGTGGGTGGAAAACTGTAGCCAGAGAATAAGTGGGAGTGGCACTTGCTGGTATTTAACTGATTCGTTCACGAATGGTCCGAACAGTTCCAGAGAAAAGAACATTTCGGACACAGAAGTTTTCACCCTGCCTGACAATCAGCCTGACCGTGGGCTGTTCCATCCTTCCTGGGCGACACTGAGAGGGTCTCAGGCCCTTCCGACCCTGTGCTGGCATTTCCCCAGGGTGTGTGCCCCATCCCGAATAGGCTGGAATGCCTCTGGTTGCAGCTGAGCCTCTTGAAAAGGGAAGAGACATGTGATGTGCTCTGGCTGAACAGGAAAATGAGGGAGGACAGGGAGAGGGGCCTGGAGGTGAGGAGGATGGTGAGCAACACTGGGGACAGAGGACGTAGGGTAACACCAGGGACAGGGGGATGGAGGGTAACGCCGGGGACAGGGGCATGGAGGGTAACGCCGGAGACAGGGGATGGAGGGTAACACCACTTCTCCAGGTGCCTTTGGGGGATGCTGCCGCCTCTCGCACCCCAGAGTGAAGTCAACAGGATTCTGTCCCGAGGAGCCCCAGAGCCTGGCAGCTGGGATTGTCGCAGTATGAACCACTGTTCACTAGCTCTGCACCCTGGGACAGGCTCCCTGGTGTTTCCACCCTGGTTTCCCATCTGGACAGTGGGACCCTGAGTGTCCCCGTCCCAGCTGCGCCCAGAGCCCTGGACTCCAGCGTGTCGTCGGCACTCATTAGCGTTTCTCTTGTTGTGGTCCGTGGATGAAGTGGCTCTCTCTTTGTGTGTTCACAGCCCTCCTGCTCACTTTACCTTCTGGGAACACTTTTTACATAGCTTCGTATGTGGGGAGGACTCGAGTGATTAATCGAATGTTTCATCAGGTGCAGTTCTTCTGTTTCCCAGTTTTGACACAACATTTGGTGAAATTTCCAGGGACTCCTGTGGTCAGCCTCGTGGTTTCACTCTGTCACTTTCTAATGCAGTATTCTTTGGGAGTCTTTTCAATTAAGCGCCATCATTTAAAAATAAGTTTTATAATATGCAGTTTCAGGTTAATTCTTTACCTTTGGGTCTCAGGCAGTAGCTACCTACCTGTGAGTAGTCACAAAGTTTCACGCAGTTTTCTCTAGGCGTCCCTGGCTCGTAGCTCAGCAGGTCCCTTCAGATGAGTCAGCCAGCTGTGTACCTGCATGTTCAGGATACTTGTCAGGGGCCTTCCTCAGAGCAAGACCGACGCTTACCTCATCCTTGGGACTTTGGAGCCCACCCTGGAGAGACTCCAGCCACGTCCTAAGGGGCCGTCCGGGTCCCACAGGCTGGTGGGAGTGACTTCTGAGACACTCCAGACCACACTTTGTGTTCCTACACCCCACAAAGCCACTTAAAGTGCCGTGTTCTGGTGCTGTGTGCCTCACCAGTGTGCCACACAAGCCTGCACCGGGATCTGAGCGGGCGCTGCCTTCCTCAGGCTATGCTTAAGTTTTGGGGCAACTGGAGCACTCGTGGCTGTGATTCTTGCCACTGTCTGGGCTTCCCTAGAGGGTCTCACCCGCAGCCTGAGGACCACATCGGCAGCCACCGAGGAGCCGCCAGGTGCGGCCTTGGTCCCACTCAGTCCTTTTCGACTTTGGTGAGAGAGGAGACAGCAAAACTTCAGCTGGGAGCCCCAGGCCTTCTCTGCTTGGGGCCCTGGGACTGACATAGCACAGATCCTGCCATCCACGTGCTGGGGGCCCCGCTGTGCGGCTCCCTCCTCTGGTTAGGGGCTGCACCCTTGGGCTGGGCACCTCCTGGTTCTCACACTCAGGGGCCCAGGGAGGGTGGTGGATGAAGAGAGAAGGAGAAGGGTGGCAGTTTGAGCCCAATTGTGTTGGCTTCGTCTTCCGCCTCTTGTCCCTAAGTACATTGGCAAAGTTTTCCAGGTGAAAACTCAGAAGGGATTTTTAATGACTGGAATCTGTGAATTCCATGGAAGCCAAGTCTGTCCACCTCTTTCACCCACCTCATTTCTCCCCGTTGGGGCTGATTTTGGCAGCGTTCATAGGGGCAGGGACGGAAGGGGTGGGGGCCAGCCATCGGCCCTGTGTCCCTCCTCTCCTCCCCTCAGCGCCACAGCATTTCGGTGTCATCCCCTTCCCTGCACGCGTCCTCATGAAAACCAAGTGTGGCTGGAGGGAGATGCCTGCGCCCACTCCCGTGACCTTCCCGGCCAGCCTGGCTGCAGCGGCCTCTCGGCAGGCATCTGTCTGGTGCTGCCTCCGTGCCCCTCCCATCACCTGACGCTCGTGTTCCTGAATCTTCACACGTGTGCTCTGTGCAGCCACCTCACAGGCTCCCTGGGAACGGAGACAGTGTCTCATGCCGGTCAGAATGCTCTTCTCTGTCCACTGAATAGTCCAACACAGAATCATTCCTCTGTGATTATTTATGCTTTGTTATGTAGAACTGGAATAAAGAAAAAGTGAATTTAGACATTACAGCCATCAGGTTGAAGCTTAGTAATTGCATTAGGGAATTAAATGGAAGCATTTGAGCTTCTCGAGTTCTAATTCCACATCTTCATATCCCCATCACCCCATACCCAGTGTCTAACAGAGCTCTTGGTCTAGGAGTTTCTTGATAAATGCTTATTGAATTGAACTGGACTGAGCTTAACATTCCCACCCAGAGTTAGAAGCCAGTCCCTGAACAAATTGCATTTAGAATATGAGTTTGACGTTACTGTGGTAAGGGTTATCCTACACGTCATAATTCCTAGTCAATATCGGGTATTTAGTCAAATAGTCTCAAGTATAGAGAAGCATAGGCCTATCTGGCAAAAGGGCAAGGCACGGTGCTTTAGGTCCAGGTCCCCAATATCAACTATGAAAATAAAACATCAACTCCAATGACAGCCCTGTCTTCAGCTGGTCACTGTTTACACTGACAATTATAAACAGCTTGAACTTGCTGTCCTGAGAGGCAACACACCCTCCATTCTCTCTGCAGTGTAGCTGCCTTGGTGGATGGAACATGCCGCTCCTCCTTCCCTCTCCCTATCCCTCCCTCCCCCCTCCTCTCTCCCTCCCTCTCCCCTCCTCTCTCCCTCCCTCTCCCCTCCTCTCTCCCTCCTTCCCCCCTCCTTCTTCCTATCTTCTCTCACCTTTATCTCCCCACCTTCTCTCCTGGACAAGGGGCAGAAGAGAGGAGACCTCCGGAATCTTCTGCTTCATCCAAGCAGCTTGAGAGCAGCATCAACAGCTGCAATTTGGCTGCCGCAACAGGTGCCTCAGGGCAGCCTTTCTAATGGGAATCCTGGAATCATGTCTTTCCTTAATGTGTCCTAAAGGCTGGAGGACATGAAGTGAAACAATGCTCCATGCTCAGTCCTGTGATTTTGTGTAGTTATTGGACTTACTTTGAAATTAAACTAAATGATACCCAAGGTGGAGCATGAAAAAAAAGAAAAAACAGGCTATGGTGTTTGAAAAGCAAACAAAACCATTTGGTTTGTTGTTTTGTTCTTAGACCTTCACAGGCTCCTAGGTCACACGTTTCAGTTTCTTAGCAAGTGACATTCTCTGCAGAAGCTGTGTCAGTCTCTTGTTTGATGATGTCAGCCACAGCAGAAAGAAGCACTCCGTAGGCCCCGTGCTCAGCACCTTGGCGTGAGCTCCTGCCATCTTCTGTTCATGCTCATCACAGCTCTGTGAAGTAGGCATCCTCCTGATCCCTGTGGGAGGATGGAGGATGGAGGCGGAAGGGTGAGTGATGGCAGGATCACATGAGGGGTCTCTCCCGAAGTAGGGAGGGGAACCGGCCCAGGACCTAACTGCCCATCGCATCCTTCTTCCTCCTCCTCTGCCTCTCTGTGACTGTTTGACTCAGGCTGCAGGGACAGACATAAGTATGTGCAGAGCCTGTGTGCACCCCTGGGAATTTGTGCTCATATTGGCAGGGAGGGATGTGAGGTTGTACAGAGCGTGTGTGCATACCTTGGCAGTGTATGCTGGCGTTGGCAGGGACAGATGTGAGCGCGTATGGAATGTGTGTGCACACCTTGGGGATGTGTGCTGGCATTGGCAGGGACAGATGTGTACAGAGCGTGTGTGCACACCTCGGGGTGTGTGCTGTTGTTGGCATGAACAGACGTGAGCGTGTACAGAGCGTGTGTGCACACCTGGGGGTGTGTGCTGGTGTTGATAGGGACAGATGTGTACAGAACGTGTGTGCACACCTGGGGGTGTGTGCTTATGTTGTTTTGTAACCGGCAAATACGTGGCCCCTTGCGTCGGGCGGCCCTGCGCCCATGCTGAGTCCATCAGTGGCCCTCGGGTTGGGGTCTCCATCTGCCCAGACAGCACTCGAGTGGCTTGAGGTTTCAGATTCTTCCTCTACGGATACTTGGGCCTCCTCAGGACCAAACATCAGAACCAGCCAACTGCAAACTACAAGAACGTTCAAATGCATCTTCAGTAGGAAAAACAAAAGCAATTGGAAAAATTTTCCAACGTGACCCCGTGGTTAAGCCGTTAGATACTCCAGCCAACAGATTGAGTCACTTTAAAATTCACACCAATTAAAATGGTTGTGAGAGTTGCAGACCTTTACCGCTAAACCTTGAAATAATTGAAGCATTCTGCTCCACTTGCTTACAAACTAGGGTTGAGGATACCTTTCAGTCCAAAGTAGCAACCTTGTAAATCCAGCTTAGATGCGAGGCTCCCACTGACACAGGAAGAGACAGTGGCCCTTGATTATTCTCCTGTGTTCAGATACTGTGTCATTTCCTTTTTTTTTTTTTTTTTTTTTTTTTTTTTTTTTGTTGTTGTATACTGATCATCACTTCTGCTTTTCCAATTCAAACTAAAGGGAGTTTAGTTCTGTTTTGGAGAAGCTGTGGTTAGTGGTTTCTTTTCATGGTTTGCTTAATCTCTTAAGTCTGGTGCTTACATTACCCAAAGAGACTTTTCTTTAGTACGACAGTGCCATAACCCAGGGCTTCTCCCTCCATATCTGCTCCCCAGGAGGCTCCCTAGGAATGGGAGCTGGAGATCCAGCCCCTCTCCATGTGCCGTTTTCTTTGAGTCCAAGGCAGGTTTGGCTCAGAGAAGAAAAGAGGCCTCCGGGTTAGCTGCCTCTGACTGCTTGCTTGTGAAATGTTTAATAAGGCGACTTCCAAACTAATTTACACATTGATAGTTGTAGCTTGAAGTATCACCGCAGTCATAAGAGCTAGAAACACTCCCATAAAGTAGATAAGCAGAAAAAAAGCCATAGAAGTTTAATAAAGCGCAAATAAAATGGTGTTGTAAGAATGTACAGTGGGAAATGCTCTCAGTCCAGCCAGATCCAGCTGTGACGTCAGTCCAGCTGTGGTGTCCTTCTGTAAAAACATTCAGCCACATGTGGCCCTGATCGCAATCACTACTCTGAATTGTGATCCAGAATGTTCTTGGGGGCCGATGCTGGGACTGTTCCAGCAGTTGAGTCTGATTGGGCGTCACGGTGGTGATGTGCTTATCGCAGACAGCTGGGCTGAGTGGTGGCCACCCGTGCACTCGCCACGTGCAGCCGTTCTTCTGGTGATGGGGTTGCATGCGGCGCGGCTTGTCCACCTGGGCTATTAAAGTACAGGGAACCCAACCGCGGGCGGGTGCCTCCCGACATGGGAGCTGTCTTTTTTATCCAGGGCCCTCTGGCGCTGCAGACCCCTGCCGCCAGTCTGAGCTCACAAGGAGGTACCGGAGGGCTCTGCTGGGGCATGGAGGTCCCTAAGCAGGTGGTCACTTATTGCTTGTGGAGTGGTCCATGGCCTGTGAGTTTATTCTCGGGGTTTGTGTGGGCGAGGTTAACCAGTTCACAGCTGGGCACTTACCCCTTACACAGGTGACACTAGTTAAAGTGGAATCTATATTAGCTCACACAGGTGTGTCTGAGGAACTGGGAGGGTGGGGAGGTTTGGCCCTAGCACTAGAGCCTGGGCTCCTGACATTCTGCGTCTTCCTGTTGGGGGGCCGTCAGGGCCGCTGTGGGTCCTGAAGACAGTAGGTGCCATATGGATCAGCGGATGCAGAAGCTTCTAGAGGCTGTTGGGGGTAAGGAGACGGTCGCTTACCCAGAGCCAGCCCTGCCGTCACTTCGACGTTAGATGGTGGGAACTGTTTTGGACTCTAGCTTCCAGAAATGTGAGAAAATAAGTCAGTGTTTAGGGTGCTAAATTTGGGGTGATTTAGTGGAGAAATAGAAAACTAGCCCACAAAGGTGCACGCATTGAAATGTGCTCTCTCCAGGTGTTCACAGTGGTGTGAAGGGGATGGCATCAGGGTTCTGGGAACTGTGCAGTTCCACTGAAGGAAGGGGGTTCACCACGCCTTTCCTCATGTAACTGAAGGTATGTATGCCTGCCACACCGCCCAGGAGACAGGGACTGGGATTCTGACTTTCTTATGGGAACCAAGCCACAGTCAGAACACAGTGAGGGCTGAAATGAGCTTCCTACAGCCTGAACTGGGAAGAGGAATGGCAAGTAGCTTGTTTTTTTCTACACAGACCTGTCCTTTCAGGTTTTGTTAAGTTCTGGAAAAAGGGAGAAGCCAGGCACACCTCGGTGAGGGACAGTGTTTCTGGAGGTGTCACGGTTTCAGCCTTAATGTGGCCGTGTGGTTGGGAGGCTCAGAAACTGCCCTCCAAGGGCACTCATCTGTTCCTTATTGCAGTAATACTTCGTTTACAGAAATTACAGTGCGGGAGGCCTCTGGTCTGGATGGGTTTGTGTGGACCGAGGTCACGGGGTGTTGTCCCAAGTGCTTATCCTGACCTGGCAGAGGCTCTGTTTCCAAATAATTATTCTACAGTTTCAGAGCCTATACCTGAGTGATAGTCTTTTAACTTTGTTGCATAAAAGTAAAGTATGTCTTGAGGGTCTAAAAACCTATTTAGTAGTCATGGCTTTAAACTCATACATGGGGCTTTGGGATGGAGTGAAAACCACCGTCACCTGCGTGGACGCTGCGTGGTATTTTTAGCGTGGTGGCCTGCTCATGCCTTGAGCTCCATCTGCAGTGTGAGCAACAGCTGTGCATTTGAGAAATGTAGGCAGGTCAGCTTGCTCCTCCAGGGGCCTGCGGGCATCCGGGTGAGGGCCTGGGATGAGGCCACATCAGTGGGAAGGAGCTTGATTGTGTCAGCAGATATGTCTGCCTCTACAGGCCTGAAAGCCAGCCAGAACCCAGTTTTCCTTTGGTCATCTAATGCCAGAAAAAAACCCGTTTCTTGGAGATTCTCGTAATTTATATTAATGAACCATTTGACCATAAATAAAATGTTATAAATGCATGAGGCTTTACAATTTGGCAGATGTGTAACTCACATGTCATTATATCAAACTGTTGAAGATATTTGTTTCACTTGAAGGCTTTTAGCATTTTATGCGCAAACCAAATGCCAGTAGCATTTTGAAGGAGTATTTTGGAATTTTAAACACAGTGGGACAGTGCTGGGTCTCTGGGATGCTGGTGAGGTGGACGTGACCTCAAGCTCTTGGAGCTTGCAAGCAGGATTCCTAAATTGTCACACCTGCAGTGCTGGAAGTCAAAGTGGATTTCTGTAAATGAGGTATTAGTGCAATAAGGAACAGATGAGTGCCCTTGGAGGGCAGTTTCCGAGCCTCCCAGACACCCCAGGAGGAAGCGGGGTGGGAGGCAGTTACCCACCAGAACCTGGACGGTGTATCGTGTTTGCTGGTGGCCCTGCTTGGCAGGCCATTACGTGCAATAAGAAACAGGTGAGTGCCCTTGAGAGCGGTTTCTCGGCCCCCTTCAGAACAGCAAGTGGAAGACGCTCCAAGGTGGGGGGTGGGGGTTCGGTTATCCACAGGAGCCTGGTTGGTGGAGCTGGGTTTGCTGGTGGTCCTGCGTGGCAGGTCATTACGTGCAATAAGGTACAGGTGACTGCCCTTGAGGGCGGTTTCTCAGTCTTCTTCGGAACTGCAAGTGGAAGACGCCCCAAAGTGAGGGGGGGCTGGTGGTCGGTTATCCAGTGGGGCCGGGTTTGCTGGTGGCCACTGCGTGGCAGGTCACTGCGTGGAGCGATGGGAGGTGAGTGGAGTGGGAATAGAGGATGCACCCTGCACAGCTACTGCTGGCAGTTGGCTCTGGTAGCAGAAGGGGCATAGATAGAGGGATTCCCATCAGGGGCAACACGACTGGGGTCCCACGTGTGGTGGATGCCGAGGTGTGGCTATATGTAATCTCAGTCTGCACAGCCGTCCTGGTGAGTGGGTTCAGTTACCTTCCCATCTCACATTTGAGAAATCTCGGGGTCTCACATCACAGCTAGGTGGGTTGGAACTAATGTCTCAGGCAGGACGTTGGCCCCAGAGCCCAGATCTTACCCGCCCCCATTCTTTTCAGTCCACCCAGCTTGTAGAGAGGGTTGTGTGGTGGTGGGTGGTGGCTGAGAAACCAACACAGTAGAAGGGGGGGAGGAAATAAACCAGGCAGGAGACACAGGCAGTGCTTGGGAGATCTGCACGGGGTGTGGGTGTGGGAGGCACCTCTGGGCCTGTGAACCCCGTTCTGTGCTCCTGGCTTGCCCAACCTTGGCCCTCAGCCACATGCTGCGTGCTTTAGGTAAAATCTCAGTCCCTCGTGTGGTGTGGGTATCTTTTCTCCCTGGCTTTGTCTCTCTCTAAATCACGGAGTCTCAGTGGGGATGGCGGGGTGGTTGGTGGTTCACGGAATTTGCCCTCCACTTCCCCATCCTTGTCCTGTCCTGTCTGGCCTGTTACCTGAATCTGTGTCTCTTCCGAGCCTGCAAATGAGTGGAGGCCACGGCAGCCTCTTGCTGACCGACCTCTCAAACTCTCTTATTCATCAGAATAGTGTTAAATGCTGATTCCTAGGCAACCCCATTAGATTCTACGCCTGCCTGGCATGGGTACTTTGGGGAAGGTACAGAAGGTTGCTGGGCTGTTCCAGGAGGGAATTTGCATTTGTAGAATGTCCACTGTGGTCTTTCCAGCACTCTACTTTCCACACACACACGGCATTAAACCTGGAAGACCCCTGGGTGCTGTGCTGGTGAGGAAGCCTCGGCTGGTTGAGGGGTTGCTGGGGCTCAGACTTGATTCCTGGGCTGGGGGCTGCGGGCTTATTCTCTTCAGTGGGCCTGCTGATGGGATGCCCTGAGAAGTCCTGCTGTGCGCTCAGGGGAAAGTGCAGAGACAGGCTCAGAAAAGACAGACCATGGATTTAAAAATTCCTACTGGAAAATCTTTTATGAGCAAAGTAATTTGCATCTAACTGAAGACAATCATTGCTTGAATAATTGGTTTGTTGACAAAGTTGATCCTATGAACAGATTAAAGTTTTCATTCATGCCTTATCTATAATGTAAATAGGAGCTATTACCACAACTTATATTAGCTTTAAATTTCGTATCAGATTGCAGTCCAGATTACAAACGACTGCTTGATAATCTAATTGATAAAATGGAGGAATTTAGTGCTTGGAACCCAGAGTGAAGGGAACAGAATTGCTTTGGTTTCTCAAAAGCGTGTTGACTGAGTGGTGACCTGGGGTGAAGAGAAGTGGCTAGAGTCATTACACTCGAGGAGATGATCTGCTCCCGCCTTTCTCAGCTGTCTTCTGGACAAAACAAAAGGGTGATAAATGGAAAAAAATTCAGCACTGAGTTCGTCTATGCCCTGAGCTTCTCATACGGTCATTAATGGGCTGTATCTGTGAAGCCTCCATACAGGCACAAAGGAATTAGGCTAGAGTAAGGCGGCCGGCGACCTCTGGCGTCTGGACCGCGTGTCATTTCCTAAAGCTCTTTAGGGTGAAATGACAGTCGCAATGTCTGTTCGGAGAAGTGTAATCTCACGTATGAGATGCAGATTTTAAATGATGCAGATTTTAAACACCAAAGTCAGGAAGCTTGGTGGGAGTGGCTGTCTTCCAAGTGGTTTTCTGTGCTGCCATGGATGAGGCGTGGATGTGTCATCTGTTGGTGAGATCCACTGGTGAAGGGGCTAAGCAAACCATGGAGGTGGGGGGGTGTGAAGCTGCATCTCTTCTGGCATCCCAAGGAAATACATTTTGTAAAACTTGTGAATTTGACCCTGACCCTAACCCTGAGTGTTGAAGTCTGGTGCAGTGTCTTGAGCCCTCTTCTGCATTGAGGGTGAGTGACTGTAAATGACCGATTCCTCAGTGGTGAAAGTTCAAATTTAGCTTCCCTGAGGAAGCCAGACCTCAGTCACCCGTATCTCCATTGTAAACACTGCGGCCCCTACGCGGGTGGCTGCAAGTATCCAGGCCTTCCTTGGAGAAGCAGCCGTGAGGTGCTTGATGATTTGATAACATCAGCCATCTTCTGTCTAATCACGGTACAGATTCTCCTACAAGGAAATGGATCTGGTTTCTTCCCGATCGTTGGAAGAAGCAGCCCGCCTAGGGACTCTACCGTCCTCTGCACTTTCACAGCGAAGCCTGTGTCCGTCTCCAAGGAGTATCACGTGTGTCGTGGGAATCGCCTCCTTAATTCTTCCTGCTTTAGAGGGCTCAGGTAGCTCTGCCCGTTTCACCCGGGATGAGCAGCGGGTGGTCTCTGGCTGCTGTGGGACTAGGGCTTGGGGGTGCATCATCACATCCGGTGGCCTGCCAGGTGGGCATCATTGTCTTGCCTGTTGGCTGAGGCAGCTGTGATGTCATGGGGGTCATGCTTGTGTCAGGGCCAACCCAGTTCTTCCCATGCACACCTCTGCTGCTGGAGTGCCTTTCCTTATGATGATGTGTTGAATTAGGGTGGAGAATGCAGAGAAGCTCTGGGCCTCTCCTTCCCATTCTTACTCCCTGGAGCTGTGATGCCGGACAAGGGAGCCCATAGCCAGAGGCTCTTTTAAGTTTAATTAGAATAAAGATTTGATTACATAGCCAAACACATTTGAAAAGAACTTCACAGATTAAATTCCGGATTCAGCCCTTCAGGCCCAGTGGCCACGTTTCCGGGCTTAGCAGCTGTAGGTGGCTGTTGTCTTTCTGTGTTGGCTCAGCAGATTGGGACGTTTCCAGTTCGGCTGGCAGTTCTCTTGAATGGCTCTGCCTGTGGTGATAACACCTTGGCTGGAGAGCCTCGTGGGGATCCTTTAGGCCTCTAGCTACAGCCAGGCTGCATGGTTCCTGTGTCCCGCGTCCTCTGCAGACCCAGAACTATCCCACCACAGAGTCAGCGCTGCTAGACTTGGGTACTGTGTGCAGACAGCAGAGGGGCACGTCTGGGCCTTGCAGGGGCTGGGGTGACTGGCCTCCTTGGCCAGGATCCCGTCTCCAAGTTTTCAGAGGAAATGCATCCACCATCCACACCGTGCACCAGAGGAAAACTGCAGGCTTCTCTGTGGATGGTGAATTGAGATCATGCAGAGTGACTAGGTTTGGACTCCTGACCAGCGTGAAACCTGATACCTTTCGGTGGAACCTGACATGCCTCCATGTGTACAATGCAAAGAGAATGCAGCGTTGTCAGCTTGAATCCAGATGTGCTCCCGTTTTGAAGTGGAAGGTTCTGGGAGTATTGGCCGTTGGTGATTGTCGTGCCATGGAGGACTTTGAATGCAGGCACTGGTTTAGGATAACCCTGGTTTCTTGGTCCTGTATGTGGGCATCCCTGAATATCCCGGGCTGGAGGAAGGCAGGGCAGATGGGAGGGTGACAAGAGGTCAGGTGTTTCCAGCTGTGGGGAGTGATGCCATCAAATGGCCGAGATCAGGTGACCAGGGACCAAAGCAGGGGTGCATGGAAATGCCATGTTTTCCGGGGCATGTGGAGGACCTGTTGAACTCTATTCCTGGACAACAGTTCTTCCATTCTCAGGAATCTGTGCCATTGTAATTGAGTAGCAAATTCTATAATTGCTCTAAATACTTACTGTTAAGTCCCCATCCCAATTACCATGAATTAGCAACAGTGATAACAGTTTGCCTGGTCAAGCCTTGCCAAGAAAAACCAGTGGAACTAGTTTTAGTTGCCTCAAGTTCCCTCCAAATCGGATTCCTTAGCAGGTTATGTCCCTACAGCTGCTGCAGTTCCTCCTGGGCCTGGCAGGCACATTCCAGACATTCACATCTCAGCTCAGATGCAGGCGTGCATACTATAGAAAATCGCACTGCACTGTGATCAGCTTGAGCTGATGTTCTCTAGGTGGGAGGCGGAGGCCGAGGACCTGTGTGGGACTATCCGAGTGTCCTCTCATTGACTTGGAGCAGGTGCACATCTGTTCAAGAGTTTTTTTTTTTTTTTTTTTTTTTTGAGACGGAGTCTCTCTGTCGCCCAAGCTGGAGTGCAGTGGCCGGATCTCAGCTCACTGCAAGCTCCGCCTACTGGGTTCACGCCATTCTCCTGCCTCTGCCTCCCAAGTAGCTGGGACTACAGGCGCCGGCCACCTCGCCCAGCTAGTTTTTTGTATTTTTTAGTAGAGACGGGGTTTCACCGTGTTAGCCAGGATGGTCTCGATCTCCTGACTTCTTGATCCGCCCGTCTCAGCCTCCCATAGTGCTGGGATTACAGGCTTGAGCCACCGCGCCCCGGCCTCTTCAAGAGTTCTAATGGGATGAAATTAGAAACATGAATTTTTAAATTTCACGTGTTACGAACTCTGTTCAGTGATTTCCTCTGAAATGAGAGACTATTTGCAGACGAGGCAGTCAGCCTGCAGCTCTCCTTAGAACTGTCCTAGACCTCGATGCCGTCTTTTGGCCACTTCCTGGGTTGGGGTGCTCTGCTTGAAGTAAAACCACGTGGTCTGTGCATCACTACTGCAGCCAGTTCAACGTACACACCCACTGGAAGGGGGGCCGGATCACTTAACATTTTAAATGCATTTAACATTAAACCAGGAAGTCAGCCAGTGCTTTCTGTAACCAAGCTGCCTGGCTCATGGGAACCTCACACTTCACTTTTCGGAAGAGAATACTTGCTTCTGTGGAGTGTCAATATTTGTCTCATTTGTTGAGACTCTGCTCAAAGTGATGAACGTGTGTAAATTAGGACCTTTTTGTGTAAATTTGGCCACAGCTCTCTAGGCACAGTCAGGGGAGTAAATGACTGTGAAAGATGCCTCCTGATGTGAGCCGTGACCAGGCACTTTGGAATCTGGGATCCCATCTCCAGCCTTTCAAAGGACGTAGAGGAATCGGCCTGATGTGAGCCCTGGCCGGGCACTTTGGAACCTGGGATCCCATCTCCAGTCTTTCAAAGGACATAGATTAATATAAAATGCAGATGGGAGAGTTCATATTTTGGGCATCTCTGTTCTTTTGAAATCAAAGTGCAAAGAAAAAGTTTTGCCTTGAGATCTTACCCCATGCTTGTTTTTCTCCTGAAGTTTTAACATTTTCTTAACTGCTTTTTTCTCCCCCGATCCTTGGGGAACCTCTATCTTCGTATCTTCTTAAAAGATATGGTTAAATTCAACACTGAAATTTAAAAACATGCTTTCATATTATTTTTCTTTAAACTGATGTATCTGACATTGGTGAAGAACTATCTGGGCGTATTGGTGTATTTTTATTTTTTGGAGACAGTCTTGTTGTGTTGCCCAGGCTGGAATGCAGTGGTGTGATCTTGGCTCACTGCAGCCTCACCTCCTGGTTCACGCCATTCTCCTGCCTCAGCCTCCTGAGTAGCTGGGATTATAAGTGCCTGCCACCATGGCTGGTTCATTTTTGTATTAGTAGAGATGGAGTTTCAACATGTTGGCCAGGCTGGTCTTGAACTCCTGACCTTAGGTGATTCGCTCACCTTGCCCTCCCAAAGTGCTGGGATTACAGGCATGAGCCACCACACTCGGCCTGTGATATTCTTGATTGTAACTGTAATAGATCCCTTTAATAAAAACAAAATAGAACAACAACAACAAAACAACTGTCTGAAAAGTCCCAAAATTAAAGAGCTCACTTGGACAGGGATTTGGACACCAGTTGAATGGCCCAGCACAAACCATAGTTACATGGGCCACTCGGCCTGTTAGATCCTTAAGGTATTTGAAGTCATGTGGATATTTGCATTTCTGCTTTTGGATATCACGTCAGTATGAATCCGGCTAGTGTTTGAGGGCCAGGCTCAGATCCAGGAAAGCAAGAGCCCCTGCCCTCACGGCACTTCTCTTCCTTGTGTGTGTGTTTGGAAAATAGAAAGCATAAGATATTTTTTTCAATGAGCTGGGAAGATGGAAAGACAAGCTTAAGATGTTTACTTGTTCAGAAGAAGGGAATTGCAAGGAATACTCAGCTTTGCTGCTGCTGAAGGAGGCCGTTTCAGAGGTGGGGTTTCTCTGAGAAAGGTGGTAAGAGGCAAATAGGATTCCCCATCTGGTTTGCCAGAGATGGAGAAAGTTAGTATCCCCAAGACAGCCTCAGCATTCTGGCAAAGGCTTTGGAAAACCAGCTAGGGTGTGGGACCTTGTTGGCCGCTGGGTGGAAGGAAAACATTGCTGGTCCTGAGGACTGTACTGTTCTTCCACTGCTATAAAGAACCACCTGAGGCTGGGTCATAAGGAAAAAAAGGTTTAATCGGCATACAGTTCTGTGGGCTGTACAGGCTTCTACATCTGGGGAAACTTAGAGTGGAAGGTGAAGGGGAGGCCAGCATATCTTCACATGGCTGAAAGGGGAGAGAGTGAAGGGGAAGGTGCCATGCACCTCCAAACAACCAGATCTCAGAACTATCATGAGGACAGCACTTGGGGGATTGTGCTAAACCATTAGAAACCACCACCATGAGTCAGTCACCTCCCACCAGGGCTCACCTCCAACAGAGGGTTAGAGTTCAGCATGAGATTTGGGTGGGGACACACAGCCACACCATGTCAGGCTTCCCATTCTTCTCCTGCACGTGCTTTGCAAATGGTTCTGTCATTGCTTTTTATTTTTGTTGATACATAATATATGTACATATTTTCACAGTGCATGTGATATCTTATTCATCCCTATATTGATGAAATCTGGGTACTTGTGGTGTCTTTCACTTTAAGTATTTTCTTTTCCTTGTGCTCGCAATGTTCAAGTTATTCTCTCCTAGCTGTTTTGAAACACACAGTAGATGACCCGCTGCCATCCCCCTGCTGATTTATCAATAGTAGGTCTTGTGCTCCCATTAGGCTGTGTGTTTGTGCCCGTTACGAGCCTCTGCCCATCCTGCTTATGAGTGGGCTCTGCTGGGCCCTGTTGACCACCTACTCTTGGCCTCCGTGAGATCTGCTCTCAGCTCCTGCTTATGAGTGAGAACATGCTCCGTTTCTTTGCTTGGCTCGTTTGCTTAACGGAATGTCCTCCAGCTCCATCCATCCTGTCTTGGATGACAAGGATCTCAGCTGTGTGGTGGAGTATTGCTCCTTTGTATGTTCAGGCCACGTTCCCTTCATCCCCTATTGACGGGCACTCAGGTGATTCCAGACGTTGTCTGCTGTGGATGGTGCTGCATTGAAGCTGAGAGCAGTCACTGGCTTTATACAGGGGGGACGTGAGTATACTCGGGGGACGTGAGCCACTTTGATGTTCTCAAGCAGCCATTCCCCAAAGCCCTCCGTAGAATGCCGCATTCCTTTGTGCCCATGGCTTCTACTAGGATGAACAGCTGGGAAGGGGCTTTGAGTGAACGCTTAGGTTTCTGTCTTTAATTGGTACCCAGCTGCACTGGCCAAGTGGGGGTGTCAGTGACCCTGGACACTACCTCATATAAGGTCCAAAGATGCAGTTAGGTTCTTTTTTTTAACTTTAAAAAAAAAAACAAAAAAACACTTTTGACCTAGTTAAGCTATAGCATTATCGGTTAGTGTTTTTCATATTGGAAAGGTGTATATTTTATTTTCTAAGAAGGAAAGAAATCCTGTTAAATACTCTAACCACAGATTAAATCATGTCAAGGAAAGAGGTACTATTTTGGGGGAAAATGACCCCTTCATGTCAAAGATCAAGGAGATGACTTATATTGTTTAATTGAGTTAATTATGAAATCTTAAGCGGTTTTGAGAAGATGAGCTGTGGATGCTGCAAGACATGAGACTGATGCTGATTTAATGTTAGTCAGCCCTAACAGAATGTGGCTGATATTTAAAGCTTGCTCCAGTATTGCTTGATAGATTGTAAGTTAATGTAAATATCTGTTTGATGTTTTTATTTTACAAAATATTATTGAGAAAAAGTTTGACAGCCAAGGAACCGCCTTCAACCAATTTCTTCCTAATTTCTATCACCAGAAAAATTTGTCTTGTTAATTCCAGAATTGACTTTTGGAAAGTTCCTGTAAGGAGAGCAGAGGTATTGGTGGTTGAATGGTGACTTGAATTTAGGTGAAGATCGTTAAATATTTCATAGTCATGTTTGTCTTGGTGGTTTTAGCAATTTTATATTAAATTTAGAACTACGAGTCAAACCAAATCTGTTGTTTTGCTTTTGTGATACTCCTTTGTATGACTATACTGGTAAAGAATGATAAAATGTGTATAGGGTATTTTTTCTGTGTAGATATTAGGATTTTTAGGGGAACAAATTAATCATTCTTCTAATAGGCATTGTGCTGTGTGTTGGGTCCTTTATATATTAGTTGAATCACTATAATGAGGACCACTTGAAAGTCTATTTCTATACAAGATCTTTTATATGCTGACTTGTGTTATGCAAAATCCTTCATCCTCTAAGAAGACTAAGCAATGGGTTGGAGGAGAGGTTTAATCACCCATTAGGTCTATTCCAAATGCCCAGAATTGAATGCAAGTATGAATTATGTTTTTGAAGTGGGGTGTGTGTGTGTGTGTGTGTGTGGTGGACTCCTTTTTAGGTCATGGGAGGGAGGTAAAGCAAAGATCAGATTTGCTGATAAACATTTGTGCATATGCTAGTGGAGAAGTCATATGACTTGACTGCACCTGCGTACTCTGATTTTGGTTTCATTAGTGTCCGTAGCTACAAACCTCGCCTGCCTCTGGGACACACCCTGAGGGGCTGTGGTGAGGGTTATGACAGAGTCGTGTATCTTAGCGAATGACACAAACGGTCTTGTGGGCCTACTTTGGCTTTGTTTGAACCTGTAGATTGTTAAACTAAGTTTAACATTTTGAGGATTATAAATTGTGATTCTTGTCTAAGAAGAGGTTTCTGTTGTCTCTGAAGACAGGAGCCCCAATACAGATGGTCCCTGTCTCAAAATGGTTACATTTGTGATTTTTTTTTCAACCTTGTGATGGTGTGAACTAGTCACACTCAGTGCATTGTTCGGCCCGAGATGGGCTGCCTCTGGATGAACCCATTGTAAGTTGAAACTATTATGTCAAATGCACTTTCTATTTAGGATATTTTCAGCTTACACTGGGTTTATAGGAACAGTTTCATCCCATGGTAAGTCAGGGAGCATATATGCTCATAAAAGTAGAGAGGATCTCATAGATACCATGAGATATAATGTCTCTGATGTTACAGAGATACGATGAAAACAATCAAGTGGGACTTGGAAGCCTTGAAGGGACTCACAAGGGTGGCTCCTGGAATGCAAACGTGAGTGCCACTGGCTTCTGGATGTGACATCTGTGTCTTCTGCTTAGCCCAGTGGGTTATTGGCTGCTCCCGAGGGCAGAGAGGTCCAGCGTTCCTGTGTTTAGGTGTTTGAGCTGCCTTAAGAGACTAGGTCAATTCTCACTGGTGTCTTCAGGGCTTTAGGTCTCCTGAACAAGCAGGAGGAAGCACGACTTTGTAGAGCTTTGGAAATCTCAACGGACTTCAGGGCCATCCCCCTTGGCAGGAGAGAGCCCCACTGGAGGCGAGCAGAGTGCCGTGCAGGCCTGTGCTGGGCCCAGACGTGTACGGACATTGTGAGAACCACAGGACACAGATCGGTCTTGGTTCACAACTGGTGTCGATGGCCACGCAGCATTTCTTCCAGGTACATGAGTGTGGGGACTTGGGTTTTGGGGTGTGCGTCGTGGTTGCCTAGTTGCTTGGAAGACCACTATTCAGACCCCAGCCTGAGTCACCGTGACAGGCCTCCCACTTCACACGACACATGGAAGCCGTGGCGTCGGTCACTGATGTCCACCAGCTGTCAGATGTGTGTGTGTATCTTCCCTGGCCTCAGGATTGGTCTTGTTTTGAGGTTATAGTAAACGTTCTTCAGGAGGGGTTTTGGATTTTTTATGTTGTTTGCAAGGAGGCAGCAGGGAGTGCTTGAGCAGTGAGATCCCCTTCCCAACCAATGCAATTTCAGATCACAGCAGGTAATTAGGGCTGCGGAGCTGTGGGATCACCTACCCAACCAATGAGACTTCAGATCACAGTAGGTAATTAGGGCAGCCGGGTGGGTGGCAGAACCCTGAACTGTGGCTGTTTCTGGTGTCTTGCCCCGGGCAGAGAGTGTTGGGGCCTCCGTGGTCCTCTGTGGGGTGGGTGGAGCACATGAACTGGGTGCTGCAGGGCCGTGGCTGGCTCCCCAGCCTGGGGTTTATGCAGGACTCGTTCTGAAGACAACTTGGAACCCAGAAAGCAGCACGAGGAGAATGGGTTTGTGCGTTTCTGGATCCTGGGTGCTTCCCAGTCTCAGACGCTGTGCAAGCTCTGAGGGGTCTCGCCAGGAAAACTTGCACAGTCGGCCCCCAGGGTGGAGTGGGGCTGTAGCAGGTCTTGCAGGAGCTGGAAGTGGGGGTGAGTTTCTCGCCAGCGGGACTTTTCAAATGGGCCCAGCAGGATGTATCCGTGGAAATGGTGCCACCTAATGCAGGGCTGCGGCCATCAGGGCCTGAAAGGCTACAGCAGGCTCTGTCTCTGCTCTCTCTTGAAAGAGCCTCTGCACGGTTTTCCTTGGTCTTTGTCTATTTGAGGGACGCTTTCCCCTTTGTTGGGCTTACCTAGCCTTCTGAGCTGCCTTGTTGAGTATGACGAAGCCCTGAGAAGGCATTTTTATTGCATAATTATGTTATCCTGGTGGCTGGATAAATGACCTGCAAATGTGGGTGACTCAATAGCTCTGAGGGTGTTCAGTATCCAAGACAAGTGGGAAGGAAATGTTCAGGCAGGCGTCAGAGGATCTGTTCTCTGCTACACACTGGGGCCCTGGTTTGCTAACAGTCTTCACACTCGATCCAAAATGGGATAATGAAGTCTCACGGATTCGGCTTCAGCTGAGAGCTGCCTCCAGCACAGTCTTGTGTGAGTCACAGTTTATATGTTTGGTGCAAAGGGCGGGCATCAGTTGATCTTATTTGTGGTGGTGCTTATGGTGGCTTTTCCGTAAGGAATTTAGACTTTATTAGCTTTGGCAAGGGAATCCTGAGTGATAAATTGGAAGAATGTTTCAGGAAATTCTGGAACCTGCAGTGAATCTGGAATCTGTATGAAATTGAGATTTGGATTCTCACGATTTCCTAATGCTACCCCGAAACCCAGTAGTTGACATAGTCGTAGAGCTTCAGTTGTGCTGCACCAGTTCCCCAATTTGAAAGGAACACGTTGCTTTCATCTAGAATGTTCTGAGCTCTGAGTGCTGCCGGCGGAGTGACCAGCTCTCTGCATCAGAGGGGAAGCCAGGGCTGCGTTCACGGCGTCGCGGCAGCTGGGAGCTGACCCTGGACCTCAGACACGTGTGATGTTGACCATTTTCTGTAAACTCCAAGGGTGTAGTGGTCTCCTTGGTGTTTTACAGTCTTCTGAAGCTTTTGATGTGTCTGCACTTTATAGATTTTTCAGAAGTAGATGGCCTTTTCCCACACCCTTGGGCTGAGTTTCATCAGAGGCTGGTGTGTGGGAAGCACCACACCCACATTCTGACAGGGAAGACTCTGGTGCCCAACTGAGGTCAGAGTGGAAATTTGTTTTTCCTTCCCTCCAGTCTGGTCCAGCTGCTCCCTGCTTGGCCAGAAGAAAATCATGCTTATCCAAGTCGTAGGCAAACCCCTAAATCAAACATTTGTCTTTTTTCTTTAATATGCCCATTTAGTTTATATGGGATAATAGATAGAGAAATGTCTTTTAGGGAAAAATTAATTTCTTTAATTACAGAGAACTTTGGATAAAAACTGCAATCAGGAGTCTATTTTGTAATAAGATCTAGTTAAATACCACAGTGGAAAGCTCCTTATATTTGATCTTATACTTGGGCCTGGTGTGTGGCCGCACGCTCGTACTCATGACGCCACGCTCAGCTGTGAACTACAGGCACGGTACATACTTTGTTGTTGCTTTTTTGAAAGTCTTATTGCTTGGCCTCTCCAACTCAAATGTTGAGTTACGTTGATTCTGTTCAGAATGTTCATCCCTCCGTCTAGGGTCCAGTCGTCCATCTCAGAGGAGGAGACCTGAGGATGAGATAGAGGCCAGAGGGCTGTGGGGTGAGGGCGGGTATGGGGTGGGGGCCAGAGGGGCATGGGGCCAAGGGTGGGGCAGGGGCCTGAGGGGTGCAGGGCTGAGGCCGGGGCAGTGGGAGAAGCGGTGTTGGGCTGTGAGCCAAGCTGCATGGTGGCCTCTATGAATTGGGAGACTCCAGGCAGGAACACAACCTACTGACCCCTTGACTTCAGCCCTGGGACTCCTGAATTCCTGGGCTGAGAGGAGGTTTGCATTTGTGGTAATTTGTTGCAGCAGCAATAGGAAGTTAATGCATTGTATCTGTTCTTCACCTCCAAACCTTTGAAAGGTAACCCTGTTGTATCGGCCTTTTGTGTGCCCTAAATTCTAATGAGATGGTTTGTAGGAAATAATGGACACAAACGATGGCAGAACAAAAAGTTGAACAGAAGCAGTGTCTTCTGTGGTTCTGTAGTTTGGGTCTGTGAAGTTAGATTTCGGTCAGAGAGTGTGTGGTCTTGTTCAGTGTATACCTGGAGTACTTGTTCAGAGCTCCTGGGGGAGTGGTCTTTAACACTGTTAGCATTAAAACTCCAAGCACATCAGGGCCAGAGTTCCTGAGTCAGTGTTAGGCGACCTTTGAAGAAGAGTGGGCATGTAGAATCTGCCCACTTTACTAGTATGAAGCAGCAAAATCTTTTTTTTTTTTTTTGAGATGGAGTCTCGTTTTGTCACCCAGACTGGAGTACAGTGGTGCGGCCTTAGCTCACTGCAACCTCCGCCACCTGTGCTCAAGTGATTCTCCTGCTTCAGCCTCCAAATTGCATGATTTATTTTCCTGTTTTATATACTTAGTATATGCAAACTCTGCAAACTTTATTAATACAAATGACATGCCAGAACTTATGAGAATCCAGCATTTTCCCATGCAAATTAGTAGTGATGTGGAATTCCTGGGCTGGTTTGGTTTTATAAGACATAGGGGTGGATTCTTTGCCTAATTTCTGTGGAACTAACAATTGTTAATCACCCAGCACTCTTACCTCCCCCAACAGCTCAGGTGAGGGTGGTGTTACCCCCGCTGTCATGATGAGAGGCAGGAGACTGAGGCTTAGGTAAGCAGGTGACACATTACTGTCCAGCCCCACCCACCCCGTAGTTTCCTGCCATGGCTCAGCTATCTTCCCGCAAGAAAGGATAGACACCCTGATGCTGGGTAGAATTCCTTGTGAACCCCTTTGCATCCTCCAGGGAGTTCTTGTTTCACAGTGGTGGCTCATGGGAAGGCCTCTGGCCCACTGAGAAAGTGACTCATGTTGTGACATTACTGTCTCTCTGTCCGGTTGCTGTCGATTGGGTGATTTGTAAAGAAACATTTATTGCTCACAGCTCTGGAGGCTGAAAAGTCCAAGGTCAAGGCAGTCCAAGGTCAAGGCACCTGCACATCTGGTGTCCCGGGGCCTGTGGCTTACAGACGGCAGCATCTCACCAGGTCTTGCGTGGCAGCAGACGTCTCGTCGGGACTCACATGGTGGTGGAGCAGGAGGGCTCCTCCAGACCTCCAACAAGGATACCAACCCCAGTCCTGAGAGCAGGACCTCCCAAAGTCCCCATCTCTTAATGTATCCCACCGGAGATGGTTTCAGCATGAGGTTTTGGGGACATTCAGGCCAGAGCCATTGCTCTGCTGTGGTGTTAGGGCTACATGGCATCATTACTGCAGCAGAGCCACAGCTTCTCATCTGTATTTGCTGCAGGAGGAAGACGCAGGTGCCTGTGCAAGTTGTAGTTCGGTGCAAGAAGTGGAGACCCTCTGGGAAATCTTAGCAGGAGGAACTTGAGGTATTGAGAACTGACACCTTAGGACTGTAGTTTTCTTCAGACTGTAAAAACCTTGGTGTGTGATAATACTGAACATTTCCTGAGCCCTGTGATCCTGTAAAACAGTGGTGGTTAAGACATTCCCCCTCCCCACAACTGCGCCCGCACTTTTACTGCAAGAAGCCCCTTCCCATGTGGTTTAGGCTGACTTGCAGATGATCATTTACCGAGGACAAGGCCAGACACAGGCCTTCAAACCCCCGTTCTGTGCCTTATAAGTGATTAGCTAAACTGCCTGTTCCCACTGATCAATCACCTCCCACCTTGAAATGGTTCTTTGTGGTGCAGTTGTGCCTAGGGGGGTGGACTTGTCTTTGACTGTTGCCTTCCACAGAGGACGGTTAGGGTGGGCAGGAAAGAATTCTCTGCTACAGGTCTGCATTCCAGGCTGTTTCCAGAAGTGGGAATTCTTGCGCCCTGGAGTCTGGGAATGGATTTCTAGTGTCCCAGCTTCAGGTGGAGTTGAAATTGAGTGAGACAACCCACCACACCCATCTGGAGCCAGGAACTAGAGCCATTTTTAAAGTGGCAGTTTCTCCATAAGATTACCCAAAAAATGCACTCAGTAGGTTTCTTTCTTATATGCATTTGGCCATCTAAAATGGGAATGGTGGTTTTTTGAAGCATAGATGTAGTTTTAAATTTTGAGTATTGTAAACCTTAATGTAGCTTCTTAAAATGTTTGCCTGATGATCTGGAGATTTACTAAACCTTTGGAGTAGCAATAATGAGTTGATCTATATGACTTTGCTTACTATGATGCAATGAAAGTACTCTAATTAAAACCTCTGCAGTTGGGTCAGCAGACGATTGGCCAAAACAAATTCTGCCTTTTGAGTTTCTTTAACCAAACGAGGGAGTAGAGTGTAGGCTGAAGTGGCAAATTCATTTCAGAGCACGCCAGAGCCCTCAGTGACTGAGCAGCCTTCTCAGGTGAACGTGTAACGTGCCGTGAGTCTTGGCAAGCCTGGCTACTGATGTGTGCACGTGACACCACAGAGCCACACCTAGGAAGATGTGGTTTCTGTAACAAGCTTTGGAAAACCAAAGTTCAACTTAATTATCCAACTTTGTTACAGAAAAAGCTTAGACCAGATGGCCAAAGACCTGATTGTTTCATGGTTGAGACATGGTTATAAAATTGCCCTTACTTGGTGCCAATCAGTGTTGGTCCACAGTGATACTCCTCCAACCTCACTGAATAGTTTGGAGACTGATATGAGACTGTGAAAATCTCCTTAAGATGAAAAGGGCTCTGGGGCACCCGGGAATATCCGCACACCCGTGGCCATTCCCCTATAAGGTGGAAAGGACGGCTGGGTCACGCGGGAGCATCCGCACACCCGTGGCCGTCCTCTTTAAGATGGAAAGGGCTGCTGGGGTGCCCCGCAATATCTGCACACCCGCGGCCATTGTTCCTGTCCCCCTTTCTGCTCAGTCACCTCTGTGTTCCTGCTCATGAATAGCTCGTCCCCTGGGCTGGTGAGGAAGGAGTGGGAGGTTGTTCTGAGGCTCTGTCACTGTCTGCCATGTCATGAGCTGGGCAAGGCAGTGGCAGTGACCCTGGAGGAGTCTGGTCAGTGAGAGCTCTGGCAGGAAGTGCCGAGGCTTGAGGTGGCTCTGCCAGTCGTAACCAAATGTCTTCCCTCTTATTTCCATGATTCCTTCTAGTTCTGCACCTTGCACTGCAGGGTCTCTGTGTGTCTATAAATACACATGAGTTATGATACAGTGTCTCTTTCCCCTCTGGAGCAGGGCCCGGAGAGTGAAGTGCAAGAGCCCCTTACTGTTGGATGCCCACCAGCACGAGGCACTGCCTGCCCTGCTAACGAATGCCTACAGCGAGTCCTGGAAGCCCTCTTCTGAGCACCTGGCCTGTTGATGGTGTACACAGGAGACAGATGAGCTCCCCTTGCCCCACCCTGAGCAGAGACTGGGCAGGCGGTGGCAGCACTGTCCGCCATGGTGCATCCTTGGTGCATGGAGGAAAGTGTGTTCACCCTTAAAACACAGCCCATCCTCTCAAAGGCAGGGTGACAACCACATTTACATCTGGAATCTTAAAAAAGGGCCCGTCTCCCTGAGAGAAGAATGTGGATGCGTGTGTGTACCTCCTTTTTTTTTTTTTTTTTTTTTTTGAGACAGTTTCCCTCTGTCACCCAGGCTGGAGTGCGGTGGTACGATCTCAGCTCACTGCAAGCTCTGCCTCCCGGGTTCATGCCATTCTCCAGCCTCAGCCTCCCAAGTAACTGGGACTACAGGCACCTGCCACCACGCCTGGCTAATTGTATTTTTAGTAGAGACGGGGTTTCACCGTGTTAGCCAGGATGGTCTCGGTTTCCTGACCTCGTGATCTGCCCAACACGGCCTCCCAAAGTGCTGGGATTATAGGTGTGAGCCACCGCACCGGGCCGTATGTGTGAACCTCTTTACAAGTCTTGCTTGACCTTTACATTTAAAAATTATTGAAAAACTTAAGGATGTAACTGACAAGAACTTTATAGGTTTCTCCAAGTAACAATTTGGAAAAGTTAAGTGAACCCATAATGTGTTTTATTTCTGTGAGTCCCACACTTGGATTTTTAAATGTGGGCAAAACATCTGTATGTTCTTCAGTCTGATTTCCGTGAAATCGTGAATGAAACGTGCTGAAGTTGCCGTGCGGATTTTGTTATGTGGCGGTGACATATGGGGGCTGGTCATTAAACAACTGGAGGGATCCCTGTCCTTTCTGTACTCCTGTTGGACACTAGGCACGTGCTTGGGTGTTTTCTGTGTGTGTGAACAAGATGAGGACAATTTCCAGATTCACACGGTGGTATCTTCTCCCTTTTCTGTTAAAACGTGTCTTCTGCTGCTTCTACATAGACAAAATGTTTCTTTCTCTTGCCTGTCTACATAAACGCTGTTTAACAAAAACTGTATTGTAGACATGTGAAGCTGAATTCCACATGATAAAGCAGATAGAGATGACTGAGTATACTGTTTTGTGGGAGGAAGGTTTAAAATGATTTTTAGCTTTTTCCCTGAAACAGGGAATAATTTTAACTTTTTCCCTGAGATAGGAAATAATAAAATGGGAAAATAATTAAATTTTCCCATTTAATTGTTAGACTATATTTAATAGATTATTCATATATTGCAAGGGAAAAAGGAACTCGATCACCCCATGTACCCAAATGAAAATTTAAAGGGTATGGGTGAATTCATTTGAACTCCTTTAATTTGTTTTTATTTGTTTGTTTTTGACAGTCTCACTCTGTTTCTCAGGTTGGGTGCAGTAGTACAATGACAGCTCACTGCACCCTCAACCTTCTAGGCTCAAGTGATTCTCCTGCCTCAGCCTCCCCAACTGCTGGGATTTACAGGCGTTAACCACCACACACAGCTTATCACCTCTTGGAGACTAGCTTTGAGTTTGGGCATTCACTGAACTATATTTTGGTTAATTCTCAAAGTTTGTCACTGTTTATCTTTAATTTGATAAAAATCTACATGTATTGTGAAATGCATTACATTTCCTTAGCATTTATGGATTCCCTGTTAGTGGGGCAGAGACATAGAAGGGCAGAAGGCATTCGGGCATCATCAGGGTTGCAGTTGAGTGCTTGCCCCGAACACACTGGGGCTCTGGGCTCTGTGGCCCTACGGGGGTCCTCTGTCCACTGAGGGGCCGGGTTACCTGGAAGGTCCCTCCAGCCTCTGCCATTTTGCCCTTTTCAGGTTAACATCTCATCGTTGTCCTGGACAGCACTGCCATTCATTCACTGACCCACGAGTGAACAGCTGGTCAGTGGCCAGTGCTGCTTCCTGCAGCTTGGAGGTGGTGATGTGATAACACTTCCTTGGAACTTGGTTCTTGGTGTGTATTAAGGGTTCAGTTGTATGTTTCTTTTTAATCTGCACCTCTGAATTGGTCTTTTGATTGCAAAGAGATTGCTTAATGGATTTGTTTCTGAATATTTCGTGGATAACACGAGAACCTTGTTTTATCTGCGTGTTCATTTAATGTGTTTTTGCCAGGCATTTAAATGGGTGTGTTAGCCCTTAGCCCACTTTCTGTGTGTGGTGGAGTCATTGAAATCATTTATGTGAAGTCTCTCTTCTATTAAGGCCGGAGGACGTGGGGTGGTGTCTCCCTAAACTAGGGGGAAATGACTTGTTCTGCCCTCCCCCCTGGGAACGCTGGTGTTTCCAGGTCTCTGAACTTGGCTCCCACACTGGGAGAGTGGCTGTGGCTTCTGGAGCCCGTTTTGTGTGGGACTGACTCCTTCACTTGCTTTGTTCCCCACCGTCTTTGCTGCTTTATGATGCAGGGATGAGGAAGTTGGGCCCGGGGGCCTTGCCTGTGCCTGAAGGGCCCGATGCAGAAACACCTCGTGGGAAGGATGTTCCTTGAGGGCAACTTTTGGAGTCTTTTCCTACTTTTAACTGAGAAGTAGCTATTCACATGGTTCTTTTCTGCTAGTGTGTTTCAAAATAATTGGTGTAGAGTTACGAAGATGTCCGAAACACCCATGATCCACTCCGGGCCAGTGCCAGACATTGAGCTCAGATGCATTCAGACCACATTCAGATGCCAAAGATTCTTGCTTGGTTATTCTCAAACTTATGAGAATCTAAAACGCGAGCCACGGTATGGATTTTCTCTTGAGCCCCCATGACTTTGCCTTGTATTTTGGGCATGAATGACTTCATCAAGGGGAAAGAATTTGAGGAAGGAGCCTCTGAGGCTAGGAGGGGGTGGGAAGGGGTGGTGGGAAGAGGAGGGAAAAGGAGCTGTAGAGGGAAGAGCCAGGCTGGGGCTGCGGCATCTCCTCATGTTGCTCCCCCATCCCTGGCGCGAGGCCCCAGGGACTGACTGATTTTCCCACAGGAAACGTGTTTGATTGCGTGTCTGTTTTGTGGGCTGGCCATTTGGATTGAGGGAATGTCCGTGTTGTGATTCCTTATTGATTCGAAGGTTGAAAAGGTTTGTGCTCAGTACACGGGTCTCTTGGTGCGATGAGAAATGTGATCGCAGCCGCCTTCAGGGTGGGGAGAGCCCTTGAGGCCCTCAGTGGTGGCCGGTGTCGGCCTTCGTTTCCCTGGGTGAGCTGCCCTCAGGGTGGGAAGGGAGGTCCTCGGTGGTGGCCGCTGTTGGCCTTTGCCTCCGTGGGTGAGTATTGCTCCATCCCCGCCTCTCCGACTCCTTGCCTGGCATCTTCTTCGTTGGAGGCCGTGATCCATCAACCTTGTCCACGCGTGTCCTGTAGACTAGTGCTGACTGTAGGTTCAGGAGTGGTCAGAGAGGCCCTCGTGATGCGAAGCTAAACGTTTAATGATGGCGCTGCTGAGTGCATTAGCCGCGTCACCCCAAGTGTCTGGGTAGGAGGGAACCGCGGGGTGGAGGGAAGACTGGACAGATGCGTGCTTTCCTCGGCCCCTGGGAGCACGGCCAGGTCCGTGCTCAGACCTCCTGGTTTCTCCCATATTTCCATAAATAGCAAGGGAAGGACTCAGGGCACCCAGGGACCTCAGGGGGTGTAAGCTGTGTCCTCGCGTGGCCCCAGCTGTGACCAGTGATGTTATTCTCTTTAACCTCAGGCTTATTTTGTATAAAAACACAAAGGGACACAAGTAGTTCAAGGGCCTCTGAAGACTTATGTAGTTGTTAATAGGCCTACTTTTATGCTTTCTTATGTATTAAGAGCAAATCATGAAACAAACTCATTTCTGTTTGAAGAAATCTTGACGATTCTCATTTTTGTGGCAAGCAACATTGATTCTTTGCTTAGTGAGCATTAGTGCCCTCCTGCCCAGTGCTGCTGCCTGGCGTGTCCTCGCACACACCTCTGTCCATTGGTCTCCATTCACCTTTCCGCCTAGAATTGTAGGAGGGGCGCTAGGATCTTAGGGCTAGAAAGAAACTCTGAAGACCACTTTTAGGGGTGGCTTCTGGTCAGGGCTTTCCAGAGAGACAGCCAGCCGGGTGTGCATGTGTCTCCAGCGGGAGGGCTGTTGCAGGGGCTACAGAGTCCAAGAAGCCCCAGGACCCACAGCCTACAAGCTAGAATCCTGGGAGAGTGTGGCTTGAAGACTTGAGAAGCGGAGGGTGCAGATCCCACCCGGGTCTGAGGAGCTGAGACGCAGGAGCACGGGCTGCAGAAGACAAATGTCACTGGCCCATCAGCCAGACAGGTGGAGTGAACCCAGTTTTCCCCGCCTTGCTGTTTCACTCGGGCCCTGGGTGGATAGGGTGGTGCCCCCCACACTGGCGAGGATGGGTCTCCAACTCAGTCCAGAGGCAAACATGCATCTCACAGAAATAATGCAGAACCAGCCATCTGGGCACCCTGGGCACGCTCAGGTTGATGCACAAAACCAACGCCGCGCGTGGCCCTGACGTCTGCGTGTTCGCATCACTCCACGCACATGGCTCGGTCATCGCCTCGGTGAGTTTGTAAGCTCGTTGTGTGGTTCTGGGGCTCTTGGTCCCGGTGGTGGTGGTGGTGATGACAGGCTCCCCACTACCCCAGCTCAGGTATGGAAGGTGATGGCATCAACGGCTCCTTGTTTCTCAGACACTTGAGCGGGTGCTCTGTGCAGCCATTTCCACCTGCAGCAGCATCTGTTCCCTATGCCGATTCCATTCGGAGTGTGCGCCTCCCTTCTGTTGAGGGTGCAGCCTTCTTTCAGGGAAGAACTGTGTCCTGTTCGCCTATATCTCCTGTGGTATATCTCATGGTTGAATAAGTAGCTATAGTAAACCTCGGTGGCTGAATGATAGGTTCATTAGAAGGAAAACTTTATAATATTTTTTTCTTTTTGGGATGGAGTTTCACACTCAATGCCCAGGCTGAAGTGCAATGACATGATCTTGGCTGATTGCAAACTCTCCCTCCCAGGTTGAAGTGATTCTCCTCCCTCAGCCTCCCAAGTAACTGGGGCTATAGGCGTCTGCCACCATGCCTGGCTAATTTTCGTATTTTTGTTAGAGACGGGGTTTCACCATGTTGGCCAGGTTGGTCTTAAACTCTCGACCTCAGGTGATGCACCCACCTCGGCCACCCAAAGTGCTGGGATTACGGCCATGAGCCACCACACCCAAGAACTTAATACCTTTTTTTATTTTTTAATCATAATGGGCTTGTTAAATGCTTACGTTAATGTTTATTTTTAAAAATATTATCTGTGACCTTTCAGCTTTTCATAGCACTTCTTGTGTGAATATTTAAAAAAGGCCCTTTACTCGTGGAGGAGAAGCGGTTATCCCTTTCAGCAGAGGGAGATGGAGGAATACGCCCTGGTGGGTCTGAGCACAGGTAGTCACCCCAGCCTTGGTGCTTGCTTAGGTCTGTTCTCCGTTCACCGTAGCACATCCACTCTCATTGTCAGCTTAAAAATAAGCTTTTTTCTCTTTCTAATCAGAACAGTTAGTTTGTTAACCATCACGTTAAGGTATCGAGAATGATAGCTTTCAGGCCTCAGATATGATACAAGTAATAAATGCAGCTGACCCTGAACAACATGGGTTTTGAGCTTCGAAGGATCACTTATGTTAATTATTTTCCAACCAATCCTTACTGAAAAAACCTGGCTTTGTGGAGGGCTGATGTTTCCTACATGCGGTTCCATAGGGTGGCCACCGAGTCCTGTGGATACGTAGATTTGGGTAAACTCGGGGGGTGTTCTGGAATCCATGTCCCTGTGTATACAGAGGAACAACTGCAGCTTTTTAAAAGTTTGTGTCCTGCCTTGTCCTAAAAAGGCTCCAAGGTGGATGCAAAATTATTTCATCCTTTTGGTTTTCTTGGTGGGATACTGATGTTTATTCTTCAGTGTCTAAAATCCTGAGTGAACAGAGTTAGTGCTTCAGGAACAAAGCCAGTCTGGAAACACATATTGAGATATCCACCTTTTTGTCATGGTTTCACAAAAGGCCATGATCATATTTTATTCGGTTGAACTGTAGGAAACTGCCAGTATTTGCTGTTTTTGGCCTACAAAATGTCAAGTTTGTACGATATTAAAAACCAAGGATTCCTGGATGGGGAAAATAGGAATCGGTGAGAACCTGAAGTTGTCTGTCATGGCCTCTGAGTCACAGGTAAATAAACCTGTGTGAGGGGAAGTTGGCTGTACAGTATTTTCCTTCTGTTTTGAGACTGTCAGAAAAAGGAAAGTTCCATTGCGTTGGGTCCCTTTTCCTCACCTTTGCTGCAGAGGGGACTTGCCATTATTCCTCTTGTTTCCAGTGCTCAGGAGGCTGATGCCACAGAGAAGACCTGCAGGTCGATGGATGTGAAACAGGCAACGGACACGCTGTGCACCTTGGGACGCATCTGAGAAGTACGTGCTTGCAGCAGGTCTGAGGTGAGGGCGTGTTCCATCTCCTCTCCCTTCTCTGGCTTTGCAGGCCTTTGAAGTTGGTCCTGGAAAGTGAAATTAGTTAATGCTGATTAGCTCCAGGTCAAAGCCAGGGGGCCGAAGAGACCCGCCCTTCACTCGGGGCGTGAAGCATTGGGCCCTCCCATCAGGAGGCAGCAGGGACTCAAGAAAGCCGCACATGCCCTCAAGTTCCCTTATGTTGAAATTTTTTGTACTCGGTCATGCCAAGTCATTTGGGAGGTAAAGGGGGTTTCACATGGGGGTGTGCAGTACTGTTAGGTGTCAGGTGCGAGAGTTGAATTTGTAGAAGCTGTGCGGATAGGAAAGGGCCTCAGGGAGTGCTGTTTACACGGAGCCAATTTAACGCGAGATCTGTGCTCTGCCTGGGTCCGTGTCTGACTGGTGTCTCCCAGTCTGCAACAGGACGTTGACGTGACTCGGCGCCATCGTCCCACTCTGTGTAGACGTCTGAGGATCTGTGCGCTGCTGCTCTGTGAGAATGAGTTGTGATAATGAACTGAGAAACAGTGAACAAACCCTGAATTGGTTAGCACTGGTTCCACGGCCACTTCTGCCGTGGTTGGAGTCATTCATAATAAAGTGTGCTGGACTCCTATGCAGAGCTCTGAATTTCAGAGGCCCTTTAACTCGGCAGCTAACCAGCCGCTTCCTTCAGAAGACATTTGAGTCCCCTTTACCTACCAGGGTGACTCTGGGAGTTTGAAGATGAGTGAGACAAGCCCTCCCTGCCGTGGATTTTACTGTCCAGAGGGGAGACAGATGTGGATGGTGAAGGGGGCCCTATCAGAGGTCAGCGCACGTCAGTTTGATTTCCTCAGCACTTGCTGTGTTCAGGCGGTGCCCCGGGCCACATGCAGTGCATGTGGGGACACTGCCCATGGCATCCCAGGCACAGCTAGCATCTGCGCCATCTTCATACTTGGCTTGAGTTTTGGGGAAGTACCGAGGATGGCTTCTGCCTTTGCTGGAGAGAGTTGGAAGTCAGGGCAGCCCTCCACAAGGAGATGATCGCCAGCTGATTCCTCAAGAAAGAGAGGTGGTCCCTACATGGGCAGAGCAGGGCAGCATGCACAGACCAGGGTGTGGGGTCTGGGGCATGTGCATCTGAGTGGGGTCTGCTGGGAAATAGCAGGGGTGAGGTGTGAAGGCAGTTGGAATTGACGGGATAAATTATCACTAAGGCGATGCTGGGAAAATATAAAACTGGGACTCTGTGGTAAACGTGGACTTAGGGTGACCCTGGGCGTGAGTATTTTCAGGCTCTGAAGGCAAAGATTTAGGAAATTGGGGCAGAGCTGAGTCCCAGATGAGGATGAAGACCACCCTTGGGATGTTGAATGAGACAGGGGTGGAAACCCAGTGAATGTCGTGGAGTCAGTCCAGGAGGAAGGCAGTAGAGGAGACCGGTGTCCTCAAAGGCCCCGTGGGGCCTGCTTCTCAAAGTGCTGGGATTACAGGCATGAGCCACTGCTCCCTGCCAATACTTTTAAAATTTCTAAGCTACTCTCTCTCATACCCACTCCGGTATTTTTTTTTTTTTTAGACTAGGTTTATGGCTATATTTTTTCCAAGGGAACCAAACAGTTACCTGTTTGAAGTACAAATAACACCGTGTTTAAAAACCGAAAATGCCAATTTGCATAGAAGTTTCCAAATACCCAGTTGGTTTGAGCCTTGCATTGCAGTGTCACTACCTGCTCTTAAATTTCTACATGATGTGTAGATAGTGAGGCAGGGACGGCTCGTACATCTTCAGGTTTCGATTCTACTAACTTGGGCTATATTTTCATTTATTTTGGCACATCTGTGGGTGTGGCAAGCAAGGCCAGGGTATTTATTTTGAAGCTTGTCCAATAGCAGTTGGGAAGATTTTCACATTTTTAGAATTTTCATAGTAATAGTTATAATTTACAAAGAATTTAAAATTGTGTAGTCATTATTTTGCTTTTTTCTAGATATGCCCTGAAACGGGGTTGCTAACTATCATTCTACATCACAGGATTCAGAACAGGACCATTTTGGAGCAGACGCCTATAATCGAGGAATTCCGCCTAGTCAGTTCACTTTAAACTTGTTTAAAAGGTTTTCTTTATCCTAGTTGGCACCTGTGGCTATAGTTTGTTTTCACTGCTGAGGAATATTCCAGGATGGAAACTGTAATTCATCTGTTTTTCATATCGGTGGACATTTGGATTATTTTGGGAGGGTGTGTTTGTCTATTCAGCCTTCGTTTTTTCAGGATTTTTTGTAGAAGATAACGTAACAGTGTAACATCCTCTGCTACGGAGCCAACACGAACCCTGATTACAGCCACACAGACTCTCACACAGACTCTCAGGCCTTGTTACCAACGCACAGAATCATTTTCTTAAGTTGAAGCACAGTAGCAGAACCTGAAGCCATGTGAACGGGTCCTCCGATCTCACACTTGGAATTCACTTTTTATTACTATGTCTGCTAATTAGGAAGCATATCAATTATACAGAAATCTGAGAATATAAAATTATATGTTTATGACAGAAAAAAAACTTATTTAATACTCCAGAACACATGGCTATGTTTTTCCCTCATGGCCCACCACTGTTTTCTTTGCTTGAAATCGGAAATGACACTTGAAGGCGGTTTTCTAGCCACTGTTAGGCTGGCATAGTTCTTCAGAGACAGAGGATGTAAAGCACATGGAGAATTTCTGTCTGTGGAATGTGATTTCCCGGTCACCTCATTCAGGCTGCCGCGGCTTTCCCCTCTGGCTGCCTGCATCATGGGACGTCTGAGGAGGTCCCTGTTTCATCCTCTGAAATTCGGAAAAGGAAGGAGAGGAGGGTGTGCAGGGTGTGGTGCATTTGTGTCGGTCCTTCGAGGTTTTATTTGGAATCTCGGCTGCCTTGTTGGTTCCTGCCTTTATGTCCCTAGCTCGTGGCTTTGTCCTTGTGTCTAACTCACAGGCAGACAGATGGAAAGGGAAGTTGTATTCAGCCAACAGCTTGATCTTATTCTCAAGGCTCAAATCGACTGGGTATTTGGAGACTTCTGTGCAAATGGGCATTTTTGGTTTTTAAACACGGTGTCTTATTTGTACTTCAAATGGGTAACTGGTTCTCTTGGAAAAAATATAGGCATAAAGCTGGTTCTTTAAAAAAAAAAAAAAATGGGAGTGGGTGTGAGAGAGTGGCTTAGAAATTACACCAGTTATGGTTGGGCGTGGTGGCTTACGCCTGTAATTCCAGCACTTTGAGAGGAGGACGCAGGTTGATCCCCTGAGGTTAGGAGTTCCAGACCAGCCTGGTCAACATGGTGAAACCCCGTCTGTACTGAAAATATGAAAATTAGCCTGGCATGGTGACAGGTACCTGTAATCCCAGCTACTTGGGAGGCTGAGGCAGGAGAATCACTTGTACCCGGGAGGCAGAGGTTGCAGTGAGCCGAGATCTCGTCACTGTACTCCACCCTGGGCGACAGAGCAGAAACTCCATCTCAAAATAAAAAAAAAAAACAAAACAAAAAAAACCCAAAAAAACAAAAAAAACCCGGTAATGGAAACCTGATTGCGTCATCTGTGATGGAGATGGCAGATTATTTCATTTTTAGTGGCAGGATGAATGGGATATGTTTGCAGTATTGATCTTGACAAGGGAAATGGTGAGAACCAAACGTGCCTCCCAGCTTGGGCCTCGCCGTTGGCAGAAGACCCTGGCGGGCAACAGACTGGAGACTGGGAGAGCGAGGGGAGAATTCTCACGCTGTGACGCTGGTGCAGTGTGTGCTTCTGGACTCCTGCTGGAGGGAGCGGCCCCTTTGCCTTGCAGGCTTTGGTGCTGTGGAGATCTTGGGACGTGCCCCTCCTGGCACACCTGTGGGTGTGGCGAGGAGTGCCAGGGCTGAGGCACAGGTGTTGAGCCCGGAACGTGGGACGGGAGAGGCTGCACATGCCGGCAGGCGTCTGCTGCAGCGGCCGGGGGTTTCCGCAAGGGGGCGGGGCGTTGGTTTTCCTCCTTGAATTTGGGTGGGGAGGGTGTCCTGGGGTGCTGTGTCTGCACTTGTGTTGCTCTGAGGTCAAGTTGTGGCCCCGAGTCCCTGTCCCTCTGCCAAAGTGAGGGTTTGCCCATTTTCAGGTCAGATTTCCCTTGGGTCCGGGCCTCTAGGAGTGGGGGGAATTCCAAGGGGACGTGAGCACGGTGGACGCGCGTGGGCCTCTTCCTCTTCCCCCAGCTCCTGGGCTGTGTGTGAAGAGCTGCCCAGCGGAATCACCCTCCTGCCTGGTGTTTCATTCACCAGAAATCGTTCTCACTGTGGACTCTTGAGTCAAATGTGATCCAGGAATGGAACGTGCTGTTGCTGGATGCCACACACAGCATCAGGAGCCTAGTTGGGGATTATATGGTCTTACCCCACACCTTAAAAGTAAAGACTATAGTCGTCAGGCCTGTGAGCCCAAGCCAAGCCATCGCATCCCCTGTGACTTGCACGTATATACGCCCAGATGGCCTGAGGTAACTGAAGAATCACAGAAGTGCAAAACTGAACTCACACAAACGTGGGGCCCGGTGACCCCAATCCTGGGTATTTACCCTAGAGAAACAGAAGCTGATGTTTAAGAAAAACTGTGCCCAGATATTAATAGCGCTGTCTATAGTTGCCCAAAACAGGTTACAATGTGCCACAGCCATACGTGGAATAATAAACACCCAGCAGCCCCGAGGCCTGGCTGTTGATCACAGGACACCCTGGGTGCACCTCCAAGCACGATGCCTAGGAAATCACGATTTTGCAAGTGTTTTGCCACAACACTCGCAAAAGACAGACCCGGAGGATGGGAGAACACAGAGAGGGTGGTTGCTGGGAATGGGAGGGTATGCTTATGAGGCCTCGTGAGTGGGTTTGGTGCTGTTGGACTGTTCTGTTTGTGTGATGATTATGGGAATATTTGTGCCGAAATTCACAGAACTGAACACTGTCCGCTCTACAGCAATTTTTAAAAAGCAGTAACATGTTCATTTTCAGTACTGTTTTTAATGGAAGATGGAGTTTGCAGATGATTCATTAGGGCAAGCCTGTCTCAGGAGTTGCTAGATGATTCGTTAGGAGCCTGTCTCAGGGCCCTTGGGTTGGGTTGGGTTGGGTTGAGTTTTGTGGGGTGGAAAAGCATTTCCTATTGTGGACAGTAGCATGGGGCATGAAAAGGATATCGCCAAGGAAACATGTAGAATCCTTTGAAGAAACATGTGTATTTCTAACTTCCTATAAGATAGAATTGGAATTTATAATGGTTTTGTTTTCTAGAGTCTTGGTAGAATAGGGAAGACAGTGTAATAAAAGCTAATTTTGAAATGAAGAATTTTAAAGATTTTTAACAACAATAGCTCTAGGAAGTCAGCCTGGAAATGTTTTTAAAGATGTTCAGTAGCAATAGCTCTAGGAAGAGTCACCCTAGAGTTACTTCTTGAGCATTGGTTTCCTGGCTGTATCTTCCGACTTTCACTTTTAAGTTTTGCTGTGAGTTGGGGATGTGTGGGAATAGCCATCCCCAGGTGTTGGGTAGGAGTGGCCCTGCAGGGGGGTGCATGTGCCCCGAGGCCTGAGGCACTGTTTCAACCTAGCTTGAAACATGGGGACTCTTGTCAGTGGCTGGAGTAAGAGTACCAGCCTGGCAGGCTGGGGAAGCCCCGGGGTGGTCTGGGCACTGTCCTCCCTGCCTGCCGGATGGTAGCTGGAGGAGCTCGAAGGCTGCCTGCCTCGTGGCTGTCAGTGCAACAGCCCCTCCTGGCCCTGGAGCAAACTTTAGGTCTATGAGTCTCTGTGCAGGGACTTGCCTCCTGGGATCTCTGCCACTGTCCTGAGGGCCCTGATGCCACTTTCCCGGTGGGACCCAAGTCTCAGGCAGCTGCGACCCCAGATTCTGTTGCTTTCTCTGCCGTCTCATTCCAGCACGAGTGCTCACCTCACTCAATGCAGAGCCTCAGGTTCCCTCAAGATCCCCAGAGATGGAATCTCCCAATTTAACAAGATAGTTGGTGACAAGATTTGAGCGACACTGATTTAACTCAGCTTCCAGAGTTTAAGTTCTCAAGACACAGTCCTGCTCCTTCCCGGGCCTCATCCTGTGTGGCTGGTGTGGATGCGGGGTTTCCGGAGGGTGGGGCTGAGGCAGGTCAGCAGAGGGGGATGGCTCATTATTGATCGCTCAATGCCTTGAGGATAACTAGGATTAATGAGCTTTATACGGTTGTAGGTTTGGGGTATATATATGTATGTATATTTTCAAATGAATTGGATTTCACGTGGGGCAACCTACAGCAGTGTGGCCTCGCCTGGTGCTCAGCAAGCCACCTGCTGACATTGTTACTGTGTGTGTTCCCGTCATCCCGCGAGGTGGACACGGTTATCACCACATTTTTCTGACATGAAACTTGGAGAGGAGAGGGTTTAGGAAACTCCTGAAGCCACACTGTCAGCAGGACCCAGGTGGTCTGGCCTTAGACCCTGCACTGTTTGCCCCTCACCACGCTGTCAGCAGACCGGGTGGTCTGGCCTTAGAACTCACGCTGGTCGCCCCTCCCTGCCACGTTGTGGGGTTTTTCCTGCTTCTGGGCAGCATTTCATAGCTTGTGAAACAAGACCAAGACTTACTATGAGTGGATATGCCATTATCTGAGATCCAGAACGTTTCCTGGACCTGGCGTTGCCAATGTCACATAAGGGAAGGTAAAAACATTTTCATTGTGGTCACTGGGGCTCCTGAAATGGTATTTTTCCCAGTGAAAGTTTACTCCTAAAAATCTTTTAACTCAATACTATGTGAACAGGAAGAAATGTGTTGGGCTCTAGTTAAATGTCTCAGAGCCACAGAAGTAAATAAGGGCACCTTCTGAGCACAGCCTCCCGGAGGAGGCCAAGGACGTTTGCCTGGAGGGTTTGCCATGAAGCAGGACTTGGGCAGGGCTGGTCTGCCTAGGGAGGCCTCTGCCATGATGTAGGTTAGTTGAAGTAGTTGAGGGGTGGTGGCGTGAGGTCAGTGGTCCCCGAGGAAGCCCCTAGCAAGGCCGGTTTCCGTGGGATGGAAAACTGCCGTTCAGTGGCTTTAATCCTGGCTTCACGGGTCTGACATACAAGCCTGCACTTGGATACTTGGATCCCAGCCAGGTCAGATGGCCCTGAAAGGACATTCGGACTGTGATGGCTGCACCCATTCTCAGCATCTGTAGGGTCTCGTATGTATGTGTGTGTTTCCATTTTCTTTCAGCACAATTTCTGCCAGTGAAGTCGTGAGAAATAGAAGGAAAGGTGGAATGAAGATGTGATTGAGGAAAGTGTGGTGTGGTCTTCGACCTTATTTTGCCTTGGTTGGTGCTCAAGAACTCCACCTGACCTCAGAGCTGAGCGTTTCTGCCAGGAGGTCCTGCCTTTTATCCTGCCTCGAGGCCTGTTGAGACACTCCAAGAAGCTTCATTAACAAATTGCCTTTTCCTTTTACAGCAGTTGGATATATTTGCAGCAAAACAAAGGAATTAACCCCCCAATATGGTGATGAAATGCATTTAAGTATAGATAACATTCAGTCTTGAAGGGCCTGGGATTTTAATCATCTTTGGGTCATGTAACAAGTGGTGTCGGTGATTAAAATCTCCTGACAGCTTTGTTCTGCCGCGTTCCTCAGTTTTGAATGATGATCTTCCTGGTTGTACCTTGGAGGGGCGTTTGTGTCAGTAGAGAGCAGAGTGCTGGTTCCCAGAGGCTGGGAAAGGACAGAGGTGAGGCCCCTGAAGGACGCTGGTCTTCCTAGTTTAGGGGTTTGGGGCTCAGCTACCTTCCTGGGTCCGTGTAAATTATACCCAGGATCATTTTCACTCGCCCCACTTTAGTTGAGCATTGGAGCTTCAGGATATGTGTGCCCACGTCACCTGGGCCGTGATCCTGGAGTTGGGTGAGACTGATTCCCAGGTTTATAGAATTACTCTGGGATTATTGAAAACAGAAGCACTTGAGGCATTCATAATGCTATTTCCTGAACGTAATTTATGTTCAGTTCTTCAGAAACATTTATCTGAGGAAGCATCTATAATTTTTGTTTTCTGCCACTCAGTGCTAGAAAGAACTGTGCAACACTCAAGTGAGTGGCATTATTCCTCTCCCTCCACCATGCAAGCAAGATTAATGGTACCTCTGGCTCCCCTCAATCTTCTCATCTGCGGGGCACCTGGTGTGGCAGTGTGCTGCCTTCCGTCTTCTTTTTGGGGAGAATTAGTTGTGTTTGTGTGTGCTGCTCAGCTCAGCCTGGTGCAGTTGTGTGGGTGAGGAGCTTGGATGCTAGGTGACCCTCCCAGGCCTGCCTCCCACCTCCCTAGGCCTAGTTTTAACTGACAGATAACCAGTGTGTTTTGGAAGAGGACAGCAGCAGGGCAGGAGAGAGTTTGTTCAGACTTTCTCCTTGCACTGATGTTTGAGCCTTCATCCAGCCTGGGCCCTTCTACAGAGCTGTGTTTGTGTGTCGCAAACCATTCTCTCCCAGTAACTGTACTTTCAGAGGTTTTGAAATGTGACTTAACTCATCTTCAATTTAAGCGTACTATTAAATTTTAGTGTTGAAACTGATGTATTTTATGGCCTTTATTTGATTTCTCTTGATTTTTTTTCCCTATATGAGACACAGCATCTTAAGGGAGACAGCCTGGTGTTGGCCACCTTTCCTAAGGATGGAAGTGAATTCTGAAAGCCCTTTATGTAAGCAGTGAAATAATCAGGGAATCGTTATTATAGCTATGCCTGTCCATGTAAAGCGAGCACGACTCATAAGCAGAAAAAAGTGCAGCCCAGGGCCAAGGTGAGCCCTAATGCTGCCTGTGCCTCGCCTCCCTGCCATGAGGAACGGAAGTGCAAGCGCAGGTGGTTGAGTTAGCCTCCAAGCCCAGCCTGCGCCCCCCTCACATCCCTCTGCATCTGCAGGGGCACAGGCCGTGCTGCCACCCTTCGCTCAGTGCCAGGGCTGATGCGTCAGGAACAGGGGGTACTGTCCGCCCCTTGCTCGGTGCCAGGGATGATCTGTCGGGATCCCTCGTGCTCATCTGGTCCTCATGTCTTCATCACCAGCCTCCTGCTGGTAACGGGCTTGTTATTTCCTTGGTATGGGTAATAACATACCCATACCAACGTATGTAATAACATACCCATACCAAGGTGTTGTGGGGCGGTGCTCAGTCCTCCGAGGGAGGGAATCGGCCCTTAGCCGATTCATATTCAACAGGACCGGGAAATGGGTTCTTGTTCCATGTCCTGGATCCCAGAAAGCCCTTGCCCTGGACCCTGTCATGCCCGGGGTCTTCCTGAGAAACGCTGGTGCCACTGGAGCACAGCCCAGCCCCTTCTAGTTTCTCCGCTTTGTAACTGCACTTGTGTTTAGCAGGTCTTCCAGGACTTAGACGCTGCTTGGTGTGAGCCAGGTTTTGTGTGGAAAGAGGACAGATCCGAGCTGGCAACCAACCAGCCCAGGACCATCTTTTATGCTTCCAGATTCTGTGTCCAAAAACTCACCCGTGGACATTGAGGGTGATGCATTTCTGCCCCAAGACATCTGTGGACTCAGCTGGAGGGATGGAAAGGATGTGGAGCCTCTTCACTCCTGACCTGGGCTTGGACCTGCTGTGCAGCCTCTCAGTGGCACCAGGGCTCCCTTGTGTCACAGCGGCCTCGGGTTGGTGGCACTGCTCTGACGGACGTCCCAGGCTTCATGATGGTAGGGCCTGTTTGTGCCATGGCAGCCTCCGGATGGTGGCACTGCCCCAGGGTGTCCCAGGCTCCAAGGCCAGTGTTCTGTCCAGCGAAGGGAAGTTGTACTGTAAGGTCTAGTCTCGGAAGGTGCCTGGGGTTCTATTCTTCAGAGCGGTCCTACACTTACCACAAAACAAGCCAGGGGAGGCCCTGCCAGAATTTGCAGCTGTGTTTCAGGTTGTTCCACAAGGCCTCTTTTATTTTGGCCTACTCAGGTATATAATTCTTTTTCTCTTTGGTTTTTTTGAGACAGGCAAAAAATACCTTTTTGTTGCCCAGGCAGTGGTGTGAGCACAGCTTACTACAGCCTCAACCTCCCAGGCTCAAGCGATCCTCCTGCCTCAGTCTCCTGAGTAGCCAGGACCCACAGGCACATATTCCACGTGTCCCCATGCCTGACTTATTTTTGTATTTTTTGTAGAGATGGAGTTTTGCAATGTTGCCCAGGCTGGACTCAAACTCCTGGACTTAAGTGGTCCAGCTGCCTCAGCCTCCCAAAGTACTGAGATCACAGGCATGAGCCACCGTGCCTGGCCAAGTGTGTTTCTAATTTCAAAATTAAGAGGACCCAGAGTCAGTTAATGACGTCTCTACTGGAACATGCTGCTTATAGTGCATTAGGAAAAATCCAGAACTTGGTAAAGGAGCTGGACAGACACAGCCCTTCGAGGTTGTCTGATGAACCCCTGTGGTGTTTAACCATGTGGAAGGATGTACCGTGTCAGACTCACTGTTGTCGGCGGGCTGAAGCCCAGGTTTCATGAGGTTATGTGTCAACTTGTAGTCCTTTCTCTGGCAGAGGTGCGAGTGACTTCTGCTCAGTGAGAGGCTCATCTCAGGGACTTCATGGCCTGAGGGACGGCAGCCTGTTTGAGCTGATCGAGCAATCTCGCGCTACCCTTATTTTCTGAAACGCCTAAGAGTGACTTCTCACATGGTCTTTGAAGCGGCATCATGCCCGCGCTCCTTGGTAACAATCAAATGGTTTTTTTGACCCCTCGTCCCTTTCTTTGGGGTGTTCCAGTCTCAGTTCTCATGTGTTCTGCTTCTGCAGGAATTTCTGAAGCTGCTGAGTGTAGAAAGCACTGAGGAGGCTGTGCTCCCACCCCTGTGAGCCTTCCAGGCATCATCCTCTGCCCTTGGCGCGGCAGCGTCCATGACACACTGAGGAGGCTGTGCTCCTGTCCCCCGTGAGCCTTCCAGGCGTCCTTCTCTCCCCTCCAGGGGGACAGGAGGAACCTTTCAAACCCTTCTTAAACTTGTTTTCATGTCTTTGTTTTAACAGATTTCTTTGCATCGTCTCCCTTATCCAGAAGTGAGGGTGAACGCTGAGTTATTCACGGGAGTCAAGAAACCACACGCAGCCCAAAGTGACGTTTGTTTCCCTGAAATGATTTGTGTGTGTTCACCTTAATATGCAACTCAGTATAATAGGTGTGTTTTGAGGAATGACTTTAAATTACCCAGGTAAAAATGTGACAGTTAAATTTCATCATCTGTGCGGGTGTCCACAACCCCCTTCTGTGATTGTGTGTGAGTTTGTGACTTGTGGTTATTTTTGAAGAAAGAAAATCTGCTACTGAGGACTTCAGAGGGTGTGCTGGGATTGTGTAGGGTGGACATCGGGGGCTTCAATGTGTGGCTTCCTTGAAGAGGTTCAAATTAAGGCTGAGAGTCCCTACTCCAAAATGCTTCAAAACTTGAAACATTCTGAGCTTCCTCATGACACTCGAAGGAAATGCTCTTTAGAGCACTTTGGATTTGAGGCTGGGGATGCTCAACTGGAAAGTGAAATATTGCAAGACCCTTCTGGCCCCAGGAGCTTAGATAAGGACATGGAGGGGGCCTGTGCCAGGTATCCCTGGAGTGCGAGGCAGCCTCGGCTCACTGAACTGGTTTTTTGTAGGAGCCACAGAAGGGAAAGAGGGTCAAAGTGGCCATGCCTGGCTCCTGAGAAGGCTGGACCAGAAGGAGGTGGATGCGGAGGGCAGTAGTTTAGTTCCCAGCGTCCGGGGCTCCTGTCCCTGGTGGAGTTGAGAGCCTCCTCTAGTTGTGACCTCTCCCCTGTCAGCAGCCACTGAGGCCTGAAGGGAGAGGGGGCTGAGGAAAGGAGGAAGGATAGGCCTGCTTCTGGAGAGGGCCAGCATCGGCCTGTGCTAGCCTCGTGTGTTACTCCTGCTTCCGGTGTGCACAGCCGTGCCTCGTGGTGTAGCGATTCCCGGGATGCACAGCGCTCTTGTCTGCATTAATGTCTTTGTCTCCGACCCTTGGAGGCAAGTTACCTTTTTCCCCAGTGAAAAGAGGTAGAAAATCTTATAGAAATGTATTTGCTCTAATGTCTGTTTTCCGATAAGACAGGAGGATCACTTGAGGCCAAGGGGTTGAAGACCAGCCTGGACAACATAGCAAGACCCCATCTGTATAACAAAAATTAGCTGAGTGTGGTGGTGCGTGCCTGTGGTCCCTGCTACTCTGGAGGCTGAGGTGGGAAGATCACTTAAGGCTACAGTGAGCTGCCATTGCTCCACTGTACTCCAATCTTGGCGACAGAGCCAAGACCCTGTCTCAGAAAGAAAAGTTAAAAAAAAATTCAGAAATGTCATTTTCCTTTTAAATCATCCCAAAGGAAAAATCGTTTTTTCTAAGAATGTAAAGGGTAACTGACACAATTCTTTCCTTGCATTGTTTCTCCTTTTCAAATATTTACAGTAGTCCGTCCACATCGTCTCTCATGTCATTACAATGTCACAGGTGTCTTCGAGGTTAGTGGTGTTTTTCTGTGTCGCACCTTGGAGAACTGCCAGCATGAAACCTCTTACCACGATTGTGCACATTGTTTGTAGTCCCAATTAAAATCCTCTCCAGAGAAGCCTGTGCTGCTTATTATAGCAGAACTTTGTGCTGAAATGTGCATTCAGCTCATGGTTTTAAGTTCATATCTGAGATGATGCTGTGTAATTCCTGAAGCGTATGGGATCAGTAATGATTGAAGATAATTCTGGCTGATGTCATTTAGAGGATATTTTTCACTTCAAGTTAAAGCCTCCTTTGCGATAGTCATTTTGGGATTCATTTAACTATGTGCTTTATTTCATAGCTCAAATTTTCATTAGTCATTTCATACCACAGGATTTTGAAAGCAGTTTTGGCAAAATCTTTCTAACAAAATGTTTGCTTATGACGTCCCAAAGAACAGCACTCAGAATTGCTGGTAACTGTGGTACATTTTAAGGCTGATGATAGAAGTCACTTGAATGGTAAGCGCTGCTTTGTGAGGCAGATGGGGTTTGAATCCCGACCCTCCTGATACACCAGCCCTGACCCTGGCCTTCTCTCCTCTCCACTGGGAGATGAGAAGGGTGCCAGCATCCACCTCACAGGCCGTCCTGAGAACCTGGGACTAAGGGCTTATGTTCCTCTTGCAGGTGGCACAGATGTGGGGGCTCGACGATATACACACTGCAGGCTGCCAGTGTCAGGGTAATCCAGTTTTAGTCATAAAGGTGGGATTTGCTTTGCTCCCCTGCAGACCAGGTGTGCTGCTGCTGTTGTAGCAGGTGTGTGGATCCTCTTGGGTGGTCCTCAGGTGGACAAGGAGTCACCGATTTGGATTCCCAGTGTTAGATGTGAGGGGGGACCATGGACCTCATGTGTTCAGAGGAGAGGAGTAAAAAGCTTCCCTTGTATTTACAGAACTGTCTATCCCAGGAATGCCAAACCACTGGCTTTCACCTGACGCTGTCGTAGGTGACACTGTATGGAAATGAGGACTTATGTTCCGCATACTTGAGCCAGTACCCATCTCCCTCCAAGGCCGTGGCCGAGCCCTCCTGATTTCGCTGGGTTGCCAGGCTGGGGATCTGTAAGCCCAGTGACGTCTCTGGTCTCGGCCCCTGCTCCCCGTGGGGACAGGAGGTGGCTTCAGGAGGCTGGTGATGAATGCCTGAATGAAGCCGACTTGTGACTGCAGTTCTGTCTAAGGGCCTCCCCGGGTGTTAGATGTCAGTAAATGACACGTGTGTGTGTGGATCTCATGTGATGAGAGAAACAGTGGGGGAAACCAAAGCTTGTGGAGTCTGCAGGTGCTGGACTTGGGGATGTGTGCACCTGTGTACTTGGTGAGGGGCGTGAGGTCTGGAATGAGTGTGCACGTGTGTCACGTTTGTGCGTGTGTGGTGAGTGTATTTAGCAGGTGTGGGAGGAGTGAGCATGTTCATGTGTGTCGTATGTATTTGAGGGTGTGTGGAGTGTGTACACGCATCATACTTGGTGAGTGTATTTGAGGGTGTGTATGGAGTACATACATGCATTTGTATGTATAGTATTGGGTGAAGCGGTGGCATGTGTGGAGTAAGCATACACACGTGTATGCTGTGTGGGGTTTCTACGTGGTCCTCCCCTGAGCCTGCTCCTGGGCCCTGCTGTCCTGGCAGCTTTACAGTTTGGTGCGTCTTTGATTCCGGACGATTCTGGAACCAAATTCTGAAGCTGTGATCACAAACTTGCAGCCCTGGAGGACGCTGGCTCGTGGAGCCGGCACGAGGGTCTCTGTGCTGGCCTCTCCATGGGCTGGGCTCTGTCCACAGAAGAGCATGTCTGATGATTGAGCTGTGCGGGTCTGTGGCTCCCTAGCCTCAAATCAGCCCTCGGTTCTGTCCCACCTCTGTTTTTCTTGCTGAGGGGCTCCAGGAAATGGTGCCTGGGATGGCGTTTTCACTCTGGGGTTGCTTCGCCAGCTGCCCAGGTGCTGGCTGCCTGAGCCCTGCTGCCATCCTGGGTGGACGGGGCTATCGGGGGGACATCCCTGAGCACCTGCGGGAAGGCAGGTTTAGGAAGTGCCAGAGGTGAGTGGCTTCCTCCCACACTTGATTTTCTGGAAAGTTCTGGGTCTCATATTTTTCCCTAAGGGAAGTTAGAAACTGAGTTTCTCTTTAGGGGAGCATCTTTGCGGCGTCTGTTGTTAGAATGTTCTCCAGGTGTGGAATACTCGGGGCTGTATGTGTTTGGGAACATCCGTGTCCTGAGCAAATTCAGTAGGGAATGGAGAGAGGCCTCCTGTCACCTTGGCCTCTGTTTCCAGCTTGTTGAGGGTTGACGGCTGCTGGTATCCCAGGGAGAGTTAAACACTGGGTGGTGTGGGATGGGAATGTTTGCTCTGACAAGGACAGTGGGAAAGCATCTAAACAAACGTTGCTGTTCTCCAGGCTTCTTGGGGTCGAGCTTGTTTTGTGGGGTTGAGGGAAAGCTACCCTTGTTCCTGTTCCTCACCATTTGAAAGGTGTCCAGAGCTCATTCCTCTGGAGAGGTGATGCGCATGAGTGGGGGTCAGGTCGTAAGCTCCGAGGTTATTTGGGACCTGTCAACTGATTTCCTGAACACACAGGTGCTTGGTAAACGTGTTCCTGATTAGCTAAAACATTTCAACACGACGTGATAGCTGGTGGTTGTTTAAAGCCTATCACAATTTCCCTGTTACTTTTTAAATGCCTGTTGAATAAGGGAGGATTCACATATTTTTCTTTTCCTGTCTGCATACTTGATATTTTGTTTTTTGTTTTTTATGTGGGTGTGCAGCTAACAGGATTTAGAAGCAGCCTCAGCCCTGGGTAGACTTCAGGACCGCCTCAGTCAGTGCTGAAGGGAGGCAGGGATTTGGGGGCTACCTCCTCCATAGGATGGACACCAAGGGCCAGAGGTCAGCAATCTCAGTGAGGTCACAAAAACGGGCACACCCAGCACCCTGGCCCATATGCCTCTCCTTCACCTTTGTCTCTGCTCAAAGCTGCTCTCCTGGGTCATCACGGGTGATCTTTAGGCACGTGCTTGGTTCTTGCCGAAGTGGCATCTGGCTGTGGTCAGTGTGGGCCCTCAGGACTTCCATGTTTTTGGCTCACATCAATATTGGACAGTGGTGTATGTTTGTTTTGGAGTGGTAGATCCGTTGGATTTTGGCTTTGCCAACTCATTTAAAACCTGTTCTCCTAGGCACGGGGACCCTCTCATAAGCCACATGTTCTCCTGGGTTCTGGGACCCTATCATAAGCCGGTGTTCTAGGCGCTGGGACCCTATCAAACTGCATGTGAGGGATCTCGGAGGTGCTCCTTATGAGGATCCTATGACTGACCTGAGGTGGAACAGTTGCAATTCAAAACCACCACCCAGAAAAATTGTCTTCCATGAAACCCATCCCTGGTGCCAAAAAGGCTAGGGGACAGCTGGCCTATCGAGGGCTAAGATGTCAGTAGATTTTTGGACTTGGGCCTCAGTTGAAGAGGATTAGATTTTGAAAGGTGGGGATTGAAGGCTTCTAAAGGGCAGGTTTTCATCTCCAGTGGGGCCTGGGCAGAACTGGGTAGAACTGACCCAGAAGCTGACAACTAGTTAGGCTGGCTCACTGCCTGTGTCCTGTGTGTGCAGCCTTGCTGTTTATTCAATTGTCTCGTGGTGTTGTGGATTCCATCCACAGCCTCAGAGTAGTGGAACCCATTACTTCAAGGCTGACCTTATTTAACTTTATCAAAAAGACATGAAAATCATTTAGTATGAACCTTCCAGATACCTGTATCCTTTCTTTTCCCAGAGGCTTTTAAGTATTGCAACTTAAAAATCTTCAAAAATAACTTGAAAGGAAAACCTCTAAGTACACTTTTGATGAGGACCCTTGACAGCTTTAATACGTGAAGTAAATTTCCTTGACTTTTGTATTCCTAGAAACTCGTTCTTGTTTGCAGAAGACTTTGTATTTTGTCAACAGTGGCCACTGTTCGGTGACCATCATACCTGCCGTGTCTCATTTAGAAAGTTGGATGTGGATGTATTAACTTTTCAGACACACAAACACTTGGGCTGTTTGTTTTTGGTTTTGATTTTTTGTTTTTTTTCCCCTCCAGCTGAATTCAAAAAAGGGAAACGAGCAGACAGAGTAAGTACCCGAAAGCGTCTAAGTGGCTGGGTGGAGGATCCTACTATGGTGTTGGATTGTGTTCTGTCAGACATCGGTCCTCGAGAAGCTGACTCTGAAAGGGCTGGCATTGCCCTCACCATGGGACATTCATCTGTCTCACCAGAAAATGAAGAATCTGCCAGAGCACTGTGAGTCAAATTCAGTCAGAAATCGATTAAGAGGCTTTGTCTCAAAGGCCAAAACATGAGGACACATTTTTAATTTTTAAGGAGTGCTTTATCGTGAGTCAGTCCTGATGTGTATTGCATTAGGAAACCTCTGAACTTCCACGGTCAGGCCCAGAACTCTGAGGGAAAGTGGTTGTGCCCTTCCCATTGTTTTTATTTGAAAAAAAATTCACTTAGGTAGAACTGGAAGCCTTTCTGCAGTGTTAATACTCATGACCTGTTCTGGGTCTCGGTATATGTGTACTGTATAAATGTACATGTTTGTATGTGGTGTACCTATACGTGCATTTCCACTGTGCATGTATTTACAATGTATAGGTATGTACACTTCATATGTGTCCTACACACATGCATGCTGTAGGCATGCATGTACACGTGTATATGTGTGTATCTATGGGCACTATGGTTATATGCACACTACTTGGACACCTATCTGTTCTGCATGTGTACATACATGCATGTATTTAATGCCATATACATACCTGTGTACGTACACCGTGTGGGTATGTGCACATTATTTCTGCAGATGTATATATACATATGTGCACACAAGCATGCATGTACACTATGCACACTGAATAAACTTCTGGATATGTACACACTGATACATATACATGCTGCTTATGTATGTACACTATTGCATATGTGTATATGCTGTATACGTTAGTGTACTGATGTACATTGTATACATGTGCCTATGTGTACACTGCGCATGTGTATGCATGCTGTAGTGCACCTACGTACATTGGATAAGAATGCATGCTATATGTATGTGTATACATATAGCAAATAGCATACCTGTGTACATACGGATGTGCATGTGTATGCCATATGCATGTACATACAGGTTATAGTATACCTGTGTACACTGTGTGCATATAGATGGGTGTACATGCTATGCGTGTGCATACACTTTAGCGTACCTGTGTACATTTGCTATATGGACTAGTGTATGCTCTATGTTTGTACACACGTAGTGGACTTGTTTGTACACTATATATATTTGGATGTACACTCTATACATGTACACTACATGGATCTGGATGTGTGTGCACTCTGTACACATGTAGTGCACTTATGTACACTATACATATTCGGATGTGTGTACGCTCTATGAAGGTACATGTGTTACAGTGTATCATATACGTACACTAAGTGGATGTAAATGTGTGTGTGCTCTATGGCACCAGGAAAAGGGCTCCCGCAGGGATCCAAGAATGCACCATCTCGTTGGCATCGGAGAGTGTAGGATGAAAACAGTTGTTTGTTGCAACCTAGTTGAAATTTGGCAGGTTACTCTACCCTTTGCAATGATTTAGGAATAGTCACTTCATTGATGTGTGTGTTCCTGAAATCATAAACAGCTCTGTGAGGTGTGTCTCATCCCCAGACGAGAGAGGGAACCGAAACAACAATGACTCGGTCACTTAAGTGACATAGAACTAACAGAGCAGCTGTCTAGCTTTCTGTATTATAACTTTGTCAGCAGCTCAATGAGAAATCGGTACTCATCAGGAAATGTGTCCACTTTCTACTGTTCTTTATTCGTGGCGTATTTCCTGCCTCGTGTTATTCCTCACAATGTAGCAAAATCCCTCCTAGAGTTGTGAATATAAACAGTTCGTGACAAATGTAGTATTTTCTTTGTTAACATTGAAAACGATATGTAAGTTCATCTTCAGATACTGTTTGGAAGGATGAGAAAGAAGATATTTAGGACAAAAGAATAGAGAGCTTTCAAGTAAACAGGGAAAATAAGGACTTTGTGTAAAATATTTCCAAATTTGGAATTTGAGAATACTAAATCTCACATCTAAGATCATAGGTAGTTTTTTGGGGGGGTTTTAAAATTAGTACTTGGTTTTCCATGCCTTTGGGAATTTCAGTCCTGATGGAGGATTGCAAGAATAATCTGATTTTTCAGAACAGAAGGACAGTTTGTCTCAAAGGTAAATTCCAGGTTCTACCATAGAGAAATAGAAATTGCTGTCAACTTTCTGTAAGGTTCTTCAGTTCTTTCCTCTTCTGTGGTTAAAAAACCATCTCTGGGTTTAGTCTCAGCCAAGTTCCTCTTATTAGGTTGCCTTACATTTTGCACAGCTGTTGAGAGTCTTCATCATTCGTAGTTAACTTGTCAAAAGCAAAACTTTGTACTAGTTAGATCTGAGCACCTTGAAGGCAGGGCTTTGTTTTATATTTTTAATAAGCAGCAGGGTGATGGCAGGACTGAGGCCCTTCATCCCATCATGCGTTCCTCAGAGCTTTCAGAGTTCTCACTGCGTGCCGAGTGTGGTGTTGGCTGTGTAGCGTTTAAATAGGAATATGAGGTTCTGCGACTTGGTACGCTCTTACCACCTTCATAGAGAGCTTGGTGACAGCTTAGCATGACAGCTTGCACACCTGTTGTGTATACTTTATTACGGCCCCACAGAAAGGGTATTGATTTAAACGTGACTAATTTCTCGTGTTTATTTTTGCCTTTATTCCTAGTTACAGTCCCGATACTTTTTCTTCCTTTAAAATCTTGCTAATCGCTGGTGAATTAGTGATAAACTATATTTATGTGTTCTGTAAATCTAGCGATTTAATTGGAGGTCATTATTCTTGTACCATGTGTCAGTGCTATGTCAGGATGGTTCAGTTTTACGTTGTCAAAGGATTAACTAGAGCAGGATGCAGTCTTACTGGAACTTGCTCATTTATGAAATATAGGCACTTTATTTTTTGTTATACTCGAGGTGTGCTCAAATGTAAACATTTTGAGCCGTGTTAGAAGGATATACAAGATTGTAATGAAGAAATCAACAACTTGATCAAGTACCAGCTAATGAACTTTGTTTGAAGTTTATGGAACATGGACCTTGGCAATCAGTTTTCATCTTGACCTTTTATTTTTTTACTAGAATCTTGGTCTGTCACCCAGGCTGGAAGCGTGGAGCACAGTAGTACAATGTCCGTTCACTGCAACCTCTACTTCCCAGGTTCAGGTGATTCTTATGCCTCAGCCTCCCTAGTAGCTGGGGTTACAGGGTGTGTGCCACTATGTCTGGATAATTTATTTTTAGTAGAGATGGGGTTTTGCCATGTTGGCCAAGCTGGTCTGCAACTCCTGACCTCAAGTGATCCACCCACCTCAGCTTCCCAAAGTGCTGGGATTACAGGTCTGAGCCACAATCGCTGGCCTGATCTTCTGTTCTAATATTGGTTATTCAGTCTCAATGATAGCGCCTGGTTGTATTAATTTGTTGTAGAAAGCACAATTGCAATGAATCTGGTTGTGTATGTACGTGCTGACTTAGCGATCATGGCTGCACTGTGAGGTGGGCATTGTTCCTGAAGGAAGGCTGGATGGGCAAGTCGGGGCTTAGATACGGGACTTGTGGGCAGTCACTGTTGTCCCATGACTGAGATCAGGCCTGTCTGTCGCCTGTACCCTGAACTCTTAACACACGAACAAGCAAGTGTCAGTCGGTGCTCGAGTGTGATGTGGCCTGTGGTGTGTGCCTCTCAGCCTTGTTTGGCTCGGGGTAACAGGGCAACAGCTCCGTCCCTCGTGCGGCTGCCTGGGAGTCCCAGGAGAACCCACTGATACCGTTTATAAATGCCAGACATTGAACGTTCTCCTTGGTACCAGCACATCTGGAATCGGACAGTGCAGTTAGATTCTCGGCCAACAAACCTGTACAGGAGTGTGTGAACTCTGCCTTTGCTTCTCCCGGACAAAGGTGAATTCCTGGTCACTAGTGGATGGCAACAGGTGTGGCCTCAGGAGCAGCACGGAGACAGGCACCCGGGTGCAGGAAGAGCATCTGCAAGAGGGGTCGGGGAACGTGACAGACGCACGTGCGAGTTTAGCTGCTACCGTAGGGGGTATGGGGTGGGTGAGACCAGATTTTCTCATTGTTGCCCCTTTCTGAAAAGGACCCTGAATTGACTTCTCTGTGGCTCCTCGCGCCTCCTTGTCAGGTTGGAGGAGACTGGTCTCCTGGCTCAGGCCCTGCTTGTGGCAACACGGAAGCTGCTGTTGCTTGCCCTGCCCTCCCTGTGATGTCCTCTGTGCTGTTGTCCGGGAACAGTTCTGTTGAGCAAGCTTGGACTCTGCTCCCTTCTGCTCTTGGATTTCATGTCTGGAAGGCTTGTGTTCTTTCCTGATTTTTGATGATGCTGAGCTATGATTTTGCAAGGATCACACGTGCCCATACAGGGAGAAGCTCCTTTGCAAATTTAACATCTTGTCGCTCTCAAGCAGAGCTTGCTATCGAAGTTGACAGACTCCTGTGTTTTTGTTTTGGCAGAAACTGAATTTCAGTCCTAAGACAGCTTCAGCACACTTGATCCTAGCTCTTCTCTCTCACTGCTCCCCTCGTGTGTGGCAGAAATCATATGCCCTGAAGTTTACCAGTCCCTTCATTTGAAAATCAGTTAATGTATGCGATCCTCATGAGAATTTTACTTTTTATAAAAGCAATCGCAAAGACTGGGTTTTGTGAAACCAGTGTTTTATGTGTATATTACTTGCACTCACAATAAACTTTGTCTTCTAAATATTTCATGTTTCAGATTAGCACTGGAATCATGCCCTGGAGTAGTTTTGCTTTTCTGCTTTTATTTTTGGCTAAGGTAAACTTGAGAACATTGTGATATTAGGTGTAGTGAGCCCTTTTAGCTGCTTCTATGTCTGTTTTCCTTTAAGCCAGAACCAGCAGACGGATACCAGTTTGTGAGCACCTGGCATCTCCCAGGCCTTTTCTGGGTCTTCCCTCCACTGTCTCGTGGACAGAACAGTCACTCGTGGAAGGTGAACCTGAGAATCTGTGCGTGGAATTAAGTAAATGTCATAGCTCTCTTCTGTGATGAACTGAATCACATTAAGCCCAGTAAATTGTAACAGCAGGTTTTGCACATACAAAGCATTGAACACCAGGACAGGTAACCAGGCTGCGACACTTCTGGTCCTGCACAAGACCTCCGGTATCACAGCACATTTAACAAATTGGATGCATTGAGTGTTTGAAAACGTTGTGTATGTACCCATGTCCGTGATTTTCGAGGGCCTGGAAAAACACCTCTGTGGTTATAGCAATCTTGATCGATGGGAGCTTAAGGTTAGTACTGGGGCAGACTGTGTTTTAAAGAATCAAGGTCTCTCGAGTATGTTTCGGTTTTCCCATGAAGAAGAAAGATGTTAGCTGTTCTTTCCTGGACTGTGGCTATCAGAGTGCCTCACCACGGTCACTCACACGTTTAGTTCATTTCCATTTAACCGGGCTGGACTTGGGCCAGAGTACTTCGGTTGTCAAATGTCATATGAGGCTGAGGAATTGTCTTCTGCTTCATCGTTGGCATATGGAAATACTGTTTTTCAAAGCATACTCTTTCTTATTTGTGTTTATATAAAATAATAGAATGGTTATTTTAACTGTGCAGTTTCCTATGCTTGCTTATTTAATTGCGGAAAGATAATGGTTTTATTTTGCTAAAATCTGTGCTAGGAATTGTGCAAAATCTTTGTGAAATACCCAGTTTACTAGCTTAAGTTACTGATATTTGTATAGAAAAGAAAAAGCCTATTGCTAAAAGGAGCATTGTCTTTATCGATGCAAAAAGTTTTAGGCTTATTGGCCGTGTAGTCAGTAAAATGCATCAGAATGTGGCGAAAATTGAGAAAAGCGTTGAAGTTTTAAAATCTGCTATGCAGTTTTCTTCAACTCCCTTGCAAGATACTTAATTTGAATAAAAGACAGAATAAAGTGTTCCCATTGAGGAAAGTGGCAGGAGGACTGTTCAGAATGTGTTCTGAATCTGAGCAGTCCTGCCACGCTTGTCTGTGATGTGGTGGTGTCCATGGTATCACTTTTACAGAACTTTAAGAATGCTGCTTCTGTGAATAAAATACATTTATTCTTAGCATTTCAGTTTTGAGTTTTGAGAAGTGTAAAACGTGTTAATGCTTTCTTTCCCTTACAGAATTTGCTTGTTCTTTTTTTTTTCCTTTTTAAATGCCTACAAGACTCTGAAGCACATTAATCACTTAAAAAGAAAAGAAAAAAAAAAAGTCCCGGGCGTGATGGCTCACGCCTGTAATCCCAGCGCTTTGGGAGGCCAAGGCGGGTGGATTGCTTGAGCCTGGGAGCTTGAGATCCAGGGAACCAGCCTGGGCAACCTGGTGAAATCCCGCATCTACTGAAAACACACAAATTAGCTGGGCGTGATGACTGCACACCTGTAGTCCCAGCTACTCCAGAGGCTGAAGAGAATTGCTTGAGCCTGGGAGGCGGACCTTGCAGTGAGTGGAGATCATGCCCTTGCTGTCAAGCCTTGTTGACAGAGTTTGGACCCTGCCTGATAAACAGCAACGTTCATAACGTATGGGTGAACTGCCCGGCTGCTCTGTCTAGAGTAGAATAAATCCAATTACGTTTTTGTCTTTTATTAGCATTGAAATTTTCTTAATCATCCCTTCGTTTTCATTACATTGTAGCAATATATTGCTGCTTAGAGTCTGGAACAAGTAGGCTTCTCTGGATCAGGTTCTTACTGGATTTCTAAAACTTAGAATGATTTTTCCCCTCCTTGGATGTGACTTACAGAATTTTGCCTTTTGAGGTGATGTGTTGCATTTGATAGCGGACACAGGAACGCCCGAAGAATTCACTTACGGGGCTAAAATATACGTACTTTGTAGTGTTTCCCTCCTAGAATGAAAACGGTACCTCTCATTTGGGATCGATGATGCTATTTGCTGAAAACATTTTAAATTGTATTTATTTTAATTTTTTGAGACAGAGTCTTGCTCTGTCGCCCAGGCTGGAGTGCAGTGGCACGATCTCGGCTCACTGCAAACTCCACCTCCCAGCTTCACACCATTCTCCTGCCTCAACCTTCCGAGTAGCTGGGACTACAGGTGCCCGCTGCCACACCTGGCTAATTTTTTTATTTTTGGTAGAGACGGGGGGTTATCACCGTGTTAGCCAGAATGGTCTCGAGCTCCTGACCTTGTGATCCACCTGCCTCGTCCTCCCAATGTGCTGGGATTGCAAGTATGAGCCGCTGCACCCGGCCGAAAACATGTTTCTTGACTGCCTCAGTCCTCATTTGGGTAGTCTGTTCTTTGTAGGACATTCAGGGAGCGGGGACATCTTGAGTCTTGAAAGGCGCGCTCTGTGAGATGGGAATCTTCCGGCTGCTTTAATCACATTTAATGTGATTTAGGGAATCCTGCCGGTTGTCATTTACTGGAGAGCGCAGTTTCCTGGCTGCCCTGGTCTTTGAGGGGAGGGAGACTGAGGGGTCATTTTCCCACCTGGACCAATGTGTTTATTAAACCTGGCTTGTGTATCCTTTGGATCTTTTTATGAAGGAAAAGCCACATCTGTGACTTTCAGATGAGTGGAAGTCATGTTAAAAATATATATATATGTGTGTGTGTGTGTGTGTGTATATATATATATATGGCTACTATGGAGAAGTTTTGTCCTTGTGACCTGTGAATACAGTCACAGGAGAGCAGAATGTTCACGGTGTGGGTGCCTACAGTGGACATGCAGAGTCACATTCTTCACTAGTATTACGTTAAAAAGTGACAAATAAGAGAAAAATATTTTGCTCATTACAACCTTGGTAAGAAGCTGGCAGCACTCTTGTTTTTGGAGGGGTGTGAAGGGAATATTGAGAAAGTGTCATCAACATTAGACTCACCCACTCTGCAAATCCTGTGCCAGCTGGAGTGAGGACCCCGTGATGGAAAGATGCACCCCTCTGCCCCGAAGGAGTTGAATCTTTGTGACGCTCAGGATGCATGGTTCATCTCTATATAAAGGCAGAATGTGAAATGCCGTGGAGGCTGAGAGAAGCGATGTGGTTAGCAAGTATGAGTGAGACGTTTGGGACTTGTTAGCACCTGGCGTGTGTGCAGCAAGCTTTGCTATCTGCACATGTGTGATCCTTAGAACACTGGCGTCTGGAGCCGTGGGGGCTGTAGAGGGCCCCAGCTCCCGGCGGGCTGAGGAGTTCCCTGTTACCACCAGGATAACCGTGATTTTGAAGGCTGTCCCCAAGTCCTGGAAGGGGCTCCTTTCAGAGAGGAAAACACCCCAGAGCCTCGGGCAGAATTCAGTGATTTTTATTATAATGTTGCTTAGATTTCGCAAACATGAAACCGAGAACGTATTTCAGAATGCTTATGATTCTTTTGTAACCATGGAAACAAAGTAATTTGCAGTCGATGGACAGTTTGCAGAAGCTGAACGGCCAACATCATGAGCACGGCGCTCTCCCTACCGCCCTGGGCCTTGCTCCGGTTTGCTGGGGAGGCTTTGCAGGGCCTCTTGGCTGGGATACCTCTCTCATGTCCCATGTTGCTACCCCTGGTCACAGCCATACTGCTGGGCACCTGCGCCATGAGGACACTGAGTGGACACGGAGCCGCGGGGCAGCAGTTGGTCAGGAGGTGGCATCCACATGGTCCGAAACAGGTTTCTGTTCATTAAGAATGATCATTGCAATAGAAACAGAGTGAAAGAAAACTCTACTGACCTGAGAATGCGTCAGCTGAGTTGCATAGGGAAGTGCAGTGAAGAAGGTGAGGGCTGAAAGGAAATGAGGGAGGGAGAGGAAAGGAGAGAAGGGAAGCAAAAGGGGGAGGGCGGATGGGAGTGAAGAGGGAGATGTGGAGGAGGAAGAAGAGAGAGAGGGGTGGGCAGGAGCCTGGGAAATGTGTCCCAGAGCCGGTTCCTGACCGTCGTGGGTGCATCAGAGCTGATCTTCCAGGAGAGGTGGCCTGGGAGGGCTGACCCTTAGGAAGTAAGGGCCAGGGGGAGCTGATTTTTTGGCCCTCAGCGGGGCTGTTGTTGACCTGAGATACAGTGGATAGTTTTCCTGAAGAGGTCGTCTGCACAGCCACCATTAGCTGCCAGGTTGGAGAGAGAAGTGCTCCTCCCCATGGGTTCTATTTTGTGGAATTTTCCCAGTTTACCTGAGCAGCCTGTCAGTGGAAATGTCGGGGATTACTAACATGTCTCCATTCTACAGAGCAGTCGACCAGCTTCCGATCCTGTAGTTGTTGGGGGCACCATTCCCGTCCTGTCAGTGCCGGCCCAGCGTGGAAGCCGCAGCCCGAGGCGCTGGGAAACCTGCGGGGCTCTCGCTGCCGGGGTTCTGATGGGAGTCGTGCGCTGGAATAAAGATGTCCTTAGGGCAGAGCCTGGCGAGGAGGGGGTGCTGCTGTTGCAGCAGTACATGGAATTTCAAATGACAAATGAAACAAGCTTTTAATTATGACCAGAGTCCTATGCTCTGCGTTTCTTCAAATGGAAAAGTTGTGCTGAAATGAATTTGCTGTTAATCGGTTGCCTCATGCAAGACGCAAGACGGAGGGCTGGGAGCAAAGTAGAATGTGGACTTACCTACAAAGCTTCCTCCTCTCAGACTATAATCAGTTGCATGGTGCTACACAGGAATACGTGAGAATTCATGTGAGAAAGGTGATGGGTGCAGACCTGTGTGACCGGCAGGTGTGGGGGTAGGTTTGAGAGAAGCTTTTGGCTGAAGTGGTGTCAAGTGCAGGTGCTGAAGTGTGATGTCTGTCTGGATGGAAGAGCACACGCCTCTGGGCTGCGGGAAACAGATAAAGGAGGAGGTGAGCAGACGTGAGTCGTGTCTTAGGAATGGTAGCAATTCAGGCAGACCCAGGATCAGGCTCCCACGGGGGAGGAGTGGATATCAGGACCCAGGGAACGTGGGGCGGGGGTCATGCCCAGGCCTCTGCGGGTCTTGCTCTTGTGTCAGCAGGGCCCTGTGCTTGCCCTCCTTAAAACTTTCCTGATCCATAAAATGGGCACGACAAAATCCACCTTGTGACACTGAAGCTTAAATGAGATGATGTACATGGTGTCTTCCTTCCCTTCCTGACATATCATAGACTCACAGCTATGGTAGCAGCGACAGACTGGATGGAATGCTGGAGCCGCTTTGCGCCTGGTGAAGCCACATGGATTTGTGCAGTGCTGGCGACTGTCTGAAAGCCTTTGGTCATGGAAGTGGCAGCCTGGAGTGGCTCTTGGCATACTTGAGTCTGTGGAGTGTAAGGTTGACTGGAGCTCCGAGGCCATTGATACTATCCAGGGGTGAGCTGATGAGGCCCTAAAACATGGGGGAAGGCCGAGAGGACTTGGCTGCCAGAAGCATTGTAGATTTCTGGCTTTGAGAACTTGCTGACTTATGGACATAGGAAGGTAAACCCAGATGGCTCCAAAATTGTAAGTCCAGAAGAAAGGTGGGAGGGTACAATTGCTGACTAGGTCATGGTTGCCCTGTCCCTTTGTTTCTGGCCATCGTTTCTCCTCCCTCCCCCTGCCTTTGTGGGCTGGAGGGCCTGAGCCTGCACAGCGGTGTATTTCATGATGACAATGGCCGATTATTACCCTGCAGTAAGAAGTCTCTCCATTTTATTTGGCAGCAGTAGTTAAATAAATTTAAGGAGTGATGGTGTAGTAGTATTTGTTTTGTTTGTGCTTTTTTTTTTTTTTTAGTGTCATTTAACTGAATGTTATTTCCAATTTCGCTGATCACTTTGAGAGGCCAAAACATGCTTTGATTTGTTATTTTGTGTTTGAGCTAGTTTATTGCCTCACAGGAATGCCAATTCTGTTGTCACACATCTTTAAGTATCTCAAATTGTGTTACTATAATACTTACCTGAATTACCTCCCTTATTTTGGCTTTTAAAAATCTAAAATCTGTGTGAAACACAGGATGGAGCATCTCCATTGAGGGTTGTTGGGAAGTGTGACTTTTCCTGGCATGCTTGAAAATCAGTGACATTATTTTATAGAAACACTTTGTAACTGACACCAAAGCTAGAAGCTCCTGTAAAGGGCAGAGTAGGCAACATGTTATACTTTGAGGGCCACAGAAGTCTCTGCATATATTTCTTTTGTTAAAACTTCAAAGTGTAAAAATCACTTCTGGTTCCCTGGCCAAGGCTCGGTCGGGGATCATGGTTTGCAGACCCTTGACAGCAGCTTAGCTGAAAACTGGTCTCCCATGCAGTGAGCAGGAGCCCACCTCATTGCTTCAGCCAGAAAGATGCTACCCTCATGCTGGAATTTACTTCAAACAAACTTGAAAGCTCTGGCACCGCTGCTCATTTCCATACTGTTGCAGGCTATCTAAAATACGGAGGATGCCTTGGCGTTTTGATTTTGTTACTCCTCTGGAAGGGCTCTGAGATGGCTCATCGCGAGTTAGACATTTGCAGAAATGATCAAGCAGAGCTGCAGCCATCTTGCAGATCAAGTGAAGTTTTTTCTGAAAGCTTGTTATAGGCTTAAATTTCTGATCCCGTTCCATCCACTGATCTTGTATGATTGGTTTCTTTTTGCACCCATTTGGGTCTGTGAAGCATCTCCCCACCGTTGTAGAACTTTAGCTGTGATTTCATTCGTGAGTCGGTATCCTCACTCCTCTTCTGTGAGGAGAAAGCGCTGTAGCTCCTGCGTGGTTTCCGGCCCCTCCCTGCACGTGGATGGATTGGGAGGTATTTGTGGTGTGTGAACTTGCTACCCCCAGAGGCTCCTTGTTCACTCCCCTGGACCATACTCTTCCCTACTCCCATGGACTGCACTCCTCCCTCCTGGTTCATTCCCCAGAACACATTCCTCCCTCCTCCTTCCTGGCTCACTCCCCTGGACCACACACCTCCCTCCTGGTTCACTCCCTGGACCACACTCCTCCCTCCTGGTTCATTCACCGGACCGCATTCCTCCGTCCTCCTTCCTGGCTCACTCCCCTGGACCACACACCTCCCTCCTGGTTCACTCCCTGGACCACACTCCTCCCTCCTGGTTCACTCCCTGGACCACACTCCTCCCTCCTGGTTCACTCCCTGGACCACACTCCTCCCTCCTGGTTCACTCCCTGGACCACACTCCTCCCTCCTGGTTCACTCCCTGGACCACACTCCTCCCTCCTGGTTCACTCCCTGGACCACACTCCTCCCTCCTGGTTCACTCCCCTGGACCACACTCCTCCCTCCTGGTTCACTCCCCTGGACCACACTCCTCCCTCCTGGTTCACTCCCTGGACCACACTCCTCCCTCCTGGTTCACTCCCTGGACCACACTCCTCCCTCCTGGTTCACTCCCTGGACCACACTCCTCCCTCCTGGTTCACTCCCTGGGCCGAACTCCTGCCTCCTGTTTCACTCGCTTGGCCGAACTCCACCCTCCTCCCTCCTGGTTCACTCTCCTGTGTCCCCACGCCTCTCTCCTGGTTCACTGCCCTGGGCCCCCACACCTGCCTGCTGGTTCACTGCCCTGGGGCCTCATGCCTCCCTCCTTGTTCACTCCCCTGAGCCTCCACTTCTCCCTCATAGTTCACTCCCCAGGGCCCCCACTCCTCCCTACTCCCCTGGGCCACATTCCTCCCTCCTGGTTCACTCCCCTAGGTCTCCACTCCTCCCTCTTGGGGGTGTGGTAGTTTCTGCTGTGCTTGTGCCAGCACGATAAGGCTGAGTGGTAGCTCCAGGGCTATGGCTGCTCACGCAGCTGTGGCGTTAGTGCAGAGAACTGCGGGGATGCAGCTGCCCTTGTTGTGATGCTTCGAGTGTCACAGTCGGTATGGGAAACTGGGTGGGACGTGGATGTCCCAGGAAGGGACAGGAGCCTCCCCTCAGCCTCTGTCAAACACTTCTCAGCCAGGCATGGTGGCTCATGCCTGTAATCCCAGCCCTTTGGGAGGCCGGGGTGGGTAGATCACCTGAGGTCAGGAGTTGGAGACCAGCTTGACCAATGTGGTAATTTTTGACACATTAAGGATTAAGGAAAATGACTCTCACTCGTTTGCCTTGCTTTTTAATTGATGATTGGTGTAGCCCAGTAGTCTGAACTTGTTAAGCAACCATTCTTACTGAAAGACTAATGTTTAAAAGTCTCTTCCTCTGGACACGTCTTTGGCTGCTGTAATCAAATGCAATGTAATCAAATGCAATGTAATCAGCACTGGTTAATGGCTTTCCTTGTTTGGCTAACAAATGCTCCTCAGAAACTTTGGTTTCTTGTTATTTTCATTTATAATTATGTTTTAAGCCTTCTAATTTTTCTAGCTTTCCTGCGAGTTGGGAATAATTGTGATGGGTGCTTAGTTTGGGATGTTGACGTATACTCTATGCCCAGCTACTATGCCATTGTGTGAACACTGATTTGTCACTTTCTCATGAAGACTGATTTCACCTAGTTTGGTAAATTCTATTAATTTTAAGGAAGGGGGTGGAATGCAACTGCTGTTAGGAGGCTCTTTTAACGATCGGGGAAATGTTGCCATGATTATTACCGTTACAGAAGGAACATAAAAATACGTGCTGCCTTCAGTCATGATGAATATGTAAGTCCGCGTCTGTGACTGCAGAAAACAGCAGCCCCAAATCTTAAAATCGTGTGGATGCACCAAGCCCATGTGCAGGGCACTGTGGAGCAGCCTGGGTTAGCCGAAGTTGGCCCACAAGCCCTGAGGGATGGTGTCTGAGTTATGATAAGGCTCTGACTTGGGATTAAACAGACCTCCAAATACTGTGATATTCTAAACAAAGACACAATACTGCCCAGGGAGCCCAGTGGGCACCTGTAGGCAGTGTAGGTGAGAAAAGGTTCCAAAGAAGATTCCTGCAGCTCAGCTAGGAGGATTCTGTAAGGCAGTAGACACATCAATGTTCATATGGGAGTGTTGAGCTATATTCATTCCTTTTAAGCAGCCAGGCTTGTGTGTGTTTTTAGGGGCACTCACATGGTGCCCCTTCCACCCTCACTGCTGGTTGTGCCTGTTTGATGTTGCGGATTTCTGTGTTAAGTGTGTCCACTCTCCAAATGTATCTCTGTCTCTAGAATATTTTAGAGTAGACCATTTATTGTTTAAACGCTTGCATTTAGTGAGGAAGAAATCTTTAAAACGGGCCATACAGACCCTGCTATAAATGTTGAACAATGGAATGTGTAATGTTTAACACGTAGTGTTTAAAGTAGAAGACAGTTTAATTTAGAAATCCTGTTGGAATGCCAGTTTAAATTACCACCATCCATATGCATATGGAAAAGAATGAGAGTGAATGTACAGAAATGGAATTTTCTCTATTTTGTAGAGATTCTGTAATGTATCAGGTACAAGCCTCATTTCATGATTTAAATGCATGAAGCTGAAATTACAAAACTTGACAAAAACATGCCTTTGAATAGTGAGCCTTTATCCTCCTTGAAATAGTGATTCATTCACTAAAATGTCCACCTGCAACTTTGTCAAACACATTTGTTGCATTAGTTCTCAAGTGAGCTCAGTTTTCCAGACAGGGAGATTATTATTGCTTAAAGTTTGTCCTGATGATGTTGGTGAACAGGGAAAATCCTATGATGTGGATCCTCTGCGTGTGTTACACATCAGATGCGGCCTGCCCAACCCTCTGCCTGTAACTGGGAACCTTGACTGTCGGGATCATTGTAGAGAACCTTGAGGAAAGCAAAACAAAGAGCCTCTGGAGTAGCAAAAGATGTAGCTGATTTCATGCAGTAAAACTTACACATTTTTCTTTAAAATGCATCCTTCGGAACCTCAGTTTGCTGATTATTTTAGAATCACTGTAGTCTGCTGACAGCAGTCGTGGGAACAGGTGCGTGGCCTGGCTGGTGCAGGAGGGTCTCAGAGCGGAGCCACACTGCTGACACCAAAGGAGGGACTGGAGCCATCACGCTCGTGACTCGTGCAGATGGCCTTGGCTGACCTCCAGAAGAGGAAACGTCAGTATCCAAGGAGGAAAAAGTCTATTAATTTCATGAGTGTTTGCCTTCACAATGGCTACAACCCTGAGTTTGTGGCACCTGCTGTCTCTGGAATGAGGAGTCTTCCCTTCCTGGCAGATAAGCTCTAGATGGGAACAGGAGCTGTGGTTGCTGGATTGAAGAGGTTTCCTTCTTGGGGAGGTGGCCTTTGAGCCTGACATGAAGGAAGCTGTGACTGGCGGGAAAGGGCCTTGGAGACAGTGTATTTACCAGGAGGGTCGGTGACTGAGAACCATCCTGTTCCGAGTGTTGCCATTCTGGTTCTAGAGTAAACTTGGGGAGAAACAACAGCCAAAAGCCTCGAGAAATATTCTGTGATGTTGATCACGTTTGGTAGATTTGTTGCTGAGACTCTGAAATGAGAAGCCCGGGAGGTGCAGGTCTATCAGGCCGTGGGACGTGGGACAGTTGCTGCTTCAGGGGTTGGAGTCCCCGTGCCAGAGGCTCACTCCTGCAGAGACTTTTGCACAGTAGGCAACTGCTGCCTCTGGTTGACTGTGAGTCCCCCAGATGAATACCCATGAAAGGTACCATGTCAGTAAAGAGTCAAACTCTGTGAAGCATTTGGAGATTTATTCTGAGCCAAATGAGTTACCATGGCCCTTGATACTACCCTCAGGAGATCCTACGAATGCATTCCCGAGGTGGTCAGAGCCCAGCCTGGTTTTATAGCTTTTAGGGAGACACGAGACAATCGATCAAATAAATGTAAGATGTACATGGGTTTGGTCTGGAAAGGTGGGACAACTGGAAGCAGGGGTGTCCAGGTCATAGGTAGATTCGAAAATTTCCTGATTGACAGTTGGTTAAGAGAGTTGTCAGATAAGGGGTTGTGGAGACCAAGGCTTTGTCATGTGGAGGAAATCCTCCAGGTAGCTTCGGAGAGAATAGATCGTAAATGTTTCTCATCAGACTAAGCGTCTAAGTTCTGTCTAATTCCAGAAGGGAGGTGGGGTGATGAGGCAAGTCCGACCCCCCAGCGATCATGGCCTGGACTAGTTTTTCAGATTAGCTTTGGAATGCCCTTGTCAAAAGCCGGGGCTGTTCAGATGGCCAAAGTGGCATCGAATTCTAATGTTTTCACATCCAGAAAGTGATTGTGTTTTTTTCTGTGGATGACAGCCAGTGTGGTAATTAATATTTTATTAGCAGACTAATTTGAAAGTCAATGTGTTTTCAAGTGTGTTAATTATTAAATCATCAACAAACAGAGAAGGGCTTACTTTGAAACCAGCCTGAGACTCAAGAGGCTCGGCAAAGAAAACGATGGACTTGGGAGAACTGATTCACGTGTTTACTGCGCCAAGTTTCAGGCATTATGAGAAGTCTGTGCTGATACATTGTGACTTGAGAACTTAAATCTTTTTTTTCCTTTAAACGGTCAGCATTTCTGTCTCCTGTGTTTTGTCTTCCTGCTGTGGAGCACTTTAGGTTTGTGTTCACGTGGCGTTGTTCCCTGAACCACCGGCTTTGCGGCTCCTCCGTCCTGTCCGCCTTGATCGCGTCTTCCCCGCCCCGTGGGTTTTATCCTGAGGACTGTTCTCCGCTGTGTGGAGTGGAGGATCAGTGGACAATGGCTTTACCGACTCATTTTCTATGTAGCTCCCAGTTTCTCAAAATCATAATTGTCTTGGATTCCCTGTGAAACTGGGAGTCAGGCCTTGGGCACAGTGCTGGGTGGCCTTGGGTGCAGTACTGGCGCAGGAGGGAGAGATGAGAATAGGAAGGACGGGTTTGTCAGGGGAAGGAACCCTTTGCCGCATTCCTGTGTCTGTTTTAGGTTAAAGATGAATGGCCGGGTGGTGGGTGTCTCCCCTGCTGTGGCTGGACCTCGCTGTACTGAACCCTGAGCAGGGGCTCCAGGAGCTGCCTCCTGCCAGGCCGGGGCCACAGGGCTGGGCTGCTGCCTGTGGGGTGGGTTGTGAGGGCTCGTGCCAAGTTGCAAGGGACTGCACTGCTCCTGTGTGACCTGAGGGGCATGGGGGAAGCTGGTCTGTGCTCGTTACCTGGGAGAAGTTGAGCTCACCTGGGCCAGAGCCTCTGTGGAGGTATTAAGGCAGAGGCCTGGAATTCCTGCTTTCCCCAAACAGCAAGAAAGCTCAGTGTTGCACCTGCTCTGAGATGCCCTCAGCAGCCATATATAGTTGACTTGAACATGAGGGAAGGTGCCAATTAACCCGGCTCTGTGGAGAGCATTGAGGAGTCCAGGCCCTGGGCCCCGGGCTTGGTAATATGTTCCTTCCTGAACAAAAAACAACAAAAGATCCCTGTGGTTGATGCCGACTGCATGGGGTAGGACATGCCGAGCTTGCGTGGGGCTTGCCCCTGAGTTTCCTTGGTGCTCCTCCCAGCCCCCACGGACACCAGCCTTTCCAGGCCGAGGCTTGTCCTGTTTAGACCCTCGTTGGTGGGGTCTGTGGTCCTGGATCGAGGGCCCAAGCACTTCTTTCATGATTATAAATGATTCACCAGAGACACACGGCTGCCCCCAAACATCTCACGAGCATGAGATACAGCCAGTGTCGCCGCCGCAAGCTCATAATTCTCGTGGAAAGAGGAAATTTTACTTTTAATGTGCTCGTGAGACTCAGATGCAAATATTTAATTCCCGTTCAACTTTCAAGACCTTGAGAACCTCTGAGATTCCTTGAAAGCTGTTTCTTTGCCCCACGACTAACTCTCTTGTGGAAGGAGGCTGGGGTGGTCCGCGGGGTCTGGGGTCCTGCTGCGTTCTCCAGGATTCCTTAGGTTTTCAGCAGGTGGAGCTGATTGACTCTGACATTTCCATTATATTGTTCTTGTGTTGCCTCAGTTAACTTAGAATAATCAGTATTTACCAGAAATAATTGATGGCGAGATGGGAATTATTGGTGATTCCCTGACATAGACAGCCTGTATAGATAAGTGTGTTACACAGTGTCTGATTTCTGAGATGTTGGTCCAAACCTTCTCAGCAACACACTTTGAAGGGTAGATTCCTGTGCAGGAGAAGCTGCTTTTCCCCGAGACGCGGTGGCGGCCCCTGCACTAGCATGGCAGGGTGGGTCTGTGACTGGGCAGGGCTGGACATGCTCCTGTCCGCCCCGGCGCCGGGCGCCCACCTCCGCACCACGTGTTTGTCGAGGGTTGCCTGCCTTTGTTCCCCCAGCTCGAACTCATAGAATGGTATACCTTCCTTGACACATTCCTGCATAGAGATGATTAGATCTGGGGGCTGAATCTCAATCTGACATGCATGTAGGTAAATTATTCACGTGAATGACTTGGGTCCTCCACGTTCAGGGTCAGGAGGCCCGGGGTGGGTTTGGAGACAGCTGCCTCGCCTCAGGAAATTTCTCTCAGGGCCTGTTTCTTTCTCTAGCAAAGTAAATGATGCCTACCTCACAAGGCTTGACACACGCTCAGTACTCAGATGCTGTCTGGTCTTTATTATAGTTAGTATTTGGGGAACAGCGTGGCTGGTAAGAAAATGCATTATCTTTACAATTTATAGAATGTCACACAAGGCAAGCGTGAAACCGGGACTCTACCCTAATCTGAAGATGCTGGTGCTTACTCTTCTCCTTAAGCATTTTGTTGCAATTCTGGCGTGTGTCAGCCAAGTCATATGACGGCACCGCATGCGTGATGCCAGCTCAGTTACCTTGGAACGGGGAGCCTGAGGCTGCCAAGGAGCATCCCTCCTGCCTCCAGCCTTCGGCGGTTTCTCTCTCTCCTTCCCTCTGTCCCTCCCTATCCCCCACTCCTCCTTACCACTCCTGATCCCCTCCCTAGCCCCCTCACTTACTCTACAACAGACACCCAGACTTTGACAAATCCCATCTGGGCCTATTTATCACTCGGCTGGGAAACCAGAGGGAAAGGGGCCCAGTTACTACAAAAATAGAGAATTGAAATAGAATGTGAGCTACTTTTGCATATTTTTTATTTTAATCTGAATATAAAAGGCAAGTATCAACACAAAATGGGTGCTAACTGCGCCACACAGCTCCAAGTCTGCCTTGTCAGGGCTCTGTGGCTTCCCACGCCCTGGCCTTCTCTATGAGCGTCTGGACATGCCGTGGCTGCGAAAGGAGCATTCAGTTATGGTCCTTTGAATGTTGCAGAGTCACGTTTAATAAAAATCTTCACGTTTACCCACAACCAAGTCTTCATTTAATAACAGGTACTGCAGGTCTCTGGGTGGCCTGAGCCTCTGTTTTAGAAGCAGCCACACCATCCCTGAGGGGCAGGTCTGTGTGGGCTGGCAGGCGGCTTGGTCCTTGGAGCACAGGGTGGACCTAACCCAGTCCTGGCATTGGGGGGGCCTTGCAGTTCTAGAATGTAGTGATGCAATCTGTGGCATAAATAAAAAGCCTCATGTGCCCCCATGAGAAGCTGGGGCTTCCCCTCAGTACTGTGGTGTGCTGTGTTTGTGATCATGCAGATGTAAAAGGGTGAGGGAGATGTCTAAAAACTAGGCTCCCAAAGACAGCCCTTCATGTCTGGTGCTTTCATGTGTGTATGTACACCTGTTTGACGAGTGTACACCTTCACGCGCGCACCTGTTTCATGCATGTACACCTGTTTGTGCATGTGCCTGTTTCGCACTTGTGCCTGCTTCGTGTGTGTATGTGCCTGGGCATTCACCTTGTATTGCATCATACGTTGTATTTTATAGATTTTTTTTTTTTCAGTTTGTATCGTGAGCTTGTAACGACTTCGTGAAGAAAAGAGGGGATCCTGGCAGCCTTTGGCTCTGAGAAACGTGATGTCACGGGAACAGATGAGACAGCCCGGGTGAGGCCGGCAGAGGCCATCGTGGCCTGGGAGTCCGTGCACATCCACTGTCTGTCGCTGTGTGACAAGTGACCCCAAAACCTAGGGGCTTAAGGCAAAGTACACGTACGACTGTACAGCTTCTTCAGGTTGCAAATTCAGGGCAGCCTTGCTGAGCGGCTCTGGCCCAGTCCCCTGGTCACCGTGAAGATGCTGTCGAGGGCTGCAGCCATCTGTAGGCTCAGCTGGGCTGGAGGTTCTGCTCCAGGATGCTGTGCTGACGTGTCTGCAGGCAGAGGCCTGGTCCTCCACACCTGGCCACTCCCTGGGGCTGCCAAGTGCATTCCTGCCCAGGGCCGCTCCTTTCCCCAGAGACGTAGCAGTGCTGGTTTTATGCCCAGCGTCAAGGTGGCCGGCTCAGGAGCAAAGACTTGTTTCCCCTACTCAGCGGCTACTCCTGCAGGGCTGGGCGACAGTGGAGGTCGCGCAGGAAGGTGTTCGCTGAAGACCATGCTCTGTGACTTGATGGGTGTTCCTCCCAGGAGGGTGAAATGGAGACTGGACGCTGGGAGCGGCGTCCTGCGCGACCCCGCATGTAGTGGGCTCACAGCAGAGCTAAGTACTTCCTTTACAGATACTTTTCAGAGTTTGCCCGCCTTTAGATTCTCTGATTAACGTGTCTGAGGAGGGTCCCAGGAGTCTGCCACCTGCCAGGCCAAGGAGGTTCCCTACATGTGGCTTGTTCCCTGACACCCTGAGAAACGTGACTCAAGAGGATCACCCGAGTTTCCTAAATGGGTCACCTGCCTTCTCTTCCCTTTGCTTTCATGCCTCCCCCAGGGTGGGTCAGTCCTGTCAGCCGCAGCGATACCTGCATGCTGGGGTTACAAGGAGATTGGGGGTGTGTCTGGTCCCCCAGGGAGATTCAGTGACTGAGGATGCTGTCATAGCAGCCAACATGTCCTTATTGTTTTCACTTTTAATGAAGTTCAGTTACTAGGTTTTCTGAGGCACAATGATGTTGTTGTGAAAAATTGGTGATCAGGGAAGCAAGCAAGTGTGGGAAAATGATCCTGCCCTTAAATCTAAAAAATGATGAAACAGCAAAGCGCCTTGAAGAGCCCATGAACCTCCTCATGGGGCAGTGAGGAGACACTTCAGTAATGGCTTTAAAAAAAATGAGATCATACTGAAGAAAAGGTACACTAAATTTTGGGTCTCCTATGGGTAAAGAGATTGAGGTTTACATTTTGGAGGCATGCTTTGACATACTTATTTATTTTTCTTTGTTGGATTTAGAATTAGTTGAAACAATTGTGGTTTTTTAATTTTAAAAATTGAGGTATATGAAGTCTAAACTCTTTGTGACATTTCTGTACTGTGAGACTCCACATACAAAAGAGAAGCCCAGACTGTCTCTAATGAACCAGAGAGAGGTGGTCATCTCCTGCAGGCCGGTCTGGTCTCCAGGCATCTGGCCATCCTCGCAGTCTTGGGCACACCTGCATCACTGGTGCTTCCTGCCAGACTGTGACTCTGCCCAGGTTTCAGGAGCACCCGGAACAGTTTTCCTAGGGGCTCCTGCTTTGTCCCGGCTCCTGGAAGCACAGGCTTTTGATGAAGGACTCTCCCCACTGCCAGGCAAATTGGTGATTGCCCCACAGTCTGTATTTCTTGCATGGGGCGCAGAGAGTCTGGGCGTGGTGTCGTGGCCCTGGAGCCAGCTCTAGGACTGCATGGCGGCCTTGCCTCCGCCCCTCATCTGGGAACAGGGCGGTGGGGAGGAGAAGGGAAGCAGGGTCTTGCCCCTTCTGCGTCTCGAGAACACGAGAACACATCGTCCCATTGCCTCGCACCATTCACAGCCCAAGCTTGTGTGAAGTAGTATTTTATAACCTCCCCTGACAATGATGTATTTTATATAAGCAGCACATAAAGTGGTAATTTAATACCCTATCGAGCAAGATTAAACAATAAGGAGCAGATATCGCTTTAGAAAAGTTACTTTATCCAGGAAACATTTACCTACTGCAGGTGAATGTGAACCATGGCTTCCTCCTCGGTGGCTCCTGACGAGCCTGTGAGATTCTGTCCTGTTCACCACTGTTAGTTATAAGCTACACCTTTCCTTCTATGATGTTACAAGCTCTACCTTTCCTTCTGCGATGTGTATTTCTTGCCTGCTCACCACTGTTACAGTTACAAGCTCTACCGTTTCCTCTGCGATGTGTATTTCTTGCCTGTTCACCACTGTTAGTTACAAGCTCTACCTTTCCTTCTATGATGTTAGTTACAAGCTCTACCTTTCCTTCTATGATGTTTATTTCTTGCCTGTTCAGCACTGTTACAGTTACAAGCTCTACCTTTCCTTCTGTGATGTGTATTTCTTGCCTGTTCAGCACTGTTAGTTACAAGCTATGCCCTTTCTTCTGTGATGTATATTTCTTGAAGGCATGGACTAAATCCTAATTCCACAGTATTCGATGCACATACTCAAGAGATACTTGTTTGAATGAATGGATTAATAGAAAATAGAAGTGGTGACTTCACTTTATTTCATTATGTCAAAGTTTGTTTACATGGAAAATTTTATGGTCCTTTGGAAAAACAGGGCCTCTGTGCAGGGTTGGTAGAGATTGTGAGAGTGCCTCAAATGGCTCTGTGGCTCTAGGATCACAAAGGTCTTCAGGGACTTGGTGGCGGCACCTGTGTTGAAAACTGAGTTCTGCAAACCCATTCGAGTGACCTGCCAGCACACACAATCCTACTTCCCAGTTGATTTCTGCACAGAGGCTTCTCCTGAATGCCCCAGGTGAACGTGGGTTTAGCCAGCACTGCTGGGCTTCCACAGCAAGCCAGGGTGCTGCAGGGATGAGAGAGAAGAGGGGCAGGACCAGGATCTTCCTGGGCCCCAGTGCCCGTGTGGGGATGCTGCCTGGCCTGGCTTTTCTGGGGGGAGGTCAGGGAAATGATGGCATGGAAGGACTGTTGGCATGAGCTGCTTGCTCAAACATAGATCCCCAGGCCTGTGTGGGAGGCAAAATAGAAATTTATGTGGCTATCATCAGTAACATAGCAAATATGGGCTTCTTCCCTAGGGTGACTGACCCTCTTGCTCATCTGCTGAGCAAAGGCCAGGCCCGGCCTTCTGGGCCTCCACAGTGAGCTTTTCCCAAGCTCTGTCCACTCCGTGGAGATGACTGGAGCCAGGGCAGACATGGGGTGTTTGCTACTTTTTTTTTTTTCTTTTTCGAGACGGAGTCTTGCTCTGTTGCCCAGGCTGGAGTGCAGTGGTGTGATCTCGGCTCAGTGCAAGCTCCGCCTCCAGGTCATGCCATTCTCCTGCCTCAACCTCTCGAGTAGCTGGGACCACAGGTGTCCGCCACCACAACAGGCTAGTTTTTTGTGTTTTTAGTTGAGACGGGGCTTCACCGTGTTAGCCAGGATGGTCTCCATCTCCTGACATCGTGATCCACCCGCCTCGGCCTCCCAAAGTGCTGGGATTACAGGCGTGAGCCACCGCACCCAGCCAGGTATTTGTCAGTTTTTGAAAGCTACATTTAAAGAATGAAATGGACCGAACAGAATTACTTCCTTTGAATATTTAATACTTAGTCTACCAGAACACTTAAATATAGTCAATGTATTCAAGTAATAAGGAAGAACTTTCCCTCTGTTTCCAAAGCAAAAGTATAAACAACCTTTTACTTGGCAGGGATTTCACTATGTTTCTGAAAAGCCAGGAAGCACTTTTCCTGAAATAGACCCGTCTCTTCCTCTGCATAGACCCTATGAACATTTTAGCTACATTTCTGCTGTATGTGGATGTGATAGATTATAGAACATTCCTTGCTACTGGAACTTCATGATGCTTTCCTTTTAAACGTCAAATAGAACGTATGGATAGTAAATCTCAGGCTAGTTGCGATTATCAGTCTTGATAGAGCTTCCACCAAGAACCTCTGTCAGTTACAACAGAAGGTGTCTCCCCAGCAACCCGGCTTAGATAGCAGACTGAGCCAGGCTCACCCAGGATTCAGTGCAACGTCTTCCAAAGCTGTAGCCACTGCTCTTGGAGGAGACTTGAGAAGTCCTCCCTTTGATGCCTGTGCATGGCTGTTTTCAGATCACAGCAGCTGCAGCAGCATCTCGGAGGATGCCGGCAGGGGTGTCCTGAGTATTGACACCACGGCAGAGGCCTGCAGTGTCTGAATGAAATGGGCCGTGACACTGAGCAGCCTAGAGGAGTCCACAGCCACGTTTCAAAGGTGCAGTGGCCCGAGGTGAACCCCAGAGCACTGAGGAGCCTGGAGTTGACCTGTCACGATTCCATTGAGAGAGCTGGTTGAATTCTGTACCTGTGCGGGCAAAAGATGGCTATTTGCGCTTGGCCCCTTCGCAGGCCAGGGCTAGGGAGGTTGTCTGCATAGCTAGTGGGAGCTTAACTCTGTGCACACTCGGGTCCGAGTCCCGCTCCTTTCTGTGAGCCCAGGGAAGGTAGACATGCCGAGCTCTCCTGGAAGAGGGTCCTGATGAGTCAAGCTGAGCTTCAAGATGGTCGGCGTTGTGGTGTGCCTGGCGGGATCGGAGTCGGTGCATGCTGAGTGGGGGCCCGGCTGCTGCTGTCGCTATTGGGCTCAGCAGACGCTGAGGGGGACGTGGCTCCTGTTGTACTTGGTGTTTTTCTCCTCACAGGAGTGGGTTTCCCTGCAGTGAAGGTGTCGGTGCTGTGACAGGTAACCTGGCAGGAGGAAGGCGCTCATGGGGTTGTGCCCCGAGGCCCCCTTCCTCTTGAGGAGCAGGAAGGGGGTTTGGGATCCTGCTTCCGGCTGCACTCCCTTGCTAGGTTCTTGGCCTCCGGGGCCGGGAGAAGCTGAGTGCAGGCCTGAAGCCTGGACCCTTTCCATAGCCTCTGTGGCGCTTGTGGTGCTATGCGGGACGTGGCCCTTGGAACTCCAAGCCCTACCCTGGCATGCTCGCCCATTGGGGCGTCTCGGGCACCTGCTGTGTGCTAGGCTCCGTGGTGGGTGGGCGGTAGCAAGGGCTGTGGGGTAGAGGCGACACAGTACGCGGATGATGATGAGAAGCATCAGGGAGGCAGTGAGAGCAGAGCTGAGACCTGCAAGGAGGGGACTGGCTGTGGGTGTTGGGGCTCAGGGAACTGCCTCTACCCAGAGCCACAGTGGCCAGTGAGGGCAGAGCAGGGGACCGAGGCCCAGGGAAGCCGTGTGTATGGTTCGCATCAGGTGTGCAGGTCTGCCGGGCTGGGCCTGGGGTCCCAGAGGGAACGGAGGGTCCTCGCATCTCCCTCCTCGTGTTTCCCTGTTGCTTCCTGGTCAAGGGATGCTTCTTTATTGCAACTCTGGCAGTTATTCTGCATATTAAGAGAAGTTTCACAAAATCGTAAGGGGAGAGGCTGACTAGGGATTCATTTTTTTTTTTTTCGCCCCCTGATTTTACACGGAGGCTTCTACTATCCCTTAGTGTGGAGGCAGAGTGCAGATGCTCTACAGTTTTCTGTCTAGGAAGATAAGAGCTGCTGGGAAGTCACAGATCTGATCATTGCAATAGCACTGACATTTTTAAGTGACAGAATGCTGATGTCTATAATAATCAGAGTAAAACTTCAGTAGCTTCAATATAAAGATGTCAAGATGATCTTAGAGCCATTTCGTCCTTAGATCCTTCTGCAGTGTGGAGTGTGACATCTCTATCAGCTTCTGGTCAGTGGCCACCTGTGGGTAACTGAATGCTTGCAGTGTAAATGAGAAACTGAACTTCTAATTTTCTTTAATTTTAGTCAAATTTAAATAGCTATATGGGCCGGGCACCGTGGCTCATGCGTGTATTACCAGCAGTTTGGGAGGTCGAGGCAGGTGGATCACGTGAGGTCAGGTGTTCAAGACCAGCCTGGCCAACAAGGCGAAATCCCATCTGTACTTAAAAGTATAAAAAACGAGTCTGGCATGGTGACAGGCGCCTGTGTTCCCAGCTACTCGGGAGACAGAGGCAGAAGAATCACTTGAACTCGAGAGGCAGAGGTTGCAGCAAGCCGAGATCAAGCCACTGCACTCCAGCCTGGGTGACAGAGAGAGACTCTGTCTTAAGAAGAAAAAAAAAGATTTTAAAGAAACCCTACATGCCCCTAGTTGCTTCTGTAGGAGACGGCATGGTTCCAGAAGGTAGACTTTGTGTTGAGGACTCTGCAACGTCAGGCTGGAGACAGTCTCCCTTCCTAGCAGCGTGGGCCCGTGGGCTGCTCTTCTACCAGAAGGGATGGTGGAGTCTCTGGGAGGTATCTGTGGACTCAGATCTGTGTGGATTAGTGACTTGTGTTACTCACAGATACTTAATTTTATGGGTAAATGAATACCTGGACTGGCTGCAACTTCAGGGCGAGATTCGAGAGTAGGGAGTGAAAAGTGACGACGGAACCCTGGGCTTGTCCTGCCGCCCCCACGACTCGGTAGGGGCCCCTTCTAGTCTGAAGTCCCAGCACGTGGTTAGGGTACCCCTCCCCTCTGAAGCCCCCAGGAAGTGATCGGGGCACCACTCCCCTCTGAAGCCCCAGCACCTGGTCGGGGCCCCCCTCCCTTCTGAATCCCCCAGCATCTGGTCGGGGCGCCCCTCCCTTCTGAATCCCCCAGTACCTGGTCGGGGTGCCCCTCGCTTCTAAAGCCCCTAGACCCTCCTGGCCTGCGGTGCTGCTTCTCCAAATGCTGCCTTGGCTGTTTTCCAGGAGTCACCTTCACCCCAGCAGGTTGCGTGTGCTACTTCTTTTGGGATCTGGGGTGTCGGTGAAGCTCATTTATCTTGTCTTCCTCCTCATGTGCCATATCTCACCTATTGTCTGTCCGAGTTCGTGTGAGTGCGTGTTGTGCGTTCTCAGGCTGTACTCGGTGCTTAGGTGACAAGATCGTCTTAGAGCAACGGACTGTGTACTCCAAAGGACGCTGTGCATGAATTGAGACACAGTTTACTTGTGGGGTTTAAATTTCCTGGGTGTTGGAGGCAGTTACGGGGAAACAAGGTCTAAAAAAGCCCTTGGGGATGAGGAAGGAAATAATTAAAAAGATTACTTTATACACACTTAACAGTTGATTTAATTTGTAGGTGAATCTCGCATTTTGGGAACTACTAAAGCTACTGTTTGTGGGGATTCCTTGATGAGTTTGTTTTCTGTCAAGTAGAAAGTAAAGTGGATCGGTTTTGCTTTTAATTCTGACTGACTAGAATCTACTTCCTTTTTCACCCCTTTCATGTTAGGATGGGGATTGGACTAGAAGAGCTGTAGTATCTCTTTATTTCTGATCTTAAATGAATTTTTTCTTTGCTCACTGTTTTTGTTGTTGTTGTTGTTGTTGTTTTTGGTGAGCTACTGTTTTTTCCTTCAATACACTGTTCTACGGGTTGGGAAATGTGCTCAATTTGTACCGTGCTTTAAATGTGCACAGTGGTTCTAAATTGCTACTTTTCGTTAAGGTTAGATATAACATCTTAATTAAAATGTCATCTATAAATCAGGTACAGTCTGAGGCCTGGAGACCCCTCTTGTCACTTCCTTCCCGCCGTGTCTCCTTCCCTGGCCACGTTGCCCCTGGCCACATCTCCTCCCCACACCACGCCGTGTCATCCCCCCACCACGTCACCTCTGGTCACATCACCTCCCTCCCGGCCACATCACCTGTGGCCTCACTGCCTGCTTCCTTCCCTCCTTGGTGGCCACCATGGCTCCTGCTGTCTGCCCTCCTGAGAGTCTGTTCGAGACTCCTTCCCCGTTTTCTGCTCCTAAGTGGGTCTTGGGGCCTGGATGTTTCACAGGATGCAAGTTTCTTCCCTTCCAGCAGCGGGTCTCTGAACGTCAAGTCCAGAGAGTGCACTAAACTATCCTTACCCACCTGGAGGCCCCGAACCCTGATCACCGACCACCAGGGCTTTTCTGCAGGGTGTGGGGCAGACTCATGCGTGAATTGGACTCAAAAGGTGCTTCCAGGAATCCTTGTTTTAAGTGCACTGGAGCAGAGATGGGGAGAGGGGACCTCCGGGTTTGCTCAGAATTTGGCCCTGATCACAGCCAACGAGGCAACATAAGCTCCTCCTAAATGAAGCATTCCATGGACTGATTTTACACATGACAGTTGTGATGGCTGGAAAAGGCTTCACACAATGAGTGAGTTTGAGCTGCATTTGAAGGAAGAACAGGTCTCTGCAGGTGGAAATGAAAGATCAGGGTGACCCAAGTCATCAGCTGTAGCGGGGGGTGGGGTGGTGCGGACTCCCCATGGATGGTGGGCATCGCTGTAATTCAGGAGAAGGCAGGGGTGCGAAGCAACAGCACAGCAGCATTAAAATTCCCCTGCAGAGAGGAGACTGAGATATTATCACATGTATACAACTGAGAGATGATTTGAGGATGATTTCTGGGAGCCTATGGGAAGATCACGTGCTCATCATCAGTTCTCGGGATCTCTTTATGAAGTGAAAACAGTCATGCCTCTGCCTATCTTGTAAGCTGTTAAGATCAAATCGGATAATCTTCAGCGAGCCTTGTAAATGCTAAAGGTTATGACAGACTGTTCCAGCACCCTTGTCTCTATCCTCCTTTCCTCCTCGGAACCCTGCTAGGTACCTCACTATCTGCCTGGCTTCCTCCTCCATAACGTGAGCCCTGAGTACTTGCTGGGTACCTCGCTGTCTGCCGTACAGCTGGCTGTAGCCTTGTCAAACGCACTTGGCTGGCACATAAGCAGAAGTGCTCGCCGGGCCTTGGGAGGGCTTTCTGACATGTGGGTGCCTGCTTTTCCCTGTTAGGCTGGAGCTGCAGGAGCCCTCCTAGACCAGACAGAGGACCAAGGCTGTGGCCTCGGGGTGGGGGTTGGGGGAGCTCCCTGGGTTTATTATGTGGGTGAGAGCAAACTTCAGTCCCGCTGCGGCATCGGGATTCAGGGTTCCTTCTGGAATGTTCTGAGTGAGAAACAGGAAGTGTGCACAGGTGCGTCTTTTGCGGATTTTACGGTTATCTTGAGCGAGCACTGGTGCCTCTGAGCTTTGAACCTGCAGAACCACTTCTTCCACTAATGGCCGCCTTTATAGAAGGAATGACTTACAAACGATGCCACTTCAGATGGAGGTATTTGCAGGTGTGGCCTGAAAAATGAACAAAATGACTTTCATCTCAAGGAAAGTTCCTTACATTATTCCCAATGATAGACATTTGAGCTTTCCAATGAGTATTAAAATATAAAAATCTTGTGTCCACCACTTTCTCATGTGACCAATGGTGATATTGATGTGTTTTTGTTTGTTTGTTTGTTTTTTGATATAGAACGAAATGTGGAAGTTGCTCATAATTCTGAACCAGTGTTTTCTAACCAATGTGTGATTACAAAATCGTGTGCTGGTAAAAGTCATTCAAGTGTAGGATGGACCAGTTGACTCAGAAGGAATTGGGACAGAAAGGCCCGTCGACCAGAGCACAGACTCTGCGTTGCAGACAGCCTGTGCGGAAGTGCCACTTATTACATTTTGCAGCAGAGAATACCTAAAATGATCTGAAAACACAATGAAAATACTGCTTCCTACTTGTATATCAGCATGGGGTCGGACTTCCTTCATAAACTTGAGCCACGGCTCTGCAGCCCACTGAATGCAGATGCAGGCATGAGAACCCTGCTGTCTGAGGTGCAGAGATGTTAGGTGTTTTCACAGCAGCACAAACTGTTGCCACGCTGCTACTTATTTGGGAAAATGGTTTCTTCTTGAAGACTGTGTTAAGATGTAATGACTTTATCGTTGTAAAATAAACTAAATTGTTACCTTTTTTTTTTTTTTTTTTTTTTTTTGAGACGGATTCTTACTCTGCCACCCAGGCTGGAGTGCAGTGGTGTGACCTCAGCTCACTTCAACCTCTGCCTCCTGAGTTCAAGCGATTCTCCTGCCTCAGCCTCCCTAGTAGCTGGTACTACAGGTGTTAAGCACCATGCCAGGCTAATTTTTGTATTTTAGTAGGGACGGAGTTTCACCATGTTGGCCAGGCCGGTCTCGAACTCCTGACCTCAAATGATCCGCCTGCCTCTGCCTCCCAAAGTGCTGAGATTACAAGCATGAGCAGCCTGGGATCAAGGTGCAGGCAGGTTTGGATCCTCTGGGGCCTTACTCCATGCTGTGTAGACGGCGTCCTCTCTGTGTCCTCACAGGTTTCTCTTATGTGCGTGCAGCACTGAGGACTGTGTCTAAATTCTCTCAAAAGAATACCAGTCATACTGGATCAGGGCCTACTCTTAAGATCTTAGGTGACCTAAATTTCCAAGTTAAAGACCTGTATCTAAATACAGTGATATTTTGAGTTTCCGGGGTTGTGACTTTAACAAGGGAATCTTGAGAGGGGGGACAGTTCAGCCCATGACACCTTTAGGGAAGAATCGTGGTGAAACCGCTACGTTGGATCAGGTAATGTTTCCTTGGCTGAGACGTTTAAAGCTATAACAAGCAACTGAAGGGAAAAAGATGGTATCAAAATTTAAAATGTTCATTTCAGAGGATACTATTAAAGTAAAAAGACAACCCACAGAACAGGATAGATTATCACGATAAGGACCTGATATCATGAATATATTTAAAAGCTCTTAGTAAAAATCCAATTTAAAAATGGACAAAGGATTTGAATAGACATTCTCCAAAGAAAGACATATAAATGCCTTAAAAAGCACATGAGATGTTTAGCAGAATTCATCATCTTAGAAATGGAAATCAAAACCACCGTGAAATACCACTTCACAACCACCGGGATGGATAAAACCCCAGTATTGGACAGTGACATGGAGGTGAATTTGGGAAAAGTGAAATCTTGATATATTGCTAGTGGGAGGGGAAGTAAAATGGTACAGTTGATTTGGAAAAGTCTGGCAGTTCCTCAGAAAAGTTGAGCATGAAATCACCGTACAACCCAGCAATTTCACTCCTAGGCATATGCCCAAGAAAATTGAAAATATTTTGCAAGAATCTTCATAGCAGCATTATTCGTAGTAGTAGAAACAGTCCAGGTATCTGTCGACAGGTCACTCACTGTGAGATTCCACTCACCTTGGACGTGAAAGATGTCAGCACCGAAGGTCACGCACTGTATGATTCTCCTCACAACAGGTGTCCAGAATGGGCAAATACAGAGAAACGGAAGTCGGCTGGCGACTTCCAGGTGCTGGCGGAAGGAAGGAGCAGGTGCTGACTCTTAATGGGTTCAAGGTTTCTTTGGCCCGTGGTGAAAAAGTCCCAGAATTACATACTAGTGGTTGATGTGCAGCTTTGAGAATATGCTAAAAAGACTGAATTGTATCCTTTAATATTGGGGCTTTTATGATTTGTAAATTCCTTTCAATTTCAAAAGGAACTCAAGAACTTCTTTGGTGTTGATATTTGGATTGTGAAAGAGACAGTATCCAAAACAAGTTACTATGTAACTCACGTCCCCAGAGTTAAACTTCATTTTCTGAGGATCTTAAAGGAAGTGTTTGAGCCTAGGAGACACAACGATCCTATACTAGATGTTACACCCCATCTTACTGATTTCTATCTCACATAGCCGTATTCAGGGAATACCGACACGTAAACGTGAGCTGAATGCTATGCAGAGGCACATTCCTCTTACCCGGATGATCTTTAGTGGTGCAGTAAGAGATGGGGTCATAGCAACGTTAGTTTAGCTAGTTTAATTTCCATGGCAACAGGAATTTGGCACATCTGATGAGTTAGATGTCCCTGCACAGCTCCTAACGAGGTTGCCCATTTCTGTGTGGTGTCTGTGTATATTCTTGCTGTGGAAAAAAGTGATAGCACCTGCACAAACAGTTGCCCGGAAACACGCACGAAGCTGGTGAAGGCAGAGGACAGGTAAGAGGGAAGCATGGCTCAGCCCTGGCAAAGAAGATCGTTATTCCGAACGCAGTCAGGTGGAGAGTCTTGCTGCTGGTGTCTGGGAAATGTGTTGTGTTTGCTTCTATCTGAACAGCTGGACCTGAGCGTGTCTGTGCTTCAACATTTAATCTGTACAGTATCCTCGGCAGGGCGTGTAGCTCTGTGGCAGAGGACACCCCGGCCACAGTGGATGTCAGCGGCGGTGGCTGGACTCAGGGTCCGTGAATGTTGCGTGATCGAACATGTTTGGTTCATTCTCAGCTCCTGCCCAGGTGCCTCCCGAGCTTCGGGTGCTGTGGCTCCCCAAACCCTTCCCATCTGTGTGTAGCATGACCACCACCTTCCTACCATGTGTTTGTCCTACCACGGCTGCCGTGTCTAACGGACACTTTGCTTTCCAGCTACTTTCCTATAATCAAAACCCTTGAACGACTTTGCCTGCGTTTCAGAGATGACAGGGTATTAGTTTTTCATGATTACTCTGAGGATTTCCAAAAGCAAATGAAACTTATGGGATGTAAGATATTAGAAGTGACAGTAATTATAGATGGCTTTTCTCAGTTAGTCTTTTGATTGTGGTAAAATTACATAGCACTCTAAGTGTATGGTTTGGTGGCATTAAGTGTGTTCACACTGTTGTGCCGCGGTCACCGCCATCCATCTCCAGAACTTCCTGGTCTCCCCACGCTTGAAACTCGATCTACCAAACACTAGCTCTCTTTCCGCCCCAGCTCTGGTAAGCAATACAGATTGCTTACAAAATAGGCTTTTTCAGTAAGAGAAGGGGCAAGGAAAAGAGCTCTAAAGACTGTCTTGAGATTTGAGGAAGTGTTTTATTTGTTGCTGTCTGGTTCCCAGTGTAAAGGAACTATTGAAGACATGGGAAGGCGAAGGTCTGTGACCTCAGGAAGTGCTGGACTGGGCAGCTTTCCTGCTGTACCGGGGGCACTTGTCCTCAAACCTACCTGAGATAATCGCATGAGGATGGTGCTGCCTTGTGACAGCTCTGAAATTGGTCTCCTTGAACGTTGTCAAGTACATAAGCTTTGGCGGTTACCATCTAGTGTCTGCGGGAGACCTAGAATTTGAACATTGTTGACTTTAGAACACACTCATTTGTATAACACTCTACCTGTTCTCATCAATGTGTTCTCTTTTTTTGCCTTAATATTCTGTGTTGCGGTAGCAGTAGTTGCAGCGGACGCTACTTCTGGTTCATGGTCATTGTCCAACACAAGCTTCTGGAAACCATGTGAAAAATGAAGGGGAAAGTGCTTTTCTGCAAAGGCTTTTTTTGAATATCTTGTTTTTTCTAGAATATCTGTTGTGGTGTAAAACGTTTTCATATTTACGGTTTTGTAACGTGTTTTACACTAGTTAGCTTTAAAACCTCCTGTTTTTGCATGTCATGGGGCTGCTTTGTCCTGTTATTCTATGATATAGCTGGTTTGCAAAACTATTGGTTATTTCCCTTTAAAAACCAAAGCAGCTTACAGATAGAGTGTGATTCCTGTAAGAATTTAATTGTAAAATTGATTTGTGTTCAATAAGCTTACCGAAATGACTAGATCAGTGGACAAAAAGATAAGAACATGTCAAGTCTCTGGGCCATGAAGGACTTCCAAATAATACACATGATGCACAGTAATTTCTTAACAAAAGATTAGATTTAGTACATAACTATTTAAAACCTCCACATTTTCTATTACAGCCATTCCACAGTGCCCATGGGGGTGGGCTGCAGGACTGCCTATGGCATCCGAGGTCTGTGGGTGTTGAGGTCCCTGCTCTAAAATGGCATGGTGTTTGCATATGACATACGCACATCCTCCTGCAGACAGTCATGTCAGGGTTGCTGGTATCAGCTATGCCATGGACATGCCATGGGAGTAGTTGTTTAATGAATAATAAATTCTGAATGCTTAGTACAAACACATTAAAAAATATTCTTGATCTATGATTGGTTGAATCCACAGGCCTGGAACCCCGGGAGAGAGTACAAACTCTAGAAGCAAAACAAACAAAGAAATTGAGGTCAGCAGTGACAGGTGTGGGATCACACTGAATCTCATGTGTTTTGCTGTGTGTGTCACTGTGTCCCGTGTAAACAGGAATCATTTGTAGCTTAAGGTAAAATAGGTAACAGGAAACATTACAGAATGGGCACGAAGGCGCACCCCTCATTACCCCGTGTTACAGCCAAGTGTCTGCCTCCTGGGGAAGGATCTGTTCTGTGGGGAGACTTCCAGATGTGTGAAGTGAAATGCCCTCCGAGAAGCGTGGCTTTGGCCGGAGCACATCAGACGAGAGTTAGCGTGGCATGGAGTTTCCACAGTGCCCCTCAGGCCTGCTACTTCTCTCCTCTCCCCCCACCCCTGGCCCTGACTCTTACCAAGGGAGGAAAGTTCAGCTCCAGTTGAGCCCCGCGCAGGGCTGTGGATCTCTAGGGCAGATGCCACCTTCGCCTGAATAGGCTGTGTCAGAGGAGGGTCTGGCTGTACTTGAGCTGTGAGAGATGCTCTCAGAGATCCAGCATCCTGAAAACCCAGGTGCTGAAGGTTCCTCCTCCACCGTCCTGCGGGGAAGGGGGTCTTATCCTGCTTCCCCTCAACCCGAGCTGACTTTTGTCTGTTCTGTACACCTAGTTTTTCAGAGCAGTTATTGTTAATCATCTAGCAGACAAACACCATAAGGTGACAGCCTGGGAGGGTAGATGGGGCTGTGGAAGATAGTTTCCTGAATAACAGTGTTCAGATTCCTGTTTTGCCGTCATTTGACCCAAGGCCTCCAGATAATTGAAATATTGTCAGCAAAACACCCATTTTGTATCTGAGTTTTTTTTCATGTTTGTTTTTGTTTTTGTTTTGTTTTTAAGGAATGGGTGCAAACTTCTAACCAGGGACCTGACAAAAGAGAAGGATTTCTTTTCAAAGTGAAGGTCGGGGATGGTTGGCATTTGCCATCTGTGACGAGCAGGGACCCAGGCTGCTTCCCTCCTGCCGCCCGACTCCTGCTGCCCGACTCCTGCCCCTTCAGCTCCTGCCCCTCCAGCTCCTGCCCCTGTTCCCACCAGCAGGAAGAGGAGCAGGAAGGTGCCTTTTCCCCTTTAAGGGGATGAGGTGAGAGTTGCACCTGCCATTTCGCTAGTCCCTGGGGTGATTCTCCAGCATGGGTGGGAGTTGGGTTTGGAGGCCTGAGCCCCGTGAAGCCGGGATTGCTTTTCCCTGAGCAGTGGGAACCTAGACTCTGGGAAGTGGGGTCAGAGGGTAGCCTTTGCTGCATCTGCAGGAGGGGCCTCTCGTCCCAGTTGACATCTTCACTGCAAAAGGGGGTGTGGGCTTCATGGTCCATTGACAGAACGTTACTTGTTTTTGTTTGTTTTTTAAGCACATTGAACCCTAATTCCTTTGGCCTTTACTAAAGTGGCACTTTGTAATTCCACATGATTTCATCGTTATACTCGCAGGAGAGAATGCTTCCTGTAAACCAGAAGGATCTCTGAGACGGTTCTCGGCCCATAGAGAGTTCCTTTTCCCAAGGTTAAAGACACAGCCTCAGGCGGGGTTGAGGACACACTGCGACAGCCTCAGGAGGTCCTGGACATGTGCCCAAGGTGTTTGGGGCACAACTTGGTCTTACACATCTTAGGGAGATGTGAGACAACAATATATGTGAGATGTACGTTGGTTTGGTCCAGGAAGGGAGGGACGGCTCGAAGCTGGGAGGGGTTTCCAGGTCACAGGTAGATCAGACAAATGCGTTTCTGGTGTACCTTTCCAGAGGAAGCAGTCAGATCCGCATTTATCTCCGTGTGCAGATGGTGACTTTGGGTTCTCTCCTCTGTCATGAGGAATTTCCTTGTGGATCGATTGGGAGGGAGGTACATGGCTTGTTTTTTTCTCCCCCAGTATCTGTCTCTGTTCAGAAAAGCATGGGAGGTAGGTTTGCCCTAAGCTGTTCCTTACGTTGAGGTCCCTTTAGCTTAGTGATTTTGGGGTCCTGAGATGTATTTTCAACTTCATGTTTCTGAACACACTGGCACTCTAAACAGTGTTGTAGGAGGCATCTAACTTACTTAGAAGAAGAATCTATTTGGAAGGACTTGAGCACCTTCATCCGTGAGAGAACCAAGCCTTTGTTTAGTTTGCTTTGCCCCGAGGCTGTTACTCTGCCCTGGGCTGTGCGGCCTTAGAAAGCTGTGCCCCTCTGAGCTCCTGCCTGTGGAATCGGTGACTTTGAAGTTAATCCAGCAGCTACATGTTTTGGAAAGCAGATTGCCTCTGAAAGTGTTGGTGATTATGATTCTAACACTAGAATTTCAGTGTGTATTTTCCACCCTTCTTACTTTGTCTCCTCATACACTGAGATGCTGCTGCATTTGCCCTTAGGCTTCACAGAGGGAGGGTCAGTTCTGACCCTATCTTAGATATTGACCTTTGAACAGACAGAATCGGGATTCAGAAAAACCCTTGAGCTGTGAGAGTGTGCTGATATCTATGTAAGTGGGGTTCATGTGTCAAACTCAGGTTTAAGAAAAAACAATTCTAGGCTGGGCATAGTGGCTCACACCTGTCATCCCAGCACCTTGGGAGGCTGAGGTGGGCAGTTCACTTTTGAACCCAGGGATTCGAGACCAGCCTGGGCAACATAGCAAGACCCTGACTCTACAAAAAATTAAATAGGAGTGGTGATGTGCACCTGTGGTCCCAGGTGCTCGGGAAGCTGAGGCTGGAGGATCACCCAAGCCTGGCAGGTTGAGGCTGCAGTGAACCATGATAGCACCACTGTGTTTATGGTGCACTGTGCCTGAGTGACAGAACAAGAACCACCACCCCCCAGACACAAAGTATCAATTCATGTAGAGGCCAGTTCTGCTGGGACCACCTGTTAAGGCTACTCTGGGCCTCACGGTTTTAGAAGGGTCTGTTCCGGGGGCGAAAGGGAGTGGCTTGAGGGCCTAGAAGCCAGTTCTTGTGGTTCAGCGTGATTGCGGATGTGGAGATGGGGGCAGGGCTCTCTAGGGCATGAGTGGGTAAACGGATGGGCTTCCAGGATGAGTCCCTGTGATTTTGCCTGGTTTACATCTGTCCAATACAAATCCACAGTTTCTTACTCTAGAAGCTTCTGCTGGGGCTGATGGACTGGCCTGGGGAGAGAGGGTACCCTCAGAGCCTCAGGGTGCCATCTGGTTTACGCAGAGCACTTAGTCACCTAGATCTAGGATTTATGGCACTACAGGGGACTCATCACACTTGGAGCAGCAGCCATCTGCATTCTAGACTTGGTTCTAGGCGAAGTACTTTGGAGTCTGTTGGTACCCTGTGTTCTGTTTATCTGTAAAACAAGTTAGAGTTATAACTAGTTACAACCTATGATTAAAATTTTACTACAGAATATGGCAGTTGTGGTGGAGCCTGGCCAGAGACCCCCACTCTCGTACGCTGCCGCGTGCTGGGGTTGCAGGCGTTGCCTGCATCAGCTGCCCCTCCTGGCGTGTCTGTGTTCTTGACACTGGTGCCCATCGAGGCTCGGCCTGTGGGACTTGTACAGCCATTTGTCTCTGTGTTCCTCTGAGGTTTCGCAGACTTCACTGTCCCGTGGCAGAGCGTACAGTATCGGCTTGCATCCTGATCTCCCCAAACCCCAGGACCGGTCAAGAGTTCCTGACACACAACTGCAGAGGGCCCCGTGGTGTGGATTTGCGGGTGACACAACCTTTCCCCAGTTCGGCCTTCATCTCCAGAGTTGGCTTTAGGGTGATAGAAGCTTCCTTCAGACTGGGGGGCCCTGAAGCTTTGGTGCTAGGAATTCGGTGACCGGCACGGATGATACCTCGTTTCTCTGCATTTGTAGCAATAGTTGTTAACATGACCACGAGATGTACAGAGGAAGGAAAAAGGAGGTTTTCTTTTCAGAGGAACACTCTGTGCTTTGGGAAATGTGGTCTCGGGGGAGCTGTAAGCACGCGCCCCTCAGGAGGGGAGGAGGCCGCGGTGTTACACGTTCCGGGGTTTGTTGGCTGTGTGTGTTCATCGGGCTCATGGAATGTCGGAACGTTTACAGGGAAAGTGGGGTTTGTTCATCCGGTTCGTGCAATGTCTGAACACCTATAGGGAAAGTCTAGCACACATGCAGTGAGTTAACCTGTAACATCCATGTTCGCCTTGGGGCAAGCGTAACATTTGAAATGAGGTTGACTGGGCGTGTCATGTACAAAGGTGAGCTGTTGGGCGCCGACGTTTATGCGCAGCCTCAGTCACAGCCAGGACTGGCTCAGGGTCTGCAGCTTGTGGCGGGAAAGGACACCCACGAGGTCATTCTGTCCAGTCGGGGCTGCCAGCAGGGTCCCAGGGTGGGGCTGTCTGGTCAGCCAGCGTCTGGAGTCCACCCAGGTCCCGTGGGCAGCGTTCCTCTAAACCAGGCTTCTGATTGTGGAGGAGTCTTCATGCTGGTTAACAGACTGTACAGGAGTAGCGCCGTGGAGCTTTGGGGTCCACCTTCCCTATGATGCCGGTTACATTTCTCTCCGGACCTCATCGTAGCCACAGAGAGTGCACCTCGTCTGACAGCAGGGGTTGCCGTGTTGATATAGTAATTTATTGTATTAACCTTTTTATTACTATTTTATTAACTTTTTTTTCTTTTTAAAGAGATAGGATATTGCTGTTACTCAAGCCAGTCTTGAACTCGTGGCCTCAAGCAATCCTCCCACCTCGGCCTCCCAAAGTGCTGGGCTTATATACGTGAGGCAGTGCACCCAGCCTACAGCCATGTTTTTAAAACTCAGCACTTTAAAAATCCTACTCCTTTCACCCCCTCAAGCACGCTGGTTAGCCTTGTGCAAACTGGGGTGTCAAGATCTTGGCCCCCCTTTTATTTTACCCTTTGACCTCAAGTTCTGATGAGAACAACAGTTACAAAATGGGCATTAGGTGATTCTTCTGTTACTAAAGCCAGAATTCTCACCAGTTAGAGATGTTTGCCCCCAGAGTCCCAGGAAGCTGTTTTGAATCAAGCTGGTAGCAAATAAGTAAGGAACTAAACTCTTGGTCCTCTGCTTAGTACCAGGGGAATGGGTTAGTGACTGATACCCTTTGATCTGTGCTCACGTGCTGCATCTCGTCACGGGAAGCAGAGTCACCCTGTGGAATAAAGTCCGGCTCACGGTGGCACGTCGAGACCCTCTGGGCTGTCAGTCCCTTTTACAGCGGCAGACTTGGAGACTCAGCATCGCGTGCAGAGCCCGGGCAACCGGAGTGCACCCACCTTAGAGACCACACGGCCGGTTGGCAAGGTGGACGTCCGGGCATATGGCCCTGACAGGCCGGCTGCGAGGTGAATTAGGAATTCGTTAGCAAAGAAATCAAACTCGCCTGTGGGTCCCAGCTACTTGGAAGGCTGAGGCGGGAGGATTGCTTAAGCCAGAAGGTCAAGGCCGCGATGAGCCATGATTTTAATACTGCACTCTGGCCTGGGTGACACAGGAGACTCCGACTCAAAAAAAAAAAAAAAAAACAAAAAAGCCAAACCTTACTCTTCATAGCAGGAGGGATAATTTATCAAAGTAACTGCCACAAAATCTTAGATGATGTCGGCCTCCATCAGCTCCTTCCTACCTGCAAACTGCCTGCTTTGACGTTGCCATCATTGGAGATATGTTAGGGACTTAGTATGGATTGACACCCATAGGACAAGCAGATCGTGGAAAGGTGGGAACCAGGGCTGGGAGGATGGTGACCACGGCCAAAATAAGAACCGTGGTGGGCTGGGAGGTCCATCTTCTGTCTAAAGTGTTTTTAATAATAACAAAAATAGTGTCTCAGGAGCATGAGAGGGCAGGCCACAGACGCGGAGAACATATCTGTAAAAGACTCATCTGATAAAGGCTGTTATCCAAACCATGCAAGGAACTCTCAAAACTCAACAAGAAAATGAATAACCTGATTAAAAATGGACTAAAGACCTGGACAGATACCCCAACAAAAAAGATTCACAGATGGCAAATCTACACATGAACAGATGGCCCACGTCTTATGTCATAGGGTGAGGCGTCAGAGTACACCCATCAGCCTGACCAAAATGCGAACTCCGACACCACCATGTGCTGGTGGGTGTGTGAGCATCAGGACCCTCACTTATCTCTGGGGGAAGTGGGGCAGCGGCTGTGGGAGGCAGCGTGGTGGTTTTCCTTGGAACTAAGCTCTCCGACCACAGGAGCAATCACAGTCCTGGACGTTTACTCAGAGGAGCTGAAAGTTTACTTCCATGTGGAAATGTGCACACAGATGTTGACAGCAGCTTTGTAATTGCCAAAACTGGAAAGCAACCAAGATGCCCTTCGTAGGTGAATGGATAAACTGTGGTATGTCAGATACTGGGATATTATTCAGCACTAAAAAGAACTGGACCCCTAAGCCATGAAAAGACACGGAAGGATCTTAAACACATGTTGCTAAGTGAGTCTCCAACCTGGACAGGCTGCCTGCTGTCTGAGTCCAACCACAGCACAGTCTGGAACAGGCAAAGCTGTGGAGACAGTCAAACAGTCAGCGGCTGCCAGGGGTTGGGGAAGGGAGAGATGAATGGGAGGAGCATAGGGGATGTGTAGGGTGGGAAACAACTCCAGGTGGGGCTTTCATGAGAGATCAATGCCGTTCCACGTCTGTGAAACCCACAGAGTGAGCAGCAGCAGGCCGAGTCCTCGTGTGAGCTGTGGACTGTGGGTGGTGGTGCCGTGTTGATGCGGGTCTGTCGGTCGTACAGGCATGCTGGTCTGGTGAGGGCAGGAGAATGATGGAGGCTGAGCCTGTGCTGGGAAAGGAGATACCTGAGGACTCTCTGTACTTTCCTCTTGATTTTGCTATGAACCGAAAATTGCTTTTAAAAACGTCTATTGAAAAGGCAAACAAAAGAGTACTGGCCAGACAGCATCTGTGTGAGGGTGTGGCCTGTGTTCTACGTTCAGAATTTCCCTGTTAGAATACACATATCTAAATTATTCAAAGTTAAACCTTTGCAGTCAGTAACTCACTACAAAGTGACAGTATCAGCTTGAGCGCTGCCAGGATGGCCAGGATCCTATATCCTGACCAGCTTCTCCCCTTACAGGTGCAGTTGACGTCCATGGCCACATCCCAGAAAGCAGTAGGGCTGGAATCAGGAGTCAGGCTTTGCGGGACAGAGAGGAAGTGAGATCTTGTAAGCACGTGGCTGAGGGTAGGCAAGGAGGAGCCCGTGGCAGGGAGCTGGCAGGGATGACTTTTTGATCAGTTGTCCTTATCGCTGAGGCCTTCTTAGACTTGGGGAGTTGGGAGTCCTCACTCTTGGGCGCCTCAGAAACCAAAGGCTGCTCGTAATCCTCAAGTTCCAGATGCCTCAGAGGAGGTACCTGGGTTGTTGGCTGCAGTTTCATTATTTGCTGCTCAGTGGGATTTCCCCGCAGCATTTCTGGTTGTTTTTAAGAGCTGATGTTTGAGCTATTTAAAATCACATATGGATGTCGATTTATCTATAAAAGTTAAGAATGGAATTTGAGTTCAAAGAGTTGTGAAAATGCTCAAGGTTGTGTACTAATGTATACATTACATTTGTGGAAATATCTAAAAGTCTAGGATTTATATTAAACACTTCTCTTGATTTTTGTAATATCTACCTGTCATTTTTCCATTTGATTCATAGATGTCAGAGGGCTTAAATTTTGAGTGTCTGAATTCACTGAAATTAAAACTTCTTACATCAAATGTAATTAAACTGAATGTAGCCAACAGTGCATGTTTTTATAAGTATTGATTAAAATATATATAAAAACACATATCCATCAACATGCAGATGGGGGCAACATATTAAACCATGGAAGTAGAATTAGTATTCTTTGTTTTCTCAGAAAACAAATTTTTAAAAAGCCAGGGGTCTTATAACTTTCTAGTTTCCAACTTATTTGCCCTAAAGTGGAAGATTAACAGCAGCAGAAGAGGAGATCCTGGGCCAGTGCAGGCTCTGGGAGCAGCGGGGTGAGTGCTGGAAGGAGCTGGCTGGAGGCAGAGCAGGGAGGTGATCAGGGAGGCCAGGATGGCCTGAGGGCATGCTGCTCAGTGAGTGAGAAAGGGTTCACGTTTCCTGGAGAACCCTTGTCTCTGCCCATGGAAAACCCAAACTCCTTCCAACTGGGATGTGCATCTCATGTAAAAGTTGTTACTCCCAGAAAGAAAGCCAGTGGATGTAGAATTTTTTTGTATACAGAAATTACTTGAAATTTGTTTCTAACCTTATCCTTTTCTTCCACCATCTTAATGTCCAGTAACTTCCTACAGGTGACGCACACATCTTAGGAGAGCGCTGTATTTCAGTTGCTGTTGGCTCCGATGTGACTTTGTGGTATCTGAGGTTCTGGCTCTGAGGTTCTGCCCAGAACGTGGCTCCTCCCTGCTGAGCGTTACTTGTTGAAGGCCCTTGTGGAAACTTTCCCTGTCAGCTCGTTGACCGCAACAGTCTTGGTTCAGAAACCTTGGACCTCCTGAGACTTCACACAGCCTTCTAAATTTTCTTGCGTGACCTTTTCATTTTAGTGTTCCCCATTAATTCAGCTGTTTTCCAGAATGTAAGTAAGCTGCTGGATGCAGGGTGGGGGGTGCCCTCCGTTGGCTCTGGGGAGAAGCATCGCTGTTTCTCCGGGTGGAGCTTCCCGGCCATCATGTTGTGCTCCAAGACGCAGCAGGGTTCTTTGGCAGAAGCAACCGTCGAAGGCCCGCGTCTCAGTGGCAGGGTGGCTGAGGGTATGCAGCCTCGCGGCCATACCGGCCCCTCCCCATCAATGGCACCACGGAGAGAAGCAGGGGGAGGCCTGGGATCTGTCTCCAGAGTCACAGCTATGCTTCCGAGACTGCGTCGTCCGTTTGTAACTAGACAAGCAGAGAAAGTGTTGGAGATAAGCAGGAGACGGTGTCTGTCCCTAATGTGCTCAGGCGTGCCCTTGAGAGGGTCAGGTTTCTGTGCAGTTGATCCGGACTCAGCCTGGCTGTGGCAGTGCAGGTGACTGCTGGGCTTTGGCAAGACTGCAGCCACTGTCCGTCTGAGATGGCCCCCTTCCCAGGTTCACGGTGCCAGCTGGGCGCCCAGGCCTGATTTCCCGCCAGGACGGAGGCCCTGTGTATGTGTTGGGGGAGGGGGCAAGGAAGGGGAAGGTGGGGTCCTGCTTTATTGCCGTATCCAATGCCACGCGGGGTTAGCACTCAGGAAACACGTGCTGTGTGCGTCAGCGATTAAGTTCAGAAACCTGGAAAATTCAGCAGTGTAGTCTTTGGGCATGCAAGACCCGTTCAGCCCTGGGGCTCTTTCTCAGAATTTCCTTCCATGGCATCCTCCTCATCCCGGGGGCCTCTGTCCCCGCATGGCTGTTGGCAGCTTCACAGCTTCCTCTGCCTCCCCTCCCAGGCCCTGGTGTGGCTGGGGCGGCTAGTGGCTGTGTGGACACCATAGCCAGTAGATCGTTGGTGCCAACGCCTTGGGCCTGGGTTACCTGAGCCAAGGACTCCAGTGCACGGCTGAGCTCACCCCGAATGCCTGGATCGGAAGGCCTAGGCTTGCAGAGGGCTGGGAGTTGGATATCGAAGGACAACTGCAAAGCGGAAGGGGAAATGGGTGTGTTGGATGGGCAGCTGGAGGAGTCTGTGCAGAGCCTGGGACCCGGAGTAGACGCAGAGCTGGCATAGGGAATCCGGTGACACAGCCGCCGTGGAAGTGGACAAAGTTACAGGCCTCAGATCGATATGGAGGGGCTGGTCTAAAACGATCCTCCTTTTCCTTTAATCCTAACAACTGCTGGCTTACAGGGTAGGGGAGTGAGATCTGTGGTGGTGGCGAAGAGAGACAGGGATTTTAATTAAATCCCTCTTTCTAGGAGGGCAAGTAGCCATCTCTGTAGGACAGTGAGCATTTTCATCTGAGTCAGCTCAGGCTGTTGTAACGAAACACCATTGACTGAGTGGCTTACGAACAACAGGAATTTGTTTCTCACAGTTCTAGAGGCTGGAAGGCGGGATCAGGATGCCGCAGAAGGGGGTTCTGGTGTGGGCCGCTTCCTGGTTAGCACACACCTGCCTCTCTGGCCCTGACACAGTGGGAGGGTGAGGGATTTGCTGAGCCCCTTTCTGAGGCACAAACCCCATTCACGGGGCTCCAGCTTCGGGAACTCATCACCTCCCAAAGACTTCCTGACAGCATCGCATTGAGGGTGAGGATTTCAACCTGTGTTTTGGGGGACGGGTAGGCAGTTTGTCACCGTCACCTTCTTTGTGAACTTCTGACTCAATATTGAGTCTGTATTCGGCTCTCCAGGGGACAGAGCCTATGTGGACACTGAGCAAGGTCAGAGCTGCAAGCATGTACACATTGAGGGCAGGGGAGCTGCCAGGGGTGCAAGAACGGGTCTTCAGAGTCAATCGGAGCTGCTTTCCTGGCAAATGTACTCATAAGCTATCCTGGCAGCATTTGCTCTTCACGAAGAGTCGATCAGGCAGTGCGGGCAGCAGGCAGTGTTGCCAGAAGCTTGGAACAGATGGGCAACGGAGAAGGGGCAGAGGCCACGACCTTGGGGTGGTCAGCAGCGCCAGGTGTCTGCCCTCCAGGCCTCACGCCTGTGACTGTGCAGAGACCGAGCCGACCGGGGCTTGCCAGCCAGTGTGGCTCTCATGCAGGTGATTATCGGGGTGTGCTTTCTATGTAATGTTCCCCCAACTCCATGCCCACCCCACCAATTTCTGTGTTTAGCAGAAATCATGCTGCGTTTCCTTGATGAAGTATTGAGTTTTCTATGGAAGTGTAGGAATAGCACAATTTGGCTCACGTCAAAATACTTTGCAGTGAAGCTGCATGGAAGAGGATTCTAGGCTTCCATTTGACGTTTTAGAGAATGCCTGAGTGTTACAGGACCCTCTTGCTTGTTAAAAACCTCCAGATGAGAAAGGCTACTGGTTAATAAAGGAGATTTTTTACATTAGCACAGAGAGGGTGGCTTGAGATAAATTCAGGGTAACGTAGGTGTGTTTGTAAGTCGTCAAAAGCACCATCTCTGTGCTGGCGACACATGTTTTCTAGTATTGATTTTCTGGAAAAGGATGACTGGCATTCGGTAGAATCATTGCAAAATTCACCTGAAAGGCGTCCACATGGTGCCTTGTTTTCTCCTGACATTCTGGTCACCACGAGGAATTATTGTTGTCCTCACCACTAGCGGGGGACTTTTCCTGAACACCTGCTCCTCTTTGGCATTGTGGGTGTGAAGGGGTCAGAGTGATCCTGTCTTCATGGAGCTTTCAGACACCACAGGGACAGTGTGGCACGAGTGTCAGGCTCGGGTGGGAAGGACGCTTTCCCCAGAAAATAGCTGCCGATTCCAGGATGGCCTTCAACCCCTCCTCCCTCTGTTCCTCCGCCTCATGTCTGAATTAAGGCTGTTCTATTGTAGCGGGGGTGTCATGTTAACTGCAAGTGTGCTTTTGTTCTGGGCAGCAAGTAAATTAATGGTATATTTGCCAAGGACAGCGAGGTTTGATTTGATGAACCCAGTGGGGGAAAAGGAGAAGGGACGTGGCTGTGTGGGGATGTGTGTGATGGGAGCAGAATGGAGTAGCCATGCAGGCTGGTGGGATGGAGGGACCACGCCCGCATTTCCATGGGGTCCGTCGATGTTTGTGCCACTATACCTGAACCTCTGTCTCTACTTCTAAAACCTGCATAGTGAGGAAACTCCTGATGGGCCTGAGTTGTTACTTCCTGTGACCATTGCTGGGAAGTGCCTCGGACGCCTCTCTTGGCTGGTGACGGCCCCAGGCCTGGACAGTGGGTTCGTCCTGGGCTCTGCGAGGGGCTTGGGCTCCACACACAGCAGGCACCTGCTCATTTCTTTGGACGTGAGATGTTGGCGCTCGGCTTGGAGGCCACCGCGATCTGGGTGTGGTCAGGACTGGTTCATCCTTTGGGGAGAGAGCGCCTGCCCGGGGGCCCCTCTGAGGTGCGTAGCCCTGCACTGACCTCACAGGATGCCCTGTCCTCCGGGGACTTCCGGCCATTCCCCTGGACCCTCAGGTGTTGGGAGTCAAGTGTGGTGTGTGTGTGTCACGGGCGGGGGTGCTGAGGACACCATGTGTCTGCTCATTCGAAGACACGAGATGCTGCGTGGGCTCATTTCCAGGGCGCCGTTGGCATCTAGGGGTGTGTGGGTGTCTTTCCACTGGCAGGAAATAACTGGTGGCCCATGTTACCTTTTTTGTCTTTTTTTGCCAAAAAGTCCTAATGCCAACGTTGCTGTCCCGCTGTGGGAACTTCCCGTCTCAGGCTCACTGGTCCTCCTGTTTCTGGGCTGTTGCAGGGTTGTGTTGGGATAACTGTGTTAACTTCGTTTGAATTTTCTTCATGTTCTTTTGGAAGAAGTGTTGACAGCTTGTGCTGCTTGTTCACCCCAGAGGCGAGGGTGTCCTTTAGGCCTGGAGGAGCACAGCCCGTGCAGACAGGTGCTCAGCCTCGGCCTCTCCTGTCATTCGCAGCCCTCACAGCACGTTTGCTCTTCGCTCCTCGTGCACACGGCTGGGGTTACAGGCTGCTCGCTCTGCTCTTTGAGATCCTCGGAAAAGGTGGTGTTTACACTGAAGGAGATTGGGGGTGTGCGGCTGATTTTAAATATGAGGAAATGACGGTAATAGAATGAGCAATGCCTAGCACTTAGTCTTGGGCTTGAGAAATTGTGTTTTAGAAGCAAAGTATCCCCAACTCCAGTTTTTTTCAAATGAAATCTTTTAAAGAGTTCACAAATATAAAAAGCCTAAAACTATGCAACAGAGGGCCTTGAGCCCAAGCCACTGCCACCTCTGTCTCCAAGACACCTCAGAAACTTGTTCTTCCTCCTCAGAGAACACCCCTTCTGCTCTCCCCTCCACATTCCCCCTCCACACTCCTCCCTCCACAGCCCTCCCTCCACAGCCCTCCCTCCACAGCCCTCCCTCCCCAGCCCTCCCTCCCCAGCCCTCCCTCCCCAGCCCTCCCTCCCCAGCCCTCCTTCCCCAGCCCTCCTTCCCCCTCCTTCCCCCCTCCTTCCCCCCTCCTTCCCCCCTCCTTCCCCCCTCCTTCCCCCCTCCTTTCCCCCTCCTTTCCCCCTCCTTCCCCCCTCCTTCCCCCCTCCTTCCCCCCTCCTTCCCCCCTCCTTCCCCCCTCCTTCCCCCCCTCCTTCCCCCCCTCCTTCCCCCCCTCCTTCCCCCCCTCCTTCCCCCCCTCCTTCCCCCCCTCCTTCCCCCCTCCTTCCCCCCTCCTTCCCCCCTCCTTCCCCCTCCTTCCCCCCCTCCTTCCCCCCCTCCTTCCCCCTCCTTTCCCCCCTCCTTTCCCCCCTCCTTCCCCCCCTCCTTCCCCCCCTCCTTCCCCCCCTCCTTCCCCCCCTCCTTCCCCCTCCTTCCCCCTCCTTCCCCCCTCTTTCCCCCCTCTTTCCCCCTTCTTTCCCCCTTCTTTCCCCCTTCTTTCCCCCTTCTTCCCCCCTCCTTCCCCCCTCCTTCCCCCTTCTTTCCCCCTTTCTTTCCCCCCTCCTTCCCCCCTTTCTTTCCCCCCTCCTTCCCCCCTTTCTTTCCCCCCTCCTTCCCCCCTTTCTTTCCCCCCTCCTTCCCCCCTCCTTCCCCCCTCCTTCCCCCCTCCTTCCCCCCTCCTTCCCCCCTCCTTCCCCCCTCCTTCCTCCCTTTTCCCCCCCTCCTTCCTCCCTTTTCCCCCCCTCTTTCCCCCTCTTTCCCCTCCCTCCTTCCCCCTCTTTCCCCTCCCTCCTTCCCCTTTCTTTCCCCTCCCTCCTTCCCCCCTCTTTCCCCTCCCTCCTTCCCCCCTCTTTCCCCTCCCTCCTTCCCCCCTCTTTCCCCTCCCTCCTTTCCCCTCCCTCCTTCACCCCTCCTTTCCCCTCCCTCCTTCACCCCTCCCTCCTGCACCCCTCCTTTCCTCTCCCTCCTGCACCCCTCCTTCCCCCTCCTTGATCTCCAGGGTAAGCAGATCGATAACGGGTTATAAACACGGAAAGGTTTTGGAAAAGCCGTCGTCCACTTTTCAACTCCATCTCTCCTGCCCGGAAGATGTAGGGAGAACCTGCCTTCAGCCCATCCTCATCCCGTAACAGGACAGAAAACCAAGAGGCAGAGACCCAAGTCCTGTCAGTGCCCTCAGGAAACCCCCCGTTTCCTCCTCATGGTGGAAGTGGAAACCATCCCGCTGGACTAGATCTTCCCGGAAAGCCCCTCCACCCTGAAAGCAAGGAATCTGGTTTGAACGCCCACACCTTGTTGGGGCCATCACTTTCTGCAGCTGAACCCTGTGTACGTGGCCCATTAGTCTTGCTAGTCCGGTGTTACTGGGTCCTGGGAGTTTCTGTGGGCTGATGGCAGGTGTTTACCATTGTGTTTAGAGAGGAGAATAGAACTTTATTGTGTCGAAATCAAACGATAACCATTGCCATGTGATTCCTTGGGTTGGTTGGGACCGGGGATGCTCACAGCTTTTTCTGAGGGTTAAGTTATTTTTTGAGACACTCTCGCTTTGTCGCCCAGGCTAGAGTGCAGTGGTGCGATCTTGGCTCACTGCAACCTCCGCCTCCTGGGTTCAAGCAATTCTCCCTGCCTTAGCCTCCTGAGTAGCTGGGATTATAGGTGTGTGCCACCACGCTCGGCTCATTACAAAAATGTTTAAAACAGGCAGGGTTTTGCCATATTGGCCAGGCTGGTCTCGAACTTCTTACCTCAAGTGATTGGCCCACCTTGGCCTCCGAAAAGGCCGGGATTACAGGCTTGAGCCACTGCGCCCGGCCTGATCCTGACATCTTTGAAAGCTGCCTTCATGTACCAAAAGCCAGTCTATGTTTGAAAATCAGACTTGAAGAGCCTAGCAGAAGACGGATATACTTCAGCTAGGTAAATAACTATGCATATGTTAAACATATGGGCCAAAATCTACCCCAAATGTTAACTCTTCTGCTTTACGTTTTATATCCATTTATGGTTATTCTTTCAGTATTAAGATTTTTAAAGATTCTTTTGATAATTATGGACAAATTACTAAAAAACCTCAGCTGCATTTGTAACACTTTAAAGTACTAATTGGATGATATTATTTTTCTCAGAGGCATTTTGGATAGCTACATAATTAAGGTTTATCTCTTTGCCAGAAATCTTTTTTTTTTCTAGATCAGAAACCTGAAAAGAAACAGTCCTTTGCATTAAGTGCTATTTCACTGTGTGACAATCTATTGTTGAATGTGAGAACAAGATCATCATGTATTTTTGGGATAATTCTTACTTCATAGTGATAATGCTAAGTGTTAAAATTATGGAACAATTTGTTTCTTTGAAAATTACTGTTTGCCTGCTCATCAGGTGGGAGCTGATGAGAACGTGAATGTAGAAATTAAATTGTATTTAGCTTGCAAAAAAGAAGTTTAAAAAAAAGCTTTTTTGTTTTGTGCTACTACTGAAATTGCTTAGCAGTGGAAATGAGGTAATTGCAGGCACCTAGAATTTTATATCCTTCACTTCCACGCTGGGAAGAAATTCTCCAACAAGCACAGCAATGTGACATTCTGATATAGAGACTCCTAGGCATCAAGCCCCATGGAAGGGGTGGTGATTACATGAGCGTTGGCGTTGATGCGGGGCACCCTCCAAGTTGGACGCAGGGAGCGAGCAAGGGCAGAAAGAACAGGCCCCTCAGGTGCCATGAGAAAACAAAGTGTTGGCAGCAGTGGTCGTGAGGGTTGGTGCCAGGGACCAGGAAGACGTGGCGGAGGGAGCATGTGCCTCAAGGCAGCCGTGGAACCCGCGGTCCCTGCAGTGAGGTCTGGTTTGCAGAGGACGTGGACGGCCACGCGGCAAGGCCTACAGACAGCTTGGACTTGGTTGTCTCAGAACTCTGGTGGGTGTTGCAAACGGCCCCACAGGGTTGCAGTGCACATTCTACGGACAGAAAGACGACGCTTGGAACTGTTCCCGGCACGAAACCAGCGCCCTGCGAACACTGGCCACTGCTGTCGTGACTGAGTGCTGTCCTCACTCAGGACAGTTCTGAACCTTGCTCTGCTCAGTTCACTTAATTGTGAACCTTGCTCTGCTCAGTTCACTTAATTGGGCCAGGAATGGGGTTGCCCTGCCTTCAACAAGTTTGACGCATTGCACGAGGACTCAGTCGATAATGTATTCTGTAAACACGCTCTCCCGCCAAGAGTGAGCGAAGCCCAGGGAGTGGGTGGTTCTTCAGTATTAGCCAGTTGTTTGTGTCGGGGCCAGTTGTGCGGCTCCCAGAGCGAGTGTGACCAGGAAGCCTCTCCCCCCGGAGGTGGCCAGCGTTCCTGTTACACGCGCCGTAAGCAGAAGGTGGGCACTGCTGGGGAACTTGCTCATGTTCCTGTTTTCTGATTGGAAATTCAAGGTTTCTGAGCATCCTACGTCAAATTTGTACATTGCTGAGACTGTACACATTTCAATACTTGTTTTTTTCTGCTTTTCGGATCTATACAGTCTGGCATTTGGCCGTGGCTTCCAGGACAGACTGGATGCAGAGCGAAGTCCTCTCCTCACTGTCAATGTTTGCCGATGTCTTTTTGTATAAAGTTTGTATTTCTTGAGACTTTCAATTAGGTTTTTGCTTAACTAGACTTTTAAAATTGCCATGCACATAATTCTACCAGTTACAATCATGAGCTGACATGGGTTTTTGGTTTTACTTTGATGAATGTTTCACATTTGCATGCTGGATGTGGGGGCGGAGGTCATTTATCTGCTTTTCATTTCCTTCTTGGTTATACTTAGTGACTTTCAGGTAAGGTGTGGAAGGCGTGGTACAGAGTGAATTGCAGGCCGCACTGTGGTTGGTGGAGGACAGGCGTGGGCTGCAGCGGCGTACACAGTGGATGAGAGAAAAGAGGAGACTTCCATCCTCGAGGGAAACACACAACAATTTAAAACACTGATCATCTAGCTTACATGAGGTCCAACAAATTCAGTTTGCAAAGTTTAACTTCCAAGTTAATGTAGTAATTTTTCCCCTAAGTCATTAATTTAGTATCTTATGTTTAAATACATTTTTTTGTCTAAAGCAAGTCATAAATTCTAAAATGAATGACTAAACATGGAATAATTTTGGCATACAGCGCCTGAAGAGAAAACTGCCAGTATGCTAAAATATTGCATACAGATGCTTAAAAAATCGAATGCAGCATTCTTACAATGCATGTGCTTTCAGCATGTAACTTGGTGAGTAGTTTTAAGCTCTATTTGTAGGAATGTGTATCTTGAATATTTCAGGGCACCACTGCAGATGTGTGCGTGAGATGTACAAATACTGAATGTCCTTCTTCCTTCCCTTAAATAAAAATTAGCTCCTTTTTTTAAAATTTAAATTTAAATTTTTTTTCAAGTAAACTCTTGCTCTTGTTGCCCAGGCTGGAGTGCAGTGGCACAATCTTGGCCCACTGCAACTTCTACTTCCCGGGTTGAAGTGATTCCCCTGTCTCAGCCTCCTGAGTAGCTAGGATTACAGGCACCCACCACCATGCCCGGCTAATTTTTATACTTTTATTAGAGATGGGGTTTTGCCATATTGGCCAAGCTGGTCTCAAACTCCTGACCTCAGGTGATCTGCCCACCCCAACCTCCCGAAGTGCTGGGATTACAGGCGTGCGCCATCGTGCCCAGCCAATTCCCTTCTGTACTGATTTATACAGTTGTTTTTACTTTTCGTTTTTTTGAGACAGGGTCTCACTCTGTCGCCCAAGCTGGAGTGCAGTGACGCAAATCTTGGCTGACTGCAGCCTTCCCCTCCTGAGCTCAGGTATCCTCCCACCTCAGCTTCCTGAGTAGCTGGGAATAGACACATGTCACCACGCCCAGCTAATTTTTTTTTTTCTTGTATTTTTTGTATTTTTAGTAGAGACAGCGTTTTGCCATGTTTTCCAGGCTGGTCTTGAGCTCCTGGACTGAAGCGATCTGCCCGCCTCAGCCTCCCAAACTGCTGGGATGACAGGTGTGAGCACCACATCTGGCCCAATTTTTTTTCCTTCCAGGATTAGAAGGAGACTTTCAGAAAACCCTTCAACCTTACAAACTTAATTTTCCGTAATAATATGCCTCTAGGATAAAAACAAGACAGAAACAAAGAAGTGTGTGTGGACTACAGTTAAAAATTTTTAAGGCAATGTAGCTTAGGAGAGTTGACATTTACAAAGAGCAGGAGGTCCATTCAGTGCCCTCTAGGCATTGGGAACGGCGGGCTGTGGGCAACCCTAACGTGTGCGGCGTCCTGAGACGTGATCGTGGCGCTCACGCTTTTACCGAGGGCCTCCCCCCGGAGTACCCGAGGCCCTTCTTCTGCAGTCGGCCAGCTAGGCAGCAGCTGCTGGAGAAGGAACACACAGTAAAAGACAGATGTACACGGTGTTATTGTGGCAGAGAGGTTAAAACCAGGCTCACTCTGTTCTTACTGTTTTAAAAAGCTACTAATGAAGTCCTTAAATATGTATTGCATTTCAGGATTTTAAAGCAGTGGTGGATGTGTCTGTGTTTCTCTCTAGCTCCCGTTCGGGTGCTCCCTGCGAAGAGAGCTCAGAGATGCCACGTTTTCTTGTTGAGATGACGGGGCCTGGAGAGGTGTGAACCCCGTGATGGGGGTTGACTGACCTGTGGGGAGGCTGGGTCAGCGTGGGGATCCACCCCCACTCCAGGTTCCTGTAGGAAATCTACAGTTCTAAGTCTTTCTGATATGGGTAAGATGAACCTGGAAGAGGTGTTATTTTTTAAGAAGTAAGTGCCATGCTCTTTTTTCCTCATACTTCTCCGTGTTTAAGCAGCATTGAAGGATAAGGCACTACTAGCATGTTGGCTTGGAAACAACCTTGTTGGTTATTTTACGTTGAATCTGATATTAAGGTTGTCTGGTAACAGAAGTTTTCCTTTAACAACATGGAACTCTGTTGAATCTGTTGCCCCATTGGCTGAGCCGTCTGAAGTCGGTGCGGTGGCAGCTGAAAACGCCGCTTCCCCTTGGAGGAAGCCTCTGGCTTGGCAGGAGGCACCGCCCTTGATTGAGGGAGTGAGGCGCCTTTGCAGGGCCCCCCACACCGCACCTGCGGTTCTCTCCTGCCCCTGTTGGCTGGCCAAGCAGCCTCGCGACAGTGTGCTCAGCGTGAACGTTCACGGGGCAGGTCAAGGCTTTTGTTCCAATAACACTGACTTTGGAAATGGCCAGTCGTGTGTGTTGAGCATGGCGAGAAAGACTTACGTGTGTTTCAACTTCTTGAACAAAGCAAGTTGATGTTTCGAAGGCTAATGACTTTGCTATGATCAATATTCAGGAGAAAATAGGGTTTGATGAAATAGAAAGACAGGAGTGGCAAGTGACATGCTTGTGCCCCGTATGACTAAGCGATGACCTGGCCCTTCCACACCATGGCCTCTGAGCAGCCAGCATTGCAGATACTGGGTCAATTTAGATGGGACTCCTGGAACTGTCAGCCACCCGGGAGAAATACGAGTAGTTCTGTGTGCCCACGATCATGGTTCCCGCTACTGTGTCCAACAATGTGCCAGGTTCCGATTTCAGCATCGGGGCAGACACAGCCCTGAACGCTATCACCGACGTAAGTCCGTGTGTGCCTCAACAGACGGGCGCCGGCTGACGCCAACCCGAGGGCCCCGGCCCTTTTTATCTACCAGTGCGCTAGAAACAGCCTTTTACAAATACCATGAATGAGAGCTTCTCGTTATTCCTCCTCCGCTAGAAAATGTTTTTAGACTCTGAGCATTTTTTATCTCATTCTCAAAAACTTTTACCGCCTCTTCTTCTGTGTGGCCACCAGCGGGGACGTAGCATGGCCAATACCCCGGGAGTGCCCGTGAGTACCTGCAGTGCTGAGGAGGGCTGGGCCGCAGTCTCCTGTGATTGCACCAGCATTAAAATCTGCTTTTTTTTTTGTAAATGCTGAGCCTAAATTTTCTTTAAACCTCCAATACCCATTATGATGAACCCCTGCCTTGATGCTGAGGGTAGAAATTGAACTGAATATTTTATAATTGTAGTCATTGTCCTGAACGCACCATTGCATTTGTTATTTCTTCGGTCTTGGCTGTTGACCTCATTTTCCCCTGTGTAAACCGGGGATGTTAAATTACATCTAAGGCAATATTGGGGCTAGTTGAGTATTTTGCCAAGAGACAATAATAAAACATAGAAATATATTCTTCTGGTTTTTTTGTTTCGTTTTGTTTTGTTTTGTTTCTTTGTGAGACAAGGTCTTACTCTGTCACCCAGGCTTGAGTGCAGTGTTGTGATCTCGGCTCACTGCAGCTTCGACCTCCTGGACTCAGGTGATCCTCCCACCTCAGCCTCCTGAGTACCTGGGACCACAGGCACGTGCCACCATTCCCAGCTATTCACGTGGGAGTCTGAAGATCCGTACCTAATGCAGGAAGCATTTCATTTTTTTTTTAAATTTTAATGTCTAAAATTTTTCGCTAATTCTCAAGTTTTAATTTTTCTTGTCCAACTTAGTTCTCACGAATATTTTTCAGTTTTTCTTTGCCTTTTTTTTTTTTGTAAACCCTTGGCATGAAACTTATTTCTAGCCATAGAAATAAGTATAAAAAAAGCATTTAACATACAGCACCTGTAGTAAGTAACGTTTAGCACTCGTTTCTTGCTTTTCTGAGCGTCTTAAACTCTCTTCACTTTCTTTGCGAAGGAAATCTGCCCAGGTTTTCCCGTGTTCACTGGCTTTGGGGGCAACTTTCACCTTATTTTTGGCAGTCACTAATCTCTGACCTAGACGTTGCTTCTGTTCTCCTGGTGATGGGTGTCACGGCTTTGCTGCTGCGGGGCCGGCCCGGCTCTGGGCTGACCTTCACGCTGGGAACATGGACATGAGTGTCTTGTTTCAAAGAGGGGATTCCAGCATGGCTTTCGCTGCTCTTTCTCCAGCTTTAGCTGGATTTTTGGGTCTGTGAAAGTTGGGTGTGCAATGGGAGGGATTGAAGCTTCTTTTTTTTTTCTCCTAATTGTTACCTAATTGAATCTTACCCAGAGAGAATGGGTGAATTTGAGAGCAATCACTGCAGTTAGTTGAGCATCTGAAAGATGTGGGACAAAGCTGGTGTTGCGCTCCCTGTGACTTTTTTATTTTCAAGTTTCCACACAAAGTAGAGGTCCTTGTGGTATGTGATGTACACTTCCAGGCTTGAAAAAAATCTCTCTTTAATTCCAGGGTCCTCTGCTATAAATAACTTTCTATTTGTTGTTTTTCAGTTTGTAAATATGTAACAAATGTGTAGGGTCAAAATTTGAAAACCGAAATACGTGAGGCAAACACCCCACAAATGATCAGTTCCACCCGCTTTGACTTCCCTTGGAGGGACTGTGTGATTTATTACGTGATTGTTTTAAATTCAGTTTTTCATTCATTCGAGTTACTCAAAGCTAGGTTAAACAATTTCATTTTCTTTCTTTTTTTTTTGTTTTGTTTTTCTTTTTTTTTTTTTTTTTTTTTTTTGAGACAGGTCCTCACTCTGTTTCCGAGGCTGGAATGAAGTGATGCAATCACGATTCACTGCAGCCTCCACTTCCTAGGCTTAAGCGATCCTCCCACCTCAGCCTCCTGAGTAGTTGGGACTACATGTGCATGCCTGTAGAAATAGAATAATTTTGTAGAATTACAAAATTTTAATTCTGTAGAAATAAAATAATTTTTTTTATTTCTACAGAAACGTGGTCTCCCTGTGTTGCCCAGGCTGGTCTGAAACTTCTGGGCTCAAGCAGTCCCCTTGTCTTGGCCTCTCAAAGCATGGGGGTTACATGGATGAGCTACCGCGCTGGGCCTGAAGTTAACTGATTACAATAGAGAAAGAACTGGAGCGTGTAGTTAGTTGAGGCTTCCGTTGGCCAGGCACAGTCACCTTGGTAAGGGTATGTGTGTGTCCTCATTGCACTTCTGATCCTGAGCTCCGAGGAATGAGGCTGTCTTGGGAGTGCTGTGCTTCTAGTCTCGTGATGGGTGAGTGACGCCGGCCGATCGAGGTCACCCTGGCAAATGCAGCAGCTGCTCAGGAGCCGGGACAGGGATGAAAAAGCTGCTGAGGGTCCCTCTGTGGACGCCTGAAGGGAGAGGGACGGAGATGTGAACATGGCAGCTGTGTTCTCCAGAGTCCTGTTTACTGACGGCCAAACAGGATGAAGCCTGAGAAGGTTTGGATTTGGGTCTGAACTGGGCTCGTCTGGCCACAGAACAGGAGCTGGTGACGAACTCAGGATATGAGGGTGTGAGGCGACTTGATGTGGATGGCTCCGGGTCGCTCCAGCCACTGTCCTGCAGCCGTCGGAGGCTGAGGATGTGTGGGAGTGAGCGTCTCTTCCCTGTCCGGCCACACCCTCTGTGCCCCATGACTCATGGCCTGGTCCTGGGCAGCATTTATGTTTGGGGTCTGTGGATGGCTCCAGTTGTTCAGTAAATTCGGTGATTCTCATTGGGATGATTGTGCCCCAGGGGATGTTTGCACCGTCCAGGGAGGTTTCTGGTTAGAACTGGGAGAAGGGATGCTCCCAGCTTCTGGTGCTGGAGACAAGGGACACTGTGGAAAGTCCCTCCAAGCACAGGGCTGGCTCCATAGTAGGAGTCTGGCTCAGGACGTGGCCGTGTTGTGCTTCAGAAGCCCTGGGCGGATCTGATACGGTGAAGTCGTCATTTTCTTTGGACACGTGTGTCCTCATCCTCACTCGTGATTTCCTTCTTGCCAGCATTGATGCTTAGCTGACGCCACAGCCCCTCAGAATCTATGCAGTGCTGGTGAGTGGGTCTTCTGGGCAGAACAGAATGAATGAAATACCTCAGAGCAGGTGCTACACATTCTCAGGATATGGCTGCAGGGAGTTTCGGTTGGACTCCTTTCATTCCCTAGCGCTGGCTGGTGCATTACTCTGTCCTGTAAGCTTGATCAGGTCACATCAGAAACACAGTAGGTGGGTGCCACGCTGCCGTCAGGTGTCGCGAAGGTGGCGGTGACCACAGCATTGAGAGTAATTCCTTGTCATAGTGGCCCCCCCCACCCCACGTACCCAGGGGCCCGGCTGTGTTCGGTCTTGAGAGTTTTATGCTTTTCTGGGCAGGGTCTCCCCCGTCTTGAAGCTTCCCTCCCCTTTTTTGGAGACTGAAGGAAGGAGAAGAGGAGCGATAGGGAAGGAGGGGAGAGAGGATTTGCAGCAATGGGTCCATTCCCACAGATTTCAATGTGGAGTTAAGGAGCCGAGACCTCCCCCACCTGCCCTCTTGTGTGCCTCAGGCACCAGGTTACACACACCCTCTGGCTTCCAGTGAGGGCTTCTTGGAGAAGCAACCAGCTCCCCGCAGCCAGTCTTGGTCAGTCCTGAGCTAGGGCATTCCACAGTAAAGGAGTGACATCACCTGTCTGAAAAGCATAAGGAGCCCCCCACGTGATGGTGCTGACGGGGCCACATCCTGGGTACCAGGCCAACGAGTATCTCCAGATAAGTGTTTCTGGCTGGCAAGCAGGCTGGCATTTGGATTGAAGTCCTGCACAAACTGCCATGGCCAGAGCCTGCAAGGCAGAGCCTGTACAGAGCAGCCCAAGAGCTGGGCATGTGCTGGGCCTGGGTGGACGTGGAGGCCATGCCATGGGGCGTGGGGGACCCTGCTCACAGCTCACCTCGTGGTCGCCCAGCACTGACCCACCCACCTTACCCTCCTACCCACCACTCTGTGAACTCATCTGCCACAAATCTCTACCCACTGTCGGAAGCCCTCGGCCCACACGGACTCCTGGCCTTGGGATGCTTTGGGTTGCACCAGGGCTGCAGAGCCTGGGTCGCTCACTGTCCAACTCTCCTGGGGCGATGTGGGCCCCGCCCTGCGTCCCAGCAGTAGCATTTCTGCAGCAGATGTGGGGATATTCACAGGAAGAGGGACACGTCCAAGTCCATACACAGTTGGTTTTGCCGCCAAGTGGATGACAAAAATACCTTGCTGTGTGGGGCCGCTTGGAGGTGGGAACAGTGAGCGTGTAGACCTGTCCTGCTGTTACCTTGGTTAACACCTTGAGGTGGAGTCTGGGAAACCCCGGTGCACATGGGCTCCAGAACCGCTCCCCTTTCTGACACCAGAGCCCATTTCCCAGTGGAACCCCAGAGCAGCAACTCGGGCTCTTGCTCACCTGTGTGGCTTTGTGTGCGGCTTCCTGCCGGTGAGCAGAGATGTGGCGTGGGGCTGAGTGTGGCCCGCCGGTAATCCAGCTGCCTGCCTCCTTCCCTGCCTGAGCGTGGAGGCTGCCTCTGCACGATGAAGGCTGTCACTTGGTGTGGTTCTTACAGCTGTGTGCCCATTCCACTGATCGTGGCCTGCCTGCAGGAAGCTACAGGAATGGCTTTGCCTTTAAACCTGCTGACCGCCCCGGCCTCCCTTACCCACGATGAGATGCCGAGAGCTGAGCTGTCCCGCTCGTGACTAACTCGCCACTGCCTGCAACCTGCTCTGCTGCCTGCCTCACCCCCACCCTGCTGTGCTGCCTGCAGGCCTCCCCTTTCACGAGGACCTGGGCTGTGCCCAGGCAGTCCCCTGTGTCGCTGAGGCCTGTCCTGCTACCGCACGGCCTCCAGAGCTCCCCTCGGCCCCTTGACCCGCATGAACCGGCTTCCGCTGGTGATTCAGGCCCCTTCTGTCCCTTCCTGGACCTCAGCGCAGGCCCTGGGGCTGGCAGGTGAGCACCCAGCACCCCCCGCTAACTGCTTGGCCCTGCTGCTTCAGGCTTACGAGAGCGCGTGCGACATGGCCGAGGCGTGAGGCCGCCACCAGGAGCTTTGCATCCACCTGTGTGTGGTGCCGGCCACGATTAGCAACAATGTCCCGGGCACAGAAATAAGCCTGGGCGCTGACACTGGCCTGAATGCTGTTGTCCAGGTAAGAGAACCCAGTTTCCTCCCATTGCTTTCTTTCATTTATTTTAGCAATTTGTTTTTTCTGTGCTAAGAATGAGCCAGATTTATTATTACTCTTCTCCACCCACCCCCACTCTTTATTAGCTTGACTTTATGTCGATCACACTGGCCAGAACAGGGTAAATTTTTTAGCTTCTCTGCCTTAGGGAGAATCTGTCTTTACTGACTAAAAGTGAGATGATATATTCAGTTCTAGGGGTCATGTTTCTATCCCACCTAGACTAGGGGAGCGGTGAGCACCATTTCTCTGGAGCCTGCCTCTCCTGCCTGCATTGACTAGCGAGGCTGCAGGGCCAGCTGTGGGAGCCTGCAGGAAGGGGTTTGAGTGCGTGGTACGTAAGAGCTCTGGGACACAGCCGTGTCCACTGGGGGCCGCTGCCTGGAACCACAGCCTTCCTGGTGAGATGAGAGGTTCTTGAGAGAGCTGCAATCAAGTCCTCCTGGGCAGGCAGCTTCACCAACATGTGCTATGGGAGGAGTGGATCCTGCTGGTGATGGGCGTGGTGCTGACAGCCACATGGTAGCCCCTCAGGTCCCTGATAAGCTGACCCACCTCTATGGTCATGAGCTGGACATGAGGACCTGTGGGAGTTTCACAGGCCTTTGCTGCGGAGAGGGTCCTCACTCAGCTGCAGACGGGACGGTGGCCACCTTGGCAAGTAGGGTCACATCAGTGGCTTGTCCGCCTTGTGCCTTCTGAAGAGCAGCCGCTGTCCTTTACCTTAGATCTTCACGTCCAAACCACCTCCGGAGTTTGCGGTGAAAACTCCCAGCCCTGTTGGAGACTCCTTAGTTCAGCTTGGCACAGAACCTCGGAAAACAGCAGTTCTGTTCCGGGTTCAGCCTCCTGTGCCTCCTACTTGAGCTGAGGGCCATCTCTCTCCTGGGCTTCTCCTTGTCGTGTTCCCTGGTGCTGTGCTGGCCTTGCAGAGGCTGGCCCAGGCTCGTTCCCTGGACTTTCTTGGGCCCCGTGCTTGTCCCCTGTTCATTGAATGCCGTTAGGTTCGGGCCATCGCTGGCTTAGCTCTCCTTTAGCACCTTGTAGATGTCCACACATGCTTCCACCCTCGCACCCCACACGTGGCGCAGCACAACCCCGGCCAGCGGCTGTGCTTTGCTGCGGGTCCCTTGCTGTAGCAGGGACGGGACCCCCACCCCCTGCCCTGTCTGGCCACCGACTTCAGTAGAGGCTCGGCTGCCGTGAGGGATAGCAGTCATGGGAAAACTGGCCTCCCTGCAGATTCACAGAGCAAAGTGGTTCTCACAGAGAAGTCAGTGGCTTTTTTCTACCTTAACGCTGTAGCAAACGCCACCTTATCTTTCACCACCAATTTATAGTTCTTTACACCCACGGAGCAACGTGCCGGTGATGTTTGAACTGTAGCCTGGGCTCTCGCTCCCATGGGACTCCTTAGGGAATTTCCTAGCAGGATCGTGTGTGTGCCCTTGCAGGGGGTTGTGTCTGCCAGGCACATCCCATTGTGTGGCAAGAATGGCTGAGGTCACAGGCTCTGCCTGACGAGTGCGGCTCACAGCTGCTGTCCACACAGGGCCACGCTTGGGATCGGCTTTTTTCTTGTCAGTGCTACTTTGACTAATTGCCTGAGGCACGGCTGGAGTGACTTGCTATTTTTAGAGGCTAATTCAGGCTTCAGATGCCATCTAGGTAATGAGGAGAGAGTTCAGGAAAGCTGTATCTAAGCTCCAGCAAAGGCGGGTTCTTCCATCCCAGCTTTCACTGCGTTTACAATGAGAGGAGCACACGGTCGGGGGCGTGGCTCAGGTGTCAGGGCTGCGCTGTTCCACGCACCCACAGCAGCAACCTGGCGGGAGCAGAACTCAGACACTCTCGGGCACAAATCAGCCTCTTGGGAGAGCTGTTTTGCCTGCGGAATTCTTTTGCCATTAAGTGGTTGATGTCATTCTTTGAATGAGTGACAGTAATTCCCCACCTCAGGGTGGGCTGCGGGGGAGATTCAGTTGGAAAAATAACCCATGAGGCTTTGTGCCTCTGGGGGTCCTGACGCCCCACCCACATTTTCCTTCCCATGCCCAGGATTCTCTAACACCAAGGGCAAGTCTTAAAGCCTTATGGCATCTTAAGTCTTAGATCGCAATTAGAGAGAGAGCCGGTACAGGTGGAACAGTGACACCCTCAGAATTCTGCACTGGCCCTTCAAGAAGGCAGTTGTGGGCTCTTTGGACCCTTGACGGGCTTCTGTCCTCTGTCCTTCCTAAGCACAAAGACAGGAATTCTTCCCATTGCCTGTTTCTCTCCCCACCTCGGCTTCTACACAATGCAAAGTGGCCCGCTAACTAGAGCCCGTGTTCAGTTTTGAATACATCAACCAATTATTTTGGGAGAAAAAGAATCTGTCAAACGAAGTATAGGTTGGAATGGTTTAATCAAGCCTGTGTTTATTCAACAAAGTGCGCTTTTAAATTTCATCCGAGGCACTCAAGTGAACATTTCCCAGTGGGTGTTAAACTTTCGTGCACAGACTCTCATATGGCTCCCAGTCTCAAGTCCACACCCCCACTTCATGCTTTTACTCTTGGCTGAGTCCCATGGAGGCCGGTTAGGGAATCCTGCAGGATCAGCCCTTGACCTGGACAGACGGATGGACAGACGACTGGCTGGGGAATACTGTGCTTATGTCATTCAGTGACAAGTATTTCTTGAGCGCCTGCTGTTTGGGCTCGGCCGGGTCCTGCTGATGGTGCAGTGGTGTGAGCCCAGCCCACCGTTCCTGCCCTCATGGAATTTGCAGCCTAGTGAGGACTGCAAGTCAAATAACCACGAGGTAACTGCAGGGAGAGACACCGGGGTGATTTCTATGAAGAGAGAACATGAGGTGCCCCGAGAGCCCATGACAGAGGGAACTTTGCGGTCCTAGAAACCAGGCGGTGTTTTCCTGAGGAAATGGCATTTCCCTCTGGGTCAGAGCTGAGGAAGGTGCCTGTGTGTGTCCCGTGGCCGCTGTGACCCTGACCATACACCTGGGGCTGGAAAATAATACTCCCTCTCCCACAGCTCTGGAGGGCAGGAGCCATGGACTGAGACCGGAGTGTTTGCTCCAGGAGAGTCCCTCGTGGCCCATTCAGGTGCCCAGAGCTGCGGGCCTTGCACGCCTTGTTCCCTGGCGCCGCCTCCTCCCATGTGGGTGTGCAGCATCCTGCTCCAGGGCCTTCAGCCTCTGCACCCCTCATCTGCCGATGCAGGTCGTGGCACTTAGGGCCCACCTGGGTAGTCATCAGAATTCACCTTTATCACCGCATGAGGGAACAGTCCCAGGTTGCAGGGATTGGGACCGGGATTCCTTTGGGGGTCGCTCTCCCGCCCACCACTGTGCCTGAATGTGACGCACACGGCGGCCAGCGTATCCAGAGGCCCCAGGAGGACCTGGGGTGGCTGGAGCTACAGTGGGACCTGGTGTCAGAACCAGGCGAAGCAGGGATTCTCGAGAAAGGCTTGACGTGTACTTGAAGTGAGCAAAGGGTTTTGAATGACTGGATCAGATTTATGTTTTTTATAGATGGGTCTCCAGTCTGTGTGAACAGATTGGAGGGTGCCGGGGTGGGAGCTGAGGCACAGGTAGAGGCCCCGCGAGGTGGGGTCCAATAGCCATCCCCTCTCCCCTCCTTGGCTATTGGGAGCCATGGTGGACTCATAGCCTGTTTAAGATATTGTGAGTAATATCGTCTCCCCCTCTGGAAATAATGAACTCTTTCACAGACGGGTGTACACCTTCAGTGTATTGCTCAGGGAACAGTGATATAATTAATTATTAAACGTCAAGAATCGATTGTAATAATTATCAGTAATACTATCAATTAAAATTTTACCATTAATATGGATAATTATTTTAAATAGATGATGTCAAATTACCGTTTAATAATTATATCATTTATTAATGTTACTAATTTTTAATATTATCGTTTTTTGCCAGCATCACTCAGTATTGATTTAAGATTAATTGTTGATATCTTTATTTTATTAATAGTGTTAATATTAATACTCATCGTTAATATTTTTAATCAGTATTAATATTTAGTATCTTTATTGTCATTATTAATCTCGATGATTAACATTAATTTGTATTATATTTATTAATATTAATAATAGACTTGTTCCTCATATGCGGTGGGTAGAAGATGATATTCCTCCCAATATCGCAGAAAGTGTACATTCCTCTATGATGTTTTTCCTAATAACCAAGGGATAGAAGATGATATTATTGAAACTACCGCAGTGTGTGTACATCCTTTCGATCATCTTGTTCCTTCTATCCAGGGTACGAGAGGATGATATTACTCCCAATATCGCAAGGGACCTGGACCTCCACTGTGATATTTTCCCTCACATCCAGCCGGGGAGAGGAAGATATTACCCCTCATATCACAGGGGTGTACATCACCTTGTGATGTTGTTCTGTATATCCTGGGATGGAGAAGATAATACTAATGGCAATATCGCAGGGGTTTTACACACCCACTATGCTATTGTTCCGAACAACATGGTATGACTCCCAGTATCACAGGAGGGGTACATCCTCCTGTGATATTGTTTCTTATATTCAAGGGGAGAGAATGATATTACTCCCAATATCGCAGGGGTTGCACACACCTCCTGCGACATTGTTCCTAATATCCCGAAGAGGAGAGCATAATATTACTCTCAATATCTCAGCGGGTGTACACCTCGTTTGTAATATTTTTCATAATATCCAAGATGGGAGAGGATGATAAGACTCCCAATAGGCCAAGAAGTGTACATCCGCCTGTGATATAGTTCCTAACATCCAGGTGGGGATAGGATGGTATTACTGCCCAAATCGCGCGAGTTATAAAACCCCTTCGATATTTAGTCTACGATCCTGTGGGGAGGGGATGATATTACTCCCAATATCAAAGGAGGTATACACCCCCTTGAGACACTGCACCCAATATCCACGTTGGGTGACGATGACAATATGCCCAATATCGCAAGGGATGTACACAAACCCTGGGATATTGTTCCTTATATCTAGAGTGGGAGAAGACACTATTACTTCCAATAACACAGGGACTGTGGCTGTGCACCCTTCCTGTGATATTATTCTTAATATCCTAGGCAAGAGAGGATGATACTACACCCAATATCGCAGGGGGAGTAAACCCACCCCGTGATGTTGTTCTTAATGTACTCAACCTCCCACCTCCATGGATATCGTTTCTAATATCCAGGGGAAGAGAGGATAACATTATGCCCAATATTGCAGGGGAGTGTGCACACCCTCTCTGATGTTGTTCCTAGTATCCAAAGGTAGAGACAATGATGTTACTGGCCATATCGCAGGGGGTGTACACCCTTCTGTGATATCATTTTTGACATTCAGTGGGGGAGAGGATAACATGAATCCCAATATCGCTGAAGGTGTACAGACCCCTGTGCTGTAGTTTCTAATGTACAGGGATGAGACAAGAATATTGCTCTCAATATCACCGGGGGTGTAACCACCCTGCCCCCTGTATGTTGTTCCTGATATGCAGTGGGGTGGAGGCTGATAGTACTCCCAATATCCCAGAAGGTGCACACACACCTGTGATATAGTTCCTAATATTCAGCGGGAAAGAGGCTGATTTTACTTTCGATATCGCAGTGGGTTTACACCGCCCCCAACCCCGGGGTATCTTTCCTAATATCCAGGCGGGAAGAGGATGACATGGCTGACAATATCGAAGGGGGTGGACACCTCTACTGTGATATGGTTCCTGATATCCGGGGGGTGAATGGATGATATGACTCCCAATAACGTAAGAACCGTACAGCCACCCTGGGATTTTGTTCTTAATAACCACAGCGGAGAGAGGATATTACTACCAACATTGCAAGGGGTGTACCCCCCTCCTGTGATACTGTTTCTTATATCCAGGAAAGAAGATGGTATTACTACCAATATTGAAGAGATATACAACCCCTATGGGATATTGTTCTAAAGATACAGGTTGAAAGAGGATGAGACTCCATCCAATATAACAAGGGGTGTACACACCTCCTGTGATGTGAATCGTAAAACCTAGGAGAGAATGACATTGCTTCCAAAAACACACGGGGTGTACACCCACCCTGTGACTTCGTTCCTGTCATCTAAAGGAAGAGATGATGATACTAGTCCCACTACTGGAGAAGGTACACACCCCTCTGGGATATTGTTCCTCATAACTTGTGGGGGAGAGCATGATATTATTTCCAGTACGACAGTGGCTTGACACCCAGTCTGTGATATTGGTTCTGCACACCAAATCTGTGCCCCTCATTTCCCATGCATTCTCTCCACACTTTTGGAACCTCGGGGGAGGCTTTGTCTTTGGTTACAGATGAAGAGACGAAGGGTCTGAGAGGTTAAGCAAGTTTGTTACTGGAAAGCAGTTCCGATCCAGACCCCAAGAGAGGTTTCTTGGATCTCACGTAAGAAAGAATTCCGGGCGAGTCCATAAAGTGAAAGCAAGTTTATTAGGAAAGAAAAGGAATAGAAGAATGGCTACTCTGGCCAGGCGTAGTGGCTCACTCCTGTAATCCTATAACTTTGGGATGCCGAGGCAGGTGGATCACCTGAGGTGAGAAGTTCGAGACCAGCCTGTTCCAACATGGCAAAACCCTGTCGCCACTAAAATACAAAACATTAACTGGGCGTGGTGGCAGGTGCCTGTAATCCCAGCTACTAGGAAGGCTGAGGCAGGAGAATCACTTGAACCCAGGAGGTGGAGGTTGTAGTGAGCCAAGATCACGCCACTGCATTCCAGTTCAGCCAATAGAGCGGGACTCCATCTCAAAGAAAAGAAAGAAAAAAAGAATGGCTGCTCCATAGGCAGAGTGGCCCCAAAGGCTGCTGGTTGCCCATTTTCATGGTTATTTCTTGATCATACGCTAAACAAGGGTTGGACTATTCATGAGTGTTCCAGGAAAGGGGTGGGCAATTCGCAGAACTGAGAATTTATGCCCTCCCTTCTGAGACCACGTAGGGTAACCTCCAGATGTTGCCATGGCATCTGTAAACTGTCGCAGCGCTGGTGGGAGTGTCTTATAGCAGCTAATGCATTATAATTAGCATATAATGAGCCGTGAGGAGAATCAGAGGTCACTCTCGTGGCCATCTTGGGTTTGGTGAGCTTTGGCGGACTTTACTGCAACGTGCTTTATCAGCAAGGTCTTTATGACCTGTATCTTGTGCCGACCTCCTATCTCATCCTGTGACTAAGAATGCCTAGCCTCCTGGGAATGCGACCCAGCAGGTCTCAGCCTCCCTTTACCCAGCCCCCATTCAAGATGGAGTCGCTCTGGTTCACGTGCCTCTGACAAGTTGGCCTGGGTTGAGTGTTCCCTAGTGTGTGGTTGTTGGAGCTGTTCCTAGGAGTAAGAGGTATTGCCAGTAGGAAACAGGTCTCTGTTAGCCCGGGGGCTGGCACTCTGCACCAGTATGTCGGCCTCATTTTAGTGGTGACAAAACTGGGGCTCAGAGACATCAACTCCCTCATCCCGACCCCCAGACTGTCAGTGGTGGGCTGGGGTTTGAATGTGGGGCTTGAAGACCCATCATCTCCTCTGGTCCCCCAGTCTCTTCTGCCCAAGAGGAACAGGATCCCAGGATCCAGGCCCCTCATGGCACCAGCCAGGGTGGGTGGAGATGGGGAGGCAGAGTTCCAAAGCCCCCCGGACTCTGAGGCAGGTCGGGGACCAAGAGCAACCCGGACCTACGGGCCCCACCCCGAGAAGAATGGCTGCAGGCCCGGCCCAGCGGGCAGGAGGTCTGTGTCCTCACTCAACGTGACGGCGCTTCCGGCTGCTCCAGCCAGGCCGTGCTGTCTTCAAGTTTCCAATCATGCGGCCTCCTCTCCAATTCCCAAACCCAACCCACAGAGACAGCGATCTGGGGTCTTCGTGAGGTTTGTCAGCAGCTCTGACCCGCTGCTTCCCACCAGCCCCGCGGCCGGTTCTGGAAAGCTCTCTGCTGCCCCCTGCTGGGGAGGCTCAGGGTAGGGCTCTGGCTGCAAGCATGGGGTCCCAGAACCTCCTGGCTCTGTCACCTCTGCTGGGTGGAAAACCAACCCAGGATTGAACCAGCAGATGGGTGCCTGATTCCTTATTATCAGAGCTCCGCCCACTGGCAAGTCTCTCTCGGGGCCTCAGTTTCCCCTTCCATTAAACGAGGGGCTTGGGGGATCCCAAGGAGGGGTAACTGCTTAGTGAGGATGGGAGGTTTCTTCTGGGGAGATGAATACATTTTGAAACTAGATGGCGTGAGTGGTTGCACAGGACTGTGAATGCACAAATGCCACCACATTATTCGCGTTGAAATAGTTGCATGCGATGTGAAAGTCACCTCATTTGAAGTGTTTAAAAGAGGGGCCTGGGAGAGTGCAGTGTACGTGAGAATCACGTGGGACACCCATAGTCTCTGAACCTCTGTTTTCTTGTGTAAACTGGCAAATAGACCGTGTGAACTGTATTCCCTGGGGCCAAGAGATTCCAAGAAGGAAAACCTGGGATTCCTGGCTCTGGGATGAGGTCCGGGGGCCAGAAGGGGAGGGGCATGTGGGGATGGCTGGGGTCAGCCCAGATAAGGCTTTCAATACTGGGTAGCAGCGTCTACACAGGTGGAAATCCCTGCATCTCACTTCCCGCAGGGCTGACCAGTGGCCAGAGGTGGGACTGGCCAGGCTCGGCCCAACCAAGTCTGGGAGCAGAGGAGACTAAGTGAGGGATCCCCGTCGCCACCCTCACTGGCCTGTGGCTCTCCTGACACCACAAGAGAGCTCCAGGAGCTGACCTTGGGTCCTAATGGGGGACACCTTCCTCGCTGCAGGCTGGCAGGGTGGTGTGGTGGTCAGTGTACTGGGCTCTTCGTTTCCACCCCTACCTGCTGTGTGACGGTGGGCCAGACACCTAACCTCTCTGTGCCTCTATTTCTTCAATGGAGCCCCCACATTTGGGCATAGTGGCCTGAAGGTTAAAGGCAAGGGCAGTACGAGACCTGCAGTAAAAGCTCTGAGCAGGGAGAGCAGGGAGCTGCCCAGGGAGTTCCACCACCATCTCCCCTCTGGCCGCCGAGGAAACCGAGGCTCATGGTGACCTGGCCCAGGTCTGTTGGACTCAGGGTCCTTCTCATCCCCAAGATCAGAGGGCTGCCACAAGGGAAGGAGCTGGCCCCTAGACCCAGCCCAGGAAGCACACAGGGAAGGATGCCCTGGGGACTTCGGTATGTTATTGCAAAAAAAAATTTATTGCTATATGAACCCTGCTTTCATTCCTCCATTTCCCAGAAAATGAGCCATGGGAGACACCAGGAGAGGCAGGAGACCATCCTCCTTGCACAATACCCACTCCCTTGGATGCTGTCCTCAGCGAGGGTGGCTGGGGTCAACCAAGGGGCCCACCCGCAGTGTGGCAGAGGAGGTAGGTTGACCCTGTGGACGTTGAGCTCGGTGGCAAAGGTCCTGGCCTTCTGGTAGAAGAAGAGCGACTTCTCGCGGTCCAGGAGGAAGTTGTGGGAGATGGTGGCCAGCCGCGTATAGATCTTCAGCTGTGCCTTCTTGTTGCCCAGGTCCACGGCAGCTGCCAGTGCCAGCTGGTAGTACCCGGCTGCATCAAATGGGTTCTGAAGGGGACAGGCCATGCTCAGCAAAAGGGGGACTCGGAGCCCATCTTCCCAGAGGCCATTCCTGTCTCCAGGTCATTCCACATGTCCAGCCAATGCTGGCTCACCCCATGAACCCTGAAGCCTGTGACACTGCTGTGGTCTCAGCTGCAGGAGGTGGGGACGACCCTGATACCCCTGGAAGCCTTCCTGACTGTCCCTACACCCCACTCACCCCAAGCCTCCTGCCCCAGTGCCACCCTCTCTGCAGGCAGTGGCTGCTTTCCCCATGGGCTGAGGTCAGGGCAGATCGTGCCTGCTCTGAGAGTTCCATGCAGGACCCGTGGCTCCAAGCCACAGCAGGGGCACAGTGTTGAGTGACCCAGGCTCCCTTCTGGCCCCTGTCCATGCTGACCATTTCCAGGCCCTCCAGGGGCCAGGCAGAAAACCATCTCACAGGTGTCCACTCTGGCAATGTTCCCTGAAATATTGACGGAGTGTGACTCCCCAGACATCCACTCTCATTGTCAATGCATCTTTGGCTCAAACTCACCATCGCTGGGATGGGATGCCGTCTCCCAGACCTCCTCCTTGACCCTCCCATCCCCCACCCGGCTTCTCCCCAGGCTCCTCCTCCACATGGGGGTCACCTAAGGGACCTCTCTAAGACCCATGCCTGGCCTGTCCCTCTTTACCATCTCAAGATGGCTCCCAATGACAAAGTCCAAGATGCAGCAGTCCATTCCCTCACTGTCCCACCCCACACACAGAGCAGGGGCGTGAGAAGGCCCCAAGTCACCGCCACTGCTCATCCAATGCCCCCAGCCCAGCCGAACACTGGACTCTGTGCTGGGTGCGTGGCTGAGCCTAACGTCCTTGCTCCCAGTCTGAGGGCCTTGGGAGTGAACACTGACCACACAGGGTGGTCCGGGCTGTGGCAGAGGGAAGCCCAGGAGGTCCCAGACTCAGCCAGGGGTGAAAGGCAAAGGCTTCCTGAAGGGGTGGGGACTTCCCAACTAAACAGGAAGGAGCCAGCCAAAGCATATGTCTCTACATGTGCCTGTGTGTACGTGTCCCTGTGTGTGTGCGCGCACCTGTGTGTGCCTGTGCCTGTGTGCATTTTCATCTGCCTGTAGTGTGTACAGCAGCTACTGAGTGGCAGGCTGAGCCAGGACACACCTAATCCACCCTATTCCAGGGCTCACTCTCATGTGTAGACTAAAGGGGACACCATTTTAGAGGCAGTTGGCAAAGATGCCCATTTACCCCTGCTTCTCTGCCAACCTTCCAGGTCCCATCCAGCCCGGCTTTTTCTCCCACTCCTCTGGGCCCTGGGTCCAGAGCCTCCTATACAAGGAGGAGGGTGTAGCCTTGGAAAGACAGCCGCCCTTGGGGAATTCCAAGGGGGCCTCCCTGTGGGAAGCTGGCCTGCGCTGACAGCATACTCACGATGAGGCCCAGAGGGCTGTGCATGGGAAGGAGGTGAAGGAGGCCACTGTCCCCCGACCCCAACCATGGACTTTGGCCTCTCAGGTACTACTTGGCGCTTTCCTTTCTCCTGGACAGGCGGAGTGGGCGGCAGGCTTGACCAAGAGAGAGAAAGGCCTCTTCTGGGAGGCCCGTCCCCCTGGGTCCCAGGCAAGCCCCTGAGCAGTGAGCAGCGTCCCCCTAGGCCTGACACCTGGCACCTCCATGTCTGGCTGGGACTTGGGAGGCCACAGGGACCACATCTGACCACCAGGTGTCACCAGCACTGGGCTGAGGCATATCGGGCCGCTGTAGGCCTGCAGTGGGGGATACAGGGCAGGGTCTTAGGGCTGCCCCGCTCCTCAAGTTGTTCTAAGGCCTCCAAGATCTCGGCCCCTGGACTGGAGTGCCCTGGCCCCTCAGCCCATAACGAGTACTGACGCGGTGCCGGTGTGATGCTAAGGAAGGGCGGTGCCTGCTGGGCAGAGGGGTAGAGACACCCCAGGTCTGAGTCTGCCAGTCCCAGCTCTCCAGCCCTGCAAGGCTGGGGCAGACAGAGCACAGCACGTCCCCTCCAGACACACCCGACCCAGCAAGGCCTCAGCCTGGCTGGCTGGGGCCCCGCCCCACTGCACCTGCCCTGAGCTGGGGTTTCCCTGTTTGTGAACCCAATGGTAAGATACTGGTCCCACCCCACCCTTCCTGGGTGATGTGAAGATTCAAGGTGTCTCGGGACTCCAGGAAGGAGTTGCTCCGTGCAGGCTGGCACCCTGCGCAGGCTTCCTAGAGGAGGTGCCAGGATTTGGGTTGGATCTTGCAACGTGGATTCAATGTGAGGATGATGCTGTCCTCCGAAATGTCCTTCTCCCGACCCTATTTTCTTTGTTAAATGCACCTTGACACTTGACTGTCAAGACTCAGCTTTGATGTCACCTCCTCCAGGAGGGCCTCCCTGACTACAATCCTCCTTCTTAACCCAGAGGCCACCATTGCCCACTCATGTGTCAGCCTCCCTGGCTGAGACTGAGTTCCTGAGGGTGGGGCCTGGCCATCTTGGGAGCTGAATTGTATCTGCTAACCTTGCTGGCTCCTCCAGCCGGGCATAGAGCTCCAGGGCGGCCACTGGGCCATTTCTAAGGAAGGCTGGAACCCAGGCCTCGGGTCTGGGTGGAGATCCCACTCCAAGGGGACTGGGAACACCCCGAGCCCTGCCCCTCCCTCCCACCTTCAGGTCATAGAAGATGATGTCACGGAGCATCAGGTACACCTTCACGTAGTAGAGGGTCTCCTCGTCGAACCCCAGTGGCAAGTTGCAGAGCTACAGGGTCTTGAGGTAGAAGTGCTCCGCCAGCTTGTCATGGCCCAGCCGGTGGCAGGCCACGCGCTCATTCAGCCGGTCCCCTGGGGTGCAGGCCAAAGGGGCAGGTGTGAGGACGTGGCTCCCTGGGGCAGGCAGGGCACAGGCCCCTCAGGAGCAGGTATACAGACCCCAGGCAGCACTCGTGGCTTGCCTCCAGGCACCTGTGGTCACCTGGGCAGCTCTGGCCATTCCCTTCTGGGTTCCCAGACTCACTTTCCCGTCTGGAAAGCAGAATTAATAAGGCCTGCCCCTGTCTACTGTGAGGCTTTGGCAAAGTCGGACCTGGATGGCCCAGCTCTGTGTCTACACATAGCCACCTGCCTCTGCTCACTGGTTTTAACCAGGGGAGCCCATGCAGTTCAGGTGCTCCCGGGTACCCCAGCTGCAGGCAACCCACAGATGTGACATCTGACTCCTCCTGGGTGTGTCACGATCAGATCCCCCTACCTTGGGAAGTCAGCTGCACACCTACTGTGTACTGGTCCACAGGACACAAGGCACTGGCACATGTGGCCTGCCTAGGGTTCGCTGTCTCTGGAGGGGGACAGACGACCCTGGCACAGCACCAGGGGATGCCCGGCCTTAAGGGGCAGACTGCTGGAAGGGGAACTGGGATTTTATCAGCCAGAGAGCCGTGTGGTTGATGACGGTGGGAAAGGCACAAGACAAAGGGAATATGCCACTCAGCCTGGCACATACAGGGACCAACGAGATGCCTGGCATGTCTAGAAGGCAGAGGGCACACTGGGCGGCCCTTGTGGTCAGCAGCGGGAACAGGCAGAGGAAGCAGAGCTCAGTCAGGCAGGGAACTCTGCACTGCGTGAGAGACCTCGGGCTGTTCCTCACAGCCGGACGGGGAAGCCAGTTGGGCAGATCTGCCTGCCTGGACAGGAGACCAGGAAAATCCAGCAGCTGTTTCAGCTCCTGGCCTGCAGACCCAGAGGCTGGGCTCTGGCAAAGTGTGGGTCCTGGCAGGGTGGGGGCTCAGGGGACGTACCCAGAGTGATGCTGAGTGCTAGGACCATGTGGGCAACCTCCAAGCCCTCCTGTGGCTTCTCCATTGTGACCAGGAGTGCCACCAGCTTGCTGCACAGCTGTAGCTGCGGCTCCACCCTGCGGTTGTCCGTAGTCACTGCCAGGGGCAGGGCCTGGTCCTACCACACAGGCAGGTGGGGTCAGGTTTCCCACAGCACCCACCTTGCGCAGAGTCCTCGTCAGAGCTCAAACATGTGCTTGGAGCTTCCCACACCCCAGCTACTCCTGCACCTCGACACAGCTCTGTGCTGTGGGATAACACATAGTTCAGACACCCAAGTTGGGGGCTGAAGAGTCACCTGAGGCCCATCCAGCTACTCCCGACAGCCTCAAACCAGCCTCTCCCACCTGAGCACTGGGGGTCTGACTGGGGGGAGCCAACCTCCTCTCTGCTCTAGAAACACCACACTGATCTGTGCCCAGGGCTGAGCCACACTGTGAGCTCAGAGGAAAGGAGAAGTCGTCCCACTTCGGGGTACATGCAGACCTGGGCCTCCCACTGATATGCTGTGTGTCCTTTGACATGTCCCTGTGCCTCTCTGAGCCTCAGTTTCCTCATCTGGAAGATGGGGACAGGACTTCCCACTCATGGTTGCTTGAGGTCATCAGGTACAAGGGTAGAGCAATTGTCACGTCCAGGCTCCGAGCGTTTTTCCCGGGCAGCGGCATGGTCATATGCCTCAGACCACCAGGTGCCCCACTGAGGCCCACCCACATCAGCCCACAGGCCAGCTCACTCGGTAGAAGGACATGCCTTCCTCCTGCTCCCAGGGCCCATTGAAGAAGATGTCTCCAACTGCCTCCAACAGCTCCAGCCCCAGGTTGGGGTCGCCTGTGTGCACGTCCACATTCTGTGCCACCTGAAAGGAGACAGAAGTTCGCTCCAGACCCACACCTAGCAACGTGGCTACGCGCACCTTTGCCAGCCTCTTTTCTCCCACACACTACAGGTACACCTGAGCATTTTTCAGACCCTGTGCATGGAGGCTGCCCCCACCACTGGCATGAGGACAATGAACTGATGCACCTGAGTGCCAGGAGGTGACTGAGCAGCTGCAGCCCAGGAGCCCGACACCTGTGAATCCTACCACCAGGGGTAGCCCTAGCCTACTCCCCCTGCACTCAAACCAGTCTCCGTGGCCCCTAAATTGCTGGGAGCCCAGCCCCTGTCTCCTTTCTGCGTTGTCACATCCCTGCCACATCAGCAGTGTTTCAGTGTTTGTGGGTGGGCCTGGTCCCCTCTTGGCCATGAGCTCTTGATCCCTCTCCTCAGCTCAAGGAGGTATACAGCAGGTGCTCAATAATGAAAGCTTCACCAGGCTCCTGGGCTTCACAATTTGTACCAGATCACACAGTGTTTCGGAAAGCCTCTGAAAACAGCCACTATGATAGATTCATTTTGTAAGGAGGTGTGCCACGTGTCGCTTGGAGCAAGTTCTTCTGTGTGTTAACTGAGTGGTCACATTATTTGAGGATGTGCTGTATACCAGCAAGTGCTGTGCACTGTGAGGGGCCGTGCCTCTGCCCTCAGGGAGAAGATGCTGGCCACCGGAGGAGGATGTGAGGGAACCAGTTGGAGGGAGGGAAAAGGCACACAACAGGTGCTCAGCAGTGGCTTAGGAATGAGTGGATGGATGGATGAATGGATGACGAGATGAAGACACATGGATGGATGGAAGGGTGTGTGGATAGATGAATGCTTGGATGGATGGATGGATGAATGGATGGATGGGTGGGTGGGTGGAATGATGTGTGTATGTATGGGTGGGTAGATAATGTATGGATGGGTGGAGGGTAGATGATGTATGTACATGTGGATGGATAGATGGTGGACAGACGAATGTATGGATAAACAAATGGACAGATAGATGAATGGAGGGATGCATTAATAGGTAGATTGGTGGGTGGGTGGATGGACGAACGGTGAATGGATGGATGGGTGAGAGGATGGATGAATGGAAGGATCAATTGGTAGGTGGATGAATGATGGATGGATGATGGATGGATGAACAGGTGAATGGATGGATGATGGAAGGATGAACGGACGAACAGATGGATGGATGGTGGCTGAATGAATGGATGATAAAGGGACGGATGGATGAACAGGTGAATGGATGGATGGATGGAAGGATGAGCAGGCGAGTGGATGGATGATGGATGATGGATGGATAGAAGAATGAACAGGTAAATAGGTGATGGAAGGATGAACGGATGGGTGGATGGACAGGTGAATGGATGGATAGACGGGTGAATAGATGGATGATAAAAGGATGGATGAATGATGGATGGATGATGGATGGATGGAAGGATGGACAGGTAAATAGATGATGGAAGGGTGAATGGATGGGTGGATGGACAGAGAGTGAACAGCACAGGAGTCCTCCTGCATCCCTTGCCACTCACCTGGATGTACAGGTCCACCAGCTCGCTCTGCCGCAGGAGGTAATAGATCTTCCCTGCTTGCAGCCAGGCATGTGCCTCCTCTCTCCTCTGGAGGTCAATGAAAATCCCCAGACTTCGTTTGGTGTAGTCCAGAGAGGATTTGTAGGCCCTGGAATCACTGGAATCAGACACAGGTGTCAGAACAAGGGCTCTCATCCTCCTGGAACCAGTCTGCCTCCTCCCGTGGGTCTGGTGACAGATGAATCTGGCATGTGGGGACTGGGAACGGCCCTCTTGTGTGTGCAGTGTTCTGCCCTTCCCAGGCTGCTGGGATGGCCAGAGTGAACACACACGGCATGGAAAAGATGAAGGACATCCTTCTGAGGGAATCGAGCATCATGCTGCCCTGTGGCAGGAGGAGTGTGCTAGTCCATCTCCCCTGCCTCCCAGTCATGGCCTGTGTCTCCTCCAGACGCACCAGGAGCCGTTAGTGTTCAGAGGCTATCTAGGCCGATGGTTCTCAAGGTGTGCAGGCATCACAGTCACCCGGAGGCCTGTCCTTATAGCTTGCTGGCCCTGCCCCCAGAGCTTCCAACTCCACAGGCCTGGGGCAGGCCCTAGAACTCCCACTTGCCACAAGCTCCTAGGTGACATGGATGCTGCTCTACTGGTCCAGGGACTACACTTTGAGAAGCATGGCTCTAGCACACTAGCCCATTTTCCTTCTGTGAACTTGAGGCCAAGACTACAGTCAGTCTCCCAGGTCCCTATGGAATCTGGCTCCTTCTCTGCTCTCTCAGTAAGTCCAACACTCAAGGGGCTGGGACTGCAGCAATGTCACTGGGCCCTATGGGTGGGGTGGTCAGGGCCATGGTTACCCCACCAGGTCAGGATGCTTGGGGGAAGCTGACTAGGCCAAATATGGGATGTGAGACCTTGAAACCCTGCCCCAGGGAAGCAGGTGACACAACTGGATCTGTCTTCTGTGGGAGAGAAGCCACAGGTGGCTGCTGTGGTCACATTTAAGGGGACAGACGAAGGCCAGGAGTGAAGATTCGGGGCAGGCACAGGTAAGATGACAAAAGCCACCATAGTAGGAAGAACAGCCCAGAGTGCACCTACTGCCTCTGCTGGGGTTGAGGTGACCTTTGCCCCAACAAGGGAGGCTCAAGCTGGGACTCATGGGCCAGCAGCAGCCCTGGGATGACCCCAGGCCGGCCAGCTCAAAGCATCTGATGCCAAAGCACCAAATGATCAAAAGGAGAGGGGCTGCTGGGCCCTGGGCCAGCTTCCCTGTGCCCTTCTCCCTGCCCGCCCCCACCTCCACCACTGCAAAACCAGCCCTTACCGCTCCGTGCCCAGGGACAGGTACAGCTGACTGATGGTCTCCAGGAGCTGCCCCTCCAGCACCTTGTCGGCCACCTTGCGGGCCAGGGAGAGCTGGAGATCGTGGTAGATGACATACTGGGCCTCGCTGGGCATGACGGCGCTGTAGAAGTAGCACAGCCACTGGACGGCCCGCAGCTGGTCTGGGCAGAAGACAAAATGGAAGACGTTAGTCTCCCAGCATCGAAGCGAGGCTGGCTGGGCTCGGAGGCCCCTGCTTGCCTCCTTCACACCTCTGTGAGCCTGGGCCCCATAGGCGGGGCGCCTGAGCGCAGACAGGCCATGCACCTGTGCCAGGGCAGACGCCAAGCACACTGTGACATGGGCACATCTTGGTGTAGATGCTCATGGTACAGGCCGGCCTTCTTTACAACTCCCAGGGCCGAGGTTGTGGATGGACACAGAGTGAACAGCAGGGGCTTGGCACCTGCACCAGGCCATCTATTTCTGCTTCACAAAGACCCTCTGGCCAGGATCAGGGCTGCCTTCAGCCTGAGCTGATGAGGCCAGGGGCACAAGTGGCCCCTGTCACAGATGGAACCCTGAGAGAGCAAAGCCAAGCATCACGTCTGCCACACATGGCATCATGTTGGGGGAATGGGATTCAAAGCTGGCCCCTGGCGTTCCCACACATGCTTCTCTCATGCAACCAGGCTCCCTAGCCACAGGCTCACTGGCCTCTCCCAAAGCCTGATTTTCTAGTGTCAGAAACATTCCGGAGATTAACATAGGAAACCAGGTACGCCGAATGGACATCTGTCACACACGCCACCCAACAACAGCCGAATACACAGTCCTCTCGAGCACCCATGGGACATTCCCCATGACAGACCATGTGCCAGGCCACAAAACGAGCCTCAGTGAATGGAGAAGGACTGAGACCAAAGCAGAGGTGTTCTTCAGCTGTACTGGCACAAAACTGGAAATCGACAGTGAAGGAAATGTGGGAAATTCAAAAAATATGTGAAAACTACACACTCCTAAACAACCAGTGAGTCAAAGAGACCAGCAGGGAAACCAAAAACTAATTTGAGAAGAATGCAAACAAACGCACAGCCCCGGCCAGTGCGGTGGCTCACGCCTCTCATCCCAGCACTGTGGGAGGCCGAGGCAGGAGCATCGCTTGAGTCCCGGAGTTTGAGATCAGCCTGGGAAACATGGTGAAATCCCGTCTCTATATTTAAAAAAAATACAAAAATTAGCCGGGTGGAGTGGTGCACATCTGTAATTCCAGCTACTCGGGAGGCTGAGACATAAGAATGGCTCTAACCTGAGTAGAAGTTGCAGTGGGCCAAGATTGCACCACTGCACCCCAGCCTGGGCAATAGAGCAAAACTCTGTCTTTAAAAATAAAAATAGCACAACGTATCAAAAATTCCAAGATGCAGCTAAGGCAGTGCTGAAAGGGAAATTTATAACTGTAAATGTCTACATTCAAAGAAAGAAGAAAAATCTCAAATCAAAAACCTAACCTTCCACCTTGAGAAACTAGAAAAAGAACTAAACCCAAAGTGAATAAAAGGAAGAAAATAATAAACGTGAGAGTGGAAATGGAAAGTAAAAATACAGAGAATGGAAAAACAAAAGAGATAACAGAACCGAAGGTGGGTTTTTTGAAAATAACACAATTGACAAATTGTTCACTAGACTGACCGAGGAAAGAAAGACGGGACACAAATGACTAAAATCAGAGACTGAGCACCATGGCTGACGCCTGTCATCCCAGCACTTTGTGAGGCTGAGGTGGAAGGATCGTGAGGCCAGCATTCAAGACCAGCCCGGGGGAACATGATGAGACCCCATCTCTAATAAAAATGAAGAAATAAAAAATTACAAACCCAAGTTTCTAAAATCAGAAATGAAAAGGAAACATTATTGCCGACCTGACAGAAATAAAAGGATTCCACGAAAACACTACGAACAATTGTACACCAACAAACCAGACCATCTAGACACAACAGCCAAATTCTTAGAAGGACACAAACTACCGAAAGTGACTCAAAAATGACCCCAAGGAAGCATGTGGGGTATCAGCCCCGCCCTTGGTCTCCTCGATCGTTCAGCGCAGGGTGGGGAGACAGGGAAGCATGATCCCCGTTCCCTGGCCTGCATTTCCAAGTCTGAATCCCCCAGCACCCCGGGGAGGGCCTCGTAGGAGGAGGTACCACAGGCTATTGTGCCAAGAGCCACTGGAGGCTGCAGTGGGAGCTGGGGCACTGGGTTCCTGGAAGGTCTCCTTCCAGTAAGAGAATGTCCCTGGGGAAGAAGCCTGGGTCTGAACCCCCCAACCCTCCTTGGGCAGATGTGTGGGACCGGGGCCCCTTCACACGGTCCTTTCCAAAATCTTATCCCTCCTAGGGCCAGGAGTGGGTGCCAGGCCTGTGCTGGAAATGGGCAGGTTTGGTCACAGCCCCTGGGGCTCTGGTCCAGGTCACAGGAGGCACCTCTGAGTGGTCTCACTATGCCATGACAAAGCGCTGCAAGACAGAGGGGACCCACAACAGTATCCCTTGTCTCAGCCATTTCCCTGGACTCAACTTCCTCATCTATTCTCTGTGGCCTAGATTTCGGACAGCCCTGCACACCTACTGTCCGTTCACTGCTCCGTCTGCAGTGACTGTTCGATAGCACTCCATGGCTCCCCAGTGCTCTTGGGGAAAAGGCCAAGCCACAGCCTGAGGCCCCAGGCCCTGCTTAGCGCTCCAGAAGAGCTTCTCACCATCCAGCACCCAACCCACCCCCTCCCAACTCTGCACCTCCCTGCATAAGCCCTGTTCACTCATCCCCGCTCCCACCCCACTCATCCCCGCTCACACTCCCACTCATCCCCGCTCCCACTCCCACTCAACCCCGCTACCACTCCCGCTCACTCACCCCCACTCACACCCCACTCATCCCCGCTACCCCTCCCACTCACTCACCCCCACTCACACCCCCGCTCACTCACCCCATCACACCCCACTCATCCCCCCTCACTCTCCCGCTCACTCACCCCATCACACCCCACTCATCCCCGCTACCACTCCCGCTCACTCACCCCTATTCACTCATCCCCGCTCACACCCCACTCATCCCCGCTCACACCCCACTCAACCCCGCTACCACTCCCGCTCACTCACCCCATCACACCCCACTCATCCCCGCTCCCACTCCCGCTCACTCACCCCCACTCACACCCCACTCACACTCCCGCTCACTCACCCCATCACACCCCACTCATCCCCGCTCACTCTCCCGCTCACTCACCCCATCACACCCCACTCATCCCCGCTACCACTCCCGCTCACTCACCCCTATTCACTCATCCCCGCTCACACCCCACTCATCCCTGCTCACACCCCACTCAACCCCGCTACCACTCCCGCTCACTCACCCCATCACACCCCACTCATCCCCGCTACCACTCCCGCTCACTCACCCCCGCTCACACCCCACTCATCCCCGCTACCACTCCCGCTCACTCACCCCCAGTCACACCCCACTCACCCCGCTCACACTCCCGCTCACTCACCCCCACTCACACCCCACTCACCCCGCTCACTCTCCCGCTCACTCACCCCATCACACCCCACTCATTCCCGCTCACTCACCCCCACTCTCTCACCCCTAGGCCTTCACACAGGCTACACCACCAGCCTCTCCTCCACCAACTATTACTTGACTAAATGCTCTCAACCCTCTGGTTCTAGACTAAAGAGGCTTCCCTAACCCAGGGCCAAGTGCTGCCCCGCCATCACGCCATTCACCCTTTTGTGGCTTCTGTGGCCTGAAGCTCACATTCCCACGCTCAGTCTCTGCCACCCGAGGACCCCACAAGCCCCATTTGTGGGTGGGGCCTGGCACACTGCACAACGAGCTGCTTTTGCATGAACTGCTCTGCGGCTTTGGGCAATCACCCGCCCCCGTGTCCTCTGTGAAGTGGGATGACAGGTGCGCAGGCTGCCAACATACCAAGCAGATAACACGGGCACAAGAACTGGTGTTCAGGGCCTGGCTCATGGTGGGGCCCGAAGTCCCAGCGCAGCCGAGCCTGCCTTGATCCCAGGGTTATGTCTAGGAATTCCCAGCATGCAGGACTTTCAGTGCCCAAGGCAGGATGGTCCCTGGGCAAACCAGGAAGAGCTGGCTGCCTCAGTAGGCCACAGAGGGCCTGGCCCTGCATGGGAACCGCCTGTCTCCAGGGCGCTTGCCAACATCTGCTGCTGGACATGGCTCAGCACTTTCGATGGTAGAAAAACCACCACTTGTTTCTGAATCATAAACCCCAGGTGAGCCCTGACCCGAGTGGCCCCAGAAGGCTCACAGGAGGAACTAGGGCACTCACTCTCCACATGGCCTATTTCTACGGTGACCAGAAGGGCCCACTCATAGTAGCCCTTGCCCTGCTGGGCTGGGCCCTGGCGGGTGCAGAGGTGGCCCAGCTGCAGGAGTACGTGGGTGAAGTCTCGGCCACACTCCCTGCAGGGCAGCCTCGAGAACAGCCGCATGGTCCCCAGGAGGTAGTGCTGGGCCAGCCTGCTGGCACTTGCATGCAGGCACAGGGTCCCGAAATTGGCCAGCACCACTGCCTGGTTCCTCCAATGGCCCAGGTCCCAAGCCGCTCATAAGGCGCAGTAGTAGCCCTCAGCTGCCTGCCTCGTCCGGCCTGTCCTCTTCACAGCCACGGCCAGCATGTTGGCCATTACACCCTCTGGTCCTCTCTGGCCACCACTGCATCCTGGACAGACTGCAGGATGTTCAGGGTCACCAGGCTCTGTCCATGAAGCACGTGAAGCCAGGCCAGGGCCACCAGGCAGTCCACGATGGCACGGACTCTGGTCATGAAGAGGCCAGCTTTCTTGGCCGCCCCTCGGGCATGTGCCAGGCACTCAGTCAGCTCCTCCTCGTCGCTAAAGCTGCAGAACATGCCGCTCAGCCATGGCAGTGCCACGTCGTACAGGCCACAGAAGCTGGCCTTGTACCCGGGGGCGTTCAGGAACAGCAGCAGTGAGCTCAGGGCCTCTGGGTCCTCCCAGTCGTCCTCAGCTTCCAAGAAGAAGGAGGGGTCCTCGGGGTCCTGCAAGCTCACGTTGCTGGATGCCGCACAGAGACCCCAGGACGCTGGCTCCAGGGGGCAGCCTGGGCAGGTCTTGCATTGTTCCAGAACATTCTTCACCTTCGACAGGGTCTCCTGTGGATCCAGGCCCAGACAAGATGGAGGTATTTCTGCAAGTCACAAAAACACCTAGACATATTAGAGTCCGGCAGTGAGTCCTTGGTCCACTGGGGGCAGGGTCCCCCCATCCCTGCCCTCTGTGTCCCCGGCGCAGCTTGCCATGAGCCCTTAAGAATTATGTGCAACGCAAACTCGGGGCCTGGAGCACGTACGAACTCCGGCACTACGGGGACAGAGAGAACACGCAGGCCCGTGGCCCGACTCTCCTACAAAATCACCCTCCTGTCCTGTTTTGTCGCCCACCTGACAGCAAGGTTTTAGGAGACTGTGTCAGAACAGTGACCCCTCAGAGATGCCTTTCCCTTTAGAAAGAATCAAAGCCTTCTAACTGGACCCATGAATATGCAGCACCACAACTACAAATGTAACTTCTGTCAGCATATTGGGCCCCCCGGTGGGGTACAGGAATCCATGAAATCCTCAACAGCCAATCAGAGCTATGGATCAGCTCAAAAGCTGCTATGCAAAATTGGTAAAGCCACCGACGGCACAGGACAGGGGTGTTGTACCCATGTGCCCAGCTCCGTGCAGGGAAACGGACCATCCCTGCAGGAAGGATGGGAAAGCTTCCAGGCCCCTGTGGCCACCTTCACCGTGGATGGTCTGAAAACCTGAAGCCCACGGTTCCTAAAGGGTTAACAAAGGCCAGACTGCTCCAGCAGCCCACTGGTGTCTGCTGGCTTTGGTGGATTCCTAGCCAAAGCCCCCTCCCAGAGGTGAGCAAACAAGCGCATTTCCTGTTGGAAAACCTGGGATGAAAGGAGGCATTACTGGGAAGGGAAAAACCTAGATTTAAACCGACCCTCTGTTTCAAGCTCACATGCAAAAAATATGTTCAATACAAACTGCCTCCTTATTCATCTGTAAAGCCTTAGAATTAAAAAAATAAATAAATATGATTTAGAGGCAAATGTCTGACTTGACTACACTAGATTAGCTAAGAAATCGCCCCCACCCAGCAGAGGCACACAGCCCCTCCCAGCCACTACCCTGGCCTCCGGGGCAGCTGGAGAGCCACGTGCCTTTGCTCCAGTGACTTTGGCAGAGGGTGGAACCACCCCCTCCCTGAGGCAAACCTACAACAGCCTTCCCTTCCCCCCTGGCTCCCCTCAGGAAGGAGAAGACCCTTCAGGGACCTCAGTTGAGGCCCCTGCAACCTAAGGCTCTGAATTCTGCTACCCGCTGAGGGCAGTGTGGCCTCCCATCTCTGAGGCAGAGCACAGGGTGAACTGCAGCTTCTCCAGGTCATGAAAAAGGAACCCACAGCTACATGTGGGTCCCAGCAGTGGAAAGGATGCCCCATCTCGGTTGGGGACCAGGCGGGGGTCAGCATGTTCATTGGAAGAAATGTGGGACCTCACGGCCTCCAGTGTCAGAGTAGACGGGAGGTTCAGGCCCACCTCAGGCGATGTCCCTCAAGTCCCCGGCCCACACCACAGAGGGGTGACAGCCGCATCCAATGCCCACCGTACTCACCTCTGTCCCCTCCCCTGCCATTACTCCAAAGCCCAGCTCATAACCAGAGAAGCCTGAGCCACGGGCAAAACCTACCTTGTTCCTGCGGCTGCTCGGTCTCAGCTTCCTCTACTGAGTCTGGCAAGGGAGAACAGAGAAGCAATGAACACCCCCAGCCAGCACCTCTGGTCCCATGTCAGGTTGAGCTGGTGTCGGTGTTGCAGGATGAGAGCATTGCAGGGTGCAAGGGTTGAAAGTCATATCGTCCTCTTCCCTCCTGGATCATGGGAACAACATCACTGTGTGGTGTACACTTTCTGCGATATTGGGAGTAACATCGTCTTCTGTGCCTTGGAATATTAAGGACAATATCACGGGGGGACGTGTACATCTTCTGCAATATTGGGAATAATATTATCCTCTCTCTCCCTGCATACTAAGAAAGATATCACAGAGTACGTGTTCACCTCCTGCGATATGGGGATTAATACCATCTTCTCCCCTTCCAGATATCAGGAAGAGTATCACACGGGGGTGTACGGTGTCTGAGATACTAGGAGTAATATCAACCTCTCAGCCTTGGAATATTAAGAAGAATATCACAGGGTGGATGTACACCCCCTGCCATATTGGGAGTAACATCAGCCTCTCCTCTCCATGGATATTAGGAACAATATCCCAGGCTGGGTGTACGCCTCCTGCTCTATGGGGAATCATATCTTCCTCTCCCAGGATATTAATAACAATATCACAGGGTGGGTGAACACAGCCTGCGATACTGGAATTATTATCATCCTCTCCCCCTCCAGATACTAGGAACCATATCACAGAAGAGCTGTACCCTCCCTGGGATATTGAGAGTAATATCATACGCTTCTTCCATGAATATCAGGAGCAATATCACCGGGTGGCTGTTCATTCATTGCTATGTTGGGAGTCATGTCATATTCTACCCCTCTCAATATTAGGATCAGTGTCACAGGGTGAGTGTATACCTACTGTGGTATTAAAACTAAAATCATGCTCTCTGTCCCTAGATATTAGGAACAACATCACAGGTAGGTGTGAACCCCCTGCAGTATTAGAAGCAATAATATGATTAATTAGCAAACATCAATCATCGATTTTAATAATTATCAGGCTAGTCTCGAACTCTTGACCTCAGGTGATCTGCCCGCCTCAGCCTCCCAAAGTGCTGGAATTACAGGCGTGAGCCACGGCGCCCAGCCAACACTACTTGACATCCCTTTTTGGACCTCAAATTTAGCATGCGGAAAACACACTTTTGATTCCCCCTACTATAACCCACTCCTCCCATAGTCTTCCCGATCCCAATAACAGCATCTCTAGTCTTCCAGTTACTCAGGCCAAAATCCTTGACATCATCCTTAATACTTCTTTTTCTCTCTCTTGTCATCCAACCCATTTAAACTCTCCTTTCAAAATATGTGCCAGACCTAACCACTTCTCACCTTCCTCATCATTTCCAACCAGGTCCAGCCCTCATCATAGCGCTCTGGGTTACGGCAAAAGCCTCCCAATCGCCAGGCACAGTGGCTCACGCCTGTAATCCCAGCACTTTGGTAGGCCAAGGCAGGTGAATCATCAGAGGTCAGGAGTTCAAGACCAGCCTGGCCAACATGGTGAAACCCCTCTACTAAAAATATAAAAAATTAGCCGAGCATGGTGGTGGGCGCCTGTAATCCCAGCTATCCGGGAGACTGAAGCAGGAGAATCACTTGAACTCAGAAGGCAGAGGTTAGAGTGAGCCGAGATTGTGCCATTGCACTCCAGCCTGGGTGACAAGAGCGAAACTCCATCTTAGAAGGTTTAAAAAAAAAAAAAAAAAAAAAAAAAAAGCTTCCCAACCCACGTCTCTCCTTCCACCTTTCACCCTGCCCTGCATTCTACCTTCCTCTCTCAAACATTTCAGAAAAAAAAAAAAATTATATCCACAGAGAGGGAAAGTACAAATGGGGTGAAATGTTTGGGGAATCTGAGGGAAGAGTATATGGGAATTGTCTGTACTATTTTTGCAACTTTTCCATAAGTCTGAATTATTTCGAATTCAAGAGTTAAACAAAGAAAAAAAAAAAAACATTATCTCCCTTTGTGAATCCATCCTGTCTTTCCCCTGGCAACTTAAGGACACTCTCAACTAACACATCTATTTTTTCATGAACACTAAAAGAACCCTTGCCGAGTTTTGACTTTCTGTGCTTGGCAGTAGAAGTGTGTGTGTGTATGTGTGTGGTGTGTATGTATATATAGAGAGGGAGAAATATATATATGAGTGTATATATATAAATATATACTATATTTACAATGGTAATGTATATATATATATAAATATATGTGTATGTGTAGATATATATAATACGTACCCCATAGCCTGTCCTTAACCAGTTCTAAACTTAGTCCGAAAAACACACATCTAAGCACAGAATTTCAAAATAATACGATGAATATTTTGATAGAGGGATGTGTTGCTATGGAACACGCTGCTAAGACACAAAACCTCCTAGATGGGACAATGAATGAACGAAGTTTGCACCTATAGGCACCCCCTCTGATATCCCCTCAAACGTTTATAGTTATATGCATTTGCTTCCGCCAGGACCCCTATTTCATAAGGGTTAGTTCTAGAGTCTAGCAAGTTCCTACTACAGCTGGCACACATATGCCATTCAAAAAACAGTGGTGGAGTGAATGACGAGTTAAGAACCGTTTGTCAGCCAGTGCTCAGTAATACAACATGCACTGGTATGCAAATGATATTTTTGTTGAAAGCAACAGCAGGATCACAAATTATCTTTCCAGAGAAAGCAAACCTCAAAAGCTTCTTTACCCTACTAAAGCACATTATAAGAAGCTCCCCTTATATAAAAGAAAACCTCCTCATTCGTTATCAATGGCATGTAAACCTAATAAGCCTCCGTCTCTGATGACATCTCTTCCATCCCCAGGGCTAGATAAAGGAGGTTCTGGAAACCCTGGGAGTTGTGAAGGTGGCTCCCAGCTCTGACAGTCTTGAACCCTGCATGCGTGGAGGTCACACAGCAGAAGAACAACAGAGGGAAGCATCATCAGACTTCGAATATGTTTGAACCAGAGATAGCAAATAGGCTGCAGCCAACTGAAAACACCAGAGATTCATGGTGGCCACCTGAGGGGTTGTGCTCTTAAAAAACAAAAATAAAAAATAAAAATTAAAAAATTAAGAAAGGAAGGGGTCAAGAATCCATCAGGTCTGACTGAGACGTGTATCAGTGACTAACACCCCGTATGGCAAAAGTACTCCGGTGCGCTTTGGGTACTCACAGCTTCAGCAGTATTCAAAGGCGTGTGCTCCCCTAAGACTAAGCCACGGGAATACCCCCAGCAACACTGCCAGGAGAAACATCTCCCATGGATTTGGCTAGAAATACAGTTGTCTTTAACAAATTCACACTGAATAAATCCTGACTTATTAGAGCCTGTGAGAATGGCATTCTCAATGATAACAGGTATCACTACAATCTCCAAACATCTGCGATCCTGCAGGGAGGAGCTGTGACAGTGCAGGCCACAGGCCACATGTCCAGAATGTTTCCCAGATTGCCTGTTACAGAATAAAAGAAATGAATCCCCCCCCAAGAATGTCTTCACTCACATTTAGCCAGTTGTTCCTTTGTGTGCATCTCTGTGCTAAAATGGCCATTCTTCCCCACAGCCTGAAGTCATATGCTAAAATAAGAGACTCACATGAAGTCAGAACCATGCAGATGCAAGGAAACCACCACAAAGGAAATGGGCTGGAGAGTGTGGCCAGGAGGATGGTACTTCCCAGGAAGCAATTACTTCATCTCTGCCCATGAAGCAGGCAGCTGTTATTGTCCCCCAGGCCCACGCCAGCCACTCAAAGTAGGTTCTAACCAAACTACCTCCAACAATCAATATAAATACACCACACAATTGGCTTCTGAAAGGACACCTTGCAACCAACAAGAAACTGTTAGCACAACTTTGACAAACTGTACAACTAAAAACCTTGGAAAGGGATAAACACTGCCACATTTTGACTCAAATACTGCTACGTGGTAGCACCGCAATAATTCACTGAAACAAAAGAATGAATGAGGAATACGTTTATATAGGAATCAGAGGAAGCATGACTAATCATTTAAAGAAATAGGTCAAGAAACTGCTAGGTTCAAATGCTACCGTGAGACACTGTCAGGGCCTTAGGCAAATTCACTTCTCTTGGTCCTGTTTCTAGGTTCATCAAAAACCAGCTTTGGATTAGGGAATCTATTGCTTCCCCAAGTCTTCCTTCTGTGATTCCAGCCCAGATTTTAGGACTGCTCTCCCACTTGGTATATGAAAGCACTTTCGATGTAGAATAGCACTAGTACATTTCTGTGTTGAATGCGGTTTGGGACCTACTCTATGAGGCAGAATATCATCATGTAACTTTAAACGTGACGACAAGGCGCACTCTAGATAAGGATAACACATAAGATGTGGCCATACACCTGTGCATGCCTGACAGGGAGATGGGGAAGTCTCATTTAATGAAGCCAGGGTGCCTGTTGCACCTGAACATCCTCAGTCCACGTCAAGTTCACAACGTCCTTCTGACATCAAACCACAGGTATCACATACTTTTCCATACTTTCCACCCAAGATTAAAATATGCAGAGCACCGTGATAAAGACACCTCCATTCCCAGCATGTTGGCTTTCATTCCATAGAATTACATACTTTCGGTGCAAAATGGTGACCAGGTTCCAGCGGCAAGCAAGACTGGACTCAGTGGGGACAGCAGGCCCTGCAGGAGCCACCACTCCTGTCGCCACAGTCTGATGCAGCTGCAGAGAAGCTGTGGCTGAGGCCATTCACTTTGTGAGAGAACTGCACAGGAGGGAAAAGGTAGGGAAGAGGGCAATGTCATGCTTCTGAGCCCAAGCCAAGGAATCGCATCCCCTGTGACTTGCACTTATATGCCCAGATGACCTGAAGTAACTGAAGAATCATAAAAGAAGTGCAAATGCCCTGTCCCAACTTAACTGATGACATTCTACCACAAAAGAAGTGAAAATGACCGGTCCTTGCCTTAAGCGATTATATTATCTTGTGAAATTCCTTTTCCTGGCTCAAAAAGCTCCCACACTGAGCACCTTGTGACCCCCACTCCTGCCCACCAGAGAACAACCCCCCTTTGACTGTAATTTTCCTTTACCTACCCAAATCCTATAAAACGCCCCCACCCTTATCTCCCTTCGCTGACTCTCTTTTTCAGACTCAGCCCGCCTGCACCCAGGTGATTAAAAAGCTTTATTGCTCAAACAAAGCCTGTTTGGTGGTCTCTTCACAGGGACGCGCATGACAGGCAGGTGCAGAGCCAGGGAAGGACCAGTGATGAGAACAGAAAGGAATGCGTCTCCCTGTACACACACTCGGATTTTATGACAATGTGCGCAGGGGGCTGAACTGGATGCCTGAGAACATTCCTCCAAGTTCTTTTGCTGATTTTCTAAATATTGGTGTAAAATCTGAACTCAGACAAAATTTTTTTAAATCGCTTCAATCAACATCTTTGTCTAGTGCTCAGCATCATATCTACATGATCATCTAGAAAACCAACTTCTGTTCTAAGGCTCACATCTTCCTATTAAGTCCCAGGGATTTTACAAGGGAATGCACCTCTCATTCGCATCAAGAACACACACAACTACTGTTAAAGAAATGATTAAATTGCTTACATAATTTTTTAAACACCCAGATTTGAAATACAACAGAGACAACTTTTTGATAGCCCTGCTTTCCAACTGCGAACTGCGAGTGGAGAAAATAACCTACCATGATTTCTAACCAGTCAACAACCTGTCTTCCCTGGCTGCAGTAGGAGCAATCTTTCTGAGCTCAGGATGAAAAAGAACCCAGCTGGTTAGGGGACAGACAATCTTCAGTTCTCAGTGGACTTCCCGGGTCCCAAATCCCCATGTGACACGTGGAAGTAAACAGCTATCATTGACCAAGCATCTGAATGCTTATCTCACCTCGCCATCTGATTCTCCTGCCATGCAAATTTAAAATTAATAAGCCTGCTATTAGAGAACAGAGTTGGTGCTACATCTGTCTTCCTAAAATTATGGATAATTACCAGCCCACAATGGCTTCTAATCAGATTTGAGTAGTCCCTTAGACAGGAAGCTAAAGTGCCTCAGCCCTAAACTGAGAAGAAAACAGAAACTGGAATGCTCTAGGTTTGATTTTTTCCCCCTTGTTCTAAAGTTGCTGTTCACGAATCTCCTTCTACTGTCTTGTTTATAAAATGTATGAGAAACAGGGAAATTCAAAGACATGATAGAAATGGCCACGTTTTCTAGGTACAAACTTTGTGAACATTATTTTTAGGTGTTGGGCTTTTTCTCCACAAATTGTGAGCCTGGAGTACATTTTCTCCCTCGTGGTTACACATTCAGAGTCAGGGAAAGTGGCTTTAGGAGTAAAGAGGGGAGTGCAGTGAGAAGTGACCGGACACTGAGAAGGACAGACAGGGACTCTACCTTGGTGGCCTACAGCATTCCTGGGCCTCCGACTTTACTTTTCTATCTGTACAAGGGATCTAAAGGCCCGTGATTCTAGGCCATGACAGCTCTTCATACACACATAGGCAAACATCACACGCCTGTGTGAAAAGCTGTGACACTTGGCTGATTTCCTGAAGAAGTTATCTTGTATCATTTCTACTCAAGTACTCCACCTCCTTCCAGACAAGTATCTGAGGATGATGGGCTATCCCACAGCCATGTGTGTAACCTCTGCTGCTTATGATCCCTGTTCATATAGCATTTTCCAAAAGCATTTGGTGTGAACTGACAGAAGAAAGAAGAATAAGGTTCTTTCAGCCCATTCATTCATTCATTCATTCATTCAACAAATATTGACTATCTATGTGCCAGGCACTGGTGATATAACAGCGAACATATATTTTTGTAGGTAGCGACAGACAACCAAAAAGTATGTTAAAGAGTGATCAATACTGTAGAGGAAAATACACCAGGAAACAGGAAAGAAGAATACCCCTAGCCACCCTACACTGGGGTGACGCTAGTGTTACAAAATGGAAACAGCGGCCGGGGGCGGTGGCTCACACCTGTACTCTCAGTTCTTTGGGGGACTGAGGCAGGCAGATCACCTGAGTTCAGGAGTTCAAGATCAGCCTGACCAACATGACGAAACCTTGTCTCCACTAAAAACATAAAAATTAGCTGGACGTGGTGGCACACAACTGTAATCTCAGTTACTCAGGAAGCTGAGGCACAAGAATCACTTGAACCTGGGAGGCAGAGGTTGGAGTGAACCGAGATCGTGCCACTGCACTCCAGCCTGGGTGACAGAGCAAGACTCTGTCTCAAAAAATGTAATAAAAAAAAAAAAATGTAAACAGAGAATAAGATACCAAAAGAAAGAACATGAACGATTAATTGTAACAAAAGCCTTTGTAAGCTGATTCTTTCCTTCCTGGATCCTTGTCCCTTACAAATGGAAAAAGAGGGCGGAGAGGGGGTAGTATCCAAATGATGTTGTAAGATGGCTTCGGGTTTCAGATGTCTGACAGCCATACTCATGTACTTCAAGGAAAAAGCTCTAGCTCTATAAGCAATCTGGGCAATGGTTTAATGATCCTGTAAGATCAGTACCATATTCTCTCATTTTTCATAGATGAGGAAACTGAGGCATAGAAAGGCTAAGTAAATTGTCCATGGTCACGGGTGATTTAGAAACTTTTCTTCAAACTTTCAAAAGTTAACTACTGCCACTATTACACATGGGTTTTTGTTTGTTTGTTTTTGTCTGTTTTGAGACAAGGTCTTGCTCTGACCAGGCTGGAGTGCAGTGGCGTGATGATGGTTCACTGCAGCCTCGACTTCCCGGGCTCAAGTGATTCTCGCACCTCAGCCTCTCCAGTAGCTGGGATTACAGGCATAAGCCAATACACCTGGCTAATTTTTTAATTTTTATTTTTTGTAGGGATGGGCTTTCACCATGTTGCCCAGACTGGTTCCAAACTCTGGGCTCAAGAGATCCTCCCAGGTTGGCCTCCCAAAGTGCTGGGATTACAGGTGTAAGCCACTGTGCACAGCCCTACAAATGTGACTCATACAAAGTGAGAGCAGTGAGCAGGAAGAGAACAGAGACTTCAGCGAGTCTCCTGGCTGTGTCAACGCCATATCCCTCCTCCATACCGTAATGTGTCTACACCCACCAAGCTCCTAGACGTTGAAGGCAGGCCAGCTCAGAGACGAAACAGCAGTCAAGAAAGAGAAGATGCAGACATGCGTCTTGATTTCAGCTCGAGCGTGCCTCTCTGCCCTGCAGCTGCACAGGCAGAAACCAGGGGCCGTGAGTCTCAGGCAGTGTGTTCGGTTCCTGGCTGGTAATCTTTTGGGAGACCATCCCATACAATTGGTGTTACACTTCTCAAAAAGGAAGTGTGAGTTTTATAGAAAAATCGATTCCGTTTGGGAGAAAGGCCTAATAAAACCACAAAAGGATAACACATTCATACAACAACAAATTCAATTCATCTGTCACAAACTGAAATCCCAAAGCCATCTGGGCACACAGCTGCTTTTCTGAGCTGAAATTCAACTTCAGTTGAGAAACAGGTCAACTTTGCTAAAAAGATTTCTTTTTCACATGCCTCCAATAAAAATTCCTTTCCCTCACTTGTCATTTTCCAGATTTAATGACTCTGTTGGCCTTTCTTTCATTTAGGCTGTGAACACTGACTACATGTCTAATACCGCCAGGACTCCAAGGGAGGCACCCTAGGGAACACAGATGACCACAGCACAGCGACAACCTCAAGGAGCACACACAGGGAAGGCAAGATGATACAATCGAAGACTTCACACAGAAAAGAACTTGGCATCCATACCCCGTCCCATTTCTAGAAAACAACGATGCTGACTTAGGAACATTTACCGAACAGCCTGCAGTGTGGAGGCAGCACGAGGGGGTTCCATGCGGGGAAGAGCACCTTCAGAAGGGGGCATGCAAGCAACGTGGAGGCAGGAGACGCCCCCACGCACAAGGGCCAGCCTGGGGGCCTGCAGAACTGCCCATGCATCTGGGAAGAGGGAGAGAGGACAAGATACTTAAATGCTCCAAAACGAATAGAAGCCTCCCAAGAACCTCCCCCGAAATGGGGCAGGGATTTACAAAAGACCAAACCGAGCATGCGCAGTTACCTGAACATAGCGCCACCAGAGCGAGCTATCAAGGAAGAAACAGGGTCACTAGAAGCCTGAGCCTCTACTCGCAGCTCTGCGACTCATTCACCCTATGACCTTGGTGAAGGCTCTTAGCTTCTGTGAGCCACAAGAGAATCATGGGAAAGCAGAAGATATGAAAGTGCTCTACCTTTTTCACAGAACTGCTAAGGGAATAAAATCAGATAACGGATTTTAAAATTCTCTGTGAATTACAAAGCAAAATGCAAACTTATGAAATCATTCTTAGCGTTAATAGCAGCACTGTAAAATTAAGAGCAGAGTTAAGACCACAGCATTTTCCATCCCCCGACTCCCGAGACAAATAGTGAGTCCAGCTGACGTATTTGGGCAACCCCAGTATCTAGGCTTTGAGAGTCTCAAACAGCTCATGAACTCTGACAGTATCACTCCAGCCCAGTGCTCATGAAGTTCTCCAAGACAGCCAACTGACCTAAAATACTACAGCTTTTTCAGCTGGACTTGAAGCCCTCCAAGCTCACAGCACAGCTAAACAATGAAGAAGAGGTTTTCTGCCACTAGACTCAAAAGCTGGCTTTCGTAGATTCCCATAGAAAGAACATTCAAGGCCAGGCATGGCGGCGCATGCCTGTAATCACAGCAATTTGGGAAACCGAGGCAGGAAGATCACCTGAGGTCAGAAGTTCAAGAACAGCCTGGCCAACATGGCAAAGCCCCATCTGTACTAAAAATACAAAAATTAGCCGGGCATGCTGGCAGGCACCTGTAATTCCAGCTACTCAGGAGGCTGAGGCAGGAAAATCCCTTGAACTCAGGAGGTCGAGGTTGCAGTGAGCTGAGATCACGCCACTGCACTCCAGCCTGGGCGACAAGAGCGAAAGTCCATCTCAAAGAAAAAAAAAAAAAAAAAGAAAGAGCATTCTTTTTTGCTGATGTTAAATTTCCTGTGCTTAACACAGAGAAATCATACAACACTGAAATCCCAAAAAACATATCATAAAAAGCATTTAGTGACTGAAAAGACATTCAATATAACCTGTAACAGTGAGTTCTCCTCCTCTTTCCAGCCAGCTCCACTAACGCTGTGACCCTTAACAATGCTTTCACTAACACAGAGGAAAATTAATAGGACTGCGTACCCCTCTCAGCTGACAGTTAAACCACTGTTTCTCCCTGGGCTCACTAAAGATGACCTTTACTCAAAACCAGGCTGCAACGACCCTGTAGATGTTGACTAACAATTTCAAAATTCCCATATTCTTTGTCCACTCCTAAGGAAGATGAACTGAAGCCAGGTGTCTCCAAGTCAGAACTAACAGAGGCCTTAAACATCAGATGGCCCATTCCCTTCTTTGACAACCGGGGGATCTAAAGCAGAGCTTATGGAAGAAAACAGCCTGTTTAGTAACAAAGCGAAAACCAAACCCTAGTCACCCAACCTCTGGTCCAGAACTCCTGCGACATTCCAGCACCCATACAGGATGAGTCTCCCTAACCAGAAACTCTGAAATCCACAACTTTTGAGTGCTGACGTGACGCTTAACGAAATGTTCATTGGAACAGCTCAGACTCTGGATTTTTGAATTCAGGATGCTCAACCAGCAAGTATAATACAAATATTCAAAAATCCAAAAATCTAAAGAAATCTGAGACACTTCTGGTTCCAAGCAGTTTGGATGAGGGATATTCAACGTGCATTTTTTTTTTCCTCTAATGAAGGAAATTAAAAACGAGGCCCAAGCAAAGTCATTCAATCCATACTAAAGTCATTCAATAGTTTAATTAGTACCCATTTAAAGTTAAGTGCTACCCGCAGATATTTAAAAGGATGAATACATACATGCCTATAATTCCAGAACATTGGAAGGCGGAGGTGGGAGGATCACCTGATGTCAGGAGTCCAAGACCAGCCCGGCCAGCATGGTGAAACTCCATTCCTACTATAAATGCAAAAATTAGCGAGGCGTGGTGGAGCACACCTGTTATCCCAGCTACTCGGGAGGCTGAGGCACGAGAATCGCTTGAATCTGGGGGAAGCACGTTGCAGTGAGCCGAGATCACACCACTGTACTCCAGCCTGGACCACAGAGCAAGACTGTCTCAAAAAAAAAAAAAAAAAAAGAAAGAAAGAAAGAAAAAGAAAAAAGAAAATTTAAATTGTGTTTTCACATGGAGCCCATGTTCCCAGAACACAAACCCTGCTCTGTGCTCCAAGGGCACACAGGGTGCCCCTTTACCTTAATGTTCACCATATTCCATGGCAGCCATTGGCACGTGTCTGTCCATCGCACTAGACTTCCTATGCGTGAGGCAGGGATCATTTATTATTACCTTTCTGTCCCCAGTGTCTGGCCTAGAAGACACTCGGTAAATGATTCCTGAATTAAGTCAGATACTAAAATATGTTAAACTTGTATTAACAAAATTGATTTAATAAGTTTGCCAATGCAGCGTTCATACCACACAGCTTAAATCTCAACCTGCAGACTTATCTTGTGTTCTGCTAGATTATCACCTATTAACATTCAGGAGGCACCTAGTATGTGCTAGGCATTACTAATTGCTGGAGACCTAGCAGTGACAAAACAACATTCCTTGTTCAAAGAGAAGTTCTAGTATAAAGCGGAATAGAAGGAACAGGCTAGATTGATGAGAGAGCTAAGAAAAGGACAGGCTGCCATGGGAAGCACCTGGTCTTGTCTGGATGGTACACAGTTAACAAAGTCTGAGTGCTTCATATAGCATAAGATCATCTCCTCCAAATCAGCGAATGAAGCTTTGATTCCCCAGTACCAGAAGTCACCATAAAGGTGTGCACAGCCACTTGCTTAGTGCAGGAAGTGAAAGCAAACGAACAAACAAAGCTCCAACTTCCAGAGGCAATGGTCCAATTATGACATCCTCTGGCTACGTTCAATTGAAATTCAAGGTATTCAAGAGGCCAATATTTAAGGCATAAATTAACCCAACCACTTAAAACTAAAGTAGTCAAGGGGTAAAGGTATAGTACCTTTTACAAATTTATTAGCTCTTAATATTTACATTTAAATATGACGATGATGGTGTAATAACTTTATTAACTAGTTATTATGTGTTAGGCACGAAACTAAGCACTTTACACACACATTTGCACGATCCTGTGAGATGATAATGACCCCTTGTCATCCCATTTCATAGATGAAAGTCAGGTTTATATAAGCTTAAAAACTTACCCCAAATGACACAACTACTTAGCAAAACCCAGGCAGCCTGACTCTATAGGCCTTGTTTAAAGAAGTAATATTTATAAACTGTCCAGCACAGCAGTGGTACAAACAAGAGTTCAATCAATGCCTAAAGAGTACTTCATACCCAAAATCGTTTCCCGCCAATCAAACTAGACTTACTCTGGTTCTGCATAACCAACTGTCAAATTATTGTTCCATGAAGAAAAGGTGGAATGGGTTGAGATCAGAATAGAGTGAATAACTGGGAAATATACTTGATGGCAGGTAGTAACAGGATGTGGCATTTAGGCTGTTTCCACATTTGTTTGGGTAACACTTTTTTTTTCACAGTTCTAAAGCACAAGAGCCATTCTAAGCTAGTGAAAGCATAAGGCATGTCTATGATCCAGGACTCCAATTCACTGTGGATCAGTGGATCTCAACCTTTACGGTATATCAGAACCACCTGGGGGTTTTTAACAGCACTAGAGCTGCCCAGGCTCCATTCCTACAGGTTCTATTTCAACTGGTCAGGAGTAAGCAAGCATGCTTTTTTCACAGCCATCCAGATGCAGCTAGGTTTGCAAACCACTGTCCAAGATGCTCTCACACTTCCACTCAGATCAACACACACTCACTGAGATTCTAAGCACTATGAATCGGGCTAAGTTAGCAAGTCAGGCTCCACTAACTAATAATATTGGCAAATAAAACAACATCAGAGATTTATTCCAGTCCAAACCAAACAAATTGCCGGGTGAAAAAAATGCCCTGGCATCGTTTGCCATGCGGAACAGCTTCCTGTATCTTCCCAGTCAGTAGCCTAGAGACTGACTCTGAGCCATGAGAATTCAAAGTCAGAGAAAAATGCCAGTCTGAGGCATCTGCCATACTTCTAGCACACCCCCAAAAGCGCCCATCCACTGTCCTAACAGGGGTCGAAACAGGGAAGAGCAGTGTAATACAGAAAACAGAGCCTGCTGGGCATCAAAAGGCTGGGGAATTCCAGTCCTAGCCCTGCTATCAATCGGTCTGGTCACTTGTCTCTGGTCCTGGTGTGGCCAACAGTTACGCGAGAGGGTGAGGCATAAAAACACAGATGTCAGGCAGCTCCAGCATCCAAAATACATAGAAATCAAAAAGCATTAAGGTGATATCAAGGAATGTATGCCATCAACCAGAAAAGTAACTGAAGTATTCCTTTTCCCATTCATAAGAAATCAAAAGTGGAAGCAGAAAATTGAGCAAACAGCCTACTAAGTTGACTGGGGCAACAGAATACACTCACGGATTCTGCTCACAACAGCGGGGGTGACAGACCAAAAGGAGAACTGCAGAGCGTCCCTCTCTCCTCTGTCCACCCATGACACCAGCACGTGAGTGCGTCCACATGCAGCTCCCAGTCTCCTGTCCCACTGACGCCAGAGTCCACTCACCGCAAGCCTACTAAGCGCCACATGTGCTATGATGCTCCCTCATCTCATCACCATAGACGTCCCTGCTGGAGGTGAGTATGTGACAGACGAAAATCACGGAGGCCTAGGGAGGTTGAGACCCGCATTCCCACTGCGGTGAGGGTGTGCTTGAGAGGGACCCCACGGCTGGGGCCTCCATGCCGCTCTCCTCAGTAATCACTCCCAGACCAGAGCAGCGAGGGGGAATTTTCTTCTTCTCACTATTTTCAGCCCCTTGGCTGACCCACCGTTGCCCAGAAAGCTATCGAGTTCTGGCAGCTCTGAGGCCACAAAGCCATAAACGCACGGGACACACAGCCCATCTGTCTCTAACGCGTCTTTTACTTGTCATGCTGGTCATGTCAAAGAGCAGATGGGTTAAGAAAGACTTGGCAAGTTACCACGAAATGACCCCTCCACTCCTTCCTGGGGGAAGGGTGACTAGCGAGCAGTCAGGCTGGCTTTCTTCCCCCACTCCCTGCATTCCTGTCACCAAGGAGCCACAGACAATCCCACCAAATAGAGGCAGGAGACAGCCGCCTCCTTCCTACAGCTGGAGGGGGAAGGGTCCTCTCGGGCCTTTCTAACTGCATGAAAACCAAACTGTGAGCTGTACTGACCCGGGCCTCACCCATGTTGCAGGCATGTACAACACAGGTGCCCAGTGGTATCATCAGGCAGAACTACGAATGTGCTTTCCATCGTCTTCATACAATGATTCCAGAACCGTTATCCACACAGCTCCACTTCTCACACATACGACGTACTTCAAGGATTACACAGCATGTTCATCATACCCCTCATCTGCTCCTCCCAGCAGCCTTGTGTGATCCCTTGAGTATGTTTTCTCATCTCCATTTCTTAAGAAATGGAGTTTCTGAGGTTATGAAATCAAAACTTTCCCAAGAACATCCAGCTAGTGTTAGAACCAGGATATGAGGGCTTCTGATTCTAGAACCGGTATTTGTGCCACTATTCCACATGGGCCCCTCCAGGGATTTCTGGCTGATCTTAAAATGCAGACAGCAAATCCGTCTCTCTAAAGTCCTGGGGTTCCCTATAGACAAGAAGTCAAACTTCTAACAGAAAGCTTATACTTATTTGGAAGGCTACCTGGGATATTTCTTTTAAGTTAGTTTGTTCATGTTCTGGAAAGATTGCTCCAATGGCAATGTGGGGCATGAAGTGTAGAAAGGATTCCATGATGAGGCAGAGAAACAATTCGGGGGCTCTTACAACGGTTCAAATGAGGCATGAGGCGCAAACAGAAAGGACAGAGGGAAAATGCATTGGAAAGAAATGCAAAATGAAGTCCACTCAGACCCAGGATGGAAAAAAGGGGATTAAGCATGATGGTGGTTTCTAGTTTGAAAGACTGATGAACAAGGATGTCATTAACTACTACAGAGTGGTACCTGGGGCCTGGGTGCAGCAGTTTGTTTAACCATTCACCTGCTGAGCAGTCTCCAGGTTGTTTCCAGTTTCCAGCCTTTATAAATAATGCTGCTATGAACAGATACATATAGGCTTTTGTGTGAACACAAGTCCTCATTTCTCTGGGATAACAGCTCATGAATGTGAATGCTGCCTCCTACGGCAATTGTACATTTAGTTTTTTAAGAAACTGTCAAGCTGTTTTCCAGAATGGCTGTACCGTCTTCCATTCCCACCAGCCAAGTGTGAGTGATCCGGTTTCCCTGCATCCTCACCAACATTGGTCTTGTTACTACTTTTTATTTTATGCATTCTGATAGGTGTATAGTGACGTAGCTTTAGTGTTCATTTTTCTGATGGCTCATGATGTTGAACATCTTTTCATGTGCTTATATGTTATCTGAAATGTCTCTTCAGGTCTCCTATTCATTTTCAAACTAGATGATTTGGTTTCACTGCTAAATTTGGATAGTTCTTTATATATTATAGATATGAGTACTTTATCAGACATGTGGTTTGCAAATAGTTTCTCCCAGTCTCTATCTCCTCCTTTCATCTTTATTTTGTATTTCACATTTTAATCCATGATCTATTTTGAGTTAATTTTTGTACGAGGTATGAGGTTTAGATCAGAGTTCAGGTTATTTTTCCTATGAATAATCAGGTAGTCAGTAACTTTTTTTAAGAGACAAGGTCTCACTCTGTCACCCAGGCTGGAATGCAATGACAAGATCAGAGCTCACTGCAGCCTCGACTCCTGGGCTCAAGTTATCCTCCTGCCTCAGTCTTCTGGAGTAGCTGGGACCACAGGCAGGTGCCACCATGACCAGTTCATTTTTTTAGTTTTTGTAGAGACAGGGTCTTGAGCCATGTTACCCAGGCTGGTCTGGAACTCCTAGGCTCAAGTCATCATCCCACTTATATGGGGCCAGGCAGTGGTACATGCCTGTAATCACAGCACTTTGGGAGGATGAAGCAGGAGAATCACTTGAACCCATGAATTCCAGACCAGCCTGAGCAACAGAGGGAGGCCCTGTCTCTGCAAAAATTTTAAACATTAGCTGGGCATGGTGTTGTACACCTGTGGTCCCAGCTACTTGGGAGGCTGAGGTGGGAGGATCTCTCGAGCCTATGAGGCTGAGGCTGCAGTGAGCCATGATCGCACCACTACACTCCAGCCTGGGAGAAAGTCAGACGTTGTCTCAAAAAAAAAAAATCCTAGAGCTTTACCCATATTAAAGACAGGTATTGTCTTTTTCAAATTTAATTACTGTTATATAATGGACATGTAAAATGTCCAGTTTGAAAGTTTGAAAATATATAACTCTAAGTATTCTTACCTTAAAATTCTGATTCCTACCTAAGATATTGCATACTGTTTACATAAGTATCACAATGCCGGGACAACAACTAAAAATGTGTAAGAGTAAGAAAAATGAGCATGTATACCTATTAATTAAGGTACATTTCCCCCTTATTACATAAAAAAGTCATCACTGCAAACCCCTATGACCGTATCCAAAGTAAACCTACAGTTTTACTTCTCTATATTATAAAATGCAAGGTTAAAACTCAAATACTAAACATTTCCTGAAGCCAAGAGTAGTTTACTTAAAATAAATGCCTAGGGTCTATATCAAAAATGTGAAAAAGCTAGCTACTTCATAGCCATTCCAATCTAAGTTCAGCTTTTTCTTTTTTAATTGACACATAATTGTGTACTGTACATATGTATGGAGTACACAGAGTGATGTTATAATACATGTAATGTATGTGTTCAGCATAATTAGCATATCCACCATCTCAAACATTTATCATTTCTTTGTGTTGGTAACGTTCAATACCCTTCCTCCAATTATCTGGAACTATATATATATATATATATTTTTTTTTTTTTTTTTTTTGAGACAAAGTCTTGCTCTGTTGCCCAGGCTAGAGGGAGTGGTGTGATCCCAGCTCACTGCAACATCTCCTTCCTAGGTTCAAGTTATTCTCCTGCTTCAGCCTCCCTGGTAGCTGGGGTTACAGGCACCCACCACTATGGCCAGCTAATTTTTGTATTTTTAGTAGAGACGGGGTTTCACCATGTTGGCCAGGCTGGTCTCAAACTCCTGACCTCAGGTGATCCACTCACCTCAGCTTCCCAAAGTGCTAGGATTACAGGCATGAGCCACCGCGCCCAGCCTGAAACTAAATGTTCTTGTTAACTATAGTCATCCTATGTTACAGAACACTAGAACTTATTACTATCCAGCTATAATTTTGTATCCTTTAACAAATTTCTCCCTATCTTCCTCTTCCCCCACCCTTCTCACCCTCTAGGATCCTATGTCTACTTTCAACTCAAATGAGATCCACTCTTTTTTGCCTTCCACATAAGAGAACATGTGCTGTGTAACTTCCTGTCCCTGGCTTATTTCATAGTATCTTCCAATTCCATCCACGTAGCTGAGAATAACAGGACTTCATCCTGTGTAATGGCTGAATAGTACTGCATTGTGTATAAACACCACATTTTCTCTATCCATCATCTGCTATTGGACACCGAGGCTGATTCCGTATCTTGGCTATGGTGAACAGTGCTGGAGGAAACATAGAGGTGCGGATGCCCCTCCGACACTGATTTCCTTTTCTTTGGGTATCTACACTGTAGTGGGACTGCTGGATCACACTGTAATTTCATTTGCAGTTTTCTGAGGAACCTCCATACTGTTTGCCATAGTGGGTGCCATAACTTACTCTTACTCTTTTTCTTTTTTCTCTTCGAGACAGAGTCTCACTGTGGCCCAGGCTGGAATACAGTGGTGCAATCTCGGCTTGCTTACTGTAGCATCCACCTCCCGGGTTCCAGTGGTTCTCATGCCTCAGCCTCCTGAGTAGCTGGGATTATGGGCGCCCGCCACTGCACCTGGTGAATTTTTGTATTTTTTAGTAGAGATGGGGTTTCACCACGTTGGCCAGGCTGGTCTTGAACTCCTGGGCTCAAGTGACCCGCCCACCTCAGCCGCCCAACAGTGCTGGGATTACAGGTATGATCCACCGCTCCCAGCTAATTTTTGTGTTTTTAGTAGAGATGGGGTTTCACCATGTTGGCCGGCTGGTTTCCAACTCCTGATATCAGGTAATCTGCCCGCCTCGGCCTCCCAAAGTGCTGGGATGTCAGCGTGTGCCCCATGCCCAGCCAGCTGCTCTAGTTTACACCCTCCTACAGTGTGTAAGAGCTTCCGTTGTCTCCATATCCTCACCAGCACTTGTTACTTTTTGTCTTTTTGATAATACTCATCCTAACAGGTGAGATGATACCTCACTGCGGTTTTGATTTGCATTTCTCTGATTATAAGTGATGCTGAGCATTTTTCTCACATATTTTTTGGCCATTTGTATGTCTTCTTTAAAGAAATGTCTGTTCGATTGGGTGTGGTGACACAAACCTGTAAGCCCAGCACTCAGAACGCTAAGGCAGGAGCACAGCTTGAGCCTTGACCAGCCTGGGCAGCAAAGCAAAACCCTAGCTAAAAAAAAAAAAAAAAAAAAAAAAAAAAAGAAGAAAAAAGAAATATCTGTGTCTGTTCAGCTATTTGACCTCCAAAAACTAAGAGCCCATTTTGTAACCTAACAACCTGCCTGATTCAGAGACAATCTGTGTTTGGTTCTAATCTGCTACTTCCTATGTGACTTTGGGAAGTTCCCTTAGCCACTTTGAGCTCAACTTCCTCAACATTAACCAGGAATAAGTACCACCTGCCTCTGCTGGTTAACGCTGAGGGCTGAAAGGAGAATCTCCACAACTCCACTTGACAATGCCGCCTGGCGGAAGCCCCTCAACGCGGGACTGGTAGGATCATCTGAAGCTAAGTACAACTTTCCTTTCCACTGTCCCAGGCTCACTCTGCATACGATTAGCAAGGAATAGCGAATAAAGGAAACCGAAATACTTGCTTAATTTTTTATAAGAAATTTTTAAAAAGTTGGGGTGGTGGAAAAATAGGAGGGAGAGGAGGGGAAGGAAAAGCAGTCGGTCACAAGTTTTAGAACAGGGCTCATACCTGGCCTCCTCACTCAGGCAATCACCAGTCCCCACCCCCTGGGGAGGGATACTTTCTCGGCTGGCTTCACCCACATGGAAGGCACTGCCACAGGTGTTCAGAAACCAGGAGCACTTTGAAATGGGCAATGTGCTTTGGGTAGGAGACCTACAATTTCCCCCAAAGAAACCACAGCACAAAAGTGACCCACATAGGAGGTACCAAGGGCTGTAAATACTTGTTGGCAAAAACTGATGTCATACCTGCTGTACAGGAGAAACACACCCAAATAAAACTTGCCAAAATAGCAGAGAAAAAAATTCAGCAGACATCCAGTACCATTCTGTTACAGAAATATTTATATCCCAAAGCCAGGGACCTCTCTGGAACACTGTTTATTTCCACGTTTCATGGAAGATGTTTGAGTGCTCTCACGTGTGTCTCAACAAACTTCCAGTCCCTGCTCTAAACCCTGTGACTCCTCAGCAAAACCCAAAAACAAATATCAGTTTTCCTTCCAAATGAGAAGTTTCCTGACTTAGCGAAACCAGCATCAAATCCACTTATTATGAGATAGCTGATTACAGGCGAAGCCCTCTAGTCCCAGGATGACTCCCCTCCTGCAGGAGTGGGAAGGATGGGCATAGCACTGGCCTGCCAGACCACATCTCCAGGCAGTTTGAAACCATGGCTGCTCAGCTGAGCCACGATAAAAATCGAAACCAAGTATCTCTGAAAAGTGTACATGTCAAGAACCAGACCTCGGACCGGACTTAGCAGAAATGGATGTTGCAAGGTTTGTTCAGAGACCTCCTCTCCATGCCCCCTTTCCCCGGGACCTCCCTCCTTGCACCTGGGGCCCAGGGCCAATGGACCTCTCCCTTATCTCTAGCCCAGTGCATTTTCAGGAACAGCTCCCAGACTGTACCAGACCCTGAAATGTATTCACTGAATGCACTATTTCTTCAAATGATCATAAATCACCTGACTATAACAACAATTGTTTTAAAAGTGTTCTCTCTCTCTCTCTCTCTCTCGGGAATTCTGTCATGAGTTTGAGCAAGGAGCTTTGCTTCTCTCAGTTGCAGTTCTATCATTTGCAACATGTTAAAAATTACTGTGTTCACCCATAGCATTGTAATAAAAAGCCTTAAGACCCACTTCATGTAGTCTGCCTGGAGCACAGACGCTGTCACATGGTAAATGCCCACTGAAGGTGAGTTATCTGTAGCTATTATTACCCACCACTCCAGCGAACGAAAGGAGTCGATCAGGTCTCATCGTATCACCATGAAAGGAAGTCCATGTAGACTGCGGAGTGGGAGTAGGGGGACTCAGTGTTTATCAGGTACTATTTTGTTTTTTACAAAGTGTACATACATATTTGTAGGTACACTGGAAAAGATCTGGAAGGAAATACACCCAGTGTTAATAGTGACTACCCCAAAGACACATTCATCCAAACAAACAGAAAAACACTCACTATCTTTCTGCCTTCCATATCATTTGAACTATTTTCAATAAGCATCTATGGCTTTTGTAAAGTTTTTGAAAGGAATTTATTGCATTTTTTTCTGGAGAAACATGAGAAAGGAGCATGAGAAAGGTGGAAACAGAAGGTAAAATGGAATGGGACTCAATGGAATTGAGTCCAAGCCAGGCTCAGCAGGCACACGAACCACACACCTCTCACTACAACTCAACACCAGCTCTCTCTTCTCTTGGTCCAATGGCCCAAGACTTAGAGGTAAAATGTTTATTGTGATCACATCAATCACACCACGGAGCTTGGAACCACCCTTCAAACTCCTCTGGTTCTGTGTACCTGCCCGGGGCTGTTAGCTTTCCTCCTGTGTCTTTGGCTGGCCTGTAATCCCCTAGTGGTGGAAATGCACCCTGACACTTAGCCATCATCCCCACAACACTCAGCACCGCATAGAGACCAGGGCAGTGATGTCCACTCGGACTGTGATTCTACTTATAAAGCAAAGGACCAGGGACCAGATGCGACTTGTCTTTGGTAACTCACCAGCTGTTGCTGGAACCAGAACAAACTCGGGTCTCCCGATGCCCAGAAAAGAACTAGTGCCTCTCCCACTAGAAAAGTGATGAAAATGTTTTGCTTGCTGTGAAAAGATGTACTACTGGAGAAGATGGGTGCAAGTTCTCATGGAGGCACTCAGCCCAGATCACCAGGAAACAGGGCTGCCGGATGAGACACTCGGCCCAGGTCATTAGGAAACAGGGCTTCCGGATGAGACACTCCGCCCAGATCACCAGGAAACAGGGCTGCTGGATGAGACACTCGGCCCAGGTCACCAGGAAACGGGGCTGCCAGATGAGACACTAAGCCCGTCCACCGGAAAGGAAATCTGGCTGGGCACTGGAGGGAAATTCACACAGCCCAAGGACAGCAACAGCATGAACAAAACAAGAAATACCTGACTGGAAAGCCATAGCCTGGCTAGCAAATTCGAAACAGAGCCACAGTCCTAGCAGCACACATCACTGCAACACAGAGCTTCAGGCAGTGTGCGCACACTGTAAGTAGAAATGTAAAATGTCCATGCTTTTGGAACAAGCGGGCTATTTTTGTGTGTGTGTGTGTGTGTGTGTGTATCTGTGTGTGTGTGTGTGTATGTGTGTGTGTGTATGTGTGTGTGTGTGTATCTGTGTGTGTGTGTGTATCTGTGTGTGTGTGTGTGTGTATCTGTGTGTGTATGTGTGTGTGTGTATGTGTGTATCTGTGTGTGTGTGCATTTGTGTGTGTGTGTGTATGTGTGTGTGTGTATCTGTGTGTGTGTGTGTATCTGTGTGTGTGTGTGTGTATCTGTGTGTGTGTGTATCTGTGTGTGTGTATGTGTGTGTGTGTGTATCTGTGTGTGTGTGTGTGTATCTGTGTGTGTGTGTATCTGTGTGTGTGTGTGTATCTGTGTGTGTGTGTGTGTATCTGTGTGTGTGTGTATGTGTGTGTGTATCTGTGTGTGTGTGTGTATCTGTGTGTGTGTGTGTGTATCTGTGTGTGTGTGTGTATCTGTGTGTGTGTGTGTATCTGTGTGTGTGTGTGTGTATCTGTGTGTGTGTGTATCTGTGTGTGTATGTGTGTGTATCTGTGTGTGTGTGTGTGTATCTGTGTGTGTGTGTGTGTATCTGTGTGTGTGTGTATGTGTGTGTGTATGTGTGTGTGTATCTGTGTGTGTGTGTGTATCTGTGTGTGTGTGTGTGTATCTGTGTGTGTGTATCTGTGTGTGTGTGTGTATCTGTGTGTGTGTGTATGTGTGTGTATCTGTGTGTGTGTGTGTGTGTGTGTATCTGTGTGTGTGTATGTGTGTGTATGTGTGTGGGTGTGTGTGTGTGTGTGTATGTGTGTGTGTGTGTGTGTGTGTGTATGTGTGTGTATGTGTGTGGGTGTGTGTGTGTGTGTGTGTGTGTATCTGTGTGTGTGTATGTGTGTGTGTGTGTATGTGTGTGGGTGTGTGTGTGTGTGTGTGTGTGTGTGATGTCAAAGAAAACAGCTGAGAGGAAACTGTTGGCAAGGAAATAGAAACAGGCGCCCTTACACATTGACAGTGAGATAACGGTATGGCCCTAACGGAAGGGAATCCGGCAACACCCATCAATATTTAAAATGCGCAGAGCCCTGGATCCCACAATTCCATTTCTAGCAATGCATCCTATGAACATATTCACGCAAATATGCAAGAATTATGTACAACTCAGCATTGATTAATCCAAACGGTTGGGAACAACCTAAATACTTACCAGTGGGGAACTGGTGGAGAACCGTGTTTATCTTATGCCAACATCTGTGTTTTTTAAAAACATGACACATAGGCTGGGCACGGTGGTTCATGCGTGTAATCCCAGCACTTTGAGAGGCTGAGGCAGGTGGATCACAAGGCCAAGATATCCAAACCATCCTGGCCAACATGGTGAAACCTCGTCTATACTGAAAATACAAAAATTATCTGGGTGTGGTGGAGCACATCTGTAGTCCCAGCTACACAGGAGGTTGAGGCAGGAGAATCGCTTGAACCCGGGAGGCGGAGGTTGCAGTGAGCCGAGATCATGCCAGCCTGGTGACAGAGCAAGACTCTGCCTTGGAAAAACAAACAAACCAAAACTGGCAACAGTGGTCACAGGGCAGTGATGGGAGTAGGACTGCCTTTCACTCTCCAGTACGTTTTGAATGTCGCTTATATTACATATTCAAAATATATGACTACAGCAAATATTTTCAAAGTAACTATGAAAAACTGGGAAAATAATATCTAACACACAGAACTGCTGTATAATTAAAGGATGAAAAACAGGCACTATCAGAGTTCAAAGGAAGAAAGATTAATTCTAGCTTGGATGTCAGAGCGGGGATCGTGTAAAGGAAGTGAGTATTTCAAGTCTTGAAGGATGGAGAAGATTTAAAGAGGCAGAAGTGTGGCGATGATGTCCCAGATGGAGATAAGAACATAGGCGAAGACCATAGCCCAGATGGAGATAAGAACATAGGCGAAGAATATGGCCCAGATGGAGATAAGAACATAGGCAAAGACGATGAAGAGATGAGAAGGTATAAATTCTAAGTGCAGCTCTCAGGCTGGGCTTCAGAACAGGGCTTAGGCAACAAGCTGGAGTGCAAGGCTGATGGCGGGAATGGAAACACTGAAACTCAAACTTGCATATCACGCCCTGATCATGAGCCTTGAATGCCAAGCCAGGGAACCCGTCCTTGATCTTAACAATGAAAAATCACTGGGCCAGGTGTGGCGGCTCATGCCTGTAATCCAGTGCTTTGAGGGGCTGAGCGAGAGGACTGCTTGAGGCCAGGAGTTTGAAACCACTCTGGACAACACGGCAAGACTCTGTCCTTACAAAAAATTTAAAAATTAGCTAGGCAGGATAGCACACCTGTAGTCCCAGCTACTCAGGAGGCTGAGGCGGGAGGATCACCTGAGCCCAGGAATTTAGGGTTACAGGGAGCTGTCATGGCACGCCTGCATTCCAGCCTGAGCAACAGAGCAAGGGCATGTCTCAAAAATCAAATCAAATGAAATAAAATCACTACAAGTTTGTATAGACATAAAGTATAAAATCATACCATATATGATTTAATCCAGCTGTATAATATAAATTAGAGGGGGAAAAGAGAAATTAGGAAGCTATTATAAGAAAACAAGACTCAACTAAGACATGAGCAAAGGCCCTGGGCTCACAGCACTATCTTTATATAAAGGAATGAACTACCACATTTATTTTCATGGCATCACCAATTCAGATACAGGCTACAGTATTCTGGAACCATCTCTGTATCAGTCAAATCAGATGGCCATAATACCGTAGGCAAATACCATCAAAAACACCATAGGATGTGTGGTTTAAGCATTAGTTTATTTCTCACAGCTCGGGAGGCTGGAAGTCCAAGATCAAAGTGTCGGCCAACTCAGTTCCAGGACAGGGACCTCTTCCTGGCTTGCAGACAGCCATCTTTCTTCTTGCTTCCTCACACCAGGGCAGTGAGAGCTCTCTGCTTTCTCTTTTTATTTTTGAGAAAGTGTCTCACTCTGTCACCAGGCTGGAGTGCAGTGGCACAATCTCAGCTCACTGCAACCTCCGACTCCCTGGTTCGAGCAACTCTCCTGCCTCAGCCTCCCGTGTAGCTGGGATTACAGGCACGTGCCACCACACCCAACTAATTTTTGTATTTTTAGTAGAAACAGGATTTCAGGATGGTCTCAATCTCCTGACCTCGTGATCTGCCCACCTCGGACTCCCAAAGTGCTGAGATTACAGGTGTGAGCCACCACACCCGGCCTGGTTTCTCTTCTTCTAAGGGCACCAATCCTGTCAGACCAGGGCCCACGCTCATGACCTCATCTAACCCTAATCACCTCCCAAAGGTCCTACCCCCTAATACTATCACACAGGCAGTTAGAGCTCCAGTACAAGAATCTGGGGGAGACATAAACATTCAGTTTATAACAATGTCTTTTCAATCTTGTTGAAAAAAAACAACCAAATGAGTAGGCGACAAAGTACCTTATATGTAAACAAGTCAGGACTTTTCATATTTCTGCTAACACATTTAGGTCAATTTAAAATGTCTGAAAGCAAGAGTCAGAAGCAGAGATAAATGAAAGTTAGTTACTCTGCATTTTAGGCCCACATTGAGCTGTCTTCCAGTGACATTGTGGCACAAAGAACACTGCTTTCTATTCCTGGTTTTGCCTGTATTTCCCTGTATTTTTCTGTATTTTAACTGGAAAATTTCCCTGTATTTCCGTTTATCTCTAAAATCACTTGGTTGACTTAGCAGACCTCCAAGGTCCCTTCCATTCACAAATTCCACAAATAACTTCCTACCAACAGAGGCTACACAAATAAACTACACTGACGAAGGGGAAAGCTAACACTAGCAAACAATGAGATACACACAAGGTAAGACGTATAGAGAACTGGATCAACCACAAACTGGTGGACGATGAGCCGGCGGTGCATAAAAACACATTCCCTAACGATGGACAGAGAGGCAATGGCGCCGAGGTAGTATTGTTGAAGATTTCCTCTTTTAAATCTTCAAGATAAAGGGCCCCATTGTTTATATTCATTCTGATTCAATGTGAATGTGAAAACTTCCTCCAGGGGACACAGACATCTAAAATCTTCCCAATGTATCCAATTTGTCACTTGATATTTTTACTGACAAGAAAAATGAGGGACTGAATATACAAACAGGTCTTGCCTAATCACATGTAGAAAGACAGAACTCAGATCACAACCTGTAGCTGCCCACCCAGGAAACCAATCCCCTATCTACAGTCAACAGCCAGGAGGCCAGCCAGGCTAGCACATCAGACAGGAAGCCAGACTGCTCTCTCTCCACAACCCAGAGACTAAACCACAACTCTGTCCCAGGTGACCAGGACTTGACTCAAAACTGACAGCCACCCTAATTTTGGCCCATGTTTCCAGTTAGGATCATTCAGAGAAAGCCAAATAAGCCCCTAACCAATCACATAGGACACCCCACTTCTGCACAGCCGCCTCCAGCCCCCACAACAGCCTCCACTGGGAGCCGTTCTTTCCATCCTGAAGCTTCCCCACTCCTCATCCGCCACTCACTTGCATGTCAGTCTCTGCCACACGCAAGTGACGGTGCCGACTCTCTTGCCACAGCAGCTCTGAGAAAGTCGTCTCTGCCTGTCTCATGTGGGTGGCCTTCCTTCATTTTCCTCAAAGAATAAGTCTTAAATGAGGGGCTTCTCTATATGGTCAAGCTACACAATTCAGAAGCCCAGCATGGCAGATTCCAAGCCTGGAAAGACCATACACCCCTCAGGTCCTCTTTCCACAAAACACAGCTTCCTTGAGTTCTTCAGTCACTCCGACCAACCAGGGAAGGAACCACGTGTTATGGAAAGATCAAGGGCCTTGAAGTCAAACTTCTGAGTTCATCCAGTACTTCATCTTTCAACTTAAGAAATTACATGGCCTTGGCCATGCTGGTGGCTCGCATCTGTAATCCCAGCACTTGGGGAGGCTGAGTTGGGTGGATCACCCAAAGTTGGGAGTTCAAGGCCAGCGTAACCAACACAGAAAAACCCCATCCCTACTAAAAATACAAAATCAGCCCGGCGTGGTGGCGCATGCCTGTCATCCCAGCTACTCGGGAGGCTGAGGCAGGAGAATCACTTGAACCTGGGAAGCAGAGGTTGTGGTGAGCCGAGATCACACTATTGCACTCCAGCCTGGGCAAGAAGAGCAAAACTGTCTCAAAAACAAAACGAAACAAAACAAATGATGTGACCTTGAACAATTTTCTTAACTTCTCTAAGCCTCTATCTTCATCTTCAATAACATAATTTTACCTCCAAGATTGCATTAAATGGAATCCCACATGTAAACCAGCTGGCAAATATTAGGGGCCCTACAGCTGTGCGCTGCTACTGCCGCCCCACTTTACCCCAAGGGAGAAGCGCAAGATGTCCAGAAAAAGCCTGTTGATCCCTACACCTCAGCATCCTGTGTTCACACAAGGCGCAGTGGCATCCAGACTTACCGGGGTCACCCAAATACAAGACATGGTTTGATTTTTCAACTTAGGTACACATGGCTTCTAACGTTCACCATATGTGATCCATAATTTAGAAGAGATTTTCCTACACTACCCTGTGGTTCTATTTTAGTAGACTTAGATGTGCCATAATAGCTCACTCTCTTAAGCCCTCTTCAGTATCAAAAACAAAACTTTCATCTGTAACACAGTCATCAACAGTGAAAGTGGAAAAGGCACCTATGAGTCAAAATGACCCTCTGCCCCGCCCTGCCCCACCCTACAAAAAGCTGTTCAGGAGGATTTGGGCTGCTTATGAGAACGCTGTCTGTATTCCCAGGGACAGACAAACGCCTACCCTGGTTAGAAGCTGCGCTGCTCAGTCTCTAGGGTAGAAAGTGCCCAAACCCTCTACCCAAGGAGAAGAGAAGCAAATGGGGTGGCTAGGTTCCAGGATGTGGACTGTTTAGTGTGGTTTCTGCAGTCCAGGTCACCGCCATGGGTGAAGCTCTTCCTTCCTTCTTTTCCACCCAAGTGGCCAAGGTCCTACGGCTGCTGTAGGGCCTCTTCCCTATGAGTCAGCCCAGGCATTCCCCTTCCCTTTCCTTCTGTTTTTTTGAGACGAAGTCTCGCTCTGTCACACAAGCTGTAGTGCAGTGGCATAATCTTAGCTCACTGCCACCTCTGCATCCTGGGTTCAAGCAACTCTCTTGCCTCAGCCTCCCAAGTACCTGGGATTACAGGCACCCGCCAAAACGCCCAGCTAATTTTCATATTTTCAGTAGAGACGTAGTTTCAACTTGTTGGCCAGGCTGCTCTCGAACTCCCTACCTCAGGTGATCCACCTGTCTCGGCCTCCCAAAGTGCTGGGATTACAGGCATGAGCCACTGCGTCTGGCCGAGTCAGCCCAGCCATCCTGACTTTTTGTTCTGGTAAAATTACTTTCTTCTACATCTACCTTCCAAGTAGCTAAATCAGAGATCTGGCCCTTGGGGCAGGCTTGAAGAATCCCTGTTTTTGGTCCTCAAGAGGTCCTACCAGGGTCTGGGACAATTCCAAGACTTGTGTTCTGAAAGAGGAAAGAAACCTCACATACACGGCTCTCGCAGAGCTCAGGCAAGGCTTGGGAGGGCCCTAAGGTTTGGGTGTGCCATCTATGATAACAGCTAAGAGATCTGAAGCCAGCTGTCTGGCTTCAAACCTCAATTCCAACAGCACTGGCTGTTTGATGTTAGACGACGTCCCCAGGCTCGCTGTGGTTCAGTTTCCTCACTGTAAAAGGACCACAATAAGAGAGTTGCTCTGAAAGTTAAGTCAATTGGTGCGTATAGGGTATTCAGAATAATGCTTGGCACATGGGGGACTTCAATAGACACGTACTGAACAGAGTAACTTAGCAATTACTAAATATACTCATGCAGGCCAGGCGCGGTGGCTCACGCCTGTTATTCCAAAACTTTGGGAGGCTGAGGCGAGAGGGTCACTTGAGCCCAGGAGTTTGAGACTAGCATGGGCAACACAGCAATATTCCATCTCTAAAACTGTGTGTAACATACATGTATACATACACTCAAATGTTCACAGTGTATTTATAGTATACAAAATAGCTGGAAAACAGACTTAACTATTCACAATGGTTACTTCTAGAGAAGGGGAAATGCAAATTTCAGCTTTTTACCCCACACATATATTCTTGTATCATCTGAAATATTTAAGCAAATTGTATGTATAAATTTGCCCCGAAACACATAGCAGAACAATGTAGTTTTCACTCAAAAATCTTCAAATCATGATGGAATTGTCCTGTGAAAGTAAAGTTATAGAGATGAAAAGCCTCCCTCCAGCCTAAATGCTCTTTCATATGACCTATATTACACAAACCAATGCAGACACCCCAATCCTTTCCCCACTGTCATAAGAATTTTTCAGTGAACTGCGTTCCCCTTTACAAACTAGATGATAGTTACAGTTACCAGGCAAGAACGTGGATCCAGTTCTGCTTTTTCAAAGGCCAATGTTTCTCCCATAATAGCAATGCATTCTTCAACCGGTCAACTGCCCCCAACACCTGAGCTCTCTGTTGTACACAACTCAACGAGGCCTGGGAGAAAACAGGTGCAAATTTCACTTAGTAACAACACATCCCGCCTGATTCCTCTGCTGGGCTAGTTCTCAAGTCGTCTTTTTCTAAGCTTTCATTCGGCTCTACCACACGTACCTAGGCTGGGTAAAACACTTGACCAGGTTTTTTTTTTCGAGACGGAGTTTCACTGGGTCGCCCACGCCGGAGTGCAGTGACGCCATCTCGGCTCAGAAGCCAGCGCCCGGGTCCATGCAGTCCCCTCCGCGGCAGACGCGGGGAGCCGGGGAGCAGAGGGGACCGGCCCCTACCGGCAGGGCGACCGGGACCCCCGCGCGGGCCCACGCGATATCGTAGCAGGCACGAAGCCCCCGGTGCCACCCGAGGCCGAGACAAAGCCCAGGCGCAAGGACCCCGGATCCCGACCTCGGACCCTGCGGAACCCAGCTCGGAGCCGCCACGCCCGGGGCAGAGACCCCCGCCCGGTCCGGAGACCTCGTTGCCCGTTCTCACCTCAGGCCGCCGCCTCGGAGCGCTGGCTCCTCGCCGCGGCGCCTGGGCCTACTGGAGCGCATCTGAGCAGCCGACAGAGCCGAGGCAGCCTCAACCACGGAGCCCCGGGGCGGGGCCGCTGCCGCCGCTTCAGCCCGTGTTCCACGCTCAGGATCCGGCTGGGATCAAGGAGCTGCAGCTGTCGCGGGGCTGCGGCCGGAACACACACCATGCAGGTGCACAGGGCCCCGCCTGCCGCCCGCCGCCTCGCCCCCAGCGGAGTCGGGCGCCCAGGGCCCGCCCCCCGGCCAATGGGGAGCGAGCCGCGCGGAGAGGGCGGGACCTAGGGGAACAAATGGAGGCTGGGCGGGGCGGTGCTGGGATTGGGCGTACAGGGTTCCGCGGGAGGACCCGACCCAAGAGCTGGCCGGATCCCGGCCTCCTAGAAGACCCAGCTCTATGTCCACCTGCAGTCTGCTCTACAGGACGCGCTCATCTCAAGCCCAGAACTCAGGCTTTTAGGACAGAGAGCGAGAGACAGGCTTGCTTTACAAAAAGTGAAACTGAGGTCCAAGGAATAGGATTGCCTGCTGCTCGAAGTCACGTAGTCCCATTCACTCAGTCACTTTGTGATTCAGCAAACATTTGGAAGCACCTATGGTGGGCTTTAGGAGTGAAGTAGGGCCGGGCGCGGTGGCTCGCGCCTGTAATCCCAGTATTTTGTGGGGCCGAGGCAGGTGGATCACTTGAGGCCAGGAGTTCGAAACCAGCCTGGCCAACAAGATGAAACCCCATCTGTGCTAAAAATACAAAAACTTAGCCGATCGTGGTGGTGCGTACTTGTGGTCCCAGGTACTGGGACCTGTGTAAAACAGGACCTGGACCCTGAAGGCACTCACTCAGGGATGCTGCTGGGATGGGTGGATGCACAGTTCAGGTCTTCATGGTGGCTGAGGCTGACCTCATCCCCATCGCTCTTCTCACAGACACCTGAACACTCATCACTCCCACGCTCACACCCACCACTGAAAGCCTGGCCCCTAATCTGATTTGCCTAACAAGGTCTCCAGATGAACAACATGCTTCCCTATCTCTCCCCTGCTAGGGCCCCACTGTGCTCTGGGATGTACTCAGGGATCAGGAGAACAAAACCTCAGGGAGTGAAAGGACATTCCAGGGTGCAGGCCTCTGCATCCCCCTCCATGCCCTCACCCCTGCCTGACACACCCTCACCCCTGTACCTGGCCAGCTCCTACCAACCCTTAAATTCTCACCAAGTTCAGTGGTGGCAGCCACACCCTAAAGTGACTGACTTCCCAATAACCTATGCCCTTGCATAGTCTTCCTGACCTTGGGTACGAGCAAACCGGTGACTGGCTTCTAACCCATAGAGCCTGGCAAAAGCAATGGGATGTCACTGTCACAGTGCATCACCTTCACACACTTGAGAGAAATGTTCCGCCTGCAGGCGCTGCCGGAGGGAGATGATATGCTGAGAAAAGACCTTTGGAGGGGCCCCGTAGGCAAGGAAGCAAAAAGCTGGGCCCTTGCCAAGCGGGTCCGAGGAAATGAATTCTGCCAGCAACCTCAGCGGACCTGGAAATGGATTCTGCCCTGGTGGAGCCTCAGATGATAATGCAGCCCAGCTGCTTAGCGTTAGATCCCAAACACAGGATCCGCTAAAATGTGCTCAACTCCTAGCTTGCCAAAATTGGCTTAAAGGTGTGTGTTGTTTTAAGCTTCTCAGTTGTTAGTTATTGCCTGTGAAAGTGTTAAAATATGAGACAATAACTTAGGTCCCTTCCCCATCACACACATTCTTCTTTCTGGCATTCATCACAATTATAGTTATTGATTGAAAATCTCCCTCTTGACTGGGTGCAGTGGCTCAGGAGTTCCAGACCAGCCTGGCCAACATGGTGAAACCCCATCTCTACTAAAAATACAAAAATTAGCTAGATGTGGTGGTGCAATCCTGTAATCCCAGCTACTCGGAAGGCTGAGGCAGGAGAATTGCTTGGATCCAGAAGGCAGAGGTTACAGCGAGCCGAGGTGACACCATTGCACTCCAGCCAGAGTGACAAGAACAAAACTCCGTCTCAAAAAAAAAAAAAAATTGTCTCTTGCCACTAGCATGAAGGTCCCATGAGAAGAAAAACGGAAACTCTTGCTCATAACAGTGCCCCAAATGCCCAGCACGGTGTAGTTCTAGGGCAGTGGGTCGATGGTGGAAGCTTCTGGTTGGAGGGCCCAGCTGGCCCTCCCAACTGCCTTCTCCCTGGTGAGGTTCCATTATAGAGAACAGAATAGTTTCTTGCCTTTCTAGAGTCCCTCTTAGTGGGGATTGGCCAAGTGACATTGTCCTGCCCTGGGACACATAAGTGGAAGTTGGCTGAAAGGTTTCTAGCCATGGTGTGCTGGGGCGATTTGAACCAGGACATGAGATCTGACCATCCTTGTTCGGGAATTCTGCAAGTTGGTTGTTCAACACATTCAGTACTTCAAAATATTAAATAATATAAACTCGCAAATTAAAAAATGCATTAGACCAGCAAATTAAAAAATGCATTAGACCAGCAAATTAAAAAATGCATGGCCCACGTCTAACACATTGGAAGCCTGAGGCAGGAAGATCACTTGAGCCCAGGAGTTCAAGACCAGCTTAGGCAAAAAAGGAAGACCCTGTCTCCACAAAAAATTTTAAAATTAGCTAGGCATGGTGGTGTGTGCATCCAATCCTAGCCACTCAGGAGGCTGAGGTGGGAGGATCGCTTGAGCCATCTCTTCAAGGCTCCAATGAGCTATGATAGTGTCAATGCACTCCAGCCTGGGTGACAGAGCCAGACCCTATCTCAGAAATAAGCATATTTCATATATCAATAAATTTATAATAAATGTATATTTATATATACATTTATGTATTACAATTATATATTTAGACGTAAATATATATTTCTTGTTTTATTTATTTATTTTGAGACGGAGTTTAACCCTTGTCACCCAGGCTGGAGTGCAATGATGCAATCTGGGCTCACCACACTCTCCACCTTCCGGGTTCAAGTGATTTTCCTGCCTCAGTCTCCTGAGTAGCTGCGATTACAGGCACGCACCACCATGCCTGGCTAATTTTTGTATCTTTAGTAGAGATAGGGTTTCTCCATGTTGGTCAGGCTAGTCTCGAACTCCTGACCTCAAGTGATCTGCCCACCTCGGCCTCCCAAATTGCTGGGATTACAGGTGTAAGCCACTGTGCCCAGCCTATATGTTATATTTATATATTATAATTATGTATATTAATTTTATATACTTATATATAAATATAAATATAAAAACTTTCCTTGCCTTCTCTTGTTTCTACCTACAGTCAGTCCCATGACTTCAAATACTATCTACATGTAATAATTTTAAATGTATATTTTATATATATATATATATATATATTTTTTTTTTTTTTGAGACGGAGTCTCGCCCTGTAGTCAGGCTGGAGTGCAATGATGCAGTCTCAGATCACTGCAACCTCTGACTCCTGGGTTCAAGCGATTCTCCTGCCTCAGCTTCCCAAGTAGCTGGGCTTACAGGCTCCCAGCACCACGTCCAACTGATTTTTGTATTTTTAGTAGAGACAGGGTTTTGCCATGATGGCTAGGTGGGTTTCGAACTCCTGACTTTAATTTGTCTCCCGCCTCGGCCTCGTAAGGTGCTGGGAATACAGTGCTGGTCAAAATATTTTTCTGTTTCCAAGCACTTTACATGAGAGGAAAGCGGAGAATAAGTCATCTGACACTCTACTGTTAAAAAAAAATCTTTGTGCCTCTCTTCTTTTCATCTTTCCTAAGTGTACATATTACCAAAATGTCTTTAGGTTGAGGTCCCCACGTGAAAACTTTACAGGGTGTCGAGTTCTCAGCCACCCTCCTGTCTTTTCCTAGTCCTGGTATTTTAGAACTGTCTGGGGATGACCCAGGATACCCACAGTGGCCATGTCTTTTGGAGGGTCTAGTGAGTATCAGCCCCGGGGTCATCTCATCGCCAAGGACAGCCTGAGGTAGGGGGTAGAGTCTCTCAGGGGAGTAGCTGGATGCTCTTGGCCTTAGAGGAATCTCCTGGTATAGTTTCATCTAAAATGGTGACCCCTTGGGTTTATTAAACTTTTAGGACATTAAAATGAATGGACAATACAACGTAATGTGATTAAAGCTAGGTCATTAAAACTGTTCCTCCAGCTGGAGTTTTTATTCCTCGGAGACACATTGACGGTCTGCCAATGGGATGGTGACATTGAGAGGAAAAGGCAGAAATGATTTCTGCTCTCTAGATTGTCTCAGACTTGTGAAGAGAGAAAAACTGTCCCAAAGGACAAGGAAAACCCACCCCAGAGAGGATGTGCAACAACCTGAACATTAAAATGCACTGAAGGCGCACAGGAGGACAAAGAGCAGTGCCAGTGCCTCCTAGGTGGTCACTGAGTACTTTACTGAACAGGATGGGTGTCCCAAGGGATAGAATGGCCTGCCGTGACACTTAGAAAGGTGTTGGAGTCTGCACTGCCTCTCCCTGAATTTGTTACCTTGAAAAGGCTTCTCCACTTATTTGAGTTTCAGTTTTTCATTGACTGTAAGATACATTTTTATCTGTACAGCTTGAAAGATAAACATACTATTTCCAAAGGGGCAAAGTAAAATGATGTATTTTATTTGCTAAAAATTCGTATTTATTTATTGCCCAGAGTGAGTGTAGTATTAAAGGTCTGTTCTTTTCAAAGGTAATTTCAAATGGAATTGTAGGACTTAGCTTTGTCAATGCTACCGCTGAAATAAAAGTGTGATAGATAAATTGGTGATTTACAAAGATTCACCAAAATGTCAGTTTCCCTCTTGTAGCATGGTGAAGAATTTATGACAGTGGACACATCTGTATCCTCTTATCTGGATACCTGAGGGTTTTTTTTTTTTTTTTTTTTTGAGACACTGTCTTGCTCTGTAGCCCGACTAGAGTGCAGTGGCGCCATCTCTGCTTACTGCAACCTCCGCCTCCCGGGTTCAAGTGATTCTCCTGTGTCAGCCTCCTGAGTAACTGGGATTATAGGCAGCCACCACCACACCCAGCTAATTTTTGTGTTTTTAGTAAACATGGGGTATTAGGCCTGGCACAGTGGCTCAGGCCTGTAATCCCAGCACTTTGGGAGGCCAAGGTGGGCGGATCATGAGGTCAGGAGTTCCACAGCAGCCTGACCAACATGATGAAAACCTGTCTCTATTAAAAATACAAAAAAATTAGCTGAGCCTGGTGGCAGGCACCTGTAATCCCAGCTACTCGGGAGGCTGAGGCAAGAGAATTGCTTGAACCCAGGAGGTGGAGGTTGCAGTGAGCCAAGATGTTGCCACTGCACCCCAGCCCAAGCGACAATGTGAGACTCCATCTCAAAAAAAAACAAACAAACAAACAACAAAACGACAGGGTTTTGATATGTTGGTCTGGCTGGTCTCAAACTCCTGACCACAGGTGATCGCCCTCCTCAACCTCCCAAGCTGCTGGGATGACAGGCGTGAGCCACCATGCCCTGCCCACTCTATTTTCTTTTTATTCCCTAAATTTTAATATGTTTGAGTTTGTCTGTTCCTTTGTTACTGTTTTCTTACATAAAAGAAATTCTGCCTAATCCTTCGGAAAAAGAAAAAATCTTCCTGTGACTTCTGAAAGTGTTCTGGTTTTATCTTTCACATTTGAATATATAATAAGTTGATTATGGTTCATGGAATAGAGAAGAATACAATGCATTTTCCCAAGTAGATGCCAGCCTGGTTTGTCTCATATTTTAAAATGCATGTGATTTCTTTTTCTATTCTACAGTGCCTACTCTATCATTCATCAACTTTCCATATAAATGCTGGGTCATTAACACTTTTTTTTCCCTTTGATCTTCTTACTCATCTCTCTGCTAATACTGTGCTGTCCTGAATATTTTCGTTTGAAAATCTTAGAAGTATGTTAGACAAGCCATCACTCTTTTTTGAGATGACTAAAAATCATTAGACATTTGTCATTTTTACTACGTAAGAAAAAGTAGTTTTTCTTGCCCAAAAACAACCTGAGCTGGGAATTTCTGTGATTTCATAGGAATAACATCTGGAAGTGGTGATATAAATGTCATTTTAAAAAACATGTGTCACATTTCCTCTTATTCCTTTCTACCTTGATATTGTGCAATAGAAATTTTTAAAATTGTGACATTAGTATTACCAAATATCAATTATTGGTTTTATTTACTACTCAGTTAAATCTAATGAGCCTACTCTGTCTTGGTGTAATCACATCACATGGGCTCAACTCCTCAGTTAACAAGTGACAGCATGTGTAAAATATTGTCTACCAGGGAAATTCATTGAACACTTAGTGTTCAGACTGTGTTTTGGTGTCTGGTTCCCTAAGCACCACTGCAGTGACACAAAATAATAGACCTTCAGCAGAAAAAGTTTTGGCAAATATAAGCCATTTAGATGCAGTGAGTCATTCTTATTACTTGGGTTGGTGGAATCCCTTTCAAAATGTAAGTTACTAATACAAACAAAGATGGAACTTTGCGAGCAGGCATTTTTAAGAATAAGTAGTCTCAAGACTTATAATATTAACTCTCTTATGCACATCAGGTAGGACTTTATTATGACAGATACTAGAAATGTACAAAGTGAAGTTAAATGGTAACTCCTAGCAACATATCTTACGCCCTGGTTTCTCTAATAAGATGGGAGTTTCTACTTTGCTGTTGCCTTTTTGAATAGTTCAATTCTAGCATTCGTACTGCTGTGTGGGAGGGAGTATGTGTGAACAGAGTAAGAGTTGTGACAATCAAGTCACAGAATAAATGCTTGAAATTTTAGAATCATGTAAACAGCTTATGGATTGAGTATAGATTCCCAGTGCTGTCAGTTCCACCCATCCTTCTATCCACATGTGTGGGATGTTCTAGGACCCCGTGGCTTTTGAGGATGTGGCTGTGAACTTTACCCAGGAGGAATGGGCTTTGCTAGATTCTTCTCAGAAGTTTCTCTGCAGAGAAGTGATGCAGGAAACCTGCAGGAACCTGGCTTCTGTAGGTGAGAATGACAAAACATTTCACTTAATTACAGAAGTATTTCCCTATCATCAGTGCTATTTGTGATTTGGAATGTGGCAAGGGAATGATTTGGTGAAGAAATCAGGCATGGGCACTCTGTACAATGAACATGAAATCTAGTAATGTTTCTATAGTTTGTAAAAATTTATGATAATTTTGTGGGTCTGTATTTTAGGAAACAAATGGAAAGGCCAGAATATTGAAGATCACTTTGAAAAATCTGGCAAAGAGATAAGATAATTTGCACTGAGGAGAGGAAATAAAGTCCTCTGAAGGAATCTTAGCTTGTCATGAACTTAAAAACAAGCGATCAAAACAAATAAGAGTCACTTGAAATTTATTTCTTTTTAGAAAAATTTCACCCAAAATGTAATGTGCTTCAGTGTAGCAGTCAGTATTTGGAAAACAGTTTACTTGAAAATAGTACTACAAAATTGTGCACATGAATGTTACTAATTTGGTCATAGCCATGCAGGTGGTAGCGGTGTTTTCAGTAGTAACCCATTTACTTTCAAATAATTCAGTCATGGCAAAAAAAAAAAAAAAAAAAAAAAAAAGCATTTTCCTGGGTATTGGTAGCAGTGTAAGTCAAAGACCTATTAATAAGTAGAAAGTTATTAAACCAACCAATAATAATGTGCTTGTCTTTTTTTTTTTTTTTTTTTTTACAGAATTCATATGATACAGAGACTGTGTGAAAGCAAAGACGGTAGTCAGTATGGACAGTTGTCAGCCAAATTCCAAAGCTTGATCTGAATGAGAACATTTCTCCTGGATTAAAACAATGTGAATGAAGTATTTGTGGAAAAGTCTTTGTACGTCATTCCCTCCTTAACAGGCACATCTTAGCTCACTCAGGATACAAACCATATGGAGAGAAGCAACATAAATGTGAACAGTGTGGGAAACTCTTCGTTTCTGTTCCAGGTGTTAGAAGACACATGATAATGCACAGTGGAAATCCAGTTATACATGTACGATATATGGGAAAGCTTTTTATTTTCTCAATTCAATTGAAAGACATCAGAGAACTCACACAGGAGAAAAACCCTATAAATGTAAACAATGAGGTAAAGCGTTCACTGTTTCCGGTTCTTGTCTAATACATGAACAAACTCATACTAGAGAGAAACCCTACGAATGTAAGGAATGTAGAAAAACATTCAGATTTTCTTGTTCCCTTAAGATGCATGAAAGGACTCACACGGGAGAAAGACCCTATAAATGTACCAAATGTGATAAAGCCTTCAGCTGTTCCACTTTCCTTGGTTACTATGGAGGCATTCATACTGGAGAGAGACCCTATGAATATAAACAACGTGGCAAAGCCTTTAGTCATTTGAGTTCCCTTTGTAACCATAGAAGTACTCATACGGGAGAGAAACCCTATGAATGTAAACAATGTGACCAAGCCTTCAGTCGCCTCAGTTCCCTTCACCTCCATGAAAGAATTCATACTGGAGAAAAACTCTATGAATGTAAGAGATGCGGTAAAGCCTACATTCGTTCCAGTCAGTTTACTCGCCATGAAAGAAGTCATGATATAGAGGTTGGGTGTAGTGACTCAGCCTATAATCCCAGCACTTTGGGAGGCCAAGGAGTGTGTATTGCTTAAGCCCAGGAGTTTATAACCAGCCTGGATTAAAACAATGTGAAACAACCTGGGCATCATGGTGAAACCCCGTCTCTACAAAAAATAAAATAATGTCAGGCGCGGTGGCTCACGCCAGCTACTCGGGAGGCTGAGGTAGGAGAAGGACGTGAACCCAGGAGGCAGAGCTTGCAGTGAGCCGAGATCGCACCACTGTACGCCAGCCTGGGCGACACAGCGAGACTCCGTCTCAAAACAAATAAATAAATAAAAATAATTAACTGGGCATGGTGGCACATTTCAGTGGTCTTAGTTCTTTTTCAAGGACATAAAAAGCAATGGGGGGTTGGGGAAAAGCCCTGTGCATGCAGATCACGAGGTCAGGAGATCGAGACCATCCTGGCCAACATGGTGAAACCTCGTCTCTACTAAAAATACAAAAAGTAGCTGGGTGTGGTAGCATATGCTTGTAATCCCAGCTACTCAGGAGGCTGAGGCAGGAGAATCACTTGTACTCAGGAGGCGGAGGTTTCAGTGACCCGAGATTCTGCCACTGCACTCCAGCCTGGTGACAGAGTGAGACTCCATTTCTAAATAAATAAATCAATACACAAACAAATAAATAAAGCCCCTTGAATGTAAGAAATGTGGTAAAACATTTACTCTTTCCCATTCCCGCATAAACATGAAGAGGCTCACACTGCAGAGAAACCTTCAGAATGTAGGAATGTGGCCAAACCTTCCGATTTTCCTGTTTTTGAAGATTTGGGAGGACTCAGACTGGAGAAAAGCCTTTTGAATCTAAATTTGTGGTAAGGCCTTCAGTTGTGTTAGTTCCATATGAAGACATCAGCTCAGTCCTGAGAAAAACCCTATGAATGTCCAGAACGTGGGAATGTTTCATTTCTCTCATCCCCACTCAAGGACCTATGAAAATGCACACTGTAGCTGGCTGGACCTTGTAAATACAAGAACGTACACAGGATTAAGACTCTAATAGTTTAGAAACTGCAAGAATATTTTCAGTTTTCACATTTACTTGAAAAGTCATGTGAAAACTCCCATGGGAAAGAAGCTCTATAAGTGAAGCTTTTCTAATTTGGAAAGCCTGACGCAAATTAATTATCGTGCAGTGTTTGAAAAAAGTGTATGAAATGTTACACAAGTTACAAGTATATTGTTTTTATCAGTGACTCATTCTTAAAGAGTCTTGAGTATGCATTTCACGTTGTTTTGCAGGGAACCCTTGAGGTGAGAGTTGTGTAAATGCTCTTTAAGCAGTAGTACTTGAGTTTCATAGATAATGAGATGAAGTTTGTTGGTAGAATTTTTGTCTATTCATTTGATAATGTCCTGGATTCATGGTTGAATTTTGATGTTTTTCTAATATGTAGGTAAGTTCAATTTTTTTATTTCATTATTATCTTTTTTTGAGATAGAGTCTCACTCTGTTGCCCAGGCTGGAGTGCAGTGGTGTGATCTCGGCTCACTGCAACCTCCACCTCCTAGGTTTAAGCGATTCTCCTGCCTCAGCCTCCTGAGTACTTGAGACTACAAGCGCCCGCCACTACATCCAGCTAATTCTTTGTATTTTTAGTAGAGACAGGATTTCGCCATGTTGGCTAGGCTGGTCTTGAACTCCCGACCTCATGATTTGCCTGCCTCGGCCTCCCAACGTGCTGAGATTACAGACATGAGTCACCGTGCCCGTCCAGGTAAGTTTCATTTGTATGTATTGCCCTGTGATTAATGGACCAGTGAATAATGATTGTGAATTTTTGAGATAGTCTTACTAGCCTCATTTGGTAAACTTTGATTATACCTTGTTCATTATACACATTCCACCTTTCTTTATTAAAGGTAAAATTACTCTTGATGTAAAGATGTTTGTTTTTTGCTAATACTGAGTTGGTATTAATTCCTAAGTACATAAAGTTTATCATAGAGTATCATCTCGTGAGTTCTTTGCATCTGTTGCCCTTTATTCTTTATTATTTCTGTCTGTTATTTGGATCGTTCACTTTGAAGGAAGGAGAGAGGACTGTGATAGGACGATACGTTGTAACCAATCTGAGGGAGGAAGCATTCAGTCTCTCAGTCACATATGATAACATTGAGCTTTTCATCGATGCCTTTGGTATTGTAGAAGATCGTATTACACCATTAAGGTATGATAGTTTATATATTGTATTTTAGAGTATTACAGTCCTACCAGTCAGTGTCACATGATTCAGTTCCCTACCAGTCAACAGACAAACCAATCACGTACTCCTGTAGGAACAAAGGAACATCCTCAGCCGGGCACAGTGACTCACGCCTGTAATCCCAGCACTTAGGGAGGTCGAGGCGGACGGATCACGAGGTCAGGAGATTGAGACCATCCTGGCTAACACGGTGAAACCCCGTCTCTACTAAAACTACAAAAAATCAGCCACGCATGGTGGTGGGCACCTGTAGTCCCAGCTTCTAGGGAGGCTGAGGCAGGAGAATGGCATGAACATGGGAGACGGAGCTTGCAGTGAGCCGAGATCACACCACTGCACTCCAGCAAGGGTGATAGAGCGAGATTCTGTCTCAAAATAAAGGAAAAAAAAAGGGAACATCCTCACTTTTGTAAAGTGATACCACTCCCGGCTCCCAAGTTAATCCCTGTTTGGGCCTGTGGGAGCTTACGCCATCTTCCTATATGTAATTAATAACTGATGTCTGGCTTATCTGTTTAGTAATAGATATTATGTGTTTAACGGTGCCAGTAAACTTAGGGTGCTCATTTCTTCCTCACCAGTGGGGTGCATGAGACGCTATTGAAACAATTGGCAACGCAACACGAATGGAATGGACCAGCCCTCATGCAGGACACCTGCTCAACTTGACCTACCTGCTGTTGGCTGATGGTTTCGTAACACATCAGCAGTCACCTGAATCAGAACCATGAGCTGACGATGGGCCTTCCCTTTGTTCTGCACAGTGTTTTGTGGTCTTCAGGTGTTGTCATCTTCTCCCACACTAAAATGCTCTCATCTCCTAGACATGAATGTTTAATTGCACCCCAGCATGACATTTGGCCTGTGCTTAACAGGCAGTTTTGAGGCCCCGTATTATTAATGCACAGAAGCACAGCACATAAGCCGACACTTAAGTCCTAATTAGCAAGAATCAGGCTGTATCTCTGTAGTCCCTGCATCTACTCTGGTCACCATCTCTGTATGTTTAGGGCAGCCATGTGAACATTATTAATTACTGTACACTCCAAGACAATAGTAATTATGTAGGCAGAAGTAGTGGCCTTGTTTGTTTCTTGTGCTGCTGCTCCCCTTGCCGCTGTCCCCTACACCCTCCTGATGAGGTGTACATCCATGGTGCCTCATGGTTCAAGAGAACTAGTAGATGGCTCACAAGAACACTCTGTCGCTACTGTCTGTGCCTCTGTCACAACAAATATCCTGATCCTTCAGTTTTAAGGGTGCAGGGCCATTTTCCTCCCTTTCTTACTGGTAGTTCTCAAGATAACTGTATGATATGCTGGGAAAGCAATATCCTGATAATCAGGTGACATTGGTCAGAACAGCCCCAGGCTCTGTTAGAGTCCCTGCTTGAAACAGAGTGGCCTTTAACGTTTGTGTCCAGCAAACCACATCGTGGGAGAAAACCCAAGGTGGGCTGCTTTCTGGGGTCCCTCAGTTGTAGTGCAAGTGAAGCATTTACAGTCAAAACTCCATCCATCTGCTCTGGGTAGCCTTCCTGATCTTGTGGTAGCGGTTCATATTGAATCCTAGGCTTCTGTTGTCTTTTGTTTGTTATTTGTAAGTAATAAACTCACTTTATGGAATTTATGTATGGATGTGTTTGGTCTCATTGTACTCAGAAAAGTTGGTAGCCATTACACAGTGAACCCGCTTCATAATTGGTGAAAACACCTATGCCCCCCTTGTGCCACAGCAAGGAGGTTAACTCAGCCAAACATAAACTTCATGTTCCTAAAACCCTGTAGCACAATTATTACCATGTGGGAGGCCTTTAACGATGGTGATACTGATTTGAAGAACTCTGAAGGAAGAAATTTACACAAATGGGTTGGGTACACGGAAGTCCCTCCTAACTTAAAGCAAACCTTACTTTCCTCTGCCTAAAAAGAGTGGAGAGGGCAGGCACGGTGGCTCGGGCCTGTAATCTGAGCACTTTGGGAGACCAAGGTGGGCAGATCACAAGATCAGGGGTTCAAGACCAGCCTGACCAACATGGGGAAGCCACATCTCTACTAAAAATACAAAAATTAGCCAGGCGTGGTGGTGGGCACCTGTAATCCCAGCTACTTGGGAGGCTGAGGCAGGAGAATTGCTTGAACCTGGGAGGTGGAGGTTGAAGTGAGTCAAGACCATGCCACTGCACTCCAGTCTGGGTGAGAGGGCAAGACTCCGTCTCAGGGAAAAAAAAAAAAAAAAAAAAAGGGTGGATAAGAACTGAAACAGGTTTAAAATTTCACCTAATTGGGAATGCAAAGTTTACAAAAATAATATTTAAAATAAAATGCTAAATGAGTGCTCATTGAATTTTATGCCTCCACAAAGTAGGTTGTGAATTAACTTCCACATCTGTTGAAAGCCACCAAAGTTGGGAAGCCTGCATGTCTGAAATTCACATGTGGCTCAAATAAGAATTATACCTGGGGATACCCAAAAGTTTAAATATGGTATCCCCTGTAATATTATGAGGAATTACTGTACAGAAAACAGGTTGCCTTCCTTTAACTCTGTAAATAATATTATCTTGCCTAAATTCTCCAAAACGCATCGCTCTGCGGTATCCTATAGTGGACATAGGTTTCCTGACCAATGAGCACTAAAAGTAAGTGTGTGCAACTCACCTATGTTCTTATCAAAATGGAAATCCCCGAATCCCACCAGTTAGAATAACATGACAGAATGTCAGGTTTTTGGAATATATAGGTTTTCTGTAAGGTTATTAGGTATTGATTCCATTTTTAAAGTAGATATCAATATTTTTAGATTACCTATTTCTCCTATGTTTTAGTATTAATAGATTGTGTCTTTTAATTCATCCAGTTGGTCTAATTTACCAAGTTTGTGGGTTATGGAGATTGTAATATTCTTTATTATGTTATCATCCATGGGCTCTCTAATATAAAGGCCTCTTTTAATTTTTCTATTATTAGGTTGTTGTCAAAGTAATTGTGGTTTTGGACCGTGAATTTTAAATTTTTATAACTAGGCTGCAACACATCTTTATTAATCAAAATAGAACCCATTACAATGGACTGGGCACAGTGGCTTACACCTGTAATCCCAGCACTTTGGGAGACTGAGTCGGGTGAATCAGGAGGTCAGGAGTTTGAGACCAGCCTGACCAACGTGGTGAAATCACATCTCTACTAAAAATACAAAAAGTAGCCAGTGTGGTGTCAAGTGCCTGTAATCCCAGCTACTCAAGAGGCTGAGGCAGGAGAATCTCTTGAACCCAGGAGGCAGAAGGTAGAGTGAGCCAAGATTGCACCTTTGCACTCTGGCCTGGGCGACAGAGTGAGACTAGGTCTTAAAAAAAAAAAAAGAAACCATTACATTGAACACATTTTTGCCAATGAGAAATAAACTTATTTATTCCGTGCTTTCAGGGTTCGATGAACTCTTGGAAAGCATTTTCTGCATCCTGCTGGTTGTGTAAGTGTTTTCCCTGCAAAAAGTTGTCAAGATGCTTAAAGAAGTGGTAGTTGTTTGGCGAGAGTTCAGGTGAATATGGCAGATGAGACAAAACTTCATAGCCCAGTTTATTCAACTTTTGAAGTCCTGGTTGTATGACATGTGGTCATGCGTTGTGGAGAACTGGGCCCTTCATGTTGACCAGTGCCAGCTCCAGGTGCTGCAGTTTTCCATGCATCTCATCGATTAACTAGGCATACTTCTCAAATGTAATGATTTCACCAGGATTCAAAAAGTGTAGTGGATCACAAGACCAGCAGCTGACCACCAAACAGTGACCATGACCTTTTTTTGGTACAAGTTTGACTTTGGGAAGTGGTTTGGAGCTTCTTCTCAGTCCAACCAGTGAGCTGGCTGTTGTATGAAATCCACTTTTAGTGGCATGTCACAATCTGATCAAGAAATGGTTCATTGTTGTTTCATAGAATAAGAGAAGATGACACTACAAAAGGATGATTTTAAAAATATTTGGTCAGCTCATGAGGCACCCACTTATCAAGATTTTTCAGCTTTCCAATTGGCTTCAAATGCTGGATGACCATAGAATGGTCGACATTCAGTTTTTCACCAACTTCTCGTGTATCTGTAAGAGGATCGAATTCAGTGGTTGCTCTCAATTGGCCGTTATCAACTTCTGGCCCAGAGCCTGAGGCTGAGGCTGCCATGACCACCCTGTTGTCTTCCTTCTGGGGTCCCCAGGAAGCTCCCAGGACTGAATGATCCCCACAAATACAGTGGCCAGGATGGGAGGGCTGGAGGTCAACTACCCTCCCCCCGCCACCACAACCAAGAGGCCCCCATGGAGGTTGGCCCCGAGATGTGGGTCCCTGTGGGATGCAGGCTCCCACGGATACTTCAGGGGATGAGCACGGGTCCTCCTGGCTGACAGGACCTGGTGGGCACTGGGTGTGTGGGGCCTGTATAGTTGGGTTGGACAGAACTGGGCCTAACCAGGGAGCCAGAGACTGGTGTGTCTTCCAGATTTCCTATGAGATCCCCTATCTGGTCATAGATGATGGTGATTGCTCTGAATCCCTGTAAGGTGTTAGGTGCTCCATTCTTACCAAGTTTATTTTGTTACCTGGTAGAACTTGGCTCATAAAGAAGAAAATGGTGAAGAGGAGGACAGGAATCCTTATGGCTGAAGAAAGAAGAAAGTTTGGCTTCATTTCCAGGAGGCAGAGAAAACTTCCGTCCGTGGCTCTCTAGCACCAGTGGAATGTCTCTGTTTGGATAAGAAGAGCCTTTCTGTACGTCATTAGGGATATTCATAGATAGAGGTGCTCTATGCTTGCAAAACTGCTTTGATGGGAGGACTGATGTGGAGGCACAGTTTTGGCCAGAAAACCTTGTTAAATGGGAACATAAGCTACAAACATTTTGGCAAAAGATGAAAGTTTATGAACAAACAACCATTTATATTGTTACAATAAGTTAGACTGTGTTGAGAAACCAGTTGCTTTCGTTAATGACCAGACATTTTGTTAGTGAACACTTCCCAGACTTTACTAGCCCTGCTAAGAATTAATCACCCCACTTGCTCCTGGTCTGAAACCCCAAAGTGCTTTGTTGATGTTACAGTGCTTACTGCCTTGTATGTTAGATTAGTGAATGTATATTTGCCTCTTCCACTACTGTATGAGTTTCTTGCTTGCTAGGACAAGGCTATATTCCTCAGAGCAGAGGAGGGAGTTGAATCATGCGGCCATTTATTCTCAAATCCTCTTCACCAAGTGGAACAAAACAGAACAGCGAAAGACCACTGCACATGGAAGCAGGAGGTCTGGATTTGGGTTCTAGATCTCTAGATCTATTACTAACTGGAGGTACGGATATAGTCAGGAAAATTGTCTTCCTTAGGTGCTTACTTGATAACACCTATAAATGTTGAGATCTGTTGGATCTAGATCAGGGGATTCTCAATCATTACTATGCATAAAATCAACTGGAAGAGTTGCTTTGGTATACAGATGCTTAGTTCCATCTCATGATATTTTTACTGTTTTTTAAAATTGATCTAGTATTTTTCATTAAATAATGTAAACTTTCTTAGTCTACATCTAATACAACTCCCACCGGCATACAAATACATTGAATGATATTAGCAGCAGAATCTTTAAATAAAGTAACCATATACAACTATTAAACCACTTTTTTCATTCCTTATTATTTCATGCTGTTTGTCACCATTGTCATCATAATCAGCATCATCCTACATTGCTGAACAGCCATTATGAACCATATGGCATAAACATTTTTCCTACTCATAAGGAGCATATATTCTCTATATGCATATGAAATTAATGTCTGAACAAAGTGGCTTAAACAAGGCAGAAGTTTATTTCTTTCTCACTTATATCTATAGTTACACCTATCATGGCTGGTACAGATGCTTGCCAAATTCATTAGGGACACAGGCCCCTTCCAGCTGTCTGCTCTGCTGTACTTTAGAAGAGGCTCCAGTTTGGCTGCTAAATGCCCACCTATCATTTTTTAATTCCAGGCAGCAGGAAAGAAAATAGCCAAGAGAGAAAAACAAGGGAACATCTACCCCTCCCTTTAAATTTTTTAACCAACCACCTCTTTTTTTTTTAACCCAGTTTGTTGAGCTATGATTACATTTAAAAAGCTGTACATGTTTAAGGTATGCATCTCAGTGAGTCTGGGGATAAGTATACATCATGAACACCACTACCCTTAAGATTATACACACATCCTTCACCGCCCAAAGTCCCCCCCATTATGATTATTATTATTACTGGTAAGAAATGTTGGTAAGAACACAAAATCCACCCTTTTAGCAAATTTTCAGTATGCAATACAGTATTCTTAGCTCTAAGCACTATGCTGTAAATGAGACCTCCAGAACTTACTTATATGGTATATCTGAAACTTTGTGCTCTAACCATATCTACCCATTTCCCCTGCACCACGGCCCCTGGTAACCACCATTCTTCTCTCTGCTTTTGTGAGTTTGTCTATTTTAGATTTCAAATGCAAGTGAAATCATATAGTTATTGTCATTCTGTGGCTGGCCTATTTCATATAACGTAATGTTCTCGAAGTCCACCCATGTTGTCACAAAAGACAGGGTTTCATTATTATGTAACACTGAACAATATTCCAATGCATGTATGTATTACCCATTTATCCTGATACTCTCCCTCCACCTGCCTCCCAACAGGCCCCAGTGTGTGTTGCTCCCCTCTCAGTATCCATGTGTTCTCATTGTTCTGCTTCCACTTGTAAGTGGGAACATGCAGTGTTTGATTTTCTGTTCCCGGGTTAGTTTGCTGAGGATAATGGCTTCCAGCTCCATCTATGTCCCTGCAAAGGACATGATCTCATTCCTTTTTATGACCGCATAGTATTTCATGGTGTATATGTACCACATTTTCTTTATCCAGTCTATCATGGATGGACATTTGGGTTGATTCCATGTCTTTGCTATTGTGACTAGTGCTGCAACGAACATGTGTGTGCATGTATCTTTATAACAGAATGATTTATATTCCTTTGGGTATATACACAGTAATGAGCTTGCTGGGTCAAGTGATCTTTCTGGTTCTAGGTCTTTGAGGAATCACCATACTGTCTTCCACAATGGTTGAACTAATTTACATTCCACCAACAGTGTTAAAGTGTTCCTATATCTCAACAGCCTCATCAGCAGGTAGTTTTATTTAAAAAATTTTTGAGAAACCTTCATACTGTTATCCAAAATGACCATAGTAGTTTGTATTTCCACCACGAGTATACAAGGGTTATCTTTTATCCACATCCTCACTAATACTTGCTATTCATCTTTTTGATAACAGCTATTCTAAGAGGTGTCAGGTGACATTTCATGGTGGTTTTTATTTGCATCCCCCTGACAATTAGAGATGGTAAGAATTTTGTCATATATTTGTTGGCCATTTGTATCTTTTCTTCTTGGAAATGACTATTCAGATCTTCACCTGTTTAAAAAGAAATTTCAACTTTTATTTTAGATTCAGTGAATGTATGTGCAGGGTTTTACATTGGCACATTGTGTGATGCTGAGGCTTGGAGTATGAATGATCTTGTAACCCAGGTAGAAAACATAGTATTTCATGGTGTATATGTTTTTCAGGTCTTGGTCCCCACTTTCCCTTCCCCTTCTTGTAGTCCCCAGTATCCGTTGTTCCCGCTTTGTTCTTACTTATAACTAAGAACATATGGTATTTGGTTTTTTCTTCCTGCATTATTTTAGAATAATGGCCTCTAGCTGCATCCAAGTCGGTGCAAAGGACATAATTTTTTTAATGGTTGCGTAGTATTCCATGGTGTACATATACTATATTTTCTCTATTCAATGATAGAGAAAATATTCATGTCTTTGCTATTGCAAATAATGGTATAATAAATATATGAGTGCACACGTCTTTATGGTAGAACAATTTATTTTCTTTTGGATACAAGGGTCAGTCCCCATGGCTGCTGTCAAGGGCTAGCGTTGAGTGCGTGCAGCTTTTCCAGGCTCAGGGTGCAAGCTGTCAGTGGATCTATCATTCTGGGGTCTGGAGGATGGTGGCCGTCTTCTCAGAGCTCCACTAGGCAGTGCCCCAGTGGGGACTCTGTGGGGGCTCCTACCCCATATTCTCCCTCTGCACTGCTGTAGTAGACATTTGCCATGAGGTCTCCACCCCAGCAGGCTTCTACTGGACATACAGGCTTTTCCATATATCTTTTGAAATCCAGGTGAAGGTTTCTGATATGGTTTGGCTCTGTGTCCCCCCCCAAATCTCACCTCAAATTGTACTCCCACAATTCCCACATGTTGTGGGGAGACCTAGTGGGAAATAATTGAATCATGGGGGCAGTTTCTCCCATATCGTTCTCATGGTAGTGAATAAGTCTTACGAGTTCTGATGGTTTGATAAGGCGAAACCAGTTTTGCTTGGCTCTCATTCTCTCACTTGCCTGCTGTGTTGTAAGACCTGCCTTTCGCCTTCTGCCTCCCCCCAGCCATGTGGAACTGTAAGTCTAATTAAACCTCTTTCTTTTGAAAATTGCCCAGTCTCGGGTATGTCTTTATCAGCAGCACACACCTGTACTTTGTGCAACTGCAGGTTTAATATCCCATGGCAATTGCCAAGGCTTATGGCTTGCACCCTCAAAGCAGTGACCCAAACTGTGTCTGGGGCCTTTTTAGCCATGGCTGGAGCTGGAGTGGTTGAGAGGTAGAATGCTGTGAGCACTGTCCTGCCCTTGCCCTGGCTGGTTCAGCCCTAGGCCCAGCCCACAAAGCCAGTCTTCCCTTACAGGCCTCCAGACCTTTGAAGGGAGGGGCTGCCACCAGCCAAGGACTGTGAAATGCCTTTCAGGCTCTTTCTTCATTGTCTTCTATTAGCATCTGCTTTCCTTTTAGTTATGCAAATGTCTTCAGCCTGCTTGAATTTCAGAGGATACCAATGGCCTTAAAAGTACCATATGACCCCTAACACTTCCTGACTTCATTTCTGCAATGTATTTTAATTTTTTACATCATCATGAATATTGAAACTTTTTATATCTATTCACTTTCCATTTGTTTTCAAGTCCAGTTTACTTCCAAATAATTTTAGAATATAGAGTCTCCATAAGACTCTAGTTTGTCTGGTTTCTTGCTGTACCCCATGACTGGGAATGCTTTCTAGTACATACAATACACTCAAAAGTACTTACGAGGCTGCATGCGGTGGCCCACGCCTGTAATTTCAGCACTTTGGGAGGCCGAGGTGGGCGGATCACGAGGTCAGGAGATCGAGACCAACCCGGCTAACATGTGTGAAACCCCGTCTCTACTGAAAAAAAAAAAAAAAATAGCCGGACGTGGTATCGGGCGCCTGTAGTCCCAACTACTCGGGAGGCTGAGGCAGGAGAACGGCGTGAACCCGGGAGGCAGAGCTTGCAGAGAGCTGAGATCTACTACTACTGCGCTCTAGCCTGGGCGACAGAGCAAGACTCCATCTCAAAAAAAAAAAAAAAAAAAGTACTTATCAATGAAAAAAGGAATGAATCTTCCTATTTTTCCTTCAAAATAGCCTTAACTCTTTGGTTTCCAAGTTGATGTGGGGTTTTTAGTACTTGTCTCAAAAATCCAATCAAATTGACCCTGGTGTGTCTCCAGAATGAAGTTTTGATGAGGTTCAGTATCTGTGCAATCAGGGCATGTCTCTTGGAATGTAGTGCTGATTAGGTTTATCAATTGTTTTTTCCTATATAAGGGGAAGCCAATCAGAGGATGCGTTTTCCCAGAGAAGGAGCATCAGAAGAGTTTAAGACCTTGGGGGAAGAGAGTCTTGCTGCTTGCTTGTGGGACTTGCCTTGGAAGGTAGATAAGTTCACAGCATCCTCCAATTTTTTATTTTTGGTGAGTTCTCCAAGCACTGAGATGTGAACTGGTCTCATTCCCTTACAATGATACTGTTACCAGTAGAAGAGATTCGAGTTACTGGCAGCATATCTGCATGGGTCCATAAGCAACTTCAGTCCTTGCTTCCTCAGAAGAAAGAATTCGACTGAGGGGCATACAGCGGAAAAAGAGACTAAGTTTCAGAGCAGGAGTGGAAGTTTATTTAAAAAGGCTTTAGAACAGAAAGGAAAGGAAAATTCTCTTGGAAGAGACCCAAGTGGATGCCTGAAGGTCCAAGAGAGAAAAGAGAAGGGCCTTTTACCTTGATCCTGGGATGGGCTTCCATCTTTCCCATGATTCTTCCTTTAGGGAGAGTTTCTGGCATGCACAGTGCTTTCCTTACCCTTTGGAATTGAGCATGCCCGGTGTGTTTAGGGAGTTATATGCATGTCCATCTGAGGCTTTCTTTCCTTTTCCAGCGGAGTGTGTCCCCGGAAGATTATACTTTGTCATTTTTGTCTCTTAACATGAATGCCCAAGAAGTTGCTTCTTCCTGGAGTCTGCATTTAATTAACATTTTTGATGTTAACAGGTGTAGACCACCATGAAATGGCCTCTCTCTGGTGCTGCCTAATTATCATTTTTAGAGAGGCAAAGTGATCATTAACAGACCATCACCTGACATTTCTAGTGGGTAGGGGAAGAGCCCTCTCCTGCCCTGCTCCTGCTCTTCTACCTGTAACAAGACAAGCCTTGAATATCATCAGACATGTGTCCCATCAAGGCAGCATCTCATTATTAAACTTTACTGTGTGAATTGTTCCTTCACATCCTCATATTCTGTGCTCACTATCTGTGTGCCTTGTCCATTTTTGTTTTGACCATATCTCATTATTTTAAGTGCCTTCTCCAAGATTCTAGATCTGCATTGACCAATAGAGTAACTACTAGTCACATGTGGCTATAAACTGTAAATTAATTATAATTAAATAACTAAATGGCATATCCTTAGTAGTAATAGCCAAATTTGTGGCCAAACTAGAAATTCTGTAACTACATATGTGTGGTAGTTACTGCATTGGACAATGTAGATACAGAGAATTTCTTTCATCACAGAAAATCATGTTGGCCATGTTGGCTGCTACTTACTTTTATTTTATTTTTATTTTTTATTTCTTTGAGACAGAATTTTGCTCTTGTTGCCCAGGCTGGAGTGCAATGGCATGATCTCAGCTCACCGCAAGCTCCGCCTCCCAGGTTCAAACGATTCTCCTGCCTAAGCCTCCCTAGTAGCTGGGATTACAGGCATGTGCCACCACGCCCACCTGGTTTTTTTTTTTTTTCTATTTTTAGTAGAGACGGGGTTTCTCCATATTGGTCAGGCTGGTCTCAAACTCCTGACCTCAGGTGATCTGCGTGCCTCCGCCTCCCGAAGTGCTGGGATTGCAGGTATGAGCCACTGCGCCCGGCCTTATTTTTAAATTCTATTTGTGTGCTTTATAGTTAAATTATATTCTGCTTCTCTATATTCATTTCCTTTCACGGATTTTCTCAGGCAATTCTTAAATTTCATTCATTTACCTTCTTGAGGAAAGTACTTAAATCATTTTTTAAAAATAATGTACAGCAAATAATTTTTCCACGGATATTGTTTTAGCTTTATTGTGTTGGTACTTTTACATACTATATTCAGGTGTTATTATTTTTCATAACTTACTTTAAAAATTGTGCCAAGTTTGTTTAAAAGAGATTTCTCCCTTGATTTTCAGAGGTCAGATTGTGTCTTCCATTACTGTTATTTTAGTTTAATTTTATTTTATTATATGTAAATATGTTGCATATTCCTTTTTTAAAAATGTGAGATTTTTTCTCTCTCTTGTTACACAAACTTTTTATGCAGTGTTCATTATGCACTTTAAAAATAAGTATTTTGTTTCAAGGCATAGTGCTTTCACACATACAACCTTAGAATAATTTTAAATTCCATTCCACTTTCACCATTCCTGAACTACTTTGAATATATTGGATGTTGGAAGCCATAAGAGGTTTTGACTTGCAATCCAGTCAAGATGATAAGATTTTCCATTTATAGTGTAATCTGATATATATTCGTTTTGGTTTCATACTTTTAAAAAATCTATTCTCTTTTACTTTGTAGTGACCTTTGCTTTTCTATTTGTGCATTGCTAGAATGTCAGCTGCTGTTTCCCTAGCACCTGAGATGTTACTCAACACTGTATAGTGCTGGTGTTGAGAATTGAGAGAATCTACTAAATAATAGCACTTTTCAAGACCGCAGTTCTGAATTAAAAGGAAGGGAAAGGACAGGCAAAAGAATATAGACATCAGCTATTTTTACTGAAGATCTGTTGGAGAACATGGTTTTGGTGTCCAGGAACTTGAGACCTAATACTGCATTCCTAATACTTCACTAAGGTGTACCTAAATAGCCCTGAAAGGGCGAGGAAGTCACAAGTCAGCCTCTTAATTGTTATGGGTGTCCTTAAAATATTAAGGGAATATTGAGGATGCAGAATGGCTCCTTCCTCATGACTTTTTAAGAGATCTGGGCCGGGCGCTGTGGCTCACGCCTGTAATCCCAGCACTTTGAGAGGCTGAGGCAGGTGGATTACCTGAGGTCAGGAATTCCAGACCAGCCTGACCAAAATGGAGAAACCCCGTCTCGACTGAAAATACAAAATTAGCCAAGCGTGGTGGCGCACGCCTGTCATCCCAGCTACTTGGAAGGCTGAGGCAGGAGAATAGCTTGAACCTGGGAGGTGGAGGTTGCAGTGAGCTGAGATTTCACCATTGCACTCCAGCCTGGGCAACAAAAGCGAAACTCTGTCAAAAAACAAAAAAGGAGAGAGAGAGAGAGAGATCCGGAGGGAGATACTAAGCTGTGCAGACTCTCATCTTGAAGTCACCAAATACGTAAGTTGTTATTCCTGCTCTGGTGAGAAGTTTGTCAATACAGTTTTTCCATGAATTAATGAAAATTTTAGACCCATAATGTAAGTTTAAAAAAATTTATCCTAAAGATTGCTTGTGTATGTATGTGTTTTGAAATGTATTTAATCTCTATATCTTGAAATAGTTTTTATAGATTCCACACAAGGGTCCGTTAGGAAATAAGTGTGTTTTAATTTTCTTATAATATTTGTCCTTTTTTGTCCCTGGCACAGTTTGTATATGACCATTTAAATTACTTTTAGTTCATGTTTGGGTTATAATCACACACAAATATTCTCTAAGGTCCAAATCTTATTTTGATATTCAAGGAAGAGTTTACATGGTAATAATAGTAAGGGTTACAGCTGGTTTCACTGAAGCTTTGTAGACATTCTCTAATACCTTATCTTTTTGAAGAAATATCTGTTCTGCTTGAATTATAGACTACATAATACATGTACTGTCAGGTACATTCATGGAAGGGACAGGCAGAAGGAGTCATATGTTACTGGAGTCTTGATGAACAGATGTAGGAAATAGTCCAAGGAATAAGAAAAAAGTTGATATTGAAAAGTGCTTGTTGAAGTCTGTAAATGTGCATTAAAATGTGTCAGTAAAAATAGACACAGTGAAGTTTGGGAACTGGGGTCTGAATCCTGGAGTCCCCAGAATCATAGAGAACCTTGATTAGGGGAGTAATTTTGTAAAAAAAACCAGAAGAGGCAGTGACAAGGCAGAATAGAATTAAAAGTATTTCTGTGTCATTTTCTAGTTTTGTAATTTTGTCATATTTGTCAAACTCTGTTGATTATTTATTAAACTGGTAAACTACAATCAGCAGGGTTATTATAAGGGTTAAATAAGGAAATTTATGTATATCTGTAAGCACAATGTCACAATTAATACAAAGTTACCCTTGTTATTTTTCCTGGACTTCATGTACAAATGGGTCAGTTAATTTTTTGTTATGACACATAATTATCATTTGTACATAAAATATATTTAATTATTTTTGTATTTTTAGCAGGGAAATAATACAAACATGTTTTCCCCCATCTCAAACACATGAGTTCATATAAACATATCCATCTATATACCTACATATCTATGTATGAATATACACATGGACATCAGTATTTCTCAGCAAATATATATCATGATAATCAGAGATATTGCAACTAACAAAGACTAATATAAACCATGATTGCAAAAATTTTAGATACCACCTTAGTAAAATATCAGATTGAGCTGCTAAATTTCTCTCAGCCCTAAGTCATTTTGTATTTTCTGAGCATCCCAGAGGATTGTGACTGTATACACAGGACAGAAACACCTTGACCCAGGGCACTGCTGCGAATTTCTGATGCAGGGGATTTTAAGGGCTAGATAAGCGGGATGGGAGTGTTGACCCTCCAAGTGAAATAAATTCCTGAATTGATTATCCCCATCCTAAAACAGATTTTTTTTTTTTTTTTTTTTGTGATAGAGAGTCTTGCTCTGTCGCCCTTGCTGGAGTGCAGTGTTAGGATCTCGGCGCACTGTAATTGCCTCCTGAGTTCAAGTAATTCTCCTGCTTCAGCCTCGTGAGTAGCTGGGATTACAGGCAAGCACCACCATGCCCAGCTAATTTGTGTATTTTTAGTAGAAATGGGGTTTCGCCATTTTGGCCAGGCTGGTCTCGAACTCCTGACCTCAGGTGATCCACCTGCCTTGGCCTCCCAAAGTGCTGGGATTACAGGCGAGAGCAACTGCAGTTGACCCTAAAACAGATTCTTACTTGATTGATTTCCGAGTTCCAAGGGGAAATGCAAAAGTCGAAATTGAGAGAAAGTAAAAGTCGAGTAAGGCTTCAGAAGGCTGTGATTGGTGTTGGAGAAACATTGCTAGGGCATAAAGCTGGGATAATAAAATCTGAGAAATCCCACAGTGTTTATCTACAGGTAGAAATCATATTCCACATGTGGGCGGAGTCAGGGATCCCTTTGTTTTAAAATCAGTGAGGGACTTGAATATCTGGACTTGTGTCAATTAACATACAAAACTCAGTGCTTTTGATGTTCTCATTCACAAGATATCTGTGTTCCTTCTTTGTCAGAAACCATAGTCATAGGCTTCCTAATTTTGACCGTGGGAAAAGAGGAGAGGCCTCTGCGTGTTTGTGTCTGTTGGTCAGGCTGTGGTGCAGGTGGTGTCACACTTCAGTGAAGGTCTGGCTTTTCATCACAGGTTGGTCTGAAAATTATGTACAAGGCTGGTGTCTCACGTGTTCTTTCTCCAACCTCAGCTTTTCTTAGTGCCTGAAGTGTCTGCAAGTGGAAATCCAGAAAAAGACAGAGAGAAACTGAGTTCTTGACAATGCATTCACTAGTGAGTAGGGGATGCCTCTTTCTACTGAAATTATATCCATATTGCTGGCAAATGGGCAGTTTTCTCCAGTTTGCATGGGTGTTTCATTTTTATTCTTTTTTTTTGTTTGTTTTTATGATGCAAAATCCACCCAGCCTGGGTGTTCCAAATGCAATCAGGAGACTTTCAGGTATCTGGCCTCCAATTAAGTTTTCTCAGGACTCTAGGTTGGGTATCATGTGTCAAAGATTCCTAAATTATCAATATAATTTCTAATATTACACTACTTTATTCCAGCCCCTATGCAGGCTATTTACAAAAAAAGACATGAGAGATCTCATTTATGTATTTCTTTTTCTTCCATCCATCCTGTAACCTCATAGGGAAATAATTGACCCATTAACTGTCCCGTTGGCTGAAATAGACTTAGGATTGTGATGAATGCAGGCAATAGAGATGCGTGAAGAGCAGAAGATCACAGCCCAATAATGAGGCTGATGTTCTAGGAGCTGAGTTCAATAAATCCCATGTGATAGGCCTTGGGCAAGAGCTGCACAGTGTTGAGGAAGAAGGAGAGTTTGATAAAATATGTTTATGCTTTTAAAAACTTTGCAAAAGGACAACTAAAGAAGTCATTATTATTCTTATCCCCATTCATTTTACCTTTTGATAATTAAACTTTTTGCCTTCTGGTAACTGAAAGTAACATATAAGAAATACAATTACTTAACTATGGTTGCACACTCAGGAGAAGGAATATTGTAGATATAGTACAATTTAGGGTTCTGTGGAAATGCTCTATAAGGGCTGGTTAGAAAAAAACAAAACAGTAAAGAGGCCTTTTTATCCTTGTACAAGCCAAGTGACAAGTTAAAGTTAAAAGAGAGGCAGTGAAAACTGATGTTTGGATTGCCCAGAGAAAGTTGAGAACAGGAGGCTTCATATGACAGGAATCATCAGACTAAGACTTCCTCAGTATAGCAGCCTCAGCGGTCTTGTCTTGTGCAGCTGGACTGTCTTTAAGCCTTGTCATGAACACCTGAATTACATAACATTAGAGTGACTATATGTATGAATTGAATCCTATATTCTGCGTAAAACTTGTTCAGTTCTGAAGAATGCTGGAGTCTGGTTCATGACTTTCTAACTTTTTAATGAATAAGGGACCAATGACCTGTATTTCATAAATATTTGCTAGATAGGAAACATGTTTTCCATTACTTCTTTAGATTATTCAAAACACATAATAGGTCTTTTAACCATTTGATTGGTGAAAAACCTGTGGTTTATCTAGAGAAACAATTCATTTAATCATGGTCCTGTTTAAAAAGTAGTAAATCATGGTTATTTGCCTTGTGACAAATCTGTAATTTACTTGAAATTCATGGTAAATTTGTTTTATTTATGAAGGTTCAAGTGAAAATTTTATAATCAGTTATGTACAGGTGATTAACACATTACTGAAAAATATCTGGGCTATATTATGCCACATCTCATGCGATATTTCTTCATAAGAAAGTTTAATGGATTAAGAGTGGGTATGTCTCTGTGAGTGAATCTGAAAGGCAGATACCAGCTTAGTATTGAGAATGAACTGGCTGGAACCTAAAACACTGAGTGTTCTGCATACCCAGCTCCTACCTATGTCATCTCAGCCTTCCTCCTCAGGACATTAAAAGAGATTCTCTGTCTAAACTAAAATGTCTGTGATGTTTTAGAACAAAGTGACTTTTGAAGATGTAGCTATTGACTTCACCCAGGAAGAGTGGGCCATGATGGACACATCCAAGAGAAAGTTGTACAGAGAGGTAATGCTGGCAAACATCAGTCACCTGGTGTCCCTCGGTGAGTCCCTCAACATTCACATATGTATGTAGACACACATTGACTCATTCATTCAATAAGTGTTGGAACAGCTTCCCCATATCTCACTCTAATCTCCTCTGATTCTCTCACAGATCTTATCTGAAAAAAGTTTGAGCTCTCTAAATCTGTCTGAAAGAAATATCTTTATTTTATTTTATTTTATTACGTTTTATTTAGTTTGTCACTCAATTACAATGTAATCTTGACAAGGATTTCATGGTTTCCTTGGTACTCAGTCTCTAATACTCAGAACACACCTGGGAACTTAATGAATATTTTCAATGTATTAAATTAAATATTTTCTAAATAACTCTTCTGCTTTAGTCGCTATGCTTAGGCTGAGACCAATTAGTAAAAACAATAGCAATATCTTTTCTGTATAGAACACCAATTATTTTTGTAAATCGAATGTTTTTTTTTTTGTTCTGCATGAGAATAATAATAAACATACTGTGCAGAGGTTTAATTAATCTCTTTCTGAAAAGACTGTGTATTATGCATTGTGTCTTGGAACTTAGGCATGGACTCAGCATTCATAGGTCCTGACTGTTTTAAATTTTCTTTTCCTGATGGACCTTTCGTTTGGATTTATTTTCTAGTCTCACGTTGGGTCAGAAAAATCCTGGGGAGTTTTCTGTGTTCTAGGTCTTGTGGCCTGAGCTGACCTTCACTGTTTTTATTCTTCCTCGGTGGCCTGCCTTACAGTTGGTGATAATGCACATTTATTGACAGTGAACTCAAAACACATGTACTGTTTCCACTAACAGGGTACAGATAAGCAAATCCTATATAACTTTGCAGCTGGAGCAAGGAAAAGAGCTCTGGCGGGAAGGAAGAGAATCTCTGCAAGGCCAGAATCTGGGTAAGCAACAGGGTCCTGTGCTCTAATAGGAGGAGGTGCTTTGTCAATGAATAATATCAGTCAAATATTAATTAGCGGTTTTATCAAATGAGTGGTAATTTCTAAAATGTAGGTTAAGCTACTGGAGCAGAATTCCTTAGATGTTATTATCATTTTGTTCATATGTCAGATGCTACTCTTGTGTCCTCTTGCCTTTTCTTTTACTTTCGGGAAAAGGATAATTCATGTACTTGTTGGGGTTAAACTGTCACATGCTGCCTCTTTTCCCGATACCCCTGTGAAGACTATCCCTCTATTTACCTGCCTGATATCTCATCTCCATTTTAACTCTTTTCACATTTTAATTTTAAAACTCTTTTCTAATTGCTGACGCTGTACAATCTGTTTCTTCTATTGAAGGATTTTCTTCATTTGACACATTTGTCACATCTAAGTGTTAATTTTTGAAAAAAAATAAACCGGCCTTGGGGTTTTTCAATTACCATAATACCAAGGTAACAATTTATTTTTCAATTATTTCAGACAAGGAAAGTGCCCTTAAGAAAAAACACACGATATCCATGCATCCTATCAGAAAAGACACATCCACCGTTATGTCAATGGTGAGTTTTATAGCTGTGTACACCAGTCATCTAAGTTAAACACCTGGTAATGGGTTAAGTTAGTAATGACGCACAGTCACCTGAGTGTAATTAGGCTGGCATTAAGTGCTTTCTAAGCAAAAGAAAATTTGATACTTTGAATTCAATGAATAAAGTGACCTGTGCTCTAAACCATAACATGAGATCTTTAAAATAGAACAAGTGCATATACATTGCTTATGCTCAGACTTTGAAAGATATTGATATCATCACAATTAATGGAAAAGCTCTGCAGTTGGGATCATACAAAAGAGAAAATATCTGTGTCTGCAGGAGATAACGTGTATGCAAGTGTCAATCGAGAAAAATGACGAGACAAGTCTCAATCATTTTAGGAAATTTATTTGCCAGAGTTAAGGACATGCACCTGGGGGACAGGTGTATACCTTTCTCCAAAGATGATTTTCTCTAAATTTAAAGGGGGAAAGGGTGGGATATTGAGAAGTACACAATTTTCATGCAAAAGGTGGGTAGAAAAAAATAGTGATTCGTGCATTTTTCTGGCTCAGTGAATCTGGATTTTTTTACATAAGATGACATAAACAAATGAGGCAGAGGAATAATGCAGGAGAGCTGCATTTTATATAAGACAACATAGGCAAAATTGGGCAGGGAAACAATCGGATATGCATTTGTGTCTGGTGAACTGGGGATGACTGCGCCTGTAAAGACAAGCTATCAGTTTGCATTGCCATGGTGTAACTTTAACAGCTCATGAGGAATTTCCTTGTGGGCAAAATATGGGGGAGGCATGTAGCTTTTCATCTTGTAGCCATATTATTTAGGAACCAGAAGAGGGAGGCAGGTTTGTGTGACCCTGTTCTCAGCTTGATTTTTCCCTTTGGTTCAATGAGTTTGGGGTGCCAAAATTTAATTTCCTTTCACACAAGTAACACTGGAAAGATTACAACTGGGCTCTACCACTGAATGGTTGGTCTAGGATTCAAAGGTGGTGAAATGAATGTATAGATGTATGTCGGTAAATCATTAAGAGCTTTTAATCTTTGTCCCTGAAGGAGAACTCTCTCATTTTGGAGGATCCCTTTGAATGTAATGATTTGGGAGAAGATTGCACTCACAGTTCCACAATGACTCAGTGTTTGTTAACTCAGAGTGGAAAGAAACCCTACGTCAGCAAACAGTGTGGAAAATCCCTTAGTAATCAGTTCTCCCCTAAACCACATAAACAAATTCATACTAAAGGTAAATCATATCAATGTAATATATGTGAAAAGGTCTATACTAATTGTTTTCACCTTAGATGGCACAAGATGACTCACACTGGAGAGAGGCCATATGCATGTCATCTATGTGGAAAATCCACTCAGTGTTCTCACCTTAGAAGATATGAGAAAACTCACAGGGGAGAGAGACCGTATAAGTGTCATCAGTGTGGGAAAGGCTTTATTCAATCCTTTAACCTTCGAAGACATGAGAGAACTCACCTTGGATAAAAGCGTTATGAATGTGATAAAAGTGGAAAAGTCTTTAGTCAAAGCTCTGGCTTTAGAGGACACACAAGAATTCACACTGAAGAGAAACCACATGCTTGTCTTCTATGTGGGAAAGCCTTCAGTCTATCTTCTGACCTTAGATGATATGAGAGAACATGCACTGGAGAAAAGCCATGTGAATGCCATTTATGTGGGAAAGCCTTCAGTCAGTGTACTAATCTTAAATAACATCAGAAAATTCACCCTGGAGAGAAAATGATAAATGTCTTCAGAACATATTCTGACTTTAGATGACATAGTGTTAGGAATGACGAATGTAAGGAATATGGAAGAGACTTCAGCTGCAGTTGTAACGTCTAAACATGCCAAAGGACTCACATTTTGAAAAATTACTATGATCAACATGGACGTTACTTCGGTTACCTTTATTCTTCAGTCCTCATCAATAAATTCATATGGAAGAGAAATTGTATGACACGTATGTACCAAAGACTTGTTAGTGATCTGATCATAAATGACATGAGAGAGCTGAAACTGTCAACATAATAAACTAAAAGTCTTCAGCAACAGTTTTAATAACTTAAAACGTGTGGGACTTTCAGGTAGAGAATCTCTAGCTCTGTGTTCAGTGTGAAAATGTTTTTATGTGCAATTTGTTGTTAAATAACGTAAGAAAACTTTACCTGGATGAACCCTTTATTTGTATTTTCTGTGAATAAACATTCAGCCAAGCACTAGGCTTGATGTTCACAAGAAAACACAGTGATAAAATGCTGCTAAAATGGAAAATAAGAGAGGAAATCCTTTATAAGCTAAATAAGAAGGGAAAGTCTTTCCAAGGGCAATGAATTCTCTTGGAATACCAAACACTTCTTACTGGAGAAGTTATGCCTTGAAAAATCATGAGAAATCCTTTCTTCACAGAGAAACGCTTGTGGCACATGTGAGATTTCACACTGGACAAAACATGGTTACCATCTTGAAAGGAGAAGATTCTTTAGGGGTAATTCATTTCTTATTTGACATTAAGTTTCTCACATTGAGGAGCTATCAAACTTGAAAATCACTGTGGAGAAACCTGATAGATTTCTCATCAGAAAAGTGAGTCAAGAAGGTAGACCTCTAGAAAAAACTCTTAACATATAGTTTAGCATAATAATTCAGAAATTTGAGAAAATGTCTATTCATAAAAATGCAGCACATAAACATATAATAGCAAAGTGACCTGGGCATAAATTGAATGCAGAATTATATAAGAAATCTCATTAAACATTTCCAATAGATCAATACTTACAATGTTGAAAGAATACAATCGGTTGTTGAAAAAACTTAGTGTGTTGGTGAAGTCCTTCTTTCATTTATGCAGCCCTAACAAATCGATTTGCATCTGCATTCCTTGGCTTATGGGTCGAGATTCTACCCCAACTTCTGAGTCTCCCCAGTCTTCAACGGTTCTTTCCTCACAGCTCACCTCCCTTTACTTCAATGTCCACGAAAACCACTTGTTTCCATCCAACCCTAGAACTGACACATCAGGGATCTTCAGCCCCACTTGCCAGATTTCTCAGTGTGTCATTGCATAGATTTAGCAAGGAAATGGAGGCTGGATCAAAGACACCTAGTATATGCATTTGGGTGTCCCCAGCCCTTGCCTGTGTCTCTGAGTAGTTACCTGGGATCAGAGAATAAGGCAGCCCTGCTCTTCTATCCCTCAGAAATCTCTTGAAATTTTGTCCCTGAAGCCTCTCTAAGTGGAGGTAGCAGTTCATCTCATGACACCCCAGAATTTACTCAGGTAAGTCCTGAGTTATTACACAGAGACAGACACAGTTGTGTTCCTTTTACTTCTATCCAGAAGATAAAACGCCAGCATGCTAAAACAGCCGAACCTGTCAGCCACCATGCAAGCCTTTCCTATATTCGATTCAATGTACTTTTCCAGAAGCAAAATGAAAGTTCTCACAGATGAGGCCTCCTCTGCCTTGTCCTCAGAATTGGAAAATGTATTGTCCATCGAGGAGCCTCAGTACTGAACCTAAAACTCAAGAGAAAACATTTCCTGAATAATAAGTGGGATGACGACTTGAAATTTTGCAAAACAGGCACAATCTTAATACGATAGGCCTTACTAAGGCTAAATGGCCTTATCCATGGTTGAAATTGACACATAATTATATTAAAAAATCTCCACAAGTGATTGATTTTACTCAGCAGCCAGGGTTTATGTCAGGTGTGAGGATAACGAGCAAGAAATTCAAGCCCTTGGCAAACTGGTTGGAGAGGCAAGGATTGTGTCCAGGTAGAGCTCATAACATTATTTATTGTTTAATCTATTTAATTAAACATGTAATTTACCCTCAAACTGTGGCTGACATTATATGTAGTCCTGAGCCACATTAAGATGTACTATTTGTGCTCTGAAATTCTACGGGATTTGACAAGTGCATGGTGGCAGATCTCCAGTATTAAAGCATAACACAGAATGCTTCTTTTATTCAAGCTCTTCTTCCCTTCACGTAGAGAGAATCAATCGACTTTTGTATACTAACTTTCGAATTTGTTTCTTTATTCCCATCTTCTTTAATTAAAGCACAAGATATCGTACTCAATTTCCATTTGATCTTCCAAAAGAAAGGTACTGAATAATCCATACCTGAATTTCAGTGATTCAGACTCAGGTCCACCGCTAAACAGTAAAGGCCAAACGTCCTGTGCTGCCACCTCATGGCCGGCAAAGGGCAATGAAATCCATCGTTCCGGCCATGCAGGGCGCATGCGCGGTCTGCTTCCCTCCGCGAGCCAGATCTCCAGGGAGGACCTGAGTTTTCTTTAGCCAGGGTGAGGGAGGCGCCGCCGCCCTGGCTTTGGGGCTGGGGCCTCCGGGGAGGTTCCGGGTGGGGGCGTTGAAGAGGCCGCTCTTTTTGCAAGGCTCAAGATGGCGGGCCCTGCACAGGCCGCGCTGTTCCGCGCCCTCAGGGCGTCAGTATCCCGTTGGGGCCGGATGCCCCCGCTGGGCCCGGAGCATCCTTGGCTCTGCCCTCGCAGAGCCGCACTGAGGCTGAGGTGGCGCGGGGGGCCTGGGCTCCGAGAGGAGTGGCGGCAGCGAGGGCTGGAGGACCCGGGCTCCGGGGCTCCGGGGCGTCTGGCCTGGATGGGACTGAACCCATCCAGGGACTGGGACTCCCGGGTTCTGGTGCGGGTGGATCCTGGGCAGGCTCAGGACCAAGTCCCTCTCCTTCCACCAAGGAGCGCCCAGAGGCCGGCGGGAGCTCCAGGTTCACCTCCTCCTCCTTCAGGTGTTTACTTTTCCTTTATTTCTGTAAGGCCAGAAATTGGCGCCATCCTTCACATCGGTGAATCGGGACCCTAACACCCATTACCCCAGGTTTATTGTTATTGCCATTAACAGTGTTGGTGGCATTATCACTAAGACCATCATTGATTATTAGCAGGTGGGTTCATCATTTTGTCTCACTATGCATTTTTTTTTTTTTTTTTTTTTTGTGATTGGTTTTGTATGACGTTGAATTGAACTTCTCTAATCTTGACTAGTGTTGTCAGATTCCTGAAGAGCATTCCGGAGGACAACCCCTGCCTTTAGTGCAGCCACAGAATTTCGTGGGCACAGGAGAGCACCTAGAATATTCCCCTTTCATTGCACAGCAGCTTTGGGAAATGGTGGCTGCCTGGCTCTGAGATGAGGTGGAAAAGACCGGACACTGGGGCAAGTGATAGCACCTCCACTGATGTTTTTATGAAGCCAGTGCACTGTCTCCCACGTAGACTTAGAATAAAATCTGATGGCTCTAAAAGGCCATGTTTGCCCTTCCTGGACTTCCTGGGAGCCTTTAAACCTTGTGTGGTTCCTAAAGTGGCTAAGTTGCCATATCTGTGCCTCGTATGGCAGCACCAGTCTTTTCTGGGCCAACAAGGGCACTTAGAATGTTTCCAGAAGCTCAGGCATGCTGTCTCTGTTCCTCCCTTCTGTTCAATGGCAATTCACTGCGTCCCTGGCTGACATAGAACATCCTGCAGAGGGATGGGGTTGGGTGACTTCCTGGCCAGCCTTTCCAGGCAGTTATCTTTGAAAAACTTGAAGAGACTCACAGAGGCCATTCACTGGTATTTCATGACTGCAAGTTGGGTTTCTGGTTCCTTGAGTTTACTTAGAATATCAGAATGGCTCTGAATGGCCAAGAAACCCTCCCTGGTCTTGGAAGTTGTCAAAAGCTATTACTGGGCCTCTGAAGAGTCTTTAAAATTTTTCAGGGTGCAGCTGAGAATAGGAAACTTTTCCAGGTCTAGCCCAACCAGCTCAGGTCGAGTCCTGAAAAACTGATGGGTATTGGGGGAACTCATCTTATGAAAGAGCAATTGGTGGCAAAGCTTGGTCTCCAGGACAGCTGTGTGTGTATATGTCTGCAGAGCATGCCTTGTAGTCATCTTTAGTAACTGAAAACCATTTGTGAATGGATAAACTATATTCCTTGCTGTACAATAGTGAAAAATTCATATTAACAATGGTAGTAATAAAAATATTGATGAATATTAACAGGAATGATGATCATCATGATACTAGTACTAGTGGTTATAATACTGATAATAATACTAACCCTATGGACTTGGGACATACAAGTTTTCCCTAAGTGTATAATAGGCATAAATATTTGGTGGTGTAGGGTTATTTCAAGTCCCAGAAAGCAAGGATGAACATCTAGAACGAGAAGAAAAACTATCTGGAGGTTGGCATGTACACACCTGGGGACTCCTGTGTTAACTTCTGGTGTTTCAGCCTAAGAGGGAATGTAAATATAACCCTGGTCCTGTAACACCATGCTGACCAACACCTACCAGCTTTCAGGAGATAAGATAGCTGGCTGATGGGACAGGGATCCAGAGAAGTTACGTGTCCAGACCAGTACATGTTGCCCAGTGGCAGAGTTCATGACAAGCAATAAACCCCAGGATAATGTCATTCCCAGCCACCTGACTGTCATCTGCTCTTTCATGGCCCCTCTCTACTGGTACCTCTAGGCACTGGCATGTCCTCCAGAGGCTGTAGGAGGGCATCATACTCAGTACTCACCCACCTGCAGGAGGCAAGAAAGATGGAAAGAGCTAAATACCATGGTTTCTGGATTCTTTTTGGTGGGCATGGCATATTTCGCATTTGCTTTACTAATGGTGGAACCCAGTCAATGGTTTGCAATACAGCTCTGGATGACTCTGGACACCTGTAGAGATTTTGACAATTTCCAGAAGGTCACAAGTTCTTGGAGGACTTTTTCATGAGTTCTTTGACTGAAAAGGTGGTTCAAAAAACTACTGTTCTGACTTAGAAAATGTTGCAGAGGCTGGGTGCGGTGGCTCATGCCTGTAATACCAGCACTTTGGGAGGCTGAGGCAGGCAGATCTCGAGGTCAGGAGTTTGAGACCAGCCAGAAACCCCATCTCTACTAAAAATACAAAAATTAGGGGGGCGTGGTGGCATGCACCTGTAACCCAGCTGCTCAGGAGGCTGAGGCGGGAGAATCGCTTGAACCTGGGAGTCGGAGGTTGCAATGAGCCAAGATTGTGCCACTGGACTCCAGCCTGGGCGACAGTGAGAGACTGTATCACAAAAAAAAAAAAAAAAAAAAAAAAAGAAGAAGAAGAAGAAGAAGAAAAAGAAAATGTTGCAGAGACTCTGGTGAACAGGTAGTCCCTCTCCTGCCACTCCAGGTAAAAGTTTCTTGGCCACAAACCTGATTTAGCAGTATCCCTTCATCTTAGGTGGGTAACAGAAAACTATTCATGACCTATCCAAGGATGGAGGGGGAATTTGACTTAGAAAACTTTTAGGTGGACTAGTTGGTGAAAGAAAGTGCATTCTAGGGCTCACAGGCCTACACATAGAGTTGCTAGCACATAAAGCATATGTATGAATTCTTTCTGAACCCATGGCAAGACCAGGGTGCACTTCATCCATCTCCTATGCTGATATGAATAGGTACTTGCCCAAAAAATAAAAGAATAACTCACGAAGCCCATTCTACAGGACACCAGGTGATACAGTAGGAGTCTTTGGGTTGCTGTGGTATGTATGTTTTAAGGTTGTCTTTTAATCATCTTCAGCAAATTCAACAGTCTTCAGAACATAAAAAAAAAATTATTCAACATTGCATAATAACTACCACAAATATATCCATGATAAAGAACTGTACCCACATAATAATAACATTAATAGCAATCATAATGGTGTGATATAAATGTCATTTTAATGAAGAGAATAATTAAAAAGCTGGTATTTAAGAGCATATTCCTGTAAGCCTGTGACATCGTTCCCATATGAGCCCTCATGCTGTTGATTACAGAGAGAGGCTTGGAGCTGCATCTTGGAATATCTTCTGTGATGGCAAAGAAGAGTGGCAGTAGGGAGAATAATTCTGAGCCACATGAGGACTTGGACAAAAGTGGAGATGCCTGTGCCGCGTGGAAATACATTACCAATGGACTATGGAAAAGGGTCTGGCCAGAGTCCGGCCTGACACAGGTCATACAAAAACTTTCAGTAGTTCACCCCAAGAAATGACTGGTCCAGGCTGTAGATGAGAAGCACTGGGCAGACAGATCCACACTCGCTTCCTGAGTCTCAGAAGTCTGGTGTGCATCGAACATTAAGCCCCCAAGCCTACTGAGACTTCACCTCCTGTCTGGTCTTCTACTATCTGATTCTTGAGCCCCATCACGTAAGTGCCATCTCCATACTGGAATTGCTGACAATGTCTGATGGAGGGTTTCACCCTGGGTAGTCAGTACCAGCAATGGATGAAATACCAGAAGGGAGGCTCCAGAGCTTCCATAGAAGACACATTCTAAAGTTGCTCGGGTGATGAAATGGTCATCTCATAGATTTTCAGCAGAACTGCAGCATTTTGTGAATACCTGAGTGAATGCAGAAAGTATCCAGACGCATGGGCATTCTAGGAAGCTCCCTGTGTAAATCAAATACAAGGAATATCTACTTCTGGGCTCAAAAGCTAACTTAGAAAATAAAAAAAGTGAGATGCTGGTAGAAGGCAAATAACTCCACTTCAGTTCCTGAGAGAAAAATGGTTCTGTAACCTCTGAGTTTATTTAGAAAAATTTGGAGCCTCAGAAAGACCAAGTATATCATTCCTGATGTTTCCAGGACAGATTGGACTGCTTAGGCCTCTGGGACTATTCTAAGTCCTCTCAGGTTTCCATGGGAAACCGTAACTCTACTCCTAGAGCTCACACCACCCCTGAGCAAACTCATTGTTTTCTAAATATTCCAAGAAAGTCCATCCAGGGTATGCCTGTATTGGTGAATTTCACCTTGGACTGGCAGGAGAACTCTGAGAATGATACATCCTGACTTCACTTGATAAAGGTAGGGGAGCCAAGAAGTCCAGATCTGGAGAGCACCTGAAACACCAGATGACAGAGGGACAGTAAGGAGGTGAAGTCAGCTATGGAGGTGGAGCTTCATGTTTAATGCATGTAGGATTCTGAGTTCCAGGACTGATGGGCTGGTGGGGATGAGATACATGTCTTCTTTGCAGGGAGCCAGGCCAAACCAGCCATCTGGTTGCACTACTGAAAGCTTTTGTGTGCCCAGTGGTAGGCAAGACACAAGCCAAACTCTCTTCACCTCTGGCTGGTAGTCCTTGACTAGAGAGGTTTGCACACAAGTGGTCCTATTAGCCCATGCTCTCCTGTGGCTTGCTTTCCTTTCACCTGTTTCTCATGTTTGCCATCATGGAACACATTTCATAGTGAAATTCTTTGACTCTGACTCCAAATTACACAAGGAGGACCCAATTTGTGAACTTTTCATATATTTAGGAGAATCTCCACATTGATTTTTGTATCCTTATGTTCATATTGTCACCAGTATTCAAATTCTTACTATTTAGGTCATTGCGTTCACTATCATAATTGTTAAATATTTTTCATTTATCATTTATTTTTATTGGTTAATTTTTGTGGCAGCTGTTATATAACAATCACTAGAGTTTCTCTATTCATGAAAGATGTCCATGTTAATGGAGGTAACTAGGAGTGTTACTTTACAGGTATGTAAACACAGATAATCTTGGCTGAACTGTGGCTATATTGTCTGGTGTCCCTTTGAAGGTGAAGCCTCTTGTGTTATTCTAAGTGACCTCTGGAGACAGAAACTGTCTCATAATTGCAGGGACGACTTGAGAAGGCATCCTGAGCCTATGCAGAAATGCAGAAGCACTTCCATGATCTAAGCAACCTATGTGAAGGCCTGAAAGCCAAAGCAAAGCTGTCCAACAAAACGTTTTCCTAGTAACACTGGAGGCCCATCAGTCACTCCTCCTGGTCTGGAAATGCCAGAAATGTCATCCGTGGTTCTTGTGAGGGTCCAGATCTTTTCAAAATCACCTCAGGAGCCACAGAACCACTCCATCCTACCTGAAATTGCAGAATGACTCTTCTTTTGACCAGAGTCTCAAAAATATATTCATTGATAGTTTTGGTTCCTGGGAGCCGCCATTGCTTGCAAAAGATGTGCCAGAGACTAGACATTTTCTGTTTCCTCACTTGTCCGGGGAAGACTGAAGTTTTTCTGGAACACAGAAATGGGAATCTGACCCTCTGAGCAGCCTCAGAATTTTCTAAGTCTTCCAAGCAGAGTGGAAGTTCTGGTGAGGACCCATTGTACCCCCGATGGTCTGGAATCACATAGGATGATGCGTTTAAACAACTCTAGGTGGAGATATATTTTCTGAGATATTCCAAGGAGGAGGGATACAACTGGACCAGATGTTAAAAGGGCAGCTGAGCATTAAGTGCCTATGTAGTGTTTGCAGCTTAATGTCCCATGCAGAAGGGGACTCTGGGCTCTTGTGTTAGAATTCAGTGTAATTCTGGGGTCCTGCTTTTCTTCCAGGAAATCCCACTTCCATCTGGATGTCTGGATGAACTACTGAAAGCCACTGAGTGTCCTGCAGCAGGTGAACTGTGGCCAGAACCCAAGGATGAAGGGGGCTCCTTCTGTCTGTGACTGAAGAGAAAGCCTGAGGTATAGCAGACCCAGGCCCCAGAAGGATGGAAAAAATGAGGTGGGGAGTGAGGGGACCTCAGAGGAAGACTGAGGTCTGCAGAATCCCAGAGTCAAGGAGACAGTGCGGTGTCCTGGTGGTGTCCTTGATGTTCCAAGAGGGGAGATAATCCATCTCCTGAGTAAAAACTCCATATGGGGTGAGGAGGGGAGAAGTAAACAGAGGGGAAGCAGGGAAGGCCAAGACAGTGACCAGCCTTAGAGCAATTTTAACCAGAAATGGACACAGACCCTGGACCCCATCGCGGGGTTGCAGGCCAAGGACCGTCTCTAGGAGATGCATGGCTCCCTTGTGGGGTTAGTGGGAGTAGGCATTGTGACGTCTGCAGGGGTGTGGAAGGCTGGGCGACGGGAGCAGCTTACTGGGCTGGACCAGAAATACTGAACTTCTTTTCCATCAGTGAAATCCACTTCCGGGTCAGAAAAAACTGCAAGTTCTGGAGGGGCAGGGCCTAGGAGGAGGTCAGGGCCTGAGCCTTCCTGGTTTGACCCCCCTACCCCCCATGTTTCTGGGTCTGTCCTCACTTCCACCCAGCGGATGTTGAGTATCCTCCTTTGAGTCCCCACGAGTGTGTTGTGTGCAGTGGGGCCAGGCTGCTTCATCCACTGCACGTTAAATGTTTCCAATACTTTCTGGCCAAAGTTTAGAGTTGCCAGACCACTGACTTTGAATGTTGACCTGGTTCCTTTTGAACAGAGTAAAATCTATTGAAGTTTAAGGTCACCTCTTTTCATGGATGGTGAAGAGGCAGGCTGTTCAGGCGCAACTGCCTCAGGTCTGGAGGGCGGCGGAGGTCACTGTGGGTGGTGGGTGAATCCGGAACCTCTGTGGTTCTAGACTTTCAAATATTTCAGTTTTTCTTTTGTAGTTTTTGTTTGTTGCTTGCTTTTTTCACAATGGGAACTGGAATGTAAGATGCAAAACTAGCCTGTGGGGGACATGTATTTTCACAACAGTAACCACAGAGTGTAGTTTCCATTTCTATTCCCTGTTCATGTGGGAGGCAGAGAAGGAAATCAAGTGCTCAGTTCTAGGGACATCACAGGACTAGGACATGTACAGTGAGGGTGGAAGGCAGAGGCATTGCTTTAGGAGAATAAAATTACTGCATGCACACACATATGTATGTATATGGATGTATGTACACAAATATGCATATTTATAGATTCTGTTCTCCCTCTCTATATATAATTTTCTTTATTTCACACTTGATATGATTTTTTTTATTATACTTTGTGTTCTAGGGCACATGTGCACAATGTGTAGGTTTGTTACATATGTATACATGTGCCATGTTGGTGTGCTGCACCCATTAGCTTGTCATTTACATTAGGTATACCTCCTAATGCTATACCTTCCCCCTCCCCCCACCCTACATCAGGCCCCAGTGTGTGATGTTCCCCTTACTGTGTCCAAGTGATCTCATTGTTCAGTTACCACCTATGAGTGAGAACATGCGGTGTTTGGTTTTTTGTTCTTGTGATAGTTTGCTGAGAATGATGGTTTCCAGCTACATCCATGTCCCTACAAAGGACTCAAACTCATCCTTTTTTATGGCTGCATAGTACTCCATGGTGTATATGTGCCACATTTTCTTAATCCAGTCTGTCATTATGGACATTTGGGTTGGTTCCAAGTCTTTGCTATTGTGAATAGTGCTGCAGTAAACATACATGAGCATGTGTCTTTATAGCAGCATGATTTATAATCCTTTGGGGATATACCCAGTAATAGGATGGCTGGGTCAAATGGTATTTCAAGTTCTACATCCTTGAGGAATCGCCACACTGTCTTCCACAGTGGTTGAATTAGTTTGCAGTCCCACCAACAGTGTAAAAGTGTTCCTATTTCTCCACATCCTCTCCAGCACCTGTTGTTTCCTGACTTTTTAATGATTGCCATTCTAACTGGTGTGAGGTGGTATCTTATTGTGGTTTTGATTTGCATTTCTCTGATGGCTAGTGATGATGAGCATTTTTTCATGTGTCTGTTGGCTGCATAAATGTCTTCTTTTGAGAAGTGTCCGTTCTTATCCTTTGCCCACTTTTGGATGGGGTTGTTTGTTTTTTTCTTGTAAATTTTGTTTGAGTTCTTTGTAGGTTCTGGATATTAGCCCTTTGTCAGACGAGTAGATTGCCACAATTTTCTCCCATTCTGTAGGTTGCCTGTTCACTCTGATGGTAGTTTCTTTTGCTGTGCAGAAGCTCTTTAGTTTAATTAGATCCCATTTGTCAATTTTGGCTTTTGTTGCCATTGCTTTTGGTGTTGTAGACATGAAGTCCTTGCCCATGCCTATGTCCTGAATGGTATTGCTTAGGTTTTCTTCTAGGGTTTTTATGGTTTTAGGTCTAACATTTAAGTCTCTAGTCCCTCTTGAATTAATTTTTGTGTAAGGAGTAAGGTAGGGATCCAGTTTCAGCTTTTTATTTATGGCTAGCCAGTTTTCCCAGCTGCATTTATTAAATAGGGAATACTTTCCCCATTTCTTATTTTTGTCAGGTTTGTCAAAGATCAGATGGTTTTAGAAGTGTCGTATTATTTCTGAGGGCTCTGTTCTGTTCCATTGGTCTATAGCTCTGTTTTCATAACAGTACCATGCTGTTTTGGTTACTGTAGCCTTGCTGTATAGTTTTAAGTCATGTAGTGTGATGCCCCCAGCTTCGTTCTTTTGACTTAGGATTGTCTTGACAATGCGGGCTCTTTTTTGGTTCCATATGAACTTTAAAGTAGTTTTTTTCCAATTCTGTAAAGGAAGTCATTGGTAGGTTAATGGGGATGGCATTGAATCTATAAATTACCTTGGGCAGTATGGCCATTTTCACAATATTGATTCTTCCTGTTCATGAGCATGGAATGTTCTTCCATTTATTTGTGTCCTCCTTTATTTCATTGAGCAGTGGTTTGTAGTTCTCCTTGAAGAGGTCCTTCACATCTGTTGTAAGTTGGATTCCTGGGTATTTTATTCTCTTTGAAGCAATTGTGAATGGGAGTTCATTCATGATTTGGCTCTCTGCTTGTCTGTTATTGGTGTATAAGAATGCTTGCGATTTTTGCACATTAATTTTGTATCCTGAGACTTTGCTAAAGTTGCTTATCAGTTTGAGGAGATTTTGGGCTGAGACGATGGGGTTTTCTAAATAGACAAGCATGTTATCTGCAAACAGGGACAGTTTGACTTCTTCGTTTCCTAATCAAATACACTTTATTTCTTTCTTTTGCCTGATTGCCATGGCCAGAACTTCCAACACTATGTTGAATAGGAGTGGTGAGAGAGGGCATCCCTGTCTTGTGCCAGTTTTTAAGGGGAATGCTTCCAGTTTTTGCCCAGTCAGTATGATACTGGCTGTGGGTTTGTCATGAATAGGTCTTATTATTTTGAGATACGTTCCATCAATACTGAATTTATTGAGAGTTTTTAGCATGAAGGGTTGTTGAATTTTGTCAAAGGCCTTTTCTGCATCTATTGAGATAATCATGTGGTTTTTGTCTTTGGTTCTGTTTATATGTTGGATTACGTTTATTGATTCGAGTATGTTGTACCAGCCTTGCATCCCAGGGATGAAGCGCACTTGATCATGGTGGATAAGCTTTTTGATGTGCTGCTGGATTCCGTTAGCCAGTATTTTATTGAGGATTTTTGTGTCAATGTTCATCAGGCATATTGGTCTAAAATTCTCTTGCTTTGGTGTGTCTCTGCCAGGCTTTGGTATCAGGATGATACTGGCCTCATAAAATGAGTTAGAGAGGATTCCCTCTTTTTCTATTGATCGGAATAGTTTCAGAAGGAATGGTACCAGCTCCTCTTTGTACCTCTGGTAGAATTCAGCTATGAATCTTTCTGGTCCTGGACTTTTTTTGGTTAGTAGGCTATTAATTATTACCTCAATTTCAGAGCCTGCTATTGGCCTATTCAGGGATTCAACTTCTTCCTGGTTTAGTCTTGGCAGAGTGTATGTGTCCAGGAATGTATCCATTTCTTCCAGGTTTTCTAGTTTATTTGCGTAGAGGTTTTTATAGTATTCTCTGATGGTAGTTTGTATTTCTGTGGGGTCGGTGGTGATATCCCCTTTATCATTTTTTATTGCATCTATTTGATTCTTCTCTCTTTTCTTCTTTATTAGTCTTGCTAGCTGCCTATCAATTTTGTTGATCTTTTCAAAAAACTAGCTTCTGGATTCATTGATTTTTTGAAGGGTTTTTTGTGTCTCTGTCTCCTTCAGTTCTGCTCTGATCTTAGTTATTTCTTGCCTTCTGCTAGCTTTTGAATGTGTTTGCTCTTGCTTCTCTAGTTCTTTTAATTGTGATGTTAGGGTGTCAATTTTAGATCTTTCCTGCTTTCTCTTGTGAGAATTTAGTGCTATAAATTTCCCTCTACACACTGCTTTAAATGTGTCCCAGAGATTCTGGTATGTTGTATCTTTGTTCTCATTGGTTTCAAAGAACATCTTTATTTCTGCCTTCATTTCGTTATGTACCCAGTAGTCATTCAAGAGCAAGTTGTTCAGTTTCCATGTAGTTGAGTGGTTTTGATTGAGTTTCTTAATCCTGAATTCTTGTTTGATTGCACTGTGGTCTGAGAGAGAGTTTGTTATAATTTCAGTTCTTTTACACTTGCTGAAGGGTGCTTTACTTCGAACTATGTGGTCAATTTTGGAATAAGTACAATGTGGTGCTGAGAAGAATGTGTATTCTGTTGATTTGGGGTGGAGAGTTCTGTAGAAGTCTATTAGGTCCGCTTGGTGCAGAGTTGAGTTCAATTCCTGGATATCCTTATTAACTTTCTGTCTCGTTGATCAGTCCATTGTTGACAGTGGGGTGGTAAATTTTCCCACTATTATTGTGTGGGAGTCTAACTGTCTTTTTAAGTCTCTAAGGCCTTGTTTTATGAATCTGGATGCTCGTGTATTTGGGTGCATATATATTTTGGATAGTTAACTCTTCTTGTTGAATTGATCCTTTTATCATTATGTAATGACCTTCTTTGTCTCTTTTGATCTTTGTGGTTTAATGTCTGTATTATCAGAGACTAGGATTGTAACCCCTGCCATTTTTTTGTTTTCCATTTGCTTGGTAGATCTTCTTCCATCCCTTTATTTTGAGCCTATGTGTGTCTCTGCACATGAGATGGGTCTCCTAAATACAGCAAACTGATGGGTCTTGACTCTTTATCCAACTTGCCAGTCTGTGTCTTTTAATTGGAGCATTTAACCCATTTACATTTAAAGTTAATATTGTTATGTGTGAACTTGATCCTGTCATTATGATGTTAGTTGGTTATTTTGCTCGTTAGTTGATGCAGTTTCTTCCTAGCATCGATGGTCTTTACATGTTGGCATGTTTTTGCAATGGCTAGTACTGTTTGTTCCTTTCCATGTTTAGTACTTCCTTCAGGAACCCTTGTAGGGCAGGCCTGGTGTTGTCAGAATCTCTCAGCATTTGCTTATCTGTAAAGGATTTTATTTCTCCTTCACTTATGAAACTTAGTTGACTGGATATGAAATTCTGGTTTGAAAATTCTTTAAGAATGTTGACAATCAGCCCCCACTCTCTTCTGGCTTGTAGAGTTTCTGCCAAGATATCTGCTGTTAGTCTGATGGGCTTCCCTTTGTGGGTAATGTAACCTTTCTCTCTGGCTGCCCTTAACATTTTTTCCTTCTTTTCATCTTTGGTGAATCTGACAATTATGTGTTTTGGAGTTGCTTTTCTTGAGGAGTATCTTTGTGGCATCCTCTGTATTTCCCGAATTTGAATGTTGGCCTGCCTTGCTGGGTTAGGGAAGTTCTCCTGGATGATATCCTGCAGAGTATCTTCCAACTTGGTTCCATTCTCCCCATCACTTTCAGGTACACCAATCAGATGTAGATTTGGTCTTTTCACATAATCCCATATTTCTTGAAGGCTTTGTTCATTTCTTTTTACTCTTTCTTCTCTAAATTTCTCTTCTTGCTTCATTTGATTCATTTGATCTTCAATCTCTGATACTCTTTCTTCCAGTTGATCAAGTCGGTTGCTGAAGCTTGTGCATTTGTCATGTACTTCCTGTGTCATGGTTTTCATTTCTATCAGGTCGTTTATGGACTTCTCTGCATTGGTTATTCTAGTTACCCATTCGTCAAATCTTTTTTCAAGGTTTTTAGTTTCTTTGTGCTGGGTTCGTAGTTCCTCCTTTAGTTCTGAGAAGTTTGATCAACTGAAGCCTTCCTCTCTCAACTTGTCAAAGTCATTCTCCATCCAGCTTTGTTCTGTTGCTGGTGAGGAGCTGCGTTCCTTTGGATGGGGAGAGGTGCTCTGATTTTTTGAATTTTGAGCTTTTCTGCACTGCTTTTTCCCCCTCTTTGTGGTTTTATCTACCTTTAGTCTTTGATGATGTTGATGTATGGATGAGGTTTTGGTGTGGGTGTCCTTTCTGTTTGTTAGTTTTCCTTCTAACAGTCAGGACCCTCAGCTTCAGGTCTGTTGGAGTTTGCTTGAGGTCCGCTCCAGGTAGGTTCCTCCCAGTTAGGCTCTCCAGTTAGGCTACTCGGGGGTCAGGGACCCACTTGAGCAGGTAGTCTGTCAGTTCTCAGATCCCAACCTCCATGCTGGGAGAATCACTACTCTCTTCGAAGCTGTCAGACAGGGACATTTACATCTGCAGAGGTTTCTGCTGCTTTTTGTTTAGCTATGCCCTGTCCCCAGAGGTGGAGTCTACAGAGGCAGGCAGGCCTCCTTGAGCTGCAGTGGGCTCCACCCAGTTCGAGCTTCCTGGCTGCTTTGTTTACCTACTTAAGCCTCAGCAATGGTGGGCACCCCTCCCCCAGCCTCACTGCCGCCTTGCAGTTAGATCTCAGACTGCTGTGCTAGCAATGACAGAGGCTCTGTGGGCTTGGGACCCTCCAAGCCAGGCATGGGATATAATCTTCTGGTGTGTTGTTTGTTAAGACCCTTGGTAAAGCACAGTATTGGGTGGGAGTGACCCAATTTTCCAGTGTTCTGTGTCACAGTTTCCCTTCACTAGGAAAAGAAATTCCCTTCCCCCTTGCACTTCTTAGGTGAGGCGATGCCTTGCCCTGCTTCGGCTCTCACTCTTTGGGCTGCGCCCACTGTCCTGCACCAACTGTCCAACATGCCCCAGTGAGATGAACCCGGTACCTCAATTGGAAATGCAGAAATCACCCATCTTCTGTGTTGCTCACGCTGGCAGCTGGTGGCTGGAGCTGTTCCTATTCGGCCATTGTAGCACCAACCTCACTTGATATGATTTCTAAATTTAAATACCTTTGGGACAAACGCGAATTGTGAAGGGATTTAAAAATGTCAGTGAAAAATGGAATTAAAAATAAAAATATAAATATCAACTTTATTTCTCAATATAATCTCTACTGAGGTCAAGACACTGCATTAAGGGATGATCCCAACCATTCAGTCCATTCCTAAAGAACTGAGGGTCATGGGAATTTAACCATGTCAATGCAGTCTTCTACTATTAACTAAAGAAAATTGGGTGCCCTTTACAGTTATTTCAAGATTAGGAAAAATAAGGTCAGAAGAAACCAAATCAGGACTGTAATGTTGATGCCTAATAATTTCCCATGAAAACTCTTTCAAAATTACTGGTGTTTGTCAAGAGGAAGGAACAGAAGTGTTGTTGTGGTGCAGAGGGACTCTCTAGTGAAGCTTTACAGGGCACTTTTCTGCAAAAGTGTTTGCTAATTTTCTCTAAGAACTCTCCTACTAAGCAAATATTATGGTATTTTGATCCTACAGAACGTCAACAAGCAAAATGCCTTGAGCATCCCCAAAACCTCTATGGCTTTTGCTTTTGAGAAGTTTGCTTTTACTTTGACTGGAGCACTTCTACCTCTTGGTAGCCATTGTTTTAATTGTGCTTTGCCTTCAGGATCCTATTGATAAAGTCAATTTCACTCCCTGTTATAATTCTTCAAAATAATGCTTCAGGATCTTGATTCTGCTTGTTCAAAATAGTCACTAATAGCTCTGCTTTTGTCCATAGCTGATCTAGGCACAAGGGTATTCAGGACTCATCAAATGTAAAGTTTCTCAACTTTCACGTTATAGTCAGTATTGTGTAAGCTGAACCAATTGAGATGTCTGTGGTGTTGGCTATATCTCTCGTTAATTGTCAGTTCTCCTCAATTAGGGCATAGAAACAATTTTTTTTTCTCTCAAAAATTGGAATGGATGCCCCTCCTCTGTGGGCTTCATTTTCAACATTGTCTTACCTCTTCTTAGAATCAGGTATCCGTTTGTAAATGACTGATCCTTCAGGTCATTTTTCCCATAGATTTTTCATAAAGAATAATTTATTTCACCGTTTTTTGTACCCCAGCTTCACCATAAATTTGATGTTTGTTCTTATTTCAGGTTTGGCAGAATTCAAGTTCGGCAGAATTCATGTGGCTCTTTTCAGACTGATGTTTTAAATCCTGTTCACATATGTTAAAACAGGTCCGGGCATGGTGGCTCACGCCTGTAATCCCTGCACTTTGGGAGGTTGGGCAACATGGCAAAACCCTGCCTCGACAGAAAATACAAAAATTAGCCTCTACAAAAAATACAAAAATTAACCAGACAAGGTCCCAACTACTTGGAAGGCTGAGGCAGGAGAATCGCTTCAGCTTGGGAAGCAGAGGTTACTTTGAGCCAAGATTGCTCCACTGCACTGCAACCTCGGTGAGAGGAGTGAAACCCTGTCTCAAAAATAAAAAAAAGTTAAAATAAACTAGCATATTTGTGTTTTGATGCAAAAGCTAAAAGTTCATGCATAGTTTTTTCATAATTGTTATTTTGCATGAACTTATTGAAGCCCCCTACTATTTGCCATAATTTTCTCATCTTATTAATTTCTATATACATACAGAATTTCCAATTTGTGTAAACCTTTCTTCCCAGTTACTGAACAATTATTTTAAATTTGAAAAATATGAGCTATTTTAATCTATATATTTTTTTCTACTTCTGAATATTTTAGAGAAAATATGGATAATGACACTTGTAAAATGGAGATGTTTGGAAGTTTCTGTTACCAATGACAAATTAATTTTTAAATAATTTCAGGAAAATTCAGGTGAATGTACTTTCATATGAACATTCATAGTAAAACAGATTTTTGCATTTCTACCCTTGATAAACTTTAATGTAAAATATGTGAGTAAATGTGTACTTTTCCGTTCCTCATGAACATTCTCAAGTTTATACTATCTGGATTTTCTCAGGACGAAATACAAGCTGTATATGCTGCTGAAGTGTCTCAAAGTTTAAGTCCCAAAGAGAGTGCCCTACTGTTTCTTTTTCTTTTTTTTTTTTGAGACGGAGTCTTGCTCTGTAGCCTGGACTGGAGTGCAGTGGCCGGATCTCAGCTCACTGCAAGCTCCGCCTCCCGGGTTTACGCCATTCTCCTGCCTCAGCCTCCGGAGTAGCTGGGACTACAGGCGCCCGCCACCTCGCCCGGCTAGTTTTTTGTATTTTTAGTAGAGACGGGGTTTCACCGTGTTAGCCAGGATGGTCTCGATCTCCTGACCTCGTGATCCAACCGTCTCGGCCTCCCAAAGTGCTGGGATTACAGGCTTGAGCCACCGCGCCCGGCCGAGAGTGCCCTACTGTTTTTCCAATATTAATTTCTAAGTTTTACCAAGTTACACGTTTTTTTTTTTCCATAAAATATAAAATGTTTTGCCTCCAGCAGAAATACATTTTGGAACATAACTTTCCTGTAGGTAAGGGGTATAAAGGAAGCTTGGATTTGTTCTGAGAAAGGGAGAGGGTACTTCTGCCCATTGCCATGCACATCTGATTTTAGAGCTGAATGTCTTTCTGAGCTTGGTTCACTCCTCTCAAACTTGCTGGTAAATGGACACAAATTAAAGAGAAATAATTGTACACCATTTGGGATCAAGGAATCCAGATATCTGAACCATTGTTTATTATTAGCCCCTCCCACCCTCTCACCCTTCCAGAGCTCTAGTGTCTATCATTCCGCTTCTATGTCCAGGTGTACAATTATTTAAATCACACTTACAAATGAGAACTTCATGTGTTCATTTGTACAGATTCTCTTCCACCTAGCTACCTCTGAGACTGCAAGAACAATCACTCCCCCCCTCCTCCTTCTCAGCCTACTCAAACAGAAGACCAGGAGCATTATCTATCTATCTATCTATCTATCTATCTATCTATCTATCTGTCTGTCTGTCTATCTATCTATCTGCGCACACACGCACGTACACATATATATACACACACAAATATATATACACACATATGTGTACATATACACACACTCATAAAGAATTTGCATTTTAAAGAATGGCAGACCCATAGTTGTTCAAAAATCAACTATATAATTCTGTATATGATAAATGTTTACTAGAAAGTTCACATTGAAAATTGCAAACACGACTTAGAAAAAATAAAGTTTTTAAAAATTTTATTTTATTTCATTTTAAGTTCCAGGATACATGTGCAGGACGTGCAGGTTTGTTACATAGGTAAGTGTGTGCCATGGTGGTTTGCTGTACCTATCAACCCGTAACCTAGGTATTCAGCCCCACATGGATTAGCTATTTATTCTGACGCACTCCCTCCTCACTCACCCCCAGACAGGCTCCAGTGTATGTTGTTCCCCTCCCTGTGTCTATGTTTTCTCATTGTTCATCTGCCACTTATAAGTGAGAACATGTGTATTTGGTTTTCTGTTCCTGCATTAGTTTGCTGAGAATCATGGCTTCCAGCTTCATCCATGTCCTTGCAAAGGACATGATCTCATTCCTTTTTATGGCTGCATAGTATTCCATGGTGTATATGTATCACATTTTCTGTATCCAGTCTGTCACTGATGGGCATTTGGGTTGATTCCATGTCTTTGCTATTGTGAATAGTGTGGCAATGAACATATGCATGCAAGTATCTTTATAATACAAGAATTTATATTCCTTTGGGTATATACCCAGTAATGGCATTGCTGCATCAAATGGTATTTCTGATTCTAGGTCTTTGAAAAATCACCACACTGTCTTCCACAGCGTTTGAATTTACATTCGCTCCGACAGTGTAAAAGTGTTCCTGTTTCCCCACAGTCTTGCCAGCATCTGTTGTTTCTTGACTTTTTAATAATTGCCATTCTGACTGGCATGAGATGGCATCTCACTGTGGTTTTGATTTGTATTTCTCTAATGATCAGTAACGTTGGGCTTTTTTTTTCATATGTTTGTTGGCTGCATAAGTGTCTGTTTATATCCTTTGCCCACTTTTTAAAATATTTTTATTTTCGCTTTTTAAGACAGAGTCTTGCTGTGTCACCCAGGGTGGAGTTCAGTGGCACAATCTCGGGTCACTGCAACCTCTACCTCCCAGATTCAGGTGGTTCTTCTGTCTCAGCCTCCTGAGTAGTTGGGATTACAGGCACCTGCCACCACATCTGGCTAATTTATTGTATTTTGAGTAGAGACTGAGTTTTACCAGGTTGGCCAGGCTGATCTTGAACTCCTGGCCTCAAGTTATCTGCCCACCTCACCTTCCCAAACTTCTGGGATTACAGGCATGAGCTACTGCACCCAGTTTTTGCTCACTTTTATATGGGGTTGGATTTTTATAGTTTTGGGTTTTACATTTAAATCTTTAATCCATTTTCAGTTCATTTTTGTATAAGGTATATGGAAGGGTCCAGTTTTAGTTTTCTGCATATGTCTAGATAGTTTTTCCAGCACCATTTGTTGTTAAATAGGGAATCCTTTCCCCATTGTTTGTTTTCATCCAAAATAAAATGGTTGTAGATGTGCAGTCTTATTTCTGATATCTCTATTCCATTCCATTGGTCTATGTGTCTGTTTTGTACCACTACCATGCTGTTTGGGTTACTGTAGCCTTGTAATATGGTTTGAAGTCAGGTAGCAGGATGCCTCCAGCTTTGTTATTTTTACTTAGGATTGTCCTGGGTATATGGGCTCTTTTTTCATTTCATATGAATTCTGAAGTAGTTTTTTCTAATTTTGTAAAGAATGTCCATAGTAGTTTATGGCAATAGCACTGAATCTATGAATTACTTTGGGAAGTATGGCCATTTTCATGATATTGATTCTTCTTACCCATGAGCATGGAATGTTTTTCCATCTGTTTGTGTCCTCTCTTATTTCCTTGAGTAGTGGTTTGTAGTTCTCCTTGAAGAGGTCCTTCACTTGCCTTGCTAGTTGTATTCCTAGGTAGGTATTTTATACTCTTTGTAGCAATTGTAAATGTGAATTCATTTGTGATTTGGCTCTCTTCTTGTCTATTGTTGGCGTATAAGAATGCTTGAGATTTTTGCATACTGATTTTGTATCTTGAGACTTTGCTGAAGTTGCTTGTAGCTTAAGAATCTTTTGGGCTGAGGTGATGAGATTTTATAGATATAGGATCGTGCCATCTGCAAGAAAAGAAAGTCCAACTTCCTTTTTTCCTGTTTGAATATGCTTTATTCTTTCTCTTGCCTGATTGCCTTGGCCAGAACTTCCAACACTATATTGAATAGGAGTGGTGAGAGGGCATCCTTGCCTTGTGCCAAATTTCAAATGGAACACTTCCAGCTTTTGCCTGTTCAATATGATAATGACTGTGGGTTTGTCATAAATGGCGCTTATTATTTTGAGGCATGCTCCATCAATACCTAGTTTCATGAGAGTTTTTAGCATAAAGGAATGTTGGATTTTATCAAAGACCTTTTCTGAGTCAACTGAAATAATCATGGGTTTTTTGTCTTTAGTTCTGTTTATGTGGTGAATTACATTTGTTGATTTGCATATGTTGAACCAGCCTTGCACCCAAGGGATGAGGCCGATTTGATCTTGGTGGATAAGATTTTTGATGTATTGCTGGATTTGGTTTGCCACTATTATATTGAGAATTTTGCAACAAAGTTTATCAGAAATATTAAGCTAACGTGTAGTAAATACATTGAAAATAATAACAGACGGATTAAAAGACTAAATAACATGAATCCTAAGTGTTTTCACAACTGATTTCTAGAGTAAAAGCATTGCCAAACTAAATGAGCTTGGTCAAAAACTGTACAGGGTCTGAGATGTTGTCTCAACTTCCATTACTCATTGTGAGGTGGACCTGCAGCAACTATATTTGATGCAAAACTTCATGTTGATGGAAGCTGAGATGTCCTGCAGCCTCAGAGGGACAGAATTCTGGTGTGTCTCCCTTTGCCCTGTCAGGAATAAAGATCTAGACTCTACAGGTTTTGTCAAAATTTACAAGATGTAGGAAATGGGGCAGGATTTAGGCTATGAGGCAAAGCCTAGAGATATAAAGAAACAGCTTCTGACCCAGGGCTCATGAAGTCAGGATAGTTTCAGAGGGGATGGTGGAGTGAGCATAGTACAGTCTTTGGAACCATTCCTTCCCCTTTTTTGTTCATAGGCCAGATGTGCTTAACCAGGGGGCATCTCGGTTCTGATGAACAGAGTCCTGGAGAGACAAAGGGGCAATCCTGAGGAAGAGGCTCAACAGGGAGGAAGGAGCCAGCATTTTGTCTCCTGAGAAAAATCCTTCTCCCTAGGAAACCATAGGATTTTCCTTGGTCCCAGTGAGACTTTTCCTGAGTGAAGAGAGCAGAGAGAGCAAGGGACTGATGTGTTATCTGTTTCCACCTCCTGCAGTGATTCTGAAACCATGGGGGACAGAATTATCTTCAGAATCATGAGCAATCCAGATGCTATGGTTTCACACAAGACATTGGAAGTTCTTATCTCTAGGGGGTAGGTACTGGTCATTGATACTCTTTAAAGCTCATTCGCTGATTACAAAGTGAGCCAAATTAATAATCTACTGCAAGTTTTACTAAACTCAGTTTACTTGACACACAATTCACACAGACACATTGTTAATATACACATTTTGATGCTTGGACAGGGTTGGACCCAAGATTCTGTACTTCTATGGAGCCCTGTGTTCTGCCCAGGTGTCATTTACTCTCAGGTAAGTAAACTTATCACCATAACTAACAAGAGATTGATCTGTGATGATTAGAAATGAGAAGATCTGTTGGTTATGTTTTATTGGGATGGATTCTATTAACATTTAAATACAGTTTAAAAACGCAGATTTACAATGAAAAGTAACAAGCAAATATAAAACGTGAAGGGGCTATTCCCCAAACTAGTTTCCATTGAAATACCACCAGAGAGAAACAACTCTCAGGACAGGGATACTGCTTCAAAGACACAGATTTCACAGCTGGATGGTTGATCTCGAATTTCCGAAAATTCCGTCCTTTACTCATGAAATGCAGTTTATTTAAGAACTTTCTAATTTGACTGTAGTTTCATACTCACACACTTCAGTGTGTTGTGTATTATTCCATTGCTGATAAGTATAACTTATTTGAAAATGAATTACATACTGGTGAGAAAATTTTCCCTTTAAATTAAACTTAAACTCACACCATAAAATTAGCAGCATCTGTTTGTCTGTTCCAAGAATTACCTAGGTTCTACCCAGGGCACCTGAGATCAGTTGAAAACAAATGCAAAAAAAGTTGGAATAAAAAGTAAGAACACCCTTCCAATGTTACAAATGCATCCCAGTCTCAATTATTCACATTCACGAGAATGATTCACCTATATACCACTTTAGCAAAATTTCACCGACTCTCGCCTACCAATTGACTAATCAAAACAAACCAAGACAGAACAATAAATTCAAATTCATCCAGTAACCTGAGGGGAAAACCTACACCTCTGTAGTCTACAGATATTTACACAGGATGTCATCTACTGTGAAAACACATGCACAGAGACAGTCCCTTCACATGATCAGAATACTCACAACTCCACAACAACATATTAGATATGGGATCATCTTGAAATGCGGCCATCACTAACCAGTTGTCCCTTTCACATAGACAAAAACCTGAGGACCACATTATGTTGTGTAGAAATGACTGTACACCTGTGTGCATGTGTGTGTGTAGGGATCCGGGGAATCCAATAGACATTCCAGCCTCTTGATTTTTTCCATGTTCAGGCTCTTGATTCTATATCCGAGTGAAATGACTTGCCAGTGGGGAACAAGATAAGTCTTTGCAGGAAGCGCTCTGGTGGGAGCTAGATACTCAAATCATAAAGCATCGAGTGTTGGAAACATGCACTGAAGTTAGACGAAATACTCAATGCACAGTTTAGACGGTGAAAGACTTTCAGGTAATCATGCAATCACCGACCGGCTGATTGATGACATTCCCCGAATTTATGATTGCAAGAAGAGACAAATGCTCATAACATTCTATTTCCGGTGGTTGGGGACATACGATGGTAACATACTGTCTGCCAGTCATGCTCATCACACTGTACTTTGCACACACGTCACACAGAGACACTGTTAATACGCACATTTGTGTGCTTGAGCAGGGTTGCACCCAAGATTCTGTGGTTGTACGGAGCCCTGAGTTATGCCCTGGACATCTTTACTCTCGGGTTGGTCAACTTGGATCTCTGTACCGAACGAGAAACGGAGCCTGAAATCCAATCAGCGAATACACAAAAGGAAGGGGCCATTTCCCACAATCATTTCCACTGCAACACCACCTCGGATGAACAAGTCTCATTGCTGGTCAGGGACTGTGCTTCAGAGATGCACCTTTCGCAGCTGGACGATTGACCCAGAATCTCCCAAATGCCATTTTGATACACACCAAATGAGATTTATTTCAGTGCTTGCTGATTTTATTTTAGTTGAATACACACACGCTCCTGTGTTTGATTTCCTTTATTATAAATACGACTTACTTCCAAATGACTCACATACCAGTGGGATGATTTTCTGCTTCAATTCATTGGAAATGGACAGCATTCAATAGGCAAGTGTGTCTGTCTGTCTGTTTCCAGCATTCTGTGGGTTCCACCAAGGGCACAAGTCCTAGGGCGCCTGAGGTCCATTCAACAAGCAATGTAAAAACGGCGAGGCAGGTTCAAAAGAAAAACACCCTTCCTCTCTTCAAATGCGTTCCAGTTTCCACTACTCAAGGTAGGGAGAAGGATCCACAGAAGTCCCACGTTCGCAAAATTTCAACTTCTGGTGCTCACCAAGAACTGACGAATGAAACACACTCCAAGAGAAAATAGTCAACCCCGTCCCCTGCAATAACTTCACGTGCAACCCTACACCGCAATATGTCCTATTCAGAAATTCACACTGAATGTCATCTTCCATGAACACAAACACACAGACAATCCCCCCACAGGTTCAGAAGACTCACGACGGCAAAACTCGATGTTTCCCATGTCTGGGCTCATCCTGAAACGCAGCCGTCACTATCCAGTTGTCCCTCTTGTGTAGATAGAAACCTGGGCTCCTCATTACTTTATGTCGGATTGACTGAGTATGTGATGGTGTGTGTGTGTGTGCGTGCGTGAACCCCCTCGTGGGTGTGTGTGTGTGTACGTGTATGTGTGTGTGTGTCAGTTTGTGTGCGCATGCACTCCTGCGTTTGGGTGGAGACTTTTCCTGAGATCACTGGCACACAAACAGAGCCCTCTTGCTGTGTTTGTTCCTCCCTTTGGATCTCCTGGTCCTCCCTTGCAGAGAAGTGAGTGTGTCAGTGTTCATGGACTCCTGAGGTGTCAGTTTCCTTGAAGAGAGGTTCAGCAGGGAGCTTTGCTGTTCAGGATGATGGTTGTTCATCCCACTCTTGTATTTTGATGGATGAATCACAAGCACGTTGGGAGGCAGGGTACATTCGACTTTTCTGACGTTGAAGTCAGGCTTGGTTTTGTTTTGCTCTTGGAGGAACTTCCAGTGGTCTAAGGTGCTTTCCTGAGTGGCTCTTTCCACTAAGTGCTCCTCCAAGTCGGGTACCTGGAGGCAGGGTTCTCTCTGGAGCTCTCCTTGCGTTGCTCGCCTGTCTTTGTGTTCAGCGCCAGGGGCTCCTGGTTCCCTGCCTATTGACACACTCTCACTGCATCTTTCCAGTTCACTCTTCTGGATGTAAAAGAGGACATAGGCCTGTTGACTCAGGACAGAAGCGATGCTACAGGCAGTGACCTTGGTGTCATCCATTTTATACCACTGGCCTCCTGGAGCTTTGACATAAGAGAGGTAATGTCCGTTGTGACAACTCCACCCAGCGTGGACCAGCACAGCATAGAGGACATAGACTAGAGGTCCTGTGTTCTGCTGAGACATGTATGGCTGCATGTCAAGGCACTCAGGGTATTGCACATTCTTGGCAAGTTTGTTGCCTGTGACATCGGAGAATCTCTTCAATACAAGGATGAGGACCTTGGCAGAAGTGTGTAGAGTGAACGTCTTGGAGGCAGGTGCCTTCTGGAGACAAAGACCACAATGATAGGCATTCTCTCCATTGAGTTCTTCGGGCTTCACCACCTGTTCCAAAGCTTGCTTCACACTCTGAGCTGCCTGGATATCCAGGGCGATGTCCAGGTAAGGGTCAAAGGTGTCCGAAACGCCCTGGCAGTGGAGACACTTGATTTGAGATCTCCAGCAGCCTCCAAATATCTGGTGGATGAGGGTGGTGTCTTCAGAGTCATGATCTACCTGCTTGTGCCCGGGAAAGCATGCCTTTTTCATCGCATCCACAATAAACATCAGAAACTCATGGGCATCTTCCTGCTTGCCTCGATGGAAGCCAGCAGCCAATGCCTGTGAGGGCTGGATGACGTGGCCAGGACAGTGTAGGGCCCGTGTAATGTGAGCTTCCATCGTACACAGCATGCAGCACTTGTGACGCTGACAAAGTTGAGAGTGCTCCTGCGACAGCATGTAGTTGGCAAGGGGTGGTGTGTATGTCAGGCACTGCAGGGAAGCATTCAAGTAGCAAGTATTTCCCATATTCTGGAGCCCAGCCCCCACCGCAGCAGGTCTCCTACTACTGAGAGGAAGCTTCTTTCTGGGGGCAGGCTGTCTTGCCACAGGAGCCAAATCATCACAGAGGTTGACTTGGGTCTCAGATGACAGTGGTGACTTCTCAGGTAGAGAAGTCCGCTGAATTTCAGCAAAAGCTGCATCTGGCTGAGAAGATATGAGTTTTGAAAAGCGGTTGAACTGCCACTCACCTCCCAAGTGGAGTGAATCGGCCTCCATGTCGCCAGGAGCAAGGATCACAAGCTTTTTCTGCTGGGACCACACGTTGCAGAAAGACGCTATCTCTTCCGAGAGAGTCTTCAAATGACGCGCCATCTGGCTGCATCAGCCCTTATATAACTCACCCCCGCCTACCGCGAACACCCCACCCACCCATCAGGTACGCGGTCCACCAATCCAATATCAGCACTCAGTTAAAGAATGAGTCATAGGGTGTGTCCCCTTGTATTCCCCAGGGAGTTCACTTAAAACTCCTGGGGAATGCGTTAGTTTACTTAAAACAGTGGTAGGGAATAATTCTGTCCTTACAAAACAATGTGTGTGTTTGTGTGTATGTGTTTGCTTGCGTGAACTTGTGGGCATGCGGAATCATGCCCTGTGTTTGAGCTGCGATGTGCTTCTAACTATGTGCTCTTGGCAGATACGATCATCCTTTCAGGCATTGAAGGACAGGAAGTCAGACCTGTACTTTCTGACTTGAGAATCATCAATGAAGTACAGTTAATAACACAGTGTATTTGTTTCCTTAATATCAAAGAAGAAATCCGTGCAGTCTAATAAGTATTCTAGCGATAACCTTTCCATGTTCAGCCTATTGATTCTGTGTTCGAGTGAGATGACTTACCAGTGGGGACCAAGACATGTCTTTGCAGGAAATGCTCTTGTGGAAGCTATATACCGAAATCATAAAGCATCAAGTGTCGGAAACATGCACTGAACTTAGACGAAATATTCAGTGTCCAAATTAGACTGTGAAAGACTTTCAGGAAATCATGCAATCACCGACATACCAATTGATGACATTCCCCGTATTTATGATTGCAAGTAAAGAGAAATACTCATGACATTCTATTTCCAGTGATTGAGGTCATATGACCGCAATTTAAGAAATCATGAAATCAGAAAACTTGACTAATCACAATTTAATCCAACTAAAACCTTTGGTTCATTTAAGAAAGGATGAATATAAAACAACATATCACACAGCATGGGAGATAATATTTTAATACGTATGTGATAACGGATCAACATTTGAGAGAGATGAAATAAATAGTTGTAAATTTGAGAATAGCATATAACCAGAATTAAACACTGTAAATGCCTGGGTGATGGGAGTGAGTCCCTGTCTCAGGAGGAAACATAGAGATTTAAAAGCAGGGCGTCTAAAAGAGATTTGCATACCATTGTTAAAACTGGCGGTTGTTTTAGTAAGAAAGGGAAAAATAAACCATTTGTCTTAGGGATTGTTGCATGTATTTTTCATCGTCTGAGATGTTGCTTCCAATTCCAGTTAAGCATTGTGTGGTGGACTTGCAGTTACCACATTTGGTGGAAAATGTCATGCTGATGAAGGTAGACTTGTTTCCCAAACTAAGAGGGACAGAATTTGGGTGTTTCTTTGGGACTTTTGGCTTACTAGGAATAAAGATCCTGGCTCTAGGGATTTTCTTAAAATTTTTCAGATAATGAGAAAGAGAATAGAATTTAGGCCAGGTGCCAAGGCCTCGAGGTGTACAGAAGCATCCCCGGTCTCAGGGCCCATGAAATCAGGATGATTTTAGGGAGGATGGTGGAATGAGGAGAGTGTGACCTTTGGTCTCCTTTCTTTCCCTTTTCTTTTCATGGGTCAAGTGTGCTCTATCAGAAGGCTTCCCCTTTCTGTTGGACAGAGTCCTGGAAGAAGAAATGAGCGCTGCTGAGAAAGATGCTCCACAAGGAGGAAGGAGTCACTATTTTCAGGAGCATGATCCGCAGAAGCATGAGAAATCCAGATGCCATGGCTTTACACAGGATGCTGGAGTTTCTTTCCTCTGGATCCGGGAACTTGGCATCAGTGTTCTGTAATGCCCATAACTGATTTTGAGGTGAGTCCACTTGATAACCTGTCTGCGTGTCATGCTCATTACACTGCAATTCACACACACGTCACACTGAAACCCTCTGAATGAGCATATTTATGTGCTTGAACAGTGTTGCATCCAATATTCTGTGATTCTACAGAGTCCTGAGTTCTGTCCTGGACATCTCTGCTCTTGGGTATGTCAACTTTGATCACTATACCTAATGATAAATGTGCCATTAAATCTAATCAGCAAATACACTAAAGGAAGGGGCCATTCTCCATAATTGTTTCACTCTGGTAGGTCAACTTTAATAACTGTACCTAAGAAGAAATGGATCTGTGATGATTCCACATCAAAGAACCTGTTGATTTTTTGTCATTTGAATGAATTATGTTAACATTTAAATAGAGTTTAAAACCCCTGATTTCCCATGAAATCTAATCAGCCATGAAATCTAATCAGCAGATACACAAAAGGAAGGGGCCATTCTCCAAAATCGTTTCCACTGAAACACCACCACCAATAAACAAGTCTCACTGCAGGAAAGGGATCCTGCTTCCAAGATCCAGTTTGCACAGTTGGACGATTGACCCAGAATCTCCCCTAATGCCATTTTTTTACACCCCAAGTGAGATTTATTTCTGGGTTTTCTAATTTTAGTTCAACTGAATACACACACTCCTGTGTTTCAATTTCTTTCAAACACCTTTTAATAATGAAGTATCTTGCTGCTTCACCGCTTATATAACTAATGCCCACCCACTGGTTCCACTACATTTACCCATCAATTACCCAATTTACCAATGAAATATCAGCAGTCAATTAAGTTTTGTGTCTTAGGTTGTATCCTTTTGCATTCCTCTGGGAATTTAATGGACACAACTTAAATTGTGATTATGGAACAGTTGAATCAGATTTACTAATCAGTGTTATGGGCAAATATGATAGGAGTGGAACTGGGTTAGGACAGTGGCTACACATTTGCCTTATTTCATGTAAAACAATGCCAGTTAACAATTGTGTACATATTAAACAGTTTGTGTCTGTGTGTGTATTTGTATCTTTGTGTCTGGATGTGACTGTGTGTGTGTGTGTGTTGAGAAGTACTTCCAAGCATGTGCATCTGGGAGATAAGATCATTCTTTCCACGATTGAACGACAAGAAGTTGGAACTACATTTTCTGATTTGAGAATGTGTAGCGATGTTATGTAATTAACACAGCATATTGTGTCTTAATTAACATGGAGAGATCAATGGAGTCAAATTGACATTCCAGAGATAACCTTACCATTTTTGACCAATTGATTCTATATCACGTTGTAATGATCTGGCTGTGAGGACAAGACAAGTCTTTGCATGAAATGGTCTTGTGGAAGCAATATATGCAAATAATAAAGAATCAAAAAGGACTATGCCTTCAATTTGCAGAAATATTCACTTAAGTTTGATGAAATTCTCAATGCCCAAAATAGACTACAGAACACTTTCAAGAAAACATGCTATAACCCAGAGATTAATTGATGACATCCACCGAAGTGATGAGTGCAAGAAAAGAGAAATATTCATGGAATTTTATATCCAAGCGTTTCTTGTATATGACAGCATATTTTGAAAAGTCAAAATCAGAAAAACTTGACAAACAGGAAGATATCTAAGCTAAAACCTTTTGTTCATTAAAGGAGCGATGAGAGGCAGTTCCAAGATGGCCGAATAGGAACAGATCCAGCCTCCAGCTCCCAGCGTGAGTGACACAGGAGACGGCTGATTTCTGCATTTCCAACTGAGGTACCGGGTTCATCTCACTGGGGCTTGTTGGACAGTGGGGGCAGGACAGTGAATGCAGCACACAGAGCAACCGAAGCAGGGTGAGCCATCACCTTACCCAGAAAGTGCAAGGGGGAAGGGAATTCCCTTTCCTAGCCAAGGGAAACCGTGATACACAGCACCTGGAAAATTGGGTTACTCCCACCCTAACACTCTCCTTTATCAAGGGTCTCAGCAAACGTCACACCAGGAGATTATATCCCGCATCTGGCTTGGAGAGTCCCACGCCCACAGAGCCTCCCTCATTGCTAGCCCAGTAGTCCAAGATCTAACTGCAAGGAGGCTGCAAGGCTGGGGGAGGGGCGCTCGCCATTGCTGAGGCTTGAGTAGGTAAACAAAGTGGTGGGGAAGCTCGGACTGGGTGGAGCCCGCCACAGCTCAAAGAAGCCTGCCTGCCTCTGTAGACTCCACCTCTGGGGAGAGGGCATAGCCAAACAAAAGACAGCAGAAACCTCTGCAGATTTAAATGTCCCTGTCTGACAGCTTTGAAGAGAGTAGTGGTTCTCCCAGCATGGTGTTTGAGATCTGAGAACAGACAGACTGCCTGCTCAAGTGGGTCCCTGACCCTGGAGTAGCCTAACTGGGAGACACCCCCACTAGGGTCAGATTGACACCTCACATCTCACACAACCGGGTACCCCTCTGAGACGAAGCTTCCAGAGGAATAATCAGGCAGAAACATTTGCTGTTCAGCAATATTTACTCTTCTGCAGCCTCCACTGCTGCCACCTAGGCAAACAGGGTCTGGAGTGGACCTTGAGCAAACTCCAACAGACCTGAAACTGAGGGTCATGACTATTAGAAAGAAAGCTAACAAACAAACAGAAAGGACATCCACACCAAAACCCCATCTGTACATCAACATCATTAAAGACCAAAGGTAGATAAAACCACAAAGATGGGGAGAAAGAAGTGCAGAAAAACTGAAAATTCTAAAAATCTGAGCAACACTCCCCCTCCAAAGGAATGCAGCTCCTCTCCAGCAATGGAACAAAGCTGAACAGAGAATGACTTTGACGAGTTGAGAGAAGAAGGTTTCAGACGATCAAACTTCTCCGAGCTAAAGGAGGAAGTTCGAACCCATAGCAAAGAAGCTAAAAACCTTGGAAAAAGATTTCCTGAATGGCTAACTAGAATAACCAAAGTAAAGAAGTCCTTAGATGACCTGAGAGAGCTGAAAACCATGACACAAGAACTACATGACAAATGCACAAGCTTCAGTAACCGACTCGGTCAACTGGAAGAAAGGGCATCAGTGATTGAAGATCAAATGAATAAAATGAAGTGAGAAGAGAAGTTTAGAGAAAAAAGAGTAAAAAGAAATGAACAAAGCCTCCAAGAAATATGGGAATATGGGAAAAGGCAAAATCTACGTCTGATTTGTGTACCTGAAAGTGAGGGGGAGAATGGAACCAAGTTGGAAAACATTCTGCAGGATATCATCCAGGAGAACTCCCCCAACCTAGCACGGCAGGCTGACATTCAAATTCAGCAAATACAGAGAATGCCACAAAGATACTCCTCTAGAAGAGCAACTCCAAGACACATAATTGTCAGATTCACCAAAGTTGAAATGAAGGAAAAAATGTTAAGGGCAGCCAGAAAGAAAGGTCGGGTTACCCACAAAGGGAAGCCCATTAGGCTAACAGTGGATTTCTCGGCAGAAACTCTACAAGCCAGAAGGGAGGGGTGGGGCAATATTCAACATTCTTAAAGAAAAGAATTTTCAACCCAGAATTTCATATCCAGCCAAATTAAGTTTCATAAGTGAGGGAGAAATAAAATCCTTAAAGACAAGCAAGCGCTGAGAGATTTTGTCACCACCAGGCCTGCCCTACAAGAGCTCCTGAAGGAAGCACTAAACATGGAAATGAACAACCGGTACCAGCCACTGCCAAAACATGCCAAAATGTAAAGACCATCGATGCTAGGAAGAAACTGCATCAACTAATGAGCAAAATAACCAGCCAACATCATAATGACAGGATCAAGTTCACATGTGACAATATTAACCTAAATGTAAATGGGCTAAATGTTCCAATTAAAAGACACAGACTGGCAAGTTGGATAAAGAGTCAGGAGCTCTTATAGGGCAGGCCTGGTGGTGACAAGACCCAGCAGTTTGCTGTATTCAGGAGACCCATCTCACGTGCAGAGACACACATAGGCTTAAAATAAAGGGATGGAGGAAGATCTACCAAGCAAATGGAAAACAAAAAATGGCAGGGGTTGCAATCCTAGTCGCTGATAAAACAGAGTTTAAACCAAGAAAGATCAAAAGAGACAAAGAAGGCCATTACACAATCGTAAAGGGATCAATTCAACAGGAAGAACTAACTATCCAAAATATATATACACCCAATTCAGGAGCACCCAGATTCATAAAGCAAGTCCTTAGAGACTTACAAAGAGACTTAGACTCCCACACGATGATAATGGGAGACTTTAACACCCCACCGTCAACATTAGATCAATGAGACAGAAAGTTAAGGATATACAGGAATTGAACCCAACTCTGCACCAAGCAGACCTAATAGACATCTACAGAACTCTCCACCCCAAACCAACAGAATATACATTCTTCTCAACACCATATCGCACTTATTCCAAAATTGACCACATAGTTGGAAGTAAAGCACTCCTCAGGAAATATAAAAGAACAGAAACTATAACAAACTGTCTCTCAGACCACAGTGCAATCAAACAAGAACTCAGCATTAAGAAACTCAATCAAAACTGCTCAATTAAATGGAAACTAAACAACCTGCTCCTGAATGACTACTGGTTACATAACGAAATGAAGGCAGAAATAAAGATGTTCTTTGAAACCAATGAGAATAAAGATACATCATACCAGAATCTCTGGACACATTTAAAGCAGTGTGTAGAGGGAAATTTATAGCACTAAATTCTCAGAAGTGAAAGCAGGAAAGATCTAAAATTGACATCCTAATATCACAACTAAAAGAACTAGAGAAGCAAGAGCAAACACATTCAAAAGCTAGCAGAAGGTAAGAAATAACTAAGATCAGAGCAGAACTGAAGGAGACAGAGACACAAAAAACCCTTAAAAAAGTCAATGAATCCAGAAGCTGATTTCTTGAAAAGATTAACAAAATTGATAGGCAGCTAGCAAGACTAATAAAGAAGAAAAGAGAGAAGAATCAAATAGATGCAATAAAAAATGATAAAGGGGATATCACTACTGACCCCACAGAAATACAAAGTACCATCAGAGAATACTAAAAATACCTCTACATAAATAAGCTAGAAAACCTACAGTAAATGGATAGATTCCTGGACACACACATTCTCCCAAGACTAAACCAGGAAGAAGTTGAATCCCTGAATAGACCAATAACAGGCTCTGAAATTGAGGCAATAATTAATAGCCTATCAACCAAAAAAGTCCAGGACCAGAAAGATTCATAGCCGAATTCTACCAGAGGTACAAGGAGGAGCTGGTACCATTCCTTCTGAAACTATTCTAATCAATAGAAAAAGAGGGAATCCTCCATAACTCATTTTATAAGGCCAACACCATCCTGATACCAAAGCCTGACAGAGACACAACAAAAAAAAGAGAATTTTAGACCAATATCCCTGATGAACATCCACGCAAAAATCCTCAATAAAATACTGGTAAACCAAATCCACAGCACTTCAAAAAGCTTATCCACCATGATCAAGTGGGCTTCATCCCTGGGATGCAAGACTGGTTCAACATACACAAATCAAGAAACGTAATCCAGCATATAAACAGAACCAAAGACAAAAACCACATGATTATCTCAATAGATGCAGAAAAGGCCTTTGACAAAATTCAACAGCTCTTCATGCTAAAAACTTAATAAATTCAGAAATGATGGAACATATCTCAAAATAATAAGAGTTATTTATGACAAACCCACAGCCTATATCATATTGAATAGGCAAAAACTGGAAGCATTCCCCTTGAAAGCTAGCACAAGACAGGGATGCCCTCTTTCACCACTCCTATTCAACATAGTATTGAACTTCTGGCCAGGGCAACCAGGCAAGAGAAAGAAATAAAGGGTATTCAAATAGGAAAAGAGGAAGTCAAATTGTCCCTGTTTGCAGATGACATGATTGTATATTTAGAAAACCTCATCCTCTCAGCCCAAGATCTCCTTAAGCTGATAAGCAACTTCAGCAAAGTCTCAGGATACAAAATCAATTTGCAAAAATCACAAGCATTCTTATACACCAATGACAGACAAACAGAGAACCAAATCATAAGTGAACTCCCATTCACAATTGCTTCAAAGAGAATAAAATATCTAGGAATTTAACTTACAAGGGATGTGAAGGACCTCTTCAAGGAGAACTACAAACCACTGCTCAATGAAATAAAAGAGGACAGAAACAAGTGGGAGAACATTCCGTACTTTCCATGCTCATGGATAGGAAGAATCAAGAATCAATATAGTGAAAATGGCCATACTGTGCAAGGTAATTTATAGATTCAATGCCATCCCCATTAAGCTACCAGTGACTTTCTTCACAGAATTGGAAAAAACTACTTTAAAGTTCATATGGAACCAAAAAAGAGCCCGCATTGCCAAGACAATCCTAAGTCAAAAGAACAAAGCTGGAGTCATCACACTACCTGACTTCAAACTATACTACAAGGCTACAGTAACCAAAACAGCATGGTACTGGCACCAAAACAGAGCTATAGACCAATGGAACAGAACAGAGCCCTCAGAAATAATACCACACTTCTACAACTATCTGATCTTTGACAAACCTGACAAAAACAAGAAATGGAGAAAGGATTCCCTATTCAATAAATACTGCTGGGAAAAGTGGCTAGCCATAAGTAGAAAGCTGAAACTGTATCCTTTCCTTACACCTTATACAAAAATTAATTCAAGATGCATTAGAGACTTAAATGTTAGACCTAAAACCATAAAAACCCTAGAAGAAAACCTAGGCGATACCATTCAAGACACAAGAGTGGGCAAGGACTTCTTGTCTAAAACAACAAAAGCAATGGCAACAAAAGCCAAAATTGACAAATGGGATCTAATTAAACTAAAGAGCTTCTGCACAGCAGAAGAAACTACCATCAGAATAAACAGGCAACCTACAGAATGGGAGAAAATTTTTGCAATCTACTCATCTGACAAAGGGCTAATATCCAGAACCTACAAAGAACTCAAAGAAATTTACAAGAAAAAAAAAAAAACAAAACAATCCCATCAAAAAGTGGGCAAAGGATATGAACAGACACTTCTCAAAAGAAGACATTTATGGAGTCAACAGACACATGAAAAAATGCTCATCATCACTAGCCATCAAAGAAAGGCAAATCAAGACCACAATGAGATACCGTCTCACACCAGTTAGAATGGTGATCATTAAAAAGTCAGGAAACAACAGGTGCTGGAGAGGATGTGGAGAAATAGGAACACTTTTACACTGTTGGTGGAACTGTCAACTAGTTCAACCATTGTGGAAAACAGCATGGCGATTCCTTAAGGATCTAGAACTAGAAATACCATTTGACCCAGACATCCCATTACTGGCTATATCCCCAAAGGATTAGAAATCATGCTGCTATAAAGACATGCACACATATGTTTATTGCATCACTATTCACAACAGTAAAGACTTGGAACCAACCCAAATGTTCATCAATGATAGACTGGATTAAGAAAATGTGGCACATATACACCATGGAATACTATGTAGCCATAAAAGAGGATGAGTTCATGTCCTTTGTAGGGACATGGATGCAGCTGGAAACCATCATTCTCAGCAAACTACTGCAAGAACAGAAAACCAAACACCACATGTTTTCACTCATGGATGGGAATTGAACAATGAGAACACCTGGACACAGGAAGGGGAATATCACACACCAGGGCCTGTTGTGGGGTGGGGGGAGGAGAGAAGGATAGCATTAGGAGATACGCCTAATGTACATGACGAGTTAATGGGTGCAGCACACCAACATGGCACATGTATACATATGTAACAAACCTGCACTTTGTGCATATATTCCCTAGAATATAAACTATAATAAAATAAAATAATAAAATAAAAAAGGGACGATGAAAATAAATGAAATGTAACACACAGCATGTCAGATAATGTTTTAATACACATCTAAAAATGCCTTAAAATTCAATAGAAAGTAAATAAAATCTTCTAAAACTTGACAAAAGGAAAGAACAAAATTTACAGACTGGAAAAGCCTGGCTGACTGGAGTGATGTCCTGTCTCAAGAAAGAACAAACACACACACAAACAAGCAAAGGATTCTGAAAACAGAGAATCAAACAGATATTTGTACACCGTTCTTCCTTCTTCCTACTGGCACTCTTCATAGTAGGAAAAGGCAAAAACAACCCAAATGTGTCACGAATTGCTTCATCAGCTTTTTTGGATCTGAAATACTGCCTCAATTTTCAGTTACTCATTGTGGGGTGGACCTGCCGTTACCACATTTGGTCCAAAATTTTATGCTGATGAAGGTAGACCTGTCCTGCATTTTCAGAGGGACAGAATTCTGGTGTTTCTCCAGGTTCCTTGGCTTGCCAGGAATGAAGATCCGGGAAGAATGTATGTGTGTATGTATGTATGTACGTGTGTCCATAAGTATTTCCTGTTTTTAAATTTAAAAAATACGGGATACATGTGCAGAACGTACAGGTTTGTTGTATGGGTATCCTTTGCCATGATGGTTTGTTGCACCTATTGACTCATCCTCTAAGTTCTCTTCCCTCACCCCCAGTCCCCAGCGGACCGTGTTGTGCGTTGTTCCCCTCACTGTGTCCTTGTTTTCTCAAAGTTCAACTTTCACTTATTAGTGAGAACATGCGGTGTTTGATTTTTTTGTTACTGTGTTAGTTTGCTCAGTATGATGGCTTCATCCATGTGCCTGCAAAAGACATGATCTCATTCCTTTTTATGACTGCATAGTATTTTATGGTGTATATGTACCACATTTTCTTTATCCAGTCTAGCACTGAAGGGCATTTGGGTTGGTTTCATGTCTTTGCTGTTGTATATAGTGCTGCAATAAACATACATGTGCATGTGTCTTTGTAGTGGAATGATTTATATTCCTTTGGGTATATAGCCAGTAATGGGATTACTAGGTCAAATGGTGTTTCTGGTTCTAGATCCTTGAGGAATCACCATACTGTCTTCCACAATGGTTGAACTAATTTACAGTTTCCCCAACAGTGTAAAAGCGTCCCTCTTTCTTCTCAGCCTCACCAGCATCTATTGTTTCTTAACTTTTTAATAATCACCATTCTGATGGGTGTGAGATGGTATCTCATTGTAGTTTTGATTTTCACTTCTCTGATGATCAGTATTGTTGAGCTTTTAAAAAATATATTTGTTGGTTAGATCAATGTCTTCTTTTGATAAGTTTCTGTTCATATCCTTTGCTCACTTTTGATGGGGTTGTTTGTTTTTTTGCTTGTAAATATGTTTAAGTTCCTTGTCAATTTTTGTTATTAGACCTTTGTCAGATGGGTAGGTTGCGATAATTTTCTCCCATCCTGTAGGTTGATTGCTCATGCTGATGATAGTTTCTTTGCTGTGCAGAAGGTCTTTAGTTTAATTAGATCCGATTTGTCAATTTTGGCTTTTGTTGCAATTGCTTTTGACATTTTTGTCATGAAACCTTTGTCCTTGCCTGTGTCCTGAATGATATTGCCTAGGTTTTCTTCTAGGGTTTTTATGGTTTTGGATTTTACATTTAAATCTTTAATCCAGCTTGAGTTAATTATTGTATAAGGTGTAAGGAAGGGGTCAAGTTTTGGTTTTCTGTATATGGCAAGCCAGTTTTCCCAGCATCATTTACTGAATAGGAGATCCTTTCTCCCTTGCTTGTTTTTGTCAGGTTTGTCAAACATCAGGTGGTCATAGATGTGTGGTGTTATTTCTGAGGTCTTTGCTCTTCTCCATTGGTCTATATGTCTGTTTTGGCAGCAGTAGCCTGCTGTTTTGGTACCGTAGCCTTCTAGTACAGTTTGAAGTAAGCGTAATGCCTCCAGCTTTGTTATTTTTGTTTATGATTTTCTTGGGTATATGGGGTATTCTTTGATTCCATATGACATTTAAAATAGTTCTTTCTAATTCTGTGAAAAATGTCAATGGTATTTTGATGGATATAGCATTGAATCTATAATGTTTGGGCAGTATGGCCATTTTTACAATATTGATTCTTCCTATTCATGAAGATGGAATTTTTTCCATTTGTCTGTGTCCTCTCTTATTACCTTGAGCAGTGGTTTGCAGTTGTCCTTGAAGAGGTCCTTCACATCCCTTGTACTCCTAGTTGTATTCCTAGCTGTTTTACTTTCTTTGTAGTAATTGTGAATGGGAGTTCACTCTTGATTTGGCTCTCTGCTTGACTATTGTTGGTGTAATGGAATGCTTGTGATTTTTGCACAATGATTTTGTATCTTGAGACCTTGGTGAAGTTGCTTATCAGTTCAAGAAGTTTTTCAGTTGAGATGATGGGTTTTCTAAATATGAAGTCGTGTCATCTGCAAACAGAGACAAGTTGACTTTCTCTCTTCCTATTTGAATACCCTTTATTTCTTTCTATTGCCTGATTGCCCTGGCGAGAACTTCCAATACTATGTTGAATAGAAGTGGTTACAGAGGGCTTCCTTGTCTTGTACCAGTTTTCAATTGAAATGCTTCCAGCTTTTGCCTATTCTTTATGATATTGGCTGTATGAAATAGCTCTTATTATTTTAAGATATGTTCCATCAATACCTAGTTTATTGAGAGTTTTTAACAGGAAGGGATGTTGAATTTTATCAGAGGCATTTTTGCGTGTATCAAAATAATTGTCTGGTGTTTGTCTTTGGTTCTGTTTAAGTGATCAATTACATTTATTGATTTGTGTATGTTGACTCAGTCTTTCACCCCAAAGATGCAGCCCACTTGATCGTGGTGGATAAGCTTTTTGATGTGCTGCTGGATTCGGTTTGCCAGTATTTTACTGAGAATTTTTGCATCGATGTTCATCAGGGATAATGGCCTGAATTGAGCAGGTGTGTGTGTGTGTGTGTGTGTGTGTGTGTGTGTGTGTTTTCCTCGGTTTGCCAGTAGGTTGATGTGTGTGTGTGACGCGCGCGCGCGTGTGTGTGTGTGTGTGTGAATGTGTGATAGAGAGCCAAATTAAGGCAGAGGAGGCTCCCTGGCCTGTCATGACATTGAATGTTCTGAATTCAAGATGCTCTAATGGACTGTGTCAGTTGGCCTTCAGCCAGGAGGTGGTGCTTGCAAAAGACTGCCAGCTGTGGTGGTAGTGGTGAGATTTGGACTTGCCTTATGTTACCCATGGGAGGTACTCTGGTGTCTCAGGGAACGGGTAGAGCGAAAGGGCTTCTAAAAGTTTCTTCTGTTATTTGTGTTAATCTACCAGGGTAGGTGGTTGAGCAAAACCAGGTGGGAACTAGGTCAGGTAAAGTGATGCTCTGGCTCTCTACGTGTGGGACAAGCAGTGGCTCCAGTGGGAATTGGAAGGCAGTTCTTGGGCCACTGGGGTAATTTTCCAGAGAGAAGTGAAGCTGCCTCTGCCTCTGTACAAGGAGAGTCCATATGAAGAATGGGGAGTAGCAGCTTGGCGGTAAGCCCCATCCAGCTCCCACACGCTTGGCAAGGCAGGTCTCACACCCACAGTGTTCCACTGGGAGTAGTTAGCTAAGTTTCAAGAAGTCTGAACTCAGAGCTCAAAACTGACCCATACCATAAGCCTCTCCTATTGAGACAGTAACTGCAGCCTTCAGGCCACACCCCTCCTGATCCACCTGCAGAACAGGGGCATCCAGCTCCTGTGCTTGCTGCTGTATCACACGTCCCACTCACCTCTCAGTTCTGGCCTGGGGAGTTTGTCCCCACAGGAAATTATATCAAACATTTCAGTTGGGAGGTTCTCTCAACCTGTGACCACCATTTGAGTTAGCTGGCAGACTTCTGGGAGGTCCTCTGTGAGGTAGAATCAGAAATGGCTTCCCTCCATCCTGCCAGAAACTGGGAACGTGCTGGAGACTCAAAGCACATCCCAATGCCACTCCTCATATAGTCGTCACTCTTCACTGAATCAACTCCAGCCCTGAGTACGATTAAGGCCTTCCCCTATGGCCCAGATTGATAGATTTCCCAATGGAAGTGTATATTTTACAGTCAGTTTATCCCCATCTCACACCCTGGAAACTCAAAATTTTCTGCCTAGCTTATGGTGTAAGCTGCATCCTGCTGATTCTTTCAAATTGTCTGTGGCTTATTTCAATTTTCCTGTTAAGTTCCTGTGTTGCTCCTTGAAAGAAAGTTCAGTGTGAATCTCTACACACCATTTTGTCTTTCCAAGTGCAAGAGGCAGGCTAACAATGCCTTCAATCCACCATCTTGGAAAACAAAAGTAACAGATTTCTCATTTTTAAAGGTTTTGTTAAGATCTGTTAATGACTCACAAAGAAATAGTATTGGGTATATTTGAAATTAGTATTTATTCATTTATGTTGATAAGTGAAAACACAAGATGGTTATCAAGATGGAAGTACTTAATATGTATATTTCTACATTCTTAGATGCAAATAACTTCACTTTTGATGTATTTTTATTTTACATCAGTTTCATTTCAACTTAGGTTTAAGGGGTTCTTGATAATCTGACATGATAAGTGGTGTTGGAATTGGCGTTAAAATCCACCATGCTCTACAGCACTTCATCCTTCTTCGGCAGGCACCAATTTGATCTTCTACTACTTTGCAGACATCTCTTCTGCAAACACCAGACAAATTGAGACAATGACCTTCAGCAGCACCCAAACCACCTCTTACTGCAGGAAAGAAGATCCAGTGAGATAGTCCACAAATGGAATGTAAATCGATAAACACTCTTAAGTAACAGAATAAATTGAGTATGAGCATTTCTATGTGGGAGCTTTTGAAATGGTTGCTGCTCATATGTCAGAGACACATGCAGATTAAGAAAGGTAGTAGTTCCGATCCTGGTTTGGCACAACAGTCACGGTATTTTTGGTGGGGGAAAAGGGATGTGGGAGGGGATGGTACATCTTCATCTTTTCCTCTGGGTTTTCTCTCAGAAATGGCTGTTGCTTACTGCAGGGCAAAAATGCCAGTGTCTTCTGCCAGAGAGGGTTACTGAGGGCCATAGTGGTTCCACCTTGTGGCTGATACTGATACTCCCTTTCAGCTTTTTTCGTTCCTAGCCAAAAAAGATGTTTCTGCTGTCTCAGGTATGCTGATTTCAGGAGTTGTTTTTTCTATATGGCTATTCGTTTTTGTTTTTTTGTTTTTTTTTTTCTTTCACTCTCTCTCTCTCTCTCTTTTTTTTTTTTTTTTGGCTTCACTGTGTTGCTGTAGTTTCTTAAGTGGTCCCTTGAACCCTCCCAGCGCTATTTTGGTTTGTACATAGCTATCTATAAATTTTTTCTTGGGGGAAGTGTAGAGTTAAAGGCTGGTATATCCTGCTCTTGCTCCCCCGAGTGATTTTATTCCCCCAAGCTAATATTTCAGACTTTCAATTTATTCGTGCTTTCATCTGTTCAAACAAGTGGAAATTACTTTTTCTCTCCACATTTATATTTGCTCTATCTACTTTAATTGCTAATAGTGTCTTAGTCATAGGATAGATTAGTTAGAAAAAAGTATATTTTTGACATTATAAATGATCCTTTCAATTTGGGTCTAAAACTGGAAAATATTAGAAAGCTTGACATTTATTATTGTGTCCAGACCAGTATTTCCTCCAGATGACCTTTATTACAACAAAGATAATTTAATGAAGATCTCTCTAATGGTAAAGCTGGTGGCTTTGTGCTATTAGAATATCCTTAAAGTGACAGTCTGGTGGAAAGACCAACTAAAGCAAGGGTTAAGAGAAAAACAGTTATTACTTTCATTTTGGTCTCACTCTGCATTAAGAGTTTTCATTGTGTCAAAGATTTATTATTCATTAAGTAGCCTAATGTTCATTTAATAATAAATGGATCCTATTAAATATGATTTTTAAAATTATAATCACATTACTTTTATTCACATCTGTCTACTGATGCCATTCACAGATGAGAATGGTATAACGTTATTTTACTTTTTTCATTTTGCCACATCTTTATTTACTTAGGTTTATGCTGTATCGAACAATATATGTGTGGGAGTAATGGGTGATTCAGGAATGCATGAGGGGGAGGTTTAAGCTCTTTAACTTTGAACAATTAAAATTAGCAACATAATATTGAAATACATGCATAACACTCAAGTGGTACTTTCAAAATAGTGTATATTTCCTCTGTTTATTTGTAGCTTTTAAACCCAGCTAGAAGTATTCTATTTCTTTTAGGCACCATAAGTCTGAAAGTCTGTAGTGAAAGCTACAAGTAGTAAATGATGCTAATTCATGTGCTCCCACCTGTGGAAGAATTGAATGTCTTAGATAAAAAACGATGGTGCAATTGGTGTACCAAGTATCTTAGAATATAATTTGGTGGTGGTTTTTCTGTTTCTGTAGCAGAGTAACATATATAGTATATCCATGTCATCAAGTTATTTAAATATGGCTTTAAACAGGGAGAACTGAAAATAATACTGTGAATCCTGGTAAGCATTTAAAAATAATGAGGAGAATATTGGCTTTATAAAGTCAAAATTTATCTGAATACAACCCATATAGCAATTTCATAGCAAAACACTTCCTTCAATCCTATTAAAGTCAGAAGGAAAAGAAGAATGCCCACTGTCAATGCTGTATTAATATAGTTCTAAAAGTTTTGAACAGTGAAACATATTGTAAGAAGAGAAGTCAGAGGAGATTTGAGCCCATTGTTTTTCCTCTCCTTCTATACCTCCCAAGATACCATTGGAATGTTGTAACATTTTGAAGAATCTATAGTAGTGTCGCAAATCATAGAATACTATGAATGCATCTGAATCTGAGATATCCCCAAAAGATACAAACTAGGTGTGACTAGAATGAAAGAAAGATTTAGGCTTTTGGCCATGACTGCAAGTGAGCTGCTCTCAAGTGACTGCTGCTATAGAACATATGTATAGTAGAGGATCTCTTCGAAATATTTCTATCCCTGAAAATGGTTAGGCAAGTTCTTAAAATATCTCCTCTTTCAAACACAAAAATAGTCTGTGAACTGGAGCTTGAGCAGGGGGCACTTTGTATTGGATAGCTGATGGAGGGGGGTGAGGGTTTCCCAGATCTTCTGGGAAGATCTGCTATGATCAGTAATGCCAATGATGGTACTACTGACTCTTGGGCCATCAGAAATTCCAGTTTGTTAATGCTGAAACTTCTATATTGAGTTAAAGCATTGAGTCAGCTTCACGGAGGAAGTCTGGATAATAGCATTCTCATTTCAGACCATAAAATGATGTCAGGTTAAGGATGAACAATGAGTTCAGTATTAAAAATGATCAGGTAAGCAAGATACCATGAATAAAAGTTAATGAAATGAATAGCATATCTAGACCCTTTAAAACTAAATATATTGAAATCGTCAATGTGAAGAAATAATTAAGCAGGTATGTATCAATTGTTTAAAGAAGCAATCTACTATTACAAAGATGTAAAAACAATAGTAAAACAATATAGTTGATAGAAAAAATGGGCAGATCTGGCTGGGCATGGTGGCTCATACCTGTAATCCCAGCACGTTGGGAGGCCAAGATGGGTGGATCATGAGGTCAGGAGTTCAAGACCAGCAGGTCCAAGATGGTGAAACCTTGTGGCTACTAAAAAAATATATATATAAAAATTAGCCGAGCATGGTGGTGGGTGCCTGTAGTCCCAGCTACTCAGGTGGCTGAGATAGAAGAATAGCTTGAACCCGGGAGGTGGAGGTTGCAGTGAGCCAAGATTACACCACTGCACTCCAGCCTGGGCAACAGAGCGAGACTCCATCTCCAAAAAAAAAAAAAAAAAAAAAAGGCAGGTCTGAAACAAAAAATAATTTAAAAATAAATGCAAGTTATTAATGATATATTAGACACAGGTAAGAGGATAACTAGTGAAGAAAAAATGTTTAAATGACATACCCAGAATGTAGCATGGAAACACAAGGTCTAACATTTATTTAATTCGAATATGGGGGGAGAGAAGTGTAAAATGATTCACCATTTCAAGAGTTTCTCAAAAAGAAATTAAGAAAAGGTATAAATCCATTGATTCAAAGAATATATTTCTAACAGATGATATAAAAATAAACTCACTTTAGTTAAATTATAAAACATTAAAACCAAACACCAGACCATACAAACATTGAAAAAAAGGATAATTTATAATGAAATAATATTTATCTGATTATTATAGTAAAGCAAAAACTAAAAATGAGTAAACTAGTATCAACAAATGTCGAGAGCAAATAACTGTTAATATACAATTGGGTACTCAGTAATGCTGTCTTTCAAGATCAAAAATCACAATATGAAATTGACAGATAAAAATGAAAATTGTTCACTACCAAGAGATCTGCAGCAAATAAAATTTCAAAGGCTACGTATCAGAAAGAAAGAATTTATACCAAAAGCTGATATAAGAGTCAACTTGGAATTCCATAAATATCACTGAACTGATGATAATAGTAACACTTTCTGACACGTGGGGATTCTGAAAAGAAGTGAACTTTTACTTTTGTTTAGAATTTAGAAAGTTATAGAAAAATGCTCTTGCCCTGACAAAGAGAATAAGCTGGATAATCTATAGATCCTAGATTTCATTTTAAAACACAGAACTGAGGTCTCAAAAAAAGCTAATTAACTTAAATTCAGAGTGATGAAGCCCTGCTGAAAAAAGAACAGATCCACAGATGCTTTGTGCCTAGCTGAGTTGCAGCAGCAGAAGCAGGAGGAAGCTGCCCTTGATGGAGATAACAAGGAAACAAGTGAATCTCCAACAAATGTTGAAAGGCTGAGTGTGGGCTTGTGATAGTTTAGCATCATCAGTAGGGACCCAAACACACTCACTCTCACTCACGATTGCTTCTTTCTTTCTTTCTTTCTTTCTTTCTTTCTTTCTTTCTTTCTTTCTTTCTTTCTTTCTTTCTTTCTTTCTTTCTTTCTTTCTTTCTTTCTTTTCTTTCTTTCTTTCTCTCTCCTTCCTTCCTTCCTTCCTTCCTCCCTCCCTCCCTTCCTTCTTTCCTTCCTTCCTTCCTTCCTTCCTTCCTTCCTTCCTTCCTTCCTTCCTTTCTCTCTCTCTCTCTGTCTCTCTCTCTCTCTCTTTCTCTCTCTCTTTATTTCTTTGGAGTCTCACTCTGTTGCCCAGGCTGGAGTGCAATGGCGTGATCTTGTCTCACTGCAACCTCCGCCTCCACTGCAACCTCCGCCTCCAGGGTTCAAGCGATTCTCCTGACTCAGCCTCCCGAGTAGCTGGGACTACAGGTTCATGCCACCATGCCCGGCTAATTTTTTGTATTTAGTAGGGACGGGGTTTCACCGTGTTAGCCACTGACCTCGTGATCTGCCCACCTCGGCCTCCCAAAGTGCTGGAATTACAAGCGTGAGCCACAGCGCCCGCCCCCACTAATGGTTTTTTCATGACCTATCTTGTGTGCTCCTAGGTAAGATCTGATGGAGAGCAGAATTACCTGAGACACTTTTGAGGGACAGGCATGTAGGAACTGCTGCAATTTGAAGTGAGAGTAAGGTAAAGGTCTTACTGTGAGAATCGGGTAAAATCCTCTGTTACTGGGGAGTGGGTGGGGGAGCAGAGACAATGCCCCCTTCACTCTCTTCTCTCACAGGTGCATAAGCAGAGGGGCCTGATGAGGTCTGAAGGCAGGGCAGGGCAGGTAGATGAGAGAAGCAGATTCTTGGTCTTTCACTGAGTGTGAGGCAGCTACTGCCCAAGGCTGGGCAAGGGATAGGAGCCCTGAGAGATTCTTGAGGTGCAGAGATAGAGGCTTGCTGAGGATGAAAGTGTACAGGAGAGCTAAGAGAGGCTCCAGTGCTGACCATGGCATTCAGCAAGAAGAGAAAATCTGTAGGTAGTGGTTTATGAGGGAAAATCATGAGTTCAATTTTGGATATCTATGACTTTTGAAATTAAGTGTCAAGTAGATATACCAGTTATGCAGTTGGATAATTTATTATAAGCCTGCAGTTCAAAAGGAGGTCCAAAAGGAGAATTGAAAAGGATGAGACTTGCTGAGCCCCTCCAGAGTGTGTGGTGAGGGAGAAGAGAAGAGAATCAGGAACTGAGCTCCGGAGCTCTCCAATAGGAAGTGTGATGGGAAAAGATGAGGAAGAAACAAAGGAAGCTGAAGTGGTAGCTCCAGTGAGATAGGCTGAGAATCAAGTGAATGTGCTGTCCTGGAAGCCAAGTGAAGAAAGTATACTATGAAGAAGGAAGTGATTATTTGTGTCAAATGCTGCTAATAGGCCAATTAAAGTTGTAGTAAAAAATGATCATTGGATCTAGCAATATGGAGATTATTGGTAACTTTGACAAGAGTGGTGTCAATAACATGATCGAAAAAAGGGGAGAGAGCCCAACTGGGATATATTTAAGAGACAATGAGAGGAGAGGAATTGAAGGCAGAGAGTATGGACAACGATTTTAAGATGTTTTGCTGAAAACTGGAGCAAAAAATAGGATGACAGCTGGCATCAGAAGAAAAGCAAGGACATACTTAACAGCATATTTGTATGCTGATGGTAATAATTTACTAGCATAAAAATTGATGACACAGTCACAATTGATGACACATGATATAGTGAACTGCAACAGGAAAATCCCCAAGTACACAGCAAAGAGGGAAGATAATATACAAATATATTTTTAAAAAAATTATTTGAATCTCTGAAACATCTGTTTTGACATTAACATTTCATTCCTGCAATAGTTATTTTAAGCATGTTCTCGTTTGTCCAGTGTTGCCAGGTTATTATAAAGTATATTAGACTTTATGAAAAACATTTTTTAAAATATTAGTTTTTTTCTCATTTGTTTCATTAATTTATATTTTGTATTTATAACTTTCCCTTTATCTTCTTTAGGTGTATTATGCTGTTTTTTTTTCCCCAAAGCCCTCAAAATGCATGCTTAGACCATTAAATTTTAGCCCATTTAGTATTGAAAGTGATGTTACCCATTTCTGTGTGGTTACCTGTAATATACCATGAGCGGCACTTCTTGGTGTCTTTACTTATTATTAATTCACTTGTCTGAAGTTCCTTTAACTCTCCTTTCTAGTCCTAAGTTTCACTTTGTGAATCATTTTTTATTCATAGACACGTAAAATAGAATTTACTTTGAAGTCTCTGATATAATTTTCACTTATTCTAGGATTATGATTTTTCTGTTTGTCTCTTTGAATAAAACTTTCAGATTTGTCAGCATTCATTTAGCAGTAGCTCCTGTTGATAGAATTCCATCCATCTCCTTTGACCTAGTGAGCAAATATAATAATAAATGCTGCTGAAATTCAATCCTGTCAGATCTAACTGCCTGCATATAAATTTCCAGGTCCCACAAAGGCATCTCATTGAGGTCACATTCTGTTGTATCCTTACTTTGTATCTTGAGATGCCTTGGTGGGGCATGGAAATTTATATGTAGGCAGTTTGATCTGACAGCATTGAATTTCAGCAGCATCCATTATTATATCCACTCACTAGATCAAAAAACATGGATGGAATCTTATCAACAGGAGCTACTGCTAAATGAGTCTCTTTTCTATTTTTCCCTATTATAATCCTAGTGAAGCTGTAAATATTAGGTTCTTGAACCCACAGGACTGATTCTAGGATCTTGTCTGGCCAGGGATATAGCCTTCTAATCTGCAGAACCTTAGAGTAATCAGCTACCAACTTACCTGGGGATAAAAGAATTGAAAAAAGAAGGAGAATAAGAAGAAGCAAATGGAATCTCATGGCTGAAGGGCCAGCATCAATGTGGGTTGAGCCTGGAGTCTCTGGACATCATGGGTCTGGGCCTTTTTATGACGCTGTCTGAGTCTGATTTGTTCTTGGTTAGTAGAGCCTAACGAAAAGAGAATAACTAAATCTCCCACAAGAAACTTCCAGGGACACACAAGTACATAAATGTGGTGATATCTCAATGGATGAGAAAGCAGGTGAATGCTATTTATTTCCAAAAGACTCAGGATGTCTTATTGTCACCTGCTTTCTTTATTATTTTCAACATACACATGCAATAATCATTGCTCTTACTTCAAGTATAAAGTATTGTTTGCCAGGCAATATAGTAGGAACTGAAGTAAAATTGTTATACAAAAACTGTAGGTAATTAATGTATACAGTTTGGCAAATTTGCACATAGATATTACTCTTGTTACCGCAACAAATATCCAGGTAATAATATATCCATCACCTCCAAATGTTTCCTATGTCCCTTTATTGTTGTTGTTGTTGTTGTCAGAACCCCTAAGTTCGACCCTCTTAACAAATTGTTAAATACAAAATACCTCAGTAATAACTATACGTACTATGTTTTAGAGCCTATCTCTGTAATTGACTCATTTTGCATAGCTTTAACCCTTGAACAATAACTTCCCATATTGCTCTTTTCCACTCAATAAAATACAAAACTCTTTTAAAGCACATTCTATATAATCCACTTTATGAAGCTTTTTCTAACATTCTTTTGTCTGCTCCCCCTCAGTAAAGGGAACTACTAACATAACAATTACCTATTTTGGATTTTTGTGTCTCTTACATATATTCCTGCATGAACCCATTTAACACTTTATCTCCCATTATCTTAATATGAAGTAAAATAAAACTTGAAATGATTTTAAAAATGAAATCACAGAAGGGCTTTGTAAAAGTATGATGTACCATTGCTTAGTTGTAAGAATTCAAGTGACATTAGGGGTTTTAAAACATCTTTTGTTTTGATTTGTTCTTTGCTTGTAAACCTTGTGTCTTGCATATTGTGGGCACAGTGTCTTTCCCAGCTATTTGCTTGGGGAAGATCAGTTAGAGTTACAATGAACATCAAAGGCTATCTTGTCCAGTAACTTACCTTCCAGATGAGGAAATGAGCTGAGGGAAAGGAAGAAACTTGCCCAAGATCACCCAGTGATCAAGTGAGGAAGGTGATAGGGACGGCACTAACGCTTGGTATTCGGAGCCTCATTCTGTTTTCCACTCTTGCCCCTTCTCTGCTTCCTCCTCTCTTCCCCAGCCTTCTAAAGAAAACTTTGCAGTTCTGCTGCAATGTCTACCTAAGGACATCCTGAGGAGACCCCACTTTTCATTAGACTGCTTTTTTAAGCACTGTCCTGCATTTTCTTCTTCAGTCTTGTTGCATCCCATTTTTGGCGATAAGTAATGCTTCTGCTGTGCTGTTCTATCCAATTAGTTTTTTTCTATTTTCATTGAGTGAAAATTAAAACAACAAAAAACATGAGTTTATCTAAATTTGAAAGTTTTAAAAATTGATTAAAATTTCCTGGACATATGGATGTAAGACATATATTTTAAAATATTTTTCATTTTCAAAATTAAAAATCAAACCTATATATTTAGCCAGGGTGACTACTTGATAACTACTAATCAGATAGGTCTTCAGTAATGCCACAAGGTTAATACACTTATAAATCAATTCCCTGGTGTTTTGTGCTACTGAGTTAATACAATTTGATACGGTATCACCTTTAACCAGGCTTTGAGGAGTCACACAAAAGAACAGCACAACAGAACCATAGGGTGGGATGTGTGGGGAAACCGAGATGTAAAACACAGCCTTGACTCTGACATTTACTCCACTGCTGGGAAAAGTACTTCAATTCCCAGGGCCTTAATATTTTCCTGTATAAAACAGGAAAAATAGAGCCATCTTTAACGTTTTGTCAAATCTTGTTGCTGAGTGATTTTATAGTGTCTGCAGCTATCCTCTCTGCTAATCACAACAAGGTTAACTAACTGTTCTTTTGTTTAGGTAAAGATATTTCTGAATTTGTTTACAAATACTTATTCCTCCCTTCCCAAAAAAGGAAACATTTTAAAGATAATTTATAAGATGTTCAGAGTCTCTTACATATCAACTCTTCACAATGTGGTAGAGTAGCTTAACCCCGTCCCTAAGAGTATAGATTCAGATCAGCCTGTATGTAATTAACCCCCAAACCTATGTGGAGTGTGGTATAGATAATATATTTCATACACATGAAAAGGCGCATGTGCACACACGCACACACACGCACGCACACACACAGTATTACCAAAGCAGAGGTGCAGATGAAAATATTGGATAGACAGCTCAAAACTCTTAGTACTAAAATAATCCTAATAATAACTTTCCTTCCAAAGTCACCACCAACAGTCAGATCTCTTAAAGGTTGGTGCCTTAGGTTTTTGAACTTTGTGTAACTTTTGACTTTCTTATTTGGTTGTATGCTATTGATCTCATAGAAAGAAACTTCTTCTTCATCCTATGCCAGTGCTGTATTGTAGGGGCTTGTGGACGTTTTTCTGCTCTATAGCAATCCAGGTTACTGGTCTCTAGCTTCTTAGGAGCAAGACCATCACATGCTTTTGTTCTTTGCTTGCTTCCTTGTAAGAGCCCGACATACAGTGGGTGCTTGACAAATATTTGATCAACTGAACTCATTTTCCACCTCCATTCTCTCCCACTTCAATCTCTCCCTTTTACTTCTTCCAGATTAGTTTTCCTACAGCAAAATGGGAATTGTCCAAAAACTGCCCTTCATCTTTACAACTTGAAGGATTCATTACCCTAAGCAGTCCTTCAAAATTGACTATCACAGACTAGATAAAAAGTCTGGGTTCACCAAGAATAGGCATGTGTGCCATTACATTTTCTGTTGAAAGCTTTGGAAAGTGTCTTTTAGCAAACAACATAAAGCATAGAATTTGACCGTTCCTGACAATGTAAAAGGATCATCTACATTCTCACATGTCCATGGCTACTTTCCCACTCCTTCCCCAACCTTGAAATCCTGAATTCAAAAGAAAACATAAGAAGATAGTATGCCTCATGTGAGGCAACAGGTTGCTTAATCTTTCTTGCCTCTACACATTCAAGAGCTCCAGAAAAATTTCTGAGCTACTTAGGATGTCTGATCCTCTTCTTGGGTAAAAGCAATAAGTCCTACATGTAGTCACCAAAACCATGTCTGTTCAAGGGGTCTTATACCTGTGATTCATGATTGCATGCTAAATGTAGAAGGATATGCTCTGTTGCAGGGCCATGTCTGGTCATTGTTTAAGTTCTACTTTGGAGGACTAGTTGCTGAGAAAGAAGAGGGAATGATAATATTAGAAATTGGAATAAAACTTAAGGGGAAAAATCAAGTACAAGGGACCAACAGTACTGAGGGGCAATAGGTTGAAGATTTCTTCGATTATTGTAATATTTTCAAGGAGACCCCCATGAATCCTTCCTGGCTGACTCCAACATAGCTTTGGCATAGCCCTTATGCCAAATGTCTTAGGCTAACTAGCTTTTCCTAAAGAAAATAGAGGAGTTATGGAGAACAATATTTAGTAGAGTAATGCCTGATTCTCTTGCTTTTGAGGTCTAGTAACTGCTAGTAAACTTGCCTAATTAATTCACATTTAGAGGTAGAGTAATGAGGGTTTCAAGCACTTGAACCACCACTGACTTCATTTCACGTGAGAGTTCTTATGGAGAGCTAATGAACTACGAGGCTACAGGTCTCTTGGCCAATAAGTCTTCTAGATGTCCTGTGACTCCCTTTTCTGGTCATAGATGATTTTGCTTTTGCTTTGAGTATTATAGCACCATACGGTGTCAGACACTCTGCTCTTACCAAGGCTTACACAAAGTTTATCTTGTTATTTGGTAGAGTTTTGCCCATTAAAAAAAAGAGAGAGAGAGAGAAAGATAAAGAGGAGGACAGCAATCCTCACTGCTGAAGGAAGAAGAAAGCTTGGCTTTATTTCCAGTAGGCAGAAAAAACTTCTGTCTGTAGCTCTCTAGCACCAGTGGAATGTCTTTGTTTGGATAATAAGTGTTCTTCCATACCTCATTAGGCATATTCACAGACAGAGATGTACTATGCATGCAAAATCACCTTCATGGGATGACTGAAAGTCCACGTTTTATTGGACACTAAGTTCATTAGAAAGATGTGGGTGCACCGTTTTGACCAGAAAACCTTGTTAAATGGGAACATAAGCTACAAATATTTTGGCAAAAGGTTAAGGCTTATGAACAACCAACCATTTATATTAAGTTACAATTAATTAGGCCATGTTGAGAAACCATTTGGTTTAGTTAATGATTAGACATTTTGTTAACACTTCCCAGACTTTACTAGCCCTGCTAATCCCTGCTTTGCTCCTGGTCTGAACCCCCACAGTACCTTGTTTATGGTACAGTGCCTACTGCTTGTATGCTAGATTAGTGAATGTCTATTTGCCTCCTCTACTACTGTGTGAGCTTCTTGTTTGCCAGGACAGGGCTATATTCCTCAGAGCTGAGGAGAGAGTTGAATCATGTGGTCATTTGTTCTCAAATCCTCTTCAACAAGTGAAGCGAAACAGGACAGTGAAAGGCCACTGCACATGGAAGCAGGAGGTCTGGATTTGAGTTCTGAATCTCTAGATCTGTTAATAACTGTAGGTAGGGATAGAGTCAGGGAAATTTTCTTCCTTAAGTCTTGATAGCACCTATGTAGGTCCAGATCTGTTGGGATTCTCAATAATTATTGTGCATAAAATCAACTGAAAGTTATTTTGCAATGCAGATTCTTAGCCCCATTCTATGAAATGTTTACTGTTTTATAAATTGATAAATAATTTTTATTAGACAATGTAAATTTCCTTACTTGCACCAGCATACAAAAATATTGCATAATATTAGCAGCAGAATCTTTCAACAAAATAACTATGTATAGCTATTAAACCACTTTGTTTCACTGCTTTTTATTTTCTTTTATTTATCACTATTGTTTTATTTATAAACATTGTTTCTGCTCATAAGGAGTATGTATTCTCTACCTGTTTATAAAATTAATGCCTGAATGAAGTTGCTTAAACAAGACAGAGGTTGATTTCTTTGTCACTTAAAATTCACCTGTAGTTACACCATTCAGGGCTAGTACAGATACTTTCTAATATCATTAGGGATACAGGTCCCTTCCAGGTATCTGCTCTGCTATACTTTAGAAAATACCCTAGATTGGCTGCTAAATTCCCACCTATTATTTCTGAATTCTAGACAACAGGAAGAAAAAAGGTGTGAGAGAAGGGCAAAGGAACATCTACCCTTCCTTTTTAAATTTTTTAACCAACCTCCCTTAAAAACACTTTGTTGAGATATGATTACATTAAAAAAGCTGTACCTATTTAATGTGTATATCTCAGTGAGTTTGAAGATAAGGATACATTGTGAAAGCATCACTACCATCAAGATTATAAACATAATCATCACCTCCTGAAGTTCTCCCTCCCATTCTAATTATTATTTCTATTAGTAAGAACAATTAACATAAAATTCACCCTCCTATTATATTTTAAGTATGCAATACAGCATTCATAACTATAAGCACTATGCTGTAGATTAGACCTCCTGAACTTATTTATGTTTGTATATCTAAAACTTTGCACTATAATCACACCTACTCATTTACCTGCACCACAGCTCCTGGCAACCTCCAGTCTACTCTCTGCTTCTGAGTTTATTTGAGATTTCAAATACAAGTGAAATCATACAATATTTGTCATTCTGTGTTTGGTTTATTTCACATGACTTCATGCCCTTCAGATCCACCGATGCTGTCACAAATGACAGGGTTTCATTATTATATAATACTGAATAATATTCCATTGTGCATACATATATATATATAACGTTAATTCATCCGTCCGTGAATGAATGATAACATGTGTGTCTTCTTCATATATCTTGATTATTGTGAATAGAGCTGAAAGGAACATATGAGTGCAGATATCTCTTTCACATAATGATTTCAATGACTTCATATATATTTATATGTTTTATATATATATGTGTGTGTGTATATATATATATATAAAATAAGTGGGATTGCTGGAACAAAATGGTATTTTTATTGTTAATTTTTTGAGAAACCTCCATACTATTTTCCAAGATGGCCATACTAATTTACATTCCCACCACCAGTATACAAAGGCTCCCTTTTCTCCACATCCTTACCAACACTTGTTATCATCCATCTTTTTGATAATAGTTATTCTAACAGGTGTGAGGTGATATTTCATGGTAGTTTTCATTTGCATTCCCGTGATGACTAGAGAGGGTAAGAATTGTTTATATATATATCGTCCATTTGTATCTCCTCTTTTGAGAAATTCCTACTCATATCTGTTTGTTCATTTTAGTTTTTTAATTTTAATTTTATACACAGAGGATACATGTGCAGGTTTGTTCCATGGATGTCTTGTGTGACGCTGAGGTTTAGAGTATGAATAATCTCATCACACACATAGTGAACATAATACTCAATAGACAGTTTTTAAGGTCTTGTACCCAACCCTCCCTCCTCCCTCTAAGAATCTCCGGTGTCTATTGTTTCCATATAAGTGAGAGCTAAGCAATGTATAACCCAATGTTTAGCTCTCACTTATAACGGTGAATATGTAGTATTTGGTTTTCTGTTCCTGCACACAATACCACACTGGGCTAATTTTTGTATTTTTGGTAAAGATGGAGTAGCTTCAGCATGTTGGCCAGTCTGGTCTCAAAATCCTGAGCTCATGTGATCCACCCACCTCTCAAAGTGCTGGCATAACAGGCATGAGCCACTGTACCTGGCTTTTCTGAATTTTTTTAAGCTTATATTAGGTTTGTCTGTTCTAGAATTTTGTGCACATTTATTTATATTATAGGACACTTTTTAGCTTAGCTTTCCCCACTCAGGGTGAGAAAGATTATATTGTTCCAAGATGTTGATTAATAGAGTTGATCATCCGCCTTTATTGCCCAATATTACTCTATAATATGCGTATAATTTGTTTATCGATTTCCTCTCGATAGACATTTGAGTTGTTCCCAGGTTTTAGCTATTGTTAATAGAACTCAAGGACATTTTTTAAAATAAAAAAATTCAATCCAAAATGTCCTTTCCTTTTGACTCTCCAATATTGTGTCAGGGTTACATTTTTGTTGTCATGAAAATCCAATTACATTGAACAAGATGTGTTTCCAGAATCAAGATTCAGTATATGTGTGGTCTAGCTGTGTCCCTAGAATGTAGCCCTTTTTAGTTTTATTAAGCATTTTCCTATATAAATTGAAATGAAGTAGAAGATGCATTTTTCCACAGTAGGAGACATAGAACAGTTTTGGACTTTGGAGAGATAGCAACTTGCTGCTTGCCTGTGCAACCCACCTCAAAAGATACAACTCCTCCAACTTTTGGTTTCTGGTGACTTGTCCAAACAATTAGATGTGAACTGACCTTATTCCCTTACAATACTACAAGTCGGTCTTCTGCACCTGGCCAAATACAGTATAAAATTGATGGGCATATGTTTCTTTTGTTTTCATGCTTTCTATTTAAAGCTATTCTCTTTGGCTGGGCACTATGGCTCATGCTTATAATCCCAGCACTTTGGAAGGTCGAGGTGCAGGGATCACTTGAGACCAGGGGTTTGAGACGAGCCTGGCCAAAATAATGAAAGCCGTCTTTCTGAAAAATACAAAAATTTTCTGGGCATGGTGGCACATGCCTGTAATCCCAGATACTCAGGAGGCTGAGGCAGGAGAATCGCTTGAACCCAGGAGGCAGAGGTTGCAGTGAGCTGAGATTGCGCCTCTGCATTCCACCCTGGGTGATAGAATTAACCTTCATCTCAAAAAAACAAAAAGCTAATCTATACTTTTCTTTTGGTGCATTATTAGAATGTAGGAGGTAATAAGGCAAAACTATTGTGGGTATGTGAATGTGTATCTGTAGCACCTAGAATAGTGCCTAGCCCATCACTTGTGTTGAAAATTGAGAAAACCATCTTAATATAACTTTTCCACACTCTAGTTCTGAATTTAAAGACAGAAAAAGATAGGTTAGCAAATATAGGTATCAGTTATTTGTATTGACAGATCATTTGGAGAACACGTTTTTGGATATGGGAGAATAAAGGTCCCTAACTCTCCACCCCAGAAATAATTTTGCTGATACAAAAATCAGTCAGACACGGTGGCACATGCTTATAAACCCAGCTACTTAGGAGGATGAGGTGGGAAAATCACTTGAACCCAGGAGGCAGAGATTGCAGTGAGCCAAGAGTGCCCCATTCCACTCCAGCCTAGGCAACAGAAAAAGACCCTGTCTGAAAGAAAAAAAAGTTGTTACTATATAGGAGACAATTTTATTGTCATCTCATTTAAAATTGAAGAGTACATTTGAGTCGAATTCTTATGCCTGCAGAGACATTTGCCTCTGGCTTAAAATCACTGGCTCCAGGAGGAAACTCCACCAGAGGGCATCGTAAGGATTTCATAGTGTCTAAGTCATCTTGGTAATTCTTCAAATAATTCCTGGCAATTCTGTTAGGTCTTGAACTTCACTTACTTCTTATATGTTTAATAAAAAGAAGTTCAAAACGTTGCCATGGCTGTTGAATTCCCACAGGCTTGTCTTCCCCTTAAAATTCATTACATGGTTTGTACTCTTTTGCGAATATAATACATAAGTTTGGAGGTGGATGCTTTCAGCCATTAAGTTCAAAAGTACTGCTACATGGGCTGGGCATAGTGGCTCATACCTCTAATCCCAACCCTTTGGGAGGCCAAGGGGTGCAGATCACAAGATCAGGAGATGGAGACCATCCTAGCCAACATGGTGAAACCACATCTCTACTAAAAATACAAAAATTAGCTGAGTGTGGTGGTGCGCAAGTAGTCCCAGCTACTTGGGAGGCTGAGGCAGGACGATTTCTTGAACCAAGGAGGCGGAGGTTGCAGTGAGCTGAGATCACACTATTGCCCCCCAGCCTAGTTATAGATCAAGATTATGTCTAAAAAAAAAAAAAAATACTGCTACATGGACATCCATCATTCCGGCATCTCTGCCATAACAGCTGAGTATCGAGAATGTCTGTTAGTTTCTTTAACTCCAAATTTGTGTTGTGTCCCTTGGTCTCCTGTCGTACCATAAAGTGTATTATTTACAAAAAGGACAATTTATCTATAGTTATTTCCTCTCAGTATGCTACATTCTTTTAGAATTTAAACATAGTGTCTCCCAACCTGAAATTTGATTTTTAAAAAACCAGAAAAATGTTTTTGGACATCTTTTATTTCCAGCTGTTTTCATCTTCATCTCCTCTCCTGAACTCACCTGAGGGTAAAGTTCATTCATCAAAATTTCTCCTCAACTCACAACAACCTCATCCCACTCCAATATGATTTTTGTCCCCATGAATTGATGCACATAATTTTTGCTGGCAGTGGTAATGTCCTAATAAAAAAAATCATGAGATGGCATCAGACTTTACCTTATGTTCTAGCTCAGCAGAATTTGATCCCTGTCTGATAAGGAAACCATATTTTCCCTAGAAACTTTTCACTTTTGTCACAGGTTTTGTTCCCAGGGAGCTGGATATAGATGAAGTTTAGTGTGCAGGATGTTTATTAGGAAGTAATGTGAGGATCCACATCTGTGGAAAGGATTAGAGTGAAGCCTTATGTGCAAAGGGACAAGTCTAATGGCAACGCAGCCTGACTTTGTCAACTGGCCGCACAGACAGAGCTGTTCAGCTAAGAAGGCCTCCCCTATTTGTCCCAATTGAATCACATGGCAAAGTCTATGCATCCCTTGCCTCCATTAATAATTGTGTGCTTGCCACTTGTGGAGGGTGAGACTTTGAAGCAGGTGGCTTTCTGTGGCTGAAGAAAACCTTAAATGTGCTGGTAAAGTTTTCCAAAGAGACAGAGAATGGCATCTTCCGTGTATGTTGCCCTTTTTCAAAGAGGAAGCAAGAAGGATAACGTCCTCCAATGGCTCTGTATGCAGATGGGTGGACAGTAATGTCTGTCCCTCCTGTGACCTAAGAAGAACAGGTGGCAGACATGCAGCCAGGCAGTTAGAGGTGCCACAGTGTTAGGAGATAAACAGCTGTCATAAGCAGTGCTTCTTTGAATCAGGTGTGACACAAGTCTTGCATCCCTTGCATGGACTCCTTCCCCGTTATCCTGCTGTCCTACCTCATGAAGGTGAGTGGGGGCTGGGTGGTGGGCAGTCCCAAGACGAGGTACACTTTGCCTGCAGTGTTCCCACATGAGTTCCAAGGTAGCCCAGGAGGTCATCCATGAACTTTGTATTTTCCTTATGTTTCTTGTCTTTGCCTTTGAGGAACATGTTTCATTGGACTCTGAGTCCAAACAACTCATGTATCCCTATATCTTCACATTGTCCTTCACTTAAGGGAATCTCTAATCTCTAATGCCTTTGTTTTATTATTACTATCAATATTATAATAATTAACATTGTCGTTATTAACTTCATTGTTGATTTTCAGTTATTTTTATTCATGGAGTTAATATGAATTTTTCTTTTGTGGCTACTTACACCAAGATGAAGATAATTTATTAGTTCAGGAAGAATCTGCATTCTGAAGGTGAATAGAAGTTCATGCTACAGATGGGCAGACACATGCCCTCCCAATTCCTGATGGACCTCCTAGTGCCTCCTAGACCTAAGGGGTCTCCTGCAATGCTCCAAGATGCCACCAAGGCAGGGATGTGCTTGTGCATGCCTGAGAGCATCCAGGATGAAGTAAGGCTCTGGAAAAATGCACGAGTTTCCACATAATCCCCAAAAACCTTACAGGAGAACTGGATGCCACAGAAACAGGAGTGGTCATTGACACCACAAAGTCACCAAAATTGTTTTGAAGTCAATTAGGAAACCCAGGAATCACTCTTGCTGCCATTAAGTGGAAGAACAGGAGCCTGTGAATGGCATCCTTGTCCTGCCTGAAACTCCACAGATATTTCTGTGTGGCTTCAGGTACCAGGAATCTCCGTGATTTTCAGAAAGGCAGGGACAGCTTATGCCAGCCCATCCCTCTGCAGAATGTGCCCCAGCAGATCAGAGGCATGGAACCATCATGGACTGCACAAAGGCTCAAGGCCAGCTTCCCAGACCTGCCTGTGACTCTAGGTAAGTTCTGAGTCCACGTGGGTGCCAAGGAAAGGTTAATGATGATCTGGAAAGATGGGACAAGCAGATACCACCCCTAAACAATCTGCAGGATTCTAACTTCCGCAGGAAGCCAGAGACCAGCTCATGCCACACTAGTGCACCTTGAAAACCCCTGAATGCAATGCCGCTCTGCAGAGAGTTCAACAAAGAAGTGGCTGGGAATTTTGCATTCTAGGCTGCATTTTACAGTGCTTCTGGACACGTGATCAGAAATTGAACATTGGTATATCTAACTCTGACATTTTTCACAAAATGGTTTTTTTAAATAAGGTAATATAGACAAAATATAATATAACCATATGTATTATATGCCAAAATATGCTTCACTGGCATCAAGTAGACTCACCTTGAAATACAGTCTAGGACAACCTCCATTTTCAGAGTATTTTCTTTTCGAAAGTGAAACTCTCCCACCAAAAACCAACAACATCACAGGTTTTTGCCTCCAACAAACCGACAGAAAGCCAATACATTTATTCTACCACTGTAAAGTGGACTACGGTGCAACACATACGTGTGAAACCCCATATGTGGCATCACCGTGAGCCAAATGGGGACTCGTGGTGTAAGCAACACTCCCCACGTGTTAGCGTGCGTGAGATTCACTTGGCGGAATTTGACTGGGTGCGTGTTGGTAGAGTGGGGCTGAGGTTCTCTTGCCCCTGTGGATGCTTAAGAAGTCACAGGTCCTGCGAAGACCTGCGGTCCCCTCAATCAACTCTGTTTCAGAGACAAAATGACTTGGATTGCTGACCAGTCAAGAAATTTTCAAGCCCTTGGAAAATCAGTTACACACAAACACGGAATGAAAGTCAAAAGAGAGTACGTCATCTTTTTGAGAATTTTATTCACTTCAAAACAAATTAAACACACCTATTTCCAATGGCATTCCAGAGCCCAATTTTCGAGGCTGAGGAAACACCCCAAGAACGCTTTGCGCAGAACGCTTCACAGCGTCCAAAACACTGCTGTCAGGGCGGGGCGCAGCTGAAGGCCTGCATCTCTCAGGGTTCCCTAACTGTTCCCTGATTCAGTCATCTAGAGAGCAAATGCACAGTCATTCCCCAGTTTCCTACTGACATCACAGCGGAAGTCTGACTCCCACGCGTCACCACCAACCAGTTTCTGAGTCAACGAATCACTGGCACAGAAGCTTCTGGTGGTGGGTTTCCGGAGCGCCCTGCGAACTACAATGTCCCTCACAAGAATTCGATGAGGCAGAGTCTCTGCATGTGGTCCCTGCCTGGCCTGGGCTCCAACATCCCCAGAAGCACCACAGCTGGGGAGCTTGGGAGTCACCACACACAGTCTGCTCTCTGCTCTGTGCTCCTCAGTCCCACAGACCCCTCCAAATCACGGGAACTGGATGCAATGGAGCCCCGGCCATCTGTAGTCTCACTCCAGGTCAGAATCGCTGTCCTCTGAGGAGGAGGAAACCTGAAAGTCCTCATAGAGGACACTCAGGGGGACAGGAACACAGGGAGCCTCAGACTTCTCTGAGACATGACGGCTGTGAACGAGGAAGGCTCCCGGCTTCTCAGGAGAGAGAAACGAGGGAGCTGTCAGGAGGCTGGAGCTCCACCATCCGTTTTCCAGTCTCCGGAAGAGCATTCTGAGAGGCTGGGCCCCATCGTGGCTGGCCGCTGGGTGATGGGACATGGTGCAGGCCTGGGCAGTAGGCAGGCAAGGTCTGCTGTGCGGAGGCTGCCGGTCGCTGCTGGGCACCTGGGCGGGTGTCCCCCTGCTCATCTGGGGCGATGGACTTGGTCTGAGTTCGGTTGCAGCTGGCAGAGGTTGGAGAGTCTCCGGGGCCCCCAGCTCACCTCCCTGGATGGCATTTTCGGGCATCTGGAAGGAACCCATTCTCGGTTTCTTGGGGAAGTTCAGGCAAGCCTGAGTCAGAGCCTGGGCAGCTCTCTTGGCTCCTGGCCTGAAACTGAGATTGGAGCCGAGGCCCAAGCTGTGTGTGTCGGCTGGTGGGCAGGGCTGTGAGGTCACCGCAGCACGATTGTCTTGTGCCTGGGGGCTGATGACCCGAATCAGGCCGTGGGGCTTGGAGGCAGCCTGGGGAACTTCTCGACTGCCACCCTGAGGCCTGCTGTGTGTCGGCTTCACCACGACGAGAGGCTCCGGGCCCTGCTGCCTGACTCCAGGCTGAGGGATGTCGGCCACAGCCCCTGTCTGTCGTTCCTTTGGTCGGAGACTTGACGAGGAGCTCGGACTGGCTTTTCTGAGGGGAGACAGTGAAGCCAAGACGGATACCGTGTCAGACATTTTGGTAGCTGAGCCATCAGTGAGGGCAGTGTCCACGCGTGGCCTCTTATTAATTGTGTGGACCGGCATTGGCCTGCTTGCAACCTGAAAGAAAGGAGACCACACACGTTAGAGGTTCCTCGGCATCGAGCCAACATGGAAATCAATCACATTCAAAGACAAGGTGCACACAGCAGGAAATTCTTAATACGGTATGGACAGGCGGTCCTTGGAAGTAGGGACAGATCCTCAAGGTGAGTGCTGATCGGGACAAGACCCATGAAAAATGCACTCTCGAGCTATGATCTGAGAATACCATTTTTCTAAAGACTGTGTCTTGGGCATCCACTGGATCAAAGCGCCTCCACTCAGCCTTCCATGAAGTGGGACGGACTAATGTCCATCTGAAGGCAGGTCGGTGGCTCAAGGGTTCCCAGGACGTCTTTTCTGAAAACATGCATGTTCCTGGGGTGAGCCTCCTGAATGTTTGGCGCCCCAGAGGGACTAATTTCCTCACGCCGCTAGGAAGATGTTGTTGGCAGGCTTGCCATCATTGCACAGAAAGAAAGCAGCAGGAAATACGGCATCTTCAGATGCCTTCATCTGGAATCAAATGGACCTGGAAGGATCGTGGAGTCCCTGACCCCAAGAAGGCAGGGAAGAAGGGTTCCCCGATCCCCTCACACACACGGGAACCTGAAAGGAAATCAACCAGGGTGACCTAGAGGAGAAAAAGACCAGCGGCCCAGGGTGACACTCACCCTCAGATAATCACAAGATTCCATGGATTCTTTTCGATTTGGCGGCAGCTTCTCCGGAGGTGTCCCGGAAAAGATCTGGAGGAGAGCCTTCCTCTACAGGTCTTGTTGCCTGCAGAAGAGAAAAAGTTCAGGCCCTGCCCCCTGGTTCTCCCCAGGAGACAGGGAGAAGCCTGTCTGGGGCCCAGTCCCGTTCTGTGTTTTGTGATACATAAATGGAACTTTTGTGCCCTTTCCGCCTCTGCACCTTCCCTCATGTGCCAACCTTCCCATCCTGCTGGTGGCCCTCTAGGCTTCCCAAGTAAGGACTGTCATTTGCATTCCGTTGCTTTTCCCCCTGTCATGGAGAACCTGCACGAAGCGCCCCCGCCTCTCCACCATCCCTGAATCTCCCAGAGCCAAAGGAGCTCCCGGATGGGGAACCCGGTCTGTTTCTCTGCAGCATTCCTTCCCTGTCCCAGAGACGGAAAGGCACACGGTGTGCGGGTGCAGAGACACTGTGTCCTTAGGCGGCAGTACCCTAAGGGTGGTGAAAACCCCTTCCACTGCTCACCTTGGTCTGGCTTCCTTCTCTCCCTTTTCCTTGTTCAAGGGCCCAGGGTTCCTTCGAACCTGGGGCTTCCATGGTTTCCGGTTTTCCTTCCCTTCCTTTCTCCCAAAGGTCTGGGGAACCAGGGCTCCGTTCCAGCACTTCATGGGGCACCTGGTACTTCTGGCCGTGTGGCCAAAGGCCCCGCAGTTTTTGCACTTGACCTGTGGGTGGAAAGGAAGTGATGTCAGTGAATGAGCTGAAGCCACAGGCAGTGATCCAATGTCAACATTGAGACGGATTGTGATTTCAGAACTGAGTGAGGATTCCAAAGCGGGGACACCGGCATGGGGGCCCTTAAGTGGCGGGAGGGTTCGGTTATGATGTTCCCTCCCAAAGCCCATGTGAGGGAGGAACTCTCAAAGGAAGGACTCAGGGTTCTAGCGGGGACGATCGTGAACCCGATGTCCACAACACAGCCCAACCTGGCTACACAGGATTCTGAGTGGAAAGGGAGGTTGCTCCCAAGAGTCTCTCCAGGGACCTGTCGGACCGCGGAGGAGGTCCCAAGCCAGGCCCACCTTGGATGGGAAAAGCAACCCGGGTGGTGCTGGCAGAACTCTTTGGAAACCAACCCAGTCTCTGAGGACCGTGTGACACTCGCCCCCTCCTCCCCCCTCGATACCCAAAAGATTCCAGGGCTAGACATACCCTGGGATCTTCTTCATCGGGTGGGGGAGCCCTTGGCCCAACTGGGGCCCTCTGCTGCTTCTGGAGTGTCTGGGCTCTCACGAGTCTGTTTACCCCACTTTTGGGGTCATGACGTGCCATCATCTTCATCTCCTGGGCGTTTTATGGCCGACTTTTTCAGGGGTTGATGGTTGGGTCACCTGAATCACGCACAAACACACACAAAGCGATGGTTAGGCACATTGGATATTCACACACCCACAAGAAACCCTCAGCTAATTCCATGACGGTGTGGTCATGAGGAGACCTCACCACCCGTCGGTCAAATCTGTGGATCACAATGTGGTGTGTGCATCCTCAGATATTGTGTGTTCCTCTGCCGTGACTACCTGGTCCAAGAGTAAACTTCACCTGCCACATGGCCCATGGCCTAGGTATGCGGAGTTGGAGTTGAGATTTCAATCCCAACCAAACAACTGATTCTGGAGACTGGACTTAGGTCTATCACCACTCACTCCAGTAGAAGACACAATGATTCTCTCTCCCCTGAGGGACAAAAGAATAGAAGCTACAGGGCATGGCCGATGTCACCCCTTGGCAGGTCTGCTTGAAGTCAGGGATAAGGGATGCTTCCTATCAGAACTCAAATGGCTACTCTTGCCGTTTCATTAGGCAACTTCCAAACACAAATTCATCGAGAGAAGTTATCTCCCTCTCTACCACACTAGCAGGTGATGGTCTTTCCTGCTCTGTCTTTTTGGCTTTGGCTCCAGCCCCTCTTTATTTATTTTTCTGGTATTTTACATACGCCATACGAATTCATCTAAACAAACGCTGAACAAGTGGCATATGAATTTCTTACATGGCTAAAGGGCAAACCACCCCTTTTCCAAAGTTCTTTTTCCATTTACCCACCAATTCAGCATGCTGGAGTAAATTTCTTTTTGCATTTCCATCTGGCTCTTCTCCCAGGCACGGAGATGGAAATGTTTTCTCGCTTTCTGTTCCAAGAATTACGGGTAAGGAGAACACATCCTACCGCATCAGCGAGCCCCAGTGTGATCTGTTTCTTTCACTTTCCTTTGTCTCTTTTCCCCCAACCCCTCAGGGATTACGTGAAACAACCAGTCGTTCAGGGAAACTAACCTGAAATTACAGGTCTACTTTCTTTCCTCGGCTGGCGCTCAGATGGACAGGTGCACTGGCGCTCAGATGGGCAGGTGCTGGAGCAGCCCTGCTGGAAGCGGTGCAGCCTTCAGGAAGCCAGAGGAAGGGGCAGAGAGGGACCTTTGCTTTCCAGGTTGCCTTTTATACTGCCTCTGGACCCCTGACGCGAAACGGACCCTAACCTAATCAACTTAATCCAATTACATGACCTGGAAAGGTCTATTTGCCCAGCCCACTCTAAGACGATGTTCACTATGGACAGACATTCTAAAACCTACCTGTACAGCTGCAAGCTTTGAAGAATAGATGTTTCCCGTCAGGTATGTAGCACTGGTGCATGTACCCCTGTCTGGTTTTACATCTCTCTTTTTTTTTTTTTAACAAGGTGCTAAAATAGACACAGTGTAATTGGACCATATTTACTCTATTTCAACGTAGACCTCAGTGTCATCAAGGAGGTGCACCTTGACATGCAATCTCGGTCGTTATCCATCTTCAGAGCTTCTCCTTCTTCCCCACAGTAAGTGCGTCATCAGAAAACCCTGACCACACCCTCACGTGTTTTCTCCTCCAGGAAGCCCTTGGAAACCACCGTGAATTGGACTGCACTGGGAAACCCAGATGAAGAAAGTCAACACCTCTTTGTCCTTCGGTGCCTGGCTCCTTTTTCAGCTCATCCTGCGGCTCCAGGCATTATGCCTGAAGAGTCTCCAGGACACCGGTGGGGCTCTATTTCCTTGGGTCCTGTTGCCATTTCTCTGGATTTGCGAAGATCCAGCGGACTTTCTGTGGAACTCTCTTGTCGGGGAACTTGGGTGCCACGTCCCCTCATTCTGCCCTTCGTCATCTGCACCTGCACGAGTTAGGGTCCAAGTTCCCTGGATGGGAAGAGACAGGCAGGAGTCGGAATGGTGAACCAGCACACTGGGGGCATTTTCTCACTTGGTCCAAGTGGCCCCATGGTCTTCTAGAGCTTTGGAACCAGTCGCGTCCCACTTGACACTACACCCGACTCTCAGTTGCTGAATCTTGTTGGCCCTCTGGCCATCTCCTGTTGGATGAGTTGCACCTGCTGAAACTCGATTTCCCCTGGATTTGCGCTTCATTAATTATTCATGATTCAGGTGGGAACGCCTGCTTACATCCCCCTGTGGCCATTCTCTGAGCTTTCCGGTCACATCGTTTCCTGCCATGCTCTTTGGTTCATTTTGGTCATGCTCCTTCTGCTGTCAGAGGAGCAGAGAGTTGATCTTGTTGATTCTGGATACTGATAGTTTCTAGGTGATCTGGATAACCAAGGTAACGACCCTCAACGGCGGTGGAAAGGGAGCAGCCATTTGGCGTTGCTCAGAAAATCCCACTCAGTTCCCAGGCCTCCTAGATGTGCAATCCTGGTCAGAGTTGTTCCCAGGTCAGAGAACGGAGATAGCCTGTGCATGGTGGGATATCTTTACCTAGAGCTTTCAGTGAGTCTCGACCTCAGCTACTCTTAGGATCGGGGGAGAAGCACGGAAAGGCCCTGTGCTCAGGCATCTGGAAAGAAGACGGGATGAATATTCTACCTCTGAAGTACATCCCAAATCTGGGAGTTTACTTCCCAGATTAATAGTGTCATCGATAATTATTAAAATTGGTCATTAGTGTTTAATAATTAATCATATTATTACTCCTAATACCGCAGGGTGTGTACACCTACCTGTGATGTCATTCTTAATATCCAGGGAGGGAGAGCATGGTTTTAGTTTTAATATCGCAATAAGCGCACACTCACCCTGTGACACAAATCCTAATATCCAGTGTGGTAGAGTATGACATGACTCCCAACATAGCAATGAATAGACAGCCACCCGGTGATATGGCTCCTTATATTCACGGAAGATGAGTATGATATTAGTCCCAATATCGCAGGGAGGGTACAGGTCTTCTGTGTTATGATTTCTAATATCCAGAGGAGGAGAGGATGATAATAATTCCAGTGTCATAGGCTGTGTTCACCGGCCCTGTGACATTGTTATTAATGTCTTCAAAGGGAGAGGATATTACTCCCAACGTGGCAGGGGGTGTACATCCACCCTGTGATATTGTTTATATTCCAAGGCTGAGAGGTTGATATTACTCCTAGTATCACAGACACTGTACACCCCCGTGTTTTTAATCCCTGCAATATTCGGAGTAGTATCATCCTCTCCTGGGTGGAAATTGGGAACAGTATCACCGGGGGCGTGTACACACCCTGCGATATTGAAAGTAATATCATCCTCTTCCCTCCTGGATCATGGAAACAACATCACTGTGGGGGTGTACACTTTCTGCGATATTGGGAGTAACATTATCTTCTGTGCCTTGGATTATTAAGGACAATATCACGGGGGCATGTGCACATCTTCTGCAATATTGGGAATAATATTATCCTCTCTCCCCCTGCATATTAGGAAAGATATCACAGAGTGGGTGTTCACCTCCTTCGATATGGGGATTAAAACCATCTTCTCCTGTTCCAGATATCAGGAGGAATATCACACGGGGATGTACAGTGTCTGTGATACTGGGAGTAATATCAACCTCTCGGCCTAGGAATATTAAGAAGAGTATCACAGGGTGGATGTATACCCCCTGTCATATTGGAAGTAATATTAGCCTCTCCCCCCGATGGATATTAGGAACAATATCCCAGACTGGGTGTATGCCTCCTGCTCTACGGGGCGTAATATCATCCTCTCCCTTCTATGATATAAATAACAATATCACAGGGCAGGTGAACACAGCCTGCGATACTGGAATTATTATCATCCTCGCCCCCTCTGGATACTAGGAACCATATCACAGATGAGTTGTACCCTCCCTGCGATATTGGGAGAGATATTATACGCTTCTTCCGTGAATATTAGGAGCCATATCACTGGGTGGCTGTCTATTCATTGCTATGTTGGGAGTCATGTCATACTCTACCCCCTAGATATTAGCATCACTGCACAGGGTGAGTGCACACCTACTGCGATATTAAAATTAAAATCATGCTCTCCGTCCCTGGATATTAGGAACACATCACAGGTAGGTGTACACCCCCTGCGGTATTAAGAGTAATAATAGGATTAATTATTAAACATCTATGGTCGATTTTGATAATTATCAATGACACAATTAATAAGATACCATTATTAACTATGGATAATTATTTTAAATATATGATTATGTACTCTTGAAAATAATTAGTAATATTAATGTCATTTAACAATATTATTAGTTCTTAATATTAATAATTATTTTATTACCAACATCACTTAGTATTGATTTAAGTAACATTAATTGCTGATATCATTATTTTATTAATAGTGATATTATGATTAATTGTTATACTAATCGTTAACATTTTTTACCAGTATTAATTTATACTATCTTTATTGTGATTATTAATATTGATGATTGCTATCAATTTTTATTATATTTATTAATATTAATAATTAACAGACTTGTTCCTGATATCCGACGGGGAGAGGATGATATTACTCCCAATATCGAAGAAAATGTACATCTCTCTATGATATTATTTCTAATAGTCAGGGGGTAGAGGATGACATTATTGAAACTATCGCAGTGGGTGTCCATCCCTTCGGTCATTTTGTTCCTTGTATCCTGAGTGGGAGAGGTTGATATGACTCCCAATATCACAAGAAGTGTACTACCGCCTGTAATATAGTTCCTAACATCTAGGTGGGGAGAGGATGATATTACTGCCCATATTGCACGAGTTGTAAAACCCCTTCGATATTTTGCTTACGATCCTGAGGGGAGAAGATGATATTACTCCCAATATCGAAGAAGATGTACAACCCCCTGTGACACTATGTTCAATATCCACTTTGGGAGACGATGACATTACACCCAATATCGCAGGGGATGTACATCCACCTTGGGATATTGTTCCTTATATCGAGAGGGGGAGAAGATGTTATTACTCCCAATAACGCAGGGGCTGTGGCTGTACACCCCTCCTGTGTAATTGTTTTTAATATCCTAGGCAAGAGAGGATGACACTACACCCAATATCGCAGGGGGTGTACATTCACCCGGTGATATTGTTCTTAATGTACTCCACCTCTGTCCGCCAGGGATATCGTTTCTAATATCCAAGGGAAGAGAGGATAACATTATGCCCAATATCGCAGAGGAGTATACACACCCTCTTAGATGTTGTTCCTAGTATCCAAAGATAGAGACGATGATGTTACTGGCCATATCGCAGCGGTGTACACCCTTCTGTGATACTGTTTTTGACATTCAGTGGGGGAGGGGATAACATTAATCCCAATATCACAGAAGGCGTACAGACCCCTGTGATGTAGTTCCTAATGTACAGAGGAAAGAGAAGAATATTGCTCTCAATATCGCAGGGGGTGAAACCACCCTGTCCCCTGTATATTGCTCCTAATACGCAGTGGCATGGAGGCTGATAGTACTCCCAATATCCCAGAAGGTGCACACACACCTGTGATGTAGTTCCTAATATCTAGCGGGAAAGAGGCTGATTTTACTTTCGATATTGCAGTGGGTGTACACCGCCCCCAACCCCAGGGTATCATTCCTAATATCCAGGCGGGAAGAAGATGACATGGCTGACAATATCGAAGGGGGTGGACACCTCTTCAGTGATATGGTTCCTCTTATCCAGGGGGTGAGAGGGTGATATTACTCCCAATAAAGTAGGAACCGTACAGCCACCCTGGGATTTTTTCCTTAATAACCACAGGGGATTGGTGACATTACTACCAATATTGCAAGGGGTGTACACCCCTCCTGTGATATTGCTTCTCATATCCAGGAAAGGAGAAGATGGTATTAGTACCAATATTGAAGGGATGGACAGCCCCCATGGGATATTGTTCTAAAGATACATGTGGAAAGAGGATGAGATTCCATCCAATATAACAAGAGGTGTACACCCCACCTGTGATATGAGTCGTAAAACCTAGGAGAAGAGAGAATGACATTGCTTCCAAAAACACACGGATTGTACACCCACCCTCTGATATTGTTCTTGTCATCTAAAGGAAGAGATGATGATACTACTCCCACTACTGGAGAAGGTACACATCCCCCTGTGATATTGTTCCTCATAACTTGTTGGGGAGAGCATATTACTTCCAATATGACAGTGGCTTGACACCCAGTCTGTGATATTGCTCCTAATTTCCAGTAGGTAAAATATGATGTTCCTGCCAAGAGAGTAGTGGGTGTACAGCCACCCTGTGATATTTCTCCGAATATTCAGGGAAACACAGGATGAAATTAACCCAAATATCCCAAAAAGTGTACACCCATTGTGTGATATGGTTCCTAATATCCGGAGGTGCAGAGGATGGTATTCGTTCTCCGATCGCAGGCTGTTTACACACAACATGGGAGATTGCTCCTAATATCCTGAACAAAAGACACTGCTAATAATGGACACACATTGCAGGGGGGAGTAATTGGCTATTACGATCCACATCGCAGGGCGTGAGACACTCCCCGCGATATGGGGAGTAATAGCAACCCCCTCTACCCCCTGGCTATTATGATCCACATCGCAGGGCACTTCAGGACACCAGTTCTGCCCCAACCTTGACTGAGACAGTGGGTGTCATGGGACCACCTCAGGGTGGGTGGCAGCTCAGCTCGAAGGTATCCCTGCTGCCAAAGACCAACTGTTCCTGCTAGTTTGAATCTGGCCACAGGGTCTCTGTTGGTGAGACAGATGACCATGAGTCAGATACCCTGAAATCTAGCACGACAGAGCTCAACGCCCCATGACAGGCACCATAGTACGCAAACTTTACAGACATACTAGCAAAGGCCACAGCAGGCGCTGAGTGAGGAACAAGCTGACCAAGATCCTGGGGTTCTGCCACACAGCCCTTAAACCAGGGACTGGAAACTGTTTCCCTAAAGAGCCAGGAGTCAGTATTTTCAGCTTTGCCAACTGATCTTTGCCTCTAGGATGCAACTCTGCCATGGCTGCATGACAGCAGCCTTCTGCAGGTGGCCTGTGAAGAGATGGACATGACTGCACCCCCAATCAAACTTTACTTATGGACATAGAAGCTTCTCAGTGTCATGAAGTGTTAGTTTTTTATTTGTTCAACCTTTTGGAAATGTAAAATCCGTTCTTGATTCACAGGCCACAAGAGCAGGCAGGGATAGGCTGTCCCTGGCCGACCTCTGGAATGAACTTAGAGAAGGAAAGGACAGGCTGGGCCAGCGCAGCCTCCTCACAGCGGATTCACTGCAGGAGGGTCCTTCTTAGCAACCACTTCTCATCCTTCAACTTGGCTTCAAGTGCAGCTCAGGTGGAGAAAGAGAGAACAGAACTGGCCTCGGCAACAAGAAGGAAGGAGACGCAGGGTCAAGCAGCCGTGTGGATCCATCACACTCAACATTCACACAAAGCGGAGCACAGGCAGGACCAGCCCGGGGGGTCGAAGTGGAGGCTCTCTGGGGTGCGGAACCTCTGGGGTGTGGAACCTCTGGGGTGCGGAACCTCTGGGGTGCGGAACCTCTGGGGTGCGGAACCTCTGGGTGGGCAAGATTCTCTACCTAAAACTCATATAGAAGATCTACACAGCAGTAGTTACAGAAAACACACACTAAGAAAAAGGCCAAAATAAAAATAGGACACTAAGTTTGGCCAACCGGGTCTCACAAGCCAGTAGGTAAAAAAGCCCACGAGGGCCCACCAGAGGAGCTGGGGGTGGGTTCCTGCCTGCAGGGAGCCTGGGACACCCCATTCCCACAGATGAGGACCCAAGTTTTAGGGAGGAAGCTGTCAGAGTCACCCAGTGAGCTCTTCAGAGCTGGAGCCACAGAGCAGGTGAGGAGTCCTGGCCATGTCCCTGTGTGTGCTGAGAAGCTGGGGTGGGGGCACACCCCCAGGGGCAGATGCAAACAGTGGACCTCGGGCCCTCCTCCTGCCCAGAGGATGCTCAGCTCCCAAGGGACCACCAAGGCCTGGAACCCAGGGACACACCACCTGACCATCATGCCCAGGCCTCCTGGATCAGGCAATGTCCAGTACAGGCAGGCAGACTGGGCTTGGGGCCAGGACAGGGGTGGATGGTCCTGCTAGGCAGGCCTCCTTCTCCCTACCAGCTGGGCTGGTTGCACTGTAGTTTTGGTTCTGGCAACATATTGCTGCCCACTTTGGCCACACCAGTCCCCGGTTCCCTGGCTAGGCCCAGTGCTGTCCAATCTACCTACACAGGCCCCACACACCCAGTGCCCACTAGGCTCTGTCAGCCAGGAGGACCCATGCTCATCCCCTGAAGTTTCCATGGGAGCCTGCGTCCCACAGGAACCCACAGCTCAGGGCCAACCTCCATGTGGGCCTCTTGGTCGTGGTGGTAGGGGCGGGGGGGAGTTGACCTCCAGCCCTCCCATCCTGGCCACTGTATTTTGTGGGGATCATTCAGTCCTGGGAGCTTCCTGGGGACCCCAGAAGGAAGACAACAGGGTGGTCATGGCAGCCTCAGCCCCAGGCTCTGGGCCGGAATTTGATAACAACCAATTGAGAGCAACCACTGAATTCGATCCTCTTACAGTTACACGAGAAGTTGGTGAAGAACTGAATGTAGACCATTCTATGGTCATCTGGCATTTGAAGCCAATTGGAAAGCTGAAAAATCTTGATAAGTGGGTGCCTCATGATCTGACCAAATATTTTAAAAATCATCCTTTTGAAGTGTCATCTTCTCTTATTCTATGAAACAACAATGAACCATTTCTTGATCAGATTGTGACATGCCACAAAAAGTGGATTTCATACAAGAGCCAGCTCACTGGTTGGACTGAGAAGAAGCTCCAAACCACTTCCCAAAGTCAAACTTGTACCAAAAAAAGGTCATGGTCACTGTTTGGTGGTCAGCTGCCGGTCTTCTGATCCACTACACTTTTTGAATCCTGGTGAAATCATTACATCTGAGAAGTATGCCACGCCATTCGATGAGGTGCACGGAAAACTGCAGCACCTGGAGCTGGCACTGGTCAACAGGAAGGGCCCAGTTCTCCACAACGCATGACCACATGTCATACAACCAGGACTTCAAAAGTTGAATAAACTGGGCTATGAAGTTTTGCCTCATCTGCCATATTCATCTGACCTCTCGCCAACCAACTACCACTTCTTTAAGCATCTTGACAACTTTTTGCAGGGAAAACACTTACACATCCAGCAGGATGCGGAAAATGCTTTCCAAGAGTTCGTCGAACCCTGAAAGCATGGAATAAACAAGTTTATTTCTCATTGGCAAAAATGTGTTCAATGTAATGGTTTCTTTTCTTTTCTTTTTTTTTTTTAAGACAGTCTCACTCTGTCGCCTAGGCCAGAGTGCAAAGGTGCAATCTCGGCTCACTCTACCCTCCGCCTCCTGGGTTCAAGAGATTCTCCTGCCTCAGCCTCTTGAGTAGCTGGGATTACAGGCACATGCCACCACACCCGGCTACTTTTTATACTTTTAGTAGAGATGGTATTTCACCATGTTGGTCAGGCTGGTCTCAAACTCCTGACATCCTGATTCACCTGCCGCAGCCTCCCAAAGTGCTGGGATTACAGGCGTAAGCCACTGTGCCCAGTCCATTGCAATGGATTCTATTTTGATTAATAAAGATGTGTTGCAGCCTAGTTATAAAAATTTAAAATTCATGGTCCAAAACCACAATTACTTTGACACCAACCTAATAATAGAAGAATTAAAAGAGGCCTTTACATTAGAGAGCCCATGGATGATAAAATAATAAAGAATATTACAATTTCCATAAGTCACAAACTTGGTAACTTAGACCAACTGGATGAATTAAAAGACACAATCTATTAATACTAAAACATAGGAGAAATAGGTAATCTGAATATATTGATATCTATTTTAAAAATGGAATCAATACCTAATAACCTTACAGAAAACCTATATATTCCAAAAATCTGATATTCTGTCATGTTATTCTAACTGGTGGGATTCGGGGATTTCCATTTTGATAAGAACATAGGTGAGTTGCACACACTTACTTTTAGTGCTCACTGGTCAGGAAACCTATGTCCACTATAGGATACTGCAGAGTGATGCGTTTTGGAGAATTTAGGCAAGATAATATGATTTTCAGAGTTAAAGGAAGACAACCTGTTTTATGCACAGTAATTCTTCATAATATCACAGGGGATACCATATTTAAACTTTGGGGTATCCCCAGGTATAATTCTTATTTGAGCCACATGTGAATTTCAGACACGGAGGCTGCCCAACTTTGGTGGCTTTCAGCAGATGTGGAAGTTAATTCACAACCTACTTTGTGGAGGCATAAAATTCAGTGAGCACTCACTTAACCTTTTACTTTAAATATTATTTTTGTAAACTTTGCATTTCCAATTAGGTGAAATTTTAAACCTGTTTCAGTTCTTATCCACCCTTTTTTTTTTTTTTTTTTTTTTTTTTTTCCCTGAGACGGAGTCTTGCCCTGTAACCCAGGCTGGAGTGCAGTGGCATGGTCTTGACTCACTTAAATCTCCGCCTCCCAGGTTCAAGCAATTCTCCTGCCTCAGCCTCCCAAGTAGCTGGGATTACAGGTGACCACCACCACGCCTGGCTAATTTTTGTATTTTTAGTAGAGATGTGGCTTCCCCATGTTGGTCAGGCTGGTCTTGAACCCCTGACCTTGTGATCTGCCCACCTCGGCCTCCCAGAGTGATCGGATTACAGGCCTGAGCCACTGTGCCTGGCCTCTCCACTCTTTTTAAACGGAGGGGAGTAAGGGTTGCTTTAAGTTAGGAGGGACTCCTGCGTACCCAACCCATTTGTATAAATTTCTTCCTTCAGAGTTCTTCCAATCAGCATCACCATTGTTAAAGGCCTCCCACATGGTAATAATTGTGCTACAGGGTTTTATGAACATGAAGTTTATGTTTGGCTGAATTAACCTTCTTCCTGTCGCACAAGGGGGGCATAGGTGTTTTCACTAATTATGAAGCGGGTTCACTGTGCAATGGCTACCAACTTTTCTGAGTACAGTGAGACCAAACACATTCATACATAAATTCCATGAAGTGAATTTATTACTTACAAATAGCAAACAAAAGACAACAGAAGCCTAGGATTCAATATGAACCACTACCACAAGATCAGGAAGGCTACCCAGAGAAGATGGATGGAGTTTTGACTGTAAACCCTTCACTTGCACTACAACTGAGGGACCCCAGAAAGCAGCCCACCTTGGGTTTTCTCCCACGATGTGGTTGCTGGACACAAGCGTTAAAGGCCGTTCTGTTTCGAGCAGGGACTCTAATAGAGCCTGAGCTGTTCTGGTTAATGTCACCTGATTATCAGGATATTGCTTTCCCAGCATATCATACAGTTATCTTGAGAATTACCAGTAGGAAAGGGAGCAAAATGGCCCTGCACCCTTCAAACTGAAGGATCAGAATATTTGCTGTGAAAGAAGCCCAGACAGTAACAACAGAGTGTTCTTGTGAGTCATCTATTAGTTCTCTTGACCAGAGCGTGGCACCTGACTGCTTTTCTCTTTCCTTTCAATGGAAACTGTTTCGGAATATTTTGAATATTTTGAATTTCTACATCTACAGAGTTGAGGCACACGATCGCTGGCAGTGTAGACTCTCTGTATAGTTACAGGAAAGAGTTCAGGAGCCCATCAAGCCACATTGGAGGAGACCACCTAATCCTCCAGAGACTGTCACTCCATCTTCCTAGGGTTAGCTCCACATGCAGTAAGGCCATTATGTCTAAGGCCGGCAAGACTTTCAGTCCGAAGATTCGACTTTTGACATGCTGATAAGCAGCAGTGATAAGAAAAGCCCACACATTGGCTAGGAATTTTTCAATGCAAGCAGCTGAGATGCTTCTTCATATGCTTCGATAGGGGCTAATATCAAACTCTTTCTTCCCATTTTCATTACTCATCAGTGACTGAACCATGAGGCACCATGGATGTACTCCTCATCAGGAGGGTGTATGGGACAGCGGCAAGGGGAGAAGCAGCACAAGAAACAAACAAGGCCACTACTTCTGCCTACATAATAACTATTGTCTTGGAGTGTACAATAATTAATAATGTTTACATGGCTGCTCTTAGCATACAGAGATGGTGACCAGAGTAGATGCAGGGACCACAGAGATACAGCCTGATTCTTGCTAATTAGGACATAAGTGTCGGCTTATGTGCTGTGCTTCTGTGCATTAATAAGCCAGGACCTCAAAACTGCCTGCTAAGCACAGGCCAAATGTCATGCTGGGGTGCAATTAAACATTCATGTCCAGGAGATGAGAGCGTTTTAGTGTGGGAGAAGATGACAACACCTGAAGAAAACAAAACGCTGTGCAGACCAAACGGAAGGCCCATCATCAGCTCACGGTTCTGACTCAGGTGACTGCTGATGTGTTATGGAACCATCAGCCAACAGCAGGTAGGTCAAGTTGAGCAGGTGTCCTTCATGAGGGCTGGTCCATTCCATTTGTGTTGTCAATTGTTTCAATAGCGTCTCATGCACCCCACTGGTGAGGAAGGAATTTGCGCCCTACTTTTACTGGCACCGTTAAACACATAACATCTCTTACTAAACAGAAAAACCAGACATCAGTTATTAATTACATATAGAAGGATGGTGTAAGTTCCCACAGCCCCAAACAGGGATTAACTTGTGAGCAGAGAGTGGTATCACATTAAAAAAGTGAGGATTTTCCTTTTTTTTTTTTTTTTTTTTGAGACAGAATCTCGCTCTATCACCCTTGCTGGAGTGCAGTGGTGTGATCTCGGCTCACTGCAAGCTCTGTCTCCCGGGTTCATGCCCTTCTCCTGCCTCAGCCTCCCTAGAAACTGGGACTACAGGCACGCACCACCACGCGTGGCTAATTTTTTGTATTTTTAGTAGCGACGGGGTTTCACCGTTTTAGCCAGGATGGTCTCGATCTCCTGACCTCGTGATTCACTCGCCTCAGTCTCCCTAAGTGCTGGGATTACTGCCGTGAGCCACCACGCCCGGCCGAAGATGTTCCTTTGTTCCTACAGGAGTATGTGATTGGTTTGTCTGTTGGCTGGTAGGGAACTGAATCATGAGACACTGACTGGTAAGACTGTAATACTCTAAAATACAATATATAAACCATCATACCATAATGGTGTAATACGATCTACTACAATACCAAAGGCATCGATGAAAAGCCCAATGTTATCATATGTGACTGAGAGACTGAATGCTTCCTCCCTCAGATTGGTTACAATGTATCGTCCTATGACAGTCCACTCTCCTTCATTCAAAGTGAACGATCCAAATAACAGACAGAAATAATAAAGAATAAAGGGCAACAGATGCAAAGAACTCACGAGATGATACTCTATGGTAAACTTTATGTACTTAGGAATTAATACCAACTCATTATTAGCAAAAAATAAACATCTTTACATCAAGAGTAGTTTTTCCTTTAACAAGGAAAGGTGGAATGTGTATAATGAACAAGGGATAATCAAAATTTTCCAAATGAGGCTAGTAAGGCTATCCCAACAATTGCCAATCATTATTCACTGGTCCATTAATCACAGGGCAATACATACAAATGAAACTTACCTGGCCAGGTGTGGTGGCTCATGCCTGTAATCCCAGCATGTTGGGTGGCCGAGGAGGGCAAATCATGAGGTCAGGAGTTCAAGACCAGCCTAGCCAACATGGCGAAACCCTGTCTCCACTAAAAATACAAAGAATTAGCTGGACGTAGTGGTGGGCGCTTGTAGTCCCAGGTACTCAGGAGGCTGAGACAGGAGAATCGCTTAAACCCAGGAGGTGGAGGTTGCAGTGAGCTGAGATCGCACCACTGCACTCCAACCTGGGCAACAGAGTGAGACTCCATCTCAAAAAAAGTTAATAATGAAAGAAAAAAATTAAACTTACCTCCATGTTAGAAAAACATCAAAATTCAACCATGAATCCAGCACATTATCAAATCAATAGACAAGAATTCTACCAACAAACAATATCATTATCTATGAAACTCAAGTACTACTGCTTAAAGAGCATTTACAGAACTCTCACCTCAAGGGTTCCCTGCAAAACAAGGTGAAATACATACTCAAGACTCTTTAAGAATGAGCCACGGAAAAAACAATATACTTGTAACTTGTGTAACATTTCATACATTTTTTCAAGCACTACTCGATAACTAATTTGCATCAGGCTTTCCAAATTAGAAAAGCTTCACTTATAGAACTTCTTTCCTGTGGGAGTTTTCACATGACGTTTCAATTAAATGTGAAAACTGAAAATATTCTTGCAGTTTCTAAACTATTAGAGTCTTAATCCTGTGTACGTTCTTGTATTTACAAGGTCCAGCCAGCTACAGTGTGCATTTTCATAGGTCCTTGAGTGGGTATGAGAGAAATGAAACATTCCCACATTCTGGACATTCATAGGGTTTTTCTCAGGAATGAGCTGGTGTCTTCATATGGAACTAACACAACTGAAGGCCTTACCACAAATTTAGATTCAAAAGGCTTTTCTCCAGTCTGAGGCCTCCCAAATCTTCAAAAACAGGAAAATCTGAAGGCTTGGCCACATTTCCTACATTCTTAAGGTTCCTCTGCAGTGTGAGCCTTTTCATGTTTATGAGGGAATGGGAAAGAGTAAATGTTTTACCACATTTCTTACATTCAAGGGGCTTTATTTATTTGTTTGTTTATTTTGAGATGGATTCTCACTCTGTCGCCAGGCTGGAGTGCAGTGGCACAGTCTCGGCTCACTGAAACCTCCGCCTCCTGAGTTCAAGTGATTCTCCTGCCTCAGCCTCCTGAGTAGCTGGGATTACAACCATATGCTACCACATGCAGCTGCTTTTTGTATTTTTAGTAGAGACGAGGTTTCACCATGTTGTCCAGGATGGTTTCGATCTCCTGACCTCGTGATCCGCATGCACAGGGCTTTCCCCCAACCCCCCATTGCTTTTTATGTCCTTGAAAAAGAACTAAGACAACTGAAATGTGCCACCATGCCCAGCTAATTATTTTTATTTATTTGTTTTGAGACGGAGTCTTGCTCTGTCGCCCAAGCTGGTGTGCACTGGTGCGATCTCGGCTCACTGCAAGCTCTGCCTCCTAGGTTCACGCCATTCTCCTGCCTCAGTCTCCCGAGTAACTGGTGTTAGCCACCGTGCCCGGCATTATTTTATTTTTTCTAGAGACAGGGTTTCACCTTGATGCCCAGGTTGTTTCACGCTGTTTTAATCCGGGCTGGTTATGAACTCCTGGGCTCAAGCAATACACACTCCTTGGCCTCCCAAAGTGCTGGGATTATAGGCTGAGTCACTACACCCAGCCTCTATATCATGACTTCTTTCATGGCGAGTAAGATGACTGGAACGAATGTAGGCTTTACCGCATCTCTTACATTCATAGGGTTTTTCTCCAGTATGAATTCTTTCGTGGAGGTGAAGGGAACTGGGACGACTGAAGGCTTGGTCACATTGTTTACATTCATAGGCTTTCTCTCCCATATGAGTGCTTCTATGGTTACAAAGGGAACTCAAATGACTAAAGGCTTTGCCACATTGTTTACATTCATAAGGTCTCTCTCCAGTATGAATGCTTCCATGGTCACGAAGGGAAGTGGAACAGCTGAAGGCTTTATCACATTTGGTACATTTATAGGGTCTTTCTCCTGTGTGAGTCCTTTCACGCGTCTTAAAAGAACAAGAAAATCAGAATGTTTTTCCACATTCCTTACATTCGTAGGGTTTCTCTCTAGTGTGAGTTCGTTCATGTATTAGACAAGAACCGGAAACAGTGAACGCTTTACCACATTGTTTACATTTATAGGGTTTTTCTCCTGTGTGAGTTCTCTGATGTCTTTCAAATGAATTGAGAAAATAAAAAGCTTTCCCACATATCGTACATTTATAATTAGATTTCCACTGTGCATTATCTTGTGTCTTCTAACACCTGGAACAGAAACGAAGAGTTTCCCACACTGTTCACGTTTATATTGCTTCTCTCCATATGGTTTGTATCCTGAGTGAGCTAAGATGTGCCTGTTAAGGAGGGAATGACGTACAAAGACTTTTCCACAAATACTTCATTCACATTGTTTTAATCCAGCAGAAATGTTCTCATTCAGATCAAGCATTGGAATTTGGCTGACAACTGTCCATACTGACTACCGTCTTTGTTTTCACACAGTCTCTGTATCATATGATTTCTGTAAAAAAAATGTAAAGCACATAATTATTGCTTGGTTTAATAACTTTCTACTTACTAATAGGTCTTGGACTTACACTGCTACCAATACCAAGGAAAATGCTTTTTTTTTTTTTTTTTTTTTGCCATGACTGAATTATTGGAAAGTAAATGGGTTACTACTGAAAACACAGCTACCACCTGCATGGCTATGTCCAAATTAGTAACATTCATGTACACAGTTTTGTAGTACTATTTTCAAGTAAACTGTTTTCCAAACACTGACTGCTACACTGAAGTACATTGCATTTTGGGTGAAATTTTTCTAAAAAGAAATAAATTTCAAGTGACTCTCATTTGTTTTGATCGCTTGCTTTTAAGTTCATGACAAGCTAAGATTCCTTCAGAGGACTTTATTTCCTCTTCTCCGTGCAAATTATCTTATATCTTTCCAAGGTTTTTCGAAGTGATCTTCAATATTCTGGTCTTTCCGTTTGTTTCCTAAAATACAGACCCACAAAATTATCATGAATTATTACAAACTATAGAAACATTACTAGATTTAATGTTCATTGTACACAGTGCCCATGCCTGATTTCTTCACCAAATCATTCCCTTGCGCCATTCCAAATCACAAATAGCACTGATGATAGGGAAATACTTCTGTAATTAAGTGAAATGTTTTGTCATTCTCAGCTACAGAAACCAGGTTCCTGCAGGTTTCCTGCATCACTTCTCTGCAGAGATTCTTCTGAGAAGAATCTAGCAAAGCCCATTCCTCCTGGGTACAGTTCACAGCCACATCCTCAAAAGCCATGGAGTCCTAGAACATTCCACACATGTGGATAGAAGGATGGGTGAGACTGACAGCACTGGGAATCTGTACTCAATCCATAAGCTGTTTACATGATTCTAAAATTTCCAAGCATTTATTTTGTGCCTTGATTGTCAGAACTCTTACTCTGTTCACACATACTCCCTCCCACACAGCAGTACGAATGCTAGAATCGAACTATTCAAAAAGGCAACAGCAAAGTAGAAACACCCATCTTATTAGAGAATCCAGGGAGTAAGATGTGCTGCTAGGAGTTACCTTTTAACTTCACTTTGTACAATTCTAGTATCTGTCATAATAAAGTCCTACTTGATGTGCATAAGGGAGTTAATATTATCAGTCCTGAGACTACTTATTCTTAAAAACGTCTGCTCGCAAAGTTCCATCTTTGTATTAGTAACTTACATTTTGAAAGGGATTCCACCAACCCTAATAAGAATGACTCACTGCATGTAAATGGCTTATGCAATGTATTTGCCAAAACTTTTTCTGCTGAACGTCTATTATTTTGTGTCACTGCAGTGGTGCTTAGGGAACCAGACACCAAAACACTGTCTGAACACTAAGTGTTCAATGAGTTTCCCTGGTAGACAATATTTTACACGTGCTGTCACTTGTTAACTGGGGAGTTGAGCCCATTCCATGTGATTACACCAAGACAGAGTAGGCTCATTAAATTTAATTGAGTAGTAAATAAAACCAATAATTGATATTTGACAATACTAATAGAACAATTTAAAAAATTTCTATTGCACAATGTGAAGGCAGAGAATAAGAGGAAATATGACACACGTTTTTTAAAATGACATTAATGTCATCACTTCCAGATGCTATTCCTATGAAATCACATAAATTCCCAAATCAGGTTGTTTTTAGGCAAGAAAAAGTACTTTTTCATACGTAGTAAAAATGACAAATGTCTAATGATTTTTAGTCATCTAAAAAAAGAGTGATGGCTTGTCTAACATACTTCTAAGATTTTCAGATGAAAATATTCAGGACAGCACAGTATTAGCAGAGAGATGAGCAAGCAGACCAAGGGAAAAGAAAGTCTTAATGACCCAGCATTTATATGGAGAGTTGAGGAATGATAGAGTAGGCACTGTAGAATAGAAAAAGAAATCACATGCACTTTAAAATATGAGGCAAACCAGGCTGGCATCTACTTGGGAAAATGCATTGCATTCTTCTCTATTCCGTGAGCCATAATCAACTTATTATACATTCAAATATGAGAGATAAAACCAGAACACTTTCAGAAGTTACAGGAAGATTTTTTTTATGAAGGATTAGGCAGAATTTCTTTTATGTAAGAAAAAAGTGATGAAGGAACAGACAAACTCAAACATATTAAAATTTAGGGAATAAAAAGAAAATACAATGGGCAGGGCATGGTGGCTCATGCCTGTAATCCCAGCAGCTTGGGAGGCTGAGGAGGGCGATCACCTGAGGTCAGGAGGTTGAGATCAGCCTGGCCAACTTATCAAAACCCTGTCTTTCTGTTGTTTGTTTGTTTGTTTGTTTGTTTGTTTGGTTTTTTGCGACGGAGTCTCCCATTGTCGCTTGGGCTGGGGTGCAATGGCAAGATCTTGGCTCACTGCAACCTCCACCTCCCCGATTCAAGCAATTCTCTTGCCTCAGCCTCCCGAGTAGCTGGGATTACAGGTGCCTGCCACCAGGCTCAGCTAATTTTTTTGTATATTTTGTAGAGACAGGGTTTCACCATGTTGGTCAGGCTGCTCTGGAACTCCTGACCTCATGATCGGCCCACCTTGGTCTCCCAAAGGGCTGGGATTACAGACCTGAGCCACTGTGTCAGGCCTAAAACCCCCTGTTTACTAAAAATACAAAAATTAGCTGGGTGTGGTAGTGGGTGCCTATAATCCCAGTTACTTGGGAAGCTGACATAGGAGAATCACTTGAACCCGGGAGGCGGCGGTTGCAGTAAGCAGAGATGGCGCCACTGCACTTCAGCCGGGCTACAGAGCAAGACAGTGTCTCCAAAAACAAAACAAAACAAAACAAAACAAAACAAAACAAAACAAAACAAAACCCTCGAATATCCAGATAAGAGGATACAGATGTGTCCACTGTCATAAATTCTTCACCATGCTACAAGAAGGAAACTGACATTTTGGTGAATCTTTGTAAATCATCAATTTATCTATCACACTTTTATTTCACCAGTAACGTTGATAAAGCTAAGTCCTACAATTCCATTTGAAATTACCCTTAAAAAGAACACACCTTTAAAACTTACTACACTCACTCTGGGGAAGAAATAAATATGAATTTTTAGCAAATAAAATACACCATTTTACCTTGCCTCTTTGGAAATAGTATGTTTATCTTTCAAGCTGTACTGATAAAATGTATCTTACAGCCAATGAAAAACTGGAACACAAATAAGCAGACAAGCCTTTTCAAGGTAACAAACTCAGGGAGAGGCAGTGCTGACTCCAACACAGACCTTTGTAAGTGTCACGGCAGGCCATTCTGTCCCTCGGGACACCCATCCTGTTCAGTAAAGTGCTCAGTGATCACCCAGGAGGCACTGGCACTGCTCTTTGTCCTCCTGTGCGCCTTCAGTGCATTTTAATGTTCAGGTTCTTGCACATCCTCTCTGGGGTGGGTTTTCCTTGTCCTTTGGGACAGTTTTTCTCTCTTCACAAGTCTGAGACAATCTAGAGAGCAGAAATCATTTCTACCTTTTCCTCTCAATATCAGTATCCCATTGGCAGACCATCATTGTGTCTCCAAGGAATAAAAGCTCTGGCTGGAGGAACAGTTTTAATGACCTAACTTTAATGACATTACGTTGAATTGTCCATTCATTTTAATGTCCTAAAATTTTAATAATCCTAAGGGGTCATCATTTTAGATAAAACTATACCAAGAGATTCCTCTAAGGCCAAGAGCATCCAGCTGCTCCCCTGAGCGACTCTACCCCCTACCTCAGGCTGTCCTTGGCGATGAGATGACCCCGGGGCTGATAGTCACTAGACCCTCCAATAGACATGGCCACGGTGGGTATCCTGGGTCATCCCCAGACAGTTTTAAAATTCCAGGACTAGGGAAAGACAGGAGGGTGGCTGAGGACACAACACCCTGTAAAGTTTTCACGGAGGGACCTCAACCTAAAGACATTTTGGTAATATGTACACTTAGGAAAGATGAAAAGAAGGGAGGCACAAATATTTCTTTTACAGTAGAGTGTCAGATGATTTATTCTCCACTTTCCTCTCATGTAAAATGCTTGGAAACAGAAAAATATTTTGGCCAAGGTGGCCCACGCCTGTATTCCCAGCACTTTAGGAGGCTGAGGAGGGAGATCAATTAAGGTCAAGAGTTCAAAACCAACCTAGCCAACATGGCAAAACCCTGTCTCTACTAAAAATACAAAAATTAGCTGGACGTGGTAGTGGGTGCCTATAAGCCCAGCTACTTGGGAGGCTGAGGCAGGAGAATCGCTTGAACCCGGGAGTCAGAGGTTACAGTGATCTGAGACTGCACCATTGGACTCCAGCCTGGCGACAGGGCGAGACTCCGTCTCAAAAATATATATATATATATATATATATATAAAATATACATTTAAAACTATTACATGTAGATAGTATTTGAAGTCATGGGACTGACTGTAGGTAGAAACAAGAGAAGGCAAGGAAGTTTTTATATTTATATATAATTATATAAAATTAATATACATAATTATAATATATAAATATATCATATAGACTGGGCACAGTGGCTTACACCTGTCGTTCCAGCAATTTGGGAGGCCGAGATAGGCAGATCACCTGAGGTCAGGAGTTTGAGACTAGCCTGAGAACATGGAGAAACCCCATCTCTACTAAAGATACAAAAATTAGCCAGGTGTGGTGGTGCGTGCCTGTAATCCCAGCTACTCAGGAGACTGAGGCAGGAAAATCACTTGAACCCCAGAGGTGGAGGTTACAGTGAGCCTAGATTGCGTCATTGCACTCCAGTCTGGGTGACAAGGGTTAAACTCCGTCTCAACATAAATAAATAAATAAATAAAGCAAGAAATATGTATTTATGTCTAAATATATAATTACAATACATAAATGTGTATATAAATATACATTTATTATAAATTTATTAATATATGAAATATGTTTATTTCTGAGATAGGGTCTGGCTCTGTCACCCAGGCTGGAGTGCAGTGGCACTATCATAGCTCATTGGAGCCTTGAACAGATGGCTCAAGGGATCCTCCCACGTCAGCCTCCTGAGTGGCTAGGATTGGATGCACACACCACCATGCCTAGCTAATTTTATCATTTTTTGTGGAGACAGGGTCTTCCTTTTTTGCCTAAGCTGGGCTTGAACTCCTGGGCTCAAGTGATCTTCCTGCCTCAGGCTTCCAATGTGTTAGACGTGGGCCACTGCATCTGGTCTAATGCATTTTTAAATTGCGAGTTCATATTATTTGATATTTTTAAGTACTGAATGTGTTGAACAATCAACTTGCAGAATTCCTGAACAATGGATGGTCAGCTCTCATGTCCTGGTTCAAATCGCCCCAGCACACCATGGCTAGAAACCTTTCAGCCAACTTCCAATTATGTCTCCCGGGGCAAGACAATGTCACTTGGCCGATCCCCACTAAGAGGGACTCTGGAAAGGCAAGAAACTATTCTGTTCTCTATAACGGAACCTCACCAGGGAGAAGGCAGCTGGGAGGGCCAGCTGGGCCCTTCAACCAGAAGCTTCCACCATCGACCCACTGCCCTAGAACTACACCGTGCTGGGCATTTGGGACACTGTTATGAGCAAAAGTTTCCACTTTTCTTCTCATGGGACCTTCATGCTAGTGGCAAGAGACAATTTTTTTTTTTTTTTTTGAGACAGAGTTTTGTTCTTGTCACTCAGGCTGGAGTGCAATGGTGTCATCTCGGCTCACTGCAACCTCTGCCTTCTGGATTCAAGCAATTCTCCTGCCTCAGCCTTCCGAGTAGCTGGGATTACAGGATTGCACCACCACGTCTAGCTAATTTTTGTATTTTTAGTAGAGATGGGGTTTCACCATGTTGGCCCGGCTGGTCTGGAACTCCTAAGCCACTGCACCCAGTCAAGAGGGAGATTTTCAATCAATAAGTAGAATTATGATGAATGCCAGAAAGAAGAATGTGTGTGATGGGGAGGGGACCTAAGTTATTGTCTCACATTTTAACACTTTCGTAGGCAAAAACTAACAACTGAGAAGCTTAAAACAACACACACCTTTAAGCCAATTTTGGCAAGCTAGTAGTTGAGCATATTTTAGCGGATCCTGTGTTTGGGATCTCAGCCAAGCAGCTGGGCTGCATCCTCATCTGAGGCTCCACCAGGGCAGAATCCATTTCCAGGCCCGCTGAGGTTACTGGCAGAATTCATTTCCTCAGACCCGCTTGGCAAGGGCCCAGCTTTTTGCTTCCTTGCCTACGGGGCCCCTCCAAAGGTCCTTTCTCAGCACAGCATCTCCTTCCTGGAGCGCCTGCAGGTGGAACCTTCCTTTCTAGTGTGCGAAGGTGATGCACTGTGACAGTGACATCCCATTGCTTTTGCCAGGCTCTATGGGTTAGAAGCCAGTCACCGGTTTGCTCGTACCCAAGGTCAGGAAGACTATGCAAGGGCATAGGTTATTGGGGGGTCAGTCACTTTAGGGTGTGGCTGCCACCACTGAACTTGGTGAGAATTTAAGGGTTGGTAGGAGCTGGCCAGGTACAGGGGTGAGGGTGTGTCAGGCAGGGGTGAGGGCATGGAGGGGGATGCAGAGGCCTGCACCCTGGAATGTCCTTTCACTCCCTGAGGTTTTGTTCTCCTGATCCCTGAGTACATCCCAGAACACAGTGGGGCCCTAGCAGGGGAGAGGTAGGGAAGCATGTGTTGTTCATCTGGGGAGCTTGTTAGGCAAATCAGATTAGGGGCCAGGCTTTCAGTGGTGGGTGTGAGCGTGGGAGTGATGAGTGTACAGGTGTCTGTGGGAATAAGTGATGGGGATGGGGTTAGCCCCAGCCACCATGAAGACCTTAACTGTGCATCCACCCATCCCAGCAGCATCCCTGAGTGAGTGCCTTCATGGTGAAGGTCCTGCTTTGCACATAGAAGTGAATCAGAGTGGGACACTGCCTTGCCTTAGAGATGTCACACTTCTCCTTCTTCTTCGTTTTTTGTATTTTTGTTTGTTTGTTTGTTTTTGTTTTTGTGTGTGTGTGTGTGTTTTTTTTTTTTTTTTTTTTTAAGCTTACAACAGAGTCTCACTCTGTTGCCCAGCCTGGAATGCAGTGGTGTGATGTTGGCTCACTGCAACCACTGCCTCCCAGGTTCTAGCAATTTTCCTGCCTCAGCCTCCTGGGTAGGGGAGCTGGGACGATGGGCACGCATTACCATGCCTGGCTAATTGTTGTATTTTAGTTTCACTGTATTGACCAGGCTGGTCCCAGTCTCCTGGCCTCAACCGATCTGCCCGCCACAGCCTCCCAAAGCGCTGTGACTATACGCGTAAGCCACCACACTGGGCGAGAGGTCACACTCCATGCCAAGTGGGTGGCAGCGACTCAGACAGCACCCCAGCTGGTGCTGGGAGTGAGGGGTGCTCAGTGTCCTAGGAAGGCAGAGGGCTGCATGAGAGGTTCAGGGAGGAAGGACTGGAGGAGGATTTGAGATTTTCACCTGAGCAGCTGGGTGGATGGAGGGGCTGTTTACAGAGAATCACAAGAATGTGGATGAGCAGGTTAGGGCACTAATAAAGCACTCTGTTTTGGAAAATTTGAGATGCTTCCCTCTGTCCAGCTGGGGCTTTGGGAAGGGTCAGGGCTGGGCATCTGACTGGGATGGATGTCTCTGGCTGGCAGCAGAGCATGTGGATGGTTTGTGAAGCCCGGAAGGGCATGAGATTTCCTGTGGCAGTGCGCACTGCAAATGGAAGGGCATTTGGCCTGAGCCCAGACATATACAAGTTGGGCAGAGCAGCTACGGAAGTACAGAAAAACCAACGGTGTGGGGGCACATGAAGCAGGAATCTCAAATAAGATGAGGAAAGAGGTTTTAAAGACGATCAGGGCTGGGGACAGTGGTTCATGCCTGTAATCCCAACACTTTGGGAGGATGAGACGAGAGGATAGCTTGAGGCCAGGAGTTTGAGACCACCCTGGGCAACATAGGGAGATCCCATTTCTATAAATAAATAAACACCATTGGTACTTGGCATTTCGGGTGGGGAACAGCAAACACATGAAAGCTCTGAGGCAGGAAAGGGAAGTGATTAGTGCTCGCTCCTGGTTCCTTTATCAGACCTTAAAGAGATGCAGAGACATTTCAGGTACTCCTTAGCCGAGCTCCTTCAGGGAAGGCCTAAGTTCACTTCTACTTCCCATCTATTAATTTTTTTTTTTTTTTTTTTTTTTTTTTTTGGAGACAGAGTCTCACTCTGTGGCCCAGGCTGGAGCACATGCAGTGGCACGATCTAAGCTCACTGCAACCTCCACCTCCCGGGTTCAAACGATTCTCCTGCCTCAGCTTTCCCAGTAGCGGGACCACAGGTACACGCCACCACGATCGGCTAAGTTTTTGTATTTTTAGCAGAGGTGGGGTTTCATCTTGTTGGCCAGGCTGGTTTCGAACTCCTGGCCTCAAGTGATCCACCTGCCTCCGCCCCACAAAGTACTGGGATTCCAGGCGCGAGCCACAGCGCCCGGACCTTCTTCAGTCCTAACGCCCACCATACGTGCTTCCAAATGTTTGCTGAATGGCAAGGTGAACGAGTGAATGGGACTATGTGACTTCCGGCAGCAGGCAATCCTATTCCTTGGACCTCTGTTTCACTTTTTGTAAAGCAAGCCTGTCTCTCGCTCTCTGCCCTAAAAGCCTGAGTTCTGGGCTTGAGATGAGCGCGTCCTGTAGACCAGACTGCAGGTGGACGCTGAGCTGGGTCTTCTAGAAGGCCAGGATCCGGTCAGCTCTTGGGTCCAGTCCTCCCGCGGGACTCGGTATGCCCAGTACCAGCGCCTTCCCGCCCAACCTCCATTTGTTCCCCCAGGCCCCGCCCTCTCCGTGCAGCTCGCTCTCCATTGGCCGGGGGGCGGGCCCTGGGCGCCTGCCTCCGCTGGGAGTGGGGCGGCGGGCGGGGCGGCGGGCGGCAGGCGGGGCCCTGTGCACCTGCACGGTGTGTGTCCAGGCCGCAGCCCCGCGCCAGCTGCAGCTCCTTGCTCCGAGCCGGATCCTGAGCGGAGAACACGCGCTGAAGCGGCAGCGGCGGCCCCGCCCCGGGACTCCATTGTTGAGGCTGCCTCCGCTCTGTAGGCTACTCAGCTGCGCTCCAGTCGGCCCAGGCGCCGCGGCGAGGAGCAGGCGCTGTGAGCCGGTGGCCTGAGGTGAGACCGGGCGACGGGGTCTCCGGACCGGGCGGGGGTCTCTGCCCCGGGCGTGGCGGCTCCGAGTTGGATTCCGCAGGGTCCGAAGTCAGGATGCGAGGTCCTTGCGCCTGGGCTTTGTCTCGGCGTCGGGTGGCACCGGGGGCTTCGCGCCTACTGCGATACCGCGTGGGCCTGCGCGGGGGTCCCGGTCGCCCTGCGGGTGGGGGCCGGTCCCCACTGCTCCCCGGCTCCCCGCGTCTGCCGCGGAAGGGGCTGCATGGACCCGGGCGCTGGCTTCTGAGCCGAGATGGCGTCACTGCACTCCAGCGTGGGCGACCGAGTGAAACTCCGTCTCGGAAAAAAAAAACTTGGTAAAGTGTTTTACCCAGCCTAGGTATGTGTGGTAGAGCCGAATGAAAGCTTAGAAAAAGACGACTTGAGAACTAGCCCAGCAGAGGAATCAGGTGGGATGTGTTGTTACTGAGTAAGTGAAATTTGCACCTGTTTTCTCCCAGGCCTCGTTGAGTTGTGTACAACAGAGAGCTCAGGTGTTGGGGGCAGTTGACCGGTTGAAGAATGCATTGCTATTATGGGAGGAACATTGGGCTTTGAAAAAGCAGAACTGGATCCACGTTCTTGCCTGGTAACTCTAAGTATCATCTAGTTTGTAAAGGGGAATGCAGTTCACTGAAAAATTCTTATGACAGTGCGGAAAGGATTGGGGTGTCTGCATTGTTTTGTGTAATATAGGTCATATGAACGAGCATTTAGGCTGGAGGGAGGCTTTTCATCTCTGTAACTTTACTTTCACAGGACAATTCCATCACGATTTGAAGATTTTGAGTCAAAACTACATTATTCTGCTATGTGTTTCGGGGCAAATGTATACATACAATTTGCTTAAATATTTCAGATGATACAAGAATATATGTGTGGGGTAAAAAGCTGAAATTTGCATTCTCCCTTCTCTAGAAGTAACCATTGTCAATAGTTAAGTCTGTTTTCCAGCTATTTTGTATACTATAAATACACTGTGAACATTTGAGTGTATATAGACCTGTATGTTACACACAGTTTTAGAGATGGAATATTGCTGTGTTGCCCATGCTAGTCTCAAAATCCTGGGCTCAAGTGACCGTCTTGCTTCAACCTCGCAAAGTTTTGGAATAACAGGCATGAGCCACCGCGCCTGGCCTGCATGAGTATATTTACTAATTGCTAAGTTACTCTGTTCAATACGTGGCTATTGAACTCCCCCATGTGCCAAGCATTGTTCTGAATACGTTATATGCACCAATTCACTTAATTTTTAGAGCAGCTCTATTATTGTGGCCCTTTTACAGTGAGGAAACGTACCACAGAGAGGCTGGGGACGTTGTCTAACATCACACAGCCGGTGGTGTTGGAATTGAGGTTTGAACCCAGACAGCTGGCTTCAGATCTCTTAGCTGTTATCATAGACGGCACACCCAAACCTTAGGGCCCTCCCAAGCCTTGCCTCCGATACGGGCTCGCCTGAGCTCTGCGAGCGCCGTGTATGTGAGGTTTCTTTCCTCTTTAAGAACAGAAGTCTTGGAATTGTCGCAGACCCTGGTAGGACCTCTTGAGGACCAAAAACAGGGATTCTTCAAGCCTGCCCCAAGGGCCAGATCTCTGATTTAGCTACTTGGAAGGTAGATGTGGAAGAGAGTAATTTTACCAGAACAAAAAGTCAGGATGGCTGGGCTGACTTGGCCAGACGCAGTGCCTCATGCCTGTAATCCCAGCACTTTGGGAGGCTGAGGCAGGTGGATCACCTGAGGTCGGGAGTTCAAGAGCAGCCTGGCCAAGAAGTTCAAATTCCGTCTCTACTAAAAATATAAAAATTAGCTGGGCGTGTTGGCGGGTGCCTGTAATCCCAGGTACTTGGGAGGCTGAGGCAGGAGAATTGCTTGAACCCGGGAGGCAGAGGTGGCAGTGAGCTAAGATTATGCCACTGCACTCCAGCTTGGGTGACAGAGCGAGACTCCGTCTCAAAAAACAAGAAGAAGAAGAAGGGGGAAGGGGAATGGCTGGGCTGACTCATAGGGAAGAGGCCCTGCAGCAGCCGTAGGACCTTGGCCACTTGGGTGGAAAAGAAGGAAGGAAGAGCTTCACCCATGGCGGTGACCTGGACTGCAGAAACCACATTAAACAGTCCACATCCTGGAGCCTGGCCACCCCATTTGCTTCTCTTCTCCTTGGGTAGAGGGTGTGGGGAGCTTTCTACCCTGGAGGTTGAGCAGCGCAGCTTCTAACCAGGGTAGGCATTTTTCTGTCCCTGGGAATACAGACAGCATTCTCATAAGCAGGCCAAATCCTCCTGAACAGCTTTTTGTAGGGTGGGGTGGGGTGGGGCAGAGGGTCATTTTGACTCATAGGTGCCTTTTCCACTTTCACTGCTGATAACTGTGTTACAGATGAAAGTTTTGTTTTTGACACTGAAGAGGGCTTAAAAGAGTGAGCTATTATGGCACATCTAAGTCTGCTAAAATAGAACCACGGGGGAGTGTAGGAAAATCTCTTCTAAATTATGGATCATATATGGTGAACGTTAAAAGCCACGTGTACCTAAGTTGAAAAATCAAAACATGTCTTGTATTTGGGTGACCCCGGTAATTCCGGATGCCACTGTGCCTTGTGTAAACCCAGGATGCTGAGGTGTAGGGATCAACAGGCTTTTTCAGGACATCTGTGCTTCTCCCTTGGGGTAAAGTGGGGCAGCAGTAGGAGCGCACAGCTGTTGGGCCCCTAATATTTGTCAGCTGTTTTACATGTGAGATTCCATTTAATGCAATCTTGGAGGTAAAATTATGTTATTGAAGATGAAGATAGAGGCTTAGAGAAGTTAAGAAAATTGTTCAAGATCACGTCATTTGTTTTGTTTTGCTTTGTTTTGTTTTGTTTTGAGACAGAGTTTTGCTCTTCTTGCCCTGGCTGGAGTGCAATGGTGCAATCTCGGCTCACCACAACCTCTGCTTCCCAGGTTCAAGTGATTCTCCTGCCTCAGCCTCCCGAGTAGCTGAGATGACAGGCATGCGCCACGATGCCAGGCTGATTTTGTATTTTTTGTAGGGACGGAGTTTTTCTATATTGGTTAGGCTGGTCTTGAACTCCCAACCTCGGTTAATCTGCCCAACTCGGCCTCCCAAAGTGCTTGAATTACAGGTGCGAGCCACCACGCCTGACCAAGGCCATGTAATTTCTTAAGTGCAAAGATGAAGTACTTGATGAACCCAGAAGTTTCACTTCAAGGCCCTTGATATTTCCATAACACCTGGTTCCTTCCCTGGTTGGTGGGAGTGACTGAAGAACTCAAGGAAGCTGTGTTTTGTGGAAAGAGGACCTGAGGGGTGTATGGTCTTTCCAGGCTTGGAATCTGCCATGCTGGGCTTCTGAATTGTATAGCTTGACCATATAGAGAAGCCCCTCATTTAAGACTTATTCTTCGGGGGAAATAAAGGAAAGCCGCCCACATGAGATAGGCAGAGGCGACTTTCTCAGAGCTGCTGTGGCAAGAAAGTCAGCACCAACACTTGCGTGTGGCAGAGACTGACATGCAAGTGAGTGGCGGATGAGGAGTGGGGAAGCTTCAGGATGGAAAGAACGGCTCCCAGTGGAGGCTGTTGTGGGGGCTGGAGGCGGCTGTGCAGAAGTGGGGTGTCCTATGTGATTGGTTAGGGGCATATTTGGCTTTCTCTGAATGATCCTAACTGGAAACAGGGGCCAAAATTAGGGTGGCTGTCAGTTTTGAGTCAAGTCCTGGCCACGTGGACAGAGTTGTGGTTTAGTCTCTGGGTTGTGGAGAGAGAGCAGTCTGGCTTCCTGTCTGATGTGCTAGCCTGGCTGGCCTCCTGGCTGTTGACTGTAGATAGGGGATTGGTTTCCTGGGTGGGCAGCTACAGGTTGTGATCTGAGTTCTGTCTTTCTACATATGATCAGGCATGGTCTGTTTGTATATTCAGCCCCTCATTTTTCTTGTCAGTAAAAATATCAAGTGACAAATTGGACACATTGGGAAGTTTTTAGATGTCTGTGTCCCCTGGAGGAAGTTTTGACGTTCACATTTAATCAGAATGAATGTAAACAATTGGGCCATTTATCTTGAAGATGTAAAATAGGAAATCTTCAACAATACTACCTCGGCGCCATTGCCTCTCTGTCCATCGTTAGGGAATGTGTTTTTATCCACCGCCGGCTCATCGTCCACCAGTTTGTGGTTGATCCACTTCTCTATACGTCTTGTCTTGTGTGCAACTCATTGTTTGCTAGTGTTAGCTTTCCCCTTCGTCAGTGTAGTTTATTTGTGTAGCCTCTGTTGGTAGGAAGTTATTTGTGGAATTTGTGAATGGAAGGGACCTTGGAGGTCTGCTAGGTCGACCCAGTGATTTTAGAGATAAACGGAAATACAGGGAAATGTTCCAGCTTTTTTGGTGACAAAACCAGGAATAGAAAGCAGTGTTCTTTGTGCCACAATGTCATTGGAAGACAGCTCAATGTGGGCCTAAAATGCAGAGTAACTAACTTTCATTTATCTCTGCTTCTGACTCTTGTTATCAGACATTTTAAATTGACCTAAATGTGTTAGCAGAAATATGAAAAGTCCTGACTTGTTTACATACAAGGTACTTTGTCACCTACTCATTTGGGTTTTTTTCCAACAACAACAAGGATTTCAAGGATTGAAAAGACATTGTTACAAACTGAATGTTTATGTCTCCCCCAGATTCTTGTACTGGAGCCCTAACTGCCAGTGTGATGGTATTAGGGGATAGGACCTTTGGGAGGTGATTAGGGTTAGATGAGGTCATGAGCATAGGCCCTGGTCTGACAGGATTGGTGCCCTTAGAAGAAGAGAAACTAGGCCAGGTGTGGTGGCTCACACCTGTAATCCCAGCACTTTGGGAGTCCGAGGTGGGCAGATCACGAGGTCAGGAGATTGAGACCATCCTGAAATCCTGTTTCTACTAAACATACGAAAATTAGTTGGGTGTGGTGGCACGTGCCTGTAATCCCAGCTACTCGGGAGGCTGAGGCAGGAGAGTTGCTTGAACCAGGGAGTCGGAGGTTGCAGTGAGTTGAGATTCTGCCACTGCACTCCAGCCTGGTGACAGAGCGAGAGTCTGTCTCCAAAAAAAAAAAAAAAAAAAAAAAAGAAGAAGAAGAGGAGAAAGCAGAGAGCTCGCACTGTCCTGGTGTGAGGAAACAAGAAGAAAGGTGGCTGTCTGCAAGCCAGGAAGAGGTCCCTGTCAGGGAACTGAGTCGGCCGACACTTTGATCTTGGACTTCCAGCCTCGAGAGCTGTGAGAAATAAACTAATGCTTAAACCACACAGCCTATGGTGTTTTTGATGGTATTTGCCTATGGTATTATGGCCATCTGATTTGACTGATACAGAGATGGTTCCAGAATACTGTAGCCTGTATCTGAGTTGGTGATGCCATGAAAATAAATGTGGTAGTTCATTCCTTTATATAAAGATAGTGCTGTGAGCCGAGTGCCTTTGCTCATGTCTTAGTTGAGTCTTGTTTTCTTATAATAGCTTCCTAATTTCTCTTTTCCCCCTCTAATTTATATTATATCGCTGGATTAAATCATATATGGTATGATTTTATACTTTATGTATATACAAACTTGTAGTGATTTTATTTCATTTGATTTGATTTTTGAGACATGCCCTTGCTCTGTTGCTCAGGCTGGAATGCAGGCGTGTCATGACAGCTCACTGTAACCCTAAATTCCTGGGCTCAAGTGATCCTCCCGCCTCAGCCTCCTGAGTAGCTGGGACTACAGGTGTGCTATCCTGCCTAGCTAATTTTTAAATTTTTTGTAAGGACAGTCTTGCTGTGTTGTCCAGAGTGGTTTCAAACTCCTGGCCTCAAGCAGTCCTCTCGCCTCAGCCTCTCAAAGCACTGGATTACAGGCATGAGCTGTCACACCCGGCCCAGTGATTTTTCATTGTTAAGATCGAGGACAGATTCTCTGGCTTGGCATTCAAGGCTCATGATCGGGGCGTGATATGCAAATTTGGGTTTCGTGTTTCCATTCACACCATCAGCCTTGCACTCCAGCTTGTTGTCTAAGCCCTCTTCTGAAGCCCAGACTGAGAGCTGCACTTAGAATTTATACCTTCTCATCTCTTCATCGTCTTCGCCTATGTTCTTATCTCCATCTGGGACATCGTCTCCACACTTCTGCCTCTTTAAATCTTCTCCATCCTTCAAGACTTGAAATACTTCTGTTACATGATCCCCGCTCTGACGTCCAAACTAGAATTAATCTTTCTTCCTTTGAACTCTGATAGTGCTTTATGTTTTTCATCCTTTAATTATACAGCAGTCCTGTGTGTTAGATATTATTATTCTCCCAGTTTTTCATAGTTACTTTGAAAATATTTGCTGTAGTCACATATTTGGAATAGGTAATATGAGCGACAATCAAAAGGTTCTGGAGAGTGAAAGGCAGTTCTACTCCCATCACTGCCCTGTGATCACTCTTGCCAGTTTTTGTTTGTTTGTTTGTTTTTCCAAGGCAGAGTCTTGCTCTGTCACCAGGCTGGTGTGATCTCCGCTCACTGCAGCCTCCGCCTCCCGGGTTCAAGCGGTTCTCCTGCCTCAACCTCCTGAGTAGCTGAGACTACAGGTGTGCACCACCATGCCCAGATAAGTTTTGTATTTTGAGTAGAGACGGTGTTTCGCCATGTTGGCCAGGATGGTCTGGATATCTTGACCTCGTAATCCACCTGCCTCAGCCTCTCAAAGTGCTGGGATTACACACGTGAGCCACTGCACCCAGCCTATGTGTCTTGTTTTTAAAAACACAGATGTTGGCATAAGATAAACACGGTGGTCCACCGGTAAGTATTTAGGTTGTTCCCAACCTTTTGCATTAATCAATGCTGAGATGTACATAATTCTTGCATATTTGCGTGAATATGTTCATAGGATGCATTGCTAGAAATGGAATTGTGGGATCCAGGGTTCTGTGCATTTTAAATATTGATGGGTGTTGCCGGATTCCCTTCCGTTAGGGCCATACCGTTATCTCACTGTCAATGTGTAAGGGCGCCTGTTTCTATTTCCTTGCCAACAGCTTCTTCTCAACTTTTTTGTTTGACATCACACACACACACACACACACACACACCCACACACATACACACACATACACACACACAGATACACACACACACCCACACACACACACACACACACAGATACACACACACACACACACACATACACACACACACACACACACACACACAAATAGCCCGCTTGTTCCAAAAGCATGGACATTTTACATTTCTACTTACAGTGTGCGCACACTGACTGAAGCTCTGTGTTGCAGTGATATGTGTTGCTAGGATTGTGGCTCTGTTTCGAATTTGCTAGCCAGGCTATGGCTTTCCAGTCAGGTATTTCTTGTTTTGTTCATGCTGTTGCTGTCCTTGGGCTGTGTGAATTTCCCTCCACTGCCCAGCCAGATTTCCCTTCCGGTGGACGGGCTTAGTGTCTCATCCAGCAGCCCTGTGCCCTGGTGATCTGGGCCGAGTGTGTCATCCGATGGCCCTGTTTCCTGGTGACCTGGGCCGAGTGTCTCATCTGGCAGCCCTGTTTCCTGGTGACCTGGGCCGAGTGTCTCATCCGGCAGCCCTGTTTCCTGGTGATCTGGGCTGAGTGCCTCCATGAGAAGTTGCACCCATCTTCTCCAGTAGTGCATCATTTCACAGCAAGCAACACATTTTCACCACGTTTCTAGTGGGACATGTGCTAGCTCTTTTCTGGGCATCAGCAGACCTGGCTTTTTTCTGGTTCAAGCAACAGCTGGTGAGTTACCAAAGACAAGTCGCATCTGGCCCCTGGTCCTTTGCTTTATAAGTAGAATCACAGTCCGAGTGGGCATCACTGCCCTGGTCTCTCTGCGGTGCTGAGTGTTGTGGGGATGATGGCTAAGTGTCAGGGTGCATTTCCACCACTAGGGGATTACAGTCCAGCAAAGACACAGGAGGAAAGCTAACAGCCCCGGGCAGGTACACAGAACCAGAGGAGTTTGGAAGGGTGGTTCCAAGCTCCGTGGTGTGATTGATGTGATCACAATAAACATTTTATCTCTAAGTCTTGGGCCATTGGACCAAGAGAAGAGAGAGCTGGTGTTGAGTTGTAGTGAGAGGTGTGTGGTTCGTGTACCTGCTGAGCCTGGCTGGGACTCAATTCCATTTTACCTTCTGTTTCCACCTTTTTCATGCTCCTGCTTGTTTCTCCAGAAAAAATTGCAATAAATTCTTTTCAAAAATTTTACAAAAGCCATAGATGCTTATTGAAAATAGTTCAAATGATATAGAAGACAGAAAGATAGTGAATGTTTTTCTGTTGTGTGTTTGGATGAATGTGTCTTTGGGGTAGTCACTATTAACACTGGGTGTATTTCCTTCCAGATCTTTTCCAGTGTACCTACAAATATGTATGTACACTTTGTAAAGAACAAAATAGTACCTGATAAACACTGAGTCTCCCTACTCCCACTGCGCAGTCTACGTGGACATCCTTTCATGGTGATACGATGAGACCTGATCGACTCCTTTTGTTCGCTGGAGTGACAGGTAATAATAGCAACAGATAACTCACCTTCAGCGGGCATTTAGCATGTGGCAGGGTCTGTGCTCCAGGCAGGCTACATGAAGTGGGTCTTAAGGCTTTTTACAACAATGCTATGGGTGAACACAGTGATTGTTAACATTTTGCAAATGATAGAATTGCAGTAGAGAGAAGCAGAGCTGCTTGCTCAAACTCATGGCACGATTCCCGAGAGAGAGAACACTTTTAAAACAATTGTTGTTATAGCCAGGTGATTCACGATCATTTCAAGAAATAGTGCATTCAGTGAATAGATTTCAGGGTCTGGTACAGTCTGGGAGTTGTTCCTGAAAATGTACTGGGCTAGAGGTAAGGGAACGGTCCATTGGCCCTGGGACCCTAGTGCAAGGAGGGAGGTCCCGGGGAGAGGGGGCATGGAGAGGAGGTCTCTGAACAAACCTTGCAACATCCATTTCTGCCGAATCTGGCCCGAGGTCTGGTTCTTGACATGTACACTTTTCAGAGATACTTGGTTTTGATTTTTATCATGGCTCACCTGAGCAGCCATGGTTTCAAACTGCCTGGAGATGTGGTCTGGAAGGCCAGTGCTATGCCCATCCTTCCCGCTCCTGCAGGAGGGGAGTCATCCTGGGACTAGAGGGCTTCGCCTGTAATCAGCTATCTCATAATAAGTGGATTTGATGCTGGTTTCGCTAGGTCAGGAAATTTCCCATTTGGAAGGAAAACGGATACTTGTTTTTGGGTTTTGCTGAAGAGTCACAGGGTTTAGAGCAGGGACTGGAAGTTTGTTGAGACACATGTGAGTGCACTCAAACATCTTCCATGAAGCGGGGAAATAAACAGTGTTCCAGAGAGGTCCCTGGCTTTGGGATATAAATATTTCTGTAACAGAATGGTACTGGATGTCTGCTGTATTTTTTTCTCTACTATTTTGGCAAGTTTTATTTGGGTGTGTGTCTCCTGTACAGAAGGTATGACATCAGTTTTTGCCACCAAGTATTTACAGCCGTCGGTGCCTCCTATGTGGGTCACTTTTGTGCTGTGGTTTCTTTGCGGAAATTGTAGGTCTCCTACCCAAAGCACATTGCCCATTTCAAGATGCTCCTGGTTTCTGAACACCTGTGGCAGTGCCTTCCATGTGGGTGAAGCCAGCCGAGAAAGTATCCCTCCCCAGGAGGTGGGGATTGGTGATTGCCTGAGGGAGGAGGCCGGGGATGAGCCCTGGACTAGAACTTGTCACCGGCTGCTTTTCCTTCCCCTCCTCTCCCTCCTATTTTTCCACCACCCCCACTTTTTAAAAATTTCTTATAAAAAATTAAGCAATTATTTTGGTTTCGTTTATTCACTATTCCTTGCTAATTTTATGCAGAGTGAGCCTGGGACAATGGGAAGGAAAGTTGTACTTAGCTTCAGATGATCCTACCAGCCCAGCATTGAGGGGCTTCCACCAGGCGGCATTATCAAGTGGCATTGTGGAGGTTCTCCTTTCAGTCCTCAGCGTTAACCAGCAGAGGCAGGTGATACTTATTCCTGGTTAATGTTGAGGAAGTTGAGCTCAAAGTGGCTAAGGGAACTTCCCAAAGTCACATAGGAAGTAGCAGAGTAGAACCAAACACAGATTGTCTCTGAATCAGGCAGGTCATCAGATTCCAAAATGGGCTCTTACTTTTTGGAGGTCAAAAAGCTGAACAGACACAGATCTATCTTTCTTTCTTTCTTTCTTTCTTTCTCTCTTTCTTTCTCTCTTTCTTTCTTTCTCTCTTTCTCTCTTTCTCTCTGTCTTTCTGTCTGTCTGTCTTTCTTTCTTTCTTTCTTTCATTTTCTTTCTCCTCCTCCTCTTCTTCTTCTTCTTCTTCTTTTTCCTCTCCTCCCTCTCCTCCCTCTCCTCCCCCTCCTCCCCCTCCTCCTCCTTCTTCTCCTCCTTCTACTCCTCCTCCTTCTCCTCCTTTCTCCTTTCTTCTTCTTACTTCTTCTTTCTTCTTCTTTCTTCTCCTTCTTTCTTCTCCTTCTTCTTTCTTCTCCTTCTCCTTCTTCTTTCTTCTTCTTCTTTCTTCTTCTTCTTCTTCTTCTTCTTCTTCTTCTTCTTCTTCTTCTTCTTCTTCTTCCTCCTCCTCCTCCTCCTCCTCCTCCTCCTCCTCCTCCTCCTCCTCCTCCTCCTCCTTCTTCTTCCTTCTTCTTCTTCTTTCTTCTTCCTTCTTCTTCTTCTTCTTCATTTTTTTCTTTTGAGCTAGGTTTTCAGTATGTTGCCTAGGCTGGTCTAGGCTCAAGCTGTTCTCCTGCCTTAGCGTTCTGAGTGCTGGGCTTACAGGTTTGTGTCACCACATCCAAGCGAACAGAGATTTCTTTAAAGAAGATTTACAAATGGCGAAAAAATATGTGAAAAAAATGCTCAGTATCACTTATAATCAGAGAAATGCAAGTCAAAACCACAGTGAGGTATCATCTCACCGGTTAGGATGGGTATTATCAAAAAGACAAAAAATAACAAGTGCTGGCGAGGATATGGATACAAGGGAGCTCTTACACACTGTAGGGGTGTGTAAACTAGAGCAGCTGGCTGGGCGCAGGGCGCACGCTGACATCCCAGCACTTTGGGAAGCCGAGGCCGGCAGATCACCTGAGGTCAGGAGTTTGAAACCAGTCTGGCCAACATGGTGAAACCCCGCCTCTACTAAAAACACAAAAATTAGCTGGGAGCGGTGGATCACACCTGTAATCCCGGTGCTGTTGGGCGGCTGAGGTGGGCGGGTCACTTGAGCCCACGAGTTCAAGACCAGCCTGGCCAACGTGGCGACACCCCATCTCTACTAAAAAATACAAAAATTTGCCAGGTGCAGTGGCGGGCGCCGGTAATCCCACCTACTCAGAAGGCTGAGGCATGAGAACCACTGGAACACGGGAGGCGGATGCTACAGTGAGCAAGCCGAGATTGCACCATTGTATTCCACCCTGGGCAACAGTGAGACTCTGTCGCGAAGAGAAAAAAGAGAAAGAGTAAGAGTAAGCTAGGGCACCCACTATGGCAAACAGTATGGAGGTTCCTCAGAAAACTGCAGATGAAATTACAGTGTGATCCAGTAGTCCCACTACAGTGTAGATACCCAAAGAAAAGGAAATCAGTGTCGGAGGGGCATCCACACCTCTGTTTCCTACAGCACTGTTCACCATAGCCAAGATACGGAATCAGCCTCGGTGTCCAACAGCAGATGATGGATAGAGAAAATGTGGTCTTTATACACAGTGGAGTACTATTCAGCCATAACACAGGATGAAGTCCTGTTATTCTCCGCAACGTGAATGGAACTGGAAGATATTACGAAGTAAGCCAGGAACAGAAAGTCACACAGCACATGTTCTCTTATGTGGAAGGTAAAAAAGAGTGGATCTCATTTGAGTTGAAAGTAGACAGAGGATCCTAGAGGGTGAGAAGGGTGGGGGGAGAGGGAGATAGGGAGAAATTTGTTAAAGGATACAAAATTATAGCTGGATAGGAATAAGTTCTAGTGTTCTATAACATAGGATGACTATAGTTAACAAGAATATATAGTTTCAGGCTGTGCGCGGTGGCTCATGCCTGTAATTCTAGCACTTTGGGAGGCTGAGGTGGGTGAAACACCTGAGGTCAGGAGTTTGAGACCAGCCTGGCCAACGTGGTGAAACCCCATCTGTACTAAAAATACAAAAATTAACCGGGCATAGTGGTGGGTGCCTGTAACCCCAGTTACCAGGGAGGCCGAGGCAGGAGAGTAGCTTGAACCTGGGAAGCAGATGTTGCAGTGAGCTGAGATCACACCACTGCACTCTAGCCTGGGCAACAGAGCAAGACTTTGTCTCAAAAAAAAAAAAAAAAATGTAGTTTCAGATAATTGGAGGAAGGGTATTGAACGTTACCAACACAAAGAAATGATAAATGTTTGAGATGGTGGATATGCTAATTACACTGATCACATACATTACATGTATTATAACATCACTCTGTGTGCTCCATACATATGTACAGTACACAATTATGTGTCAATTAAAAAAGAAAAAGCTGAACTTAGATTGGAATGGCTATGAAGTAGCTAGCTTTTTCATATTTTTGGTATAGACCCTAGGCATTTATGTTAAGTAAACTACCGTTGGCTTTAGGAAATGTTTAGTATTTGAATTTTAGCCTTGCATTTTATAATACAGAGCAGTAAAACTGTAAGTTTACTTTAGATACAGTCACAGGGGTTGGCCGTGATGACTTTTTTATGTAATAAGGGGGAAATATACCTTAATTAATAGGCATACATGCTCATTTTTCTCCCTTGTACACATTTTCAGCTGTTGTACAGGCATTGTGATACTTATGTAAACAGTATACGATATCTTAGGTAGGAATCAGAATTTTAAGGTAAGAATACTTAGAGTTATATATTTTTCAAGCTTTCAAAGTGGACATTTTGCATGTCCATTTTATAACTGTAATTAAATTTTCAAAAAGACAATACCTGTCTTTAATATGGGTGATGCCCTAGCATTTTTTTCTTTTTGGAGACAGGGTCTCACTTTCTCCCAGGCTGGAGTGTAGTGGTGCGATCATGGCTCACTGCAGCTTCAGCCTCATAGGCTCGAGAGATCCTCCCACCTCAGCCTCCCAAGTAGCTGGGACCACAGGTGTACAACACCATGCCCAGCTAATGTTTAAAATTTTTTTGCAGAGACAGGGCCTTCCTCTGTTGCTCAGGCTGGTCTGGAATTCCCGGGTTCAAGTGATTCTCCTGCTTCATCCTCCCAAAGTGCTGTGATTACCATCCTGTGCCACTGCCTGGCCCCATATAAGTGGGATGATGACTTGAGCCTAGGGGTTCCACACCAGCCTGGGTAACATGGCACAAGATCCTGTCTCTACAAAAACTAAAAAAATTAACTGGTCATGGTGGCACCTGCCTGTGGTCCCAGCTACTCCAGGAGGCTGAAGCAGGAGGATAACTTGAGCCCAGGAGTCGAGGCTGCAGTGAGCTCTGATCTTGTCATTGCATTCCAGCGTGGGTGACAGAGTGATACGTTGTCTCTTAAGAAAAGTTACTGGCTACCTGATTATTCATAGGGAAAAAACCTGAACTCTGACCTAAACCTCATACCTCGTACAAAAATTAACTCAAAATGGATCGTGGACTAGAACGTAAAATGCAAAATAAAGATGAAAAGAGGAGCTAGAGACTGGGAGAAACTATTTGCAAACTACATGTCTGATAAAGGACTCATATCTATAATATATAAAGAACTATCCAAATTCAGCAGTGAAACCAAATCATCTACTTTGAAAATGAATAAGAGACCTTAAGAGACATTTCAGATAACATATAAGCACATGAAAAGATGTTCACCATCATGAGCCATCAGAAAAATGCACACTAAAGCTACATCACTATACACCTATCAGAATGCCTAAAATAAAAAGTAGTAACAAGACCAATGCTGGTGAGGATGCAGGCAAACGGGATCACTCACACTTGGCTGCTGGGAATGGAAGATGGTACAGCCAATCTGGAAAACAGCTTGACAGTTTCTTAAAAAACTCAATGTGCAATTGCCATAGGATGCAGCACTCACATTCATGGGCAGTTATCCCAGAGAAATGAAGACTTATGTTCACACAAAAGCCTATATGTATCTGTTCATAGCAGCATTATTTATAAAGGCTAGAAACTGGAAACAGCCTGGAGACTGCTCAGCAGGTGAATGGTTAAACAAACTGGTGCACCCAGGCCCCAGATACCACTCTGCAGTAGTTAATGACATCCTTGTTCATCAGTCTTTCAAACTAGAAACCACCATCGTGCTTACTCCCCTTTTTTCCATCCTGGTGGACTTCATTTTGTATTTCTTTCCAATGCATTTTCCCTCTGTCCTTTCTGGTTGCACCTCATGCCTCATTTGAACCGTTGTAAGAGCCCCCGAATTGTTTATCTGCCTCATCATGGAATCCTTTCTACACTTCATGTCCCGCATTGTCATTGGAACAATCTTTCCAAAACATGAACAAACTAACTTAAAAGAAATATCCCAGGTAGCCTTCCAAATAAGTATAAGCTTTCTGTTAGAAGTTTGACTTCTTGCCTATAGGGATCCCGAGGACTGTAGAGAGACAGATTTGCTGTCTGCATTTTAAGATCAGGCAGAAATCCCTGGAGGGGCCCATGTGGAACAGTGGCACAAATACTGGTTCTAGAATCAGAAGCCCTCATATCCTGGTTCTAACACTAGCTGGATGTTCTTGAGAAAGTTTTGGTTTCAAACCTCAGTATGAGGAAGCATACTCAAGGGATCACACAAGGCTGCTGGGAGGAGCAGATGAGGGGCATGGTGAACATGCTGTGTAATCCGTGAAGTACGTCTTATGTGTGAGAAGTGGAACTGTGTGGATAACGGTTCTGGAATCATTGTATGAAAACGATGGAAAGCACATTCGTAGTTCTGCCTGATGATACCACTGGGCACCTGTGTTGTACGTGACTGCAACATGGGTGAGGCCCGGGTCAGTACAGCTCACAGTTTGGTTTTCATGCAGTTAGAAAGGCCCGAGAGGACCCTTCCCCCCTCCAGCTGTAGGAAGGAGGCGGCTGTCTCCTGCCTCTATTTGGTGGGATTGTCTGTGGCTCCTTGGGGACAGGAATGCAGGGAGTGGGGGAAGAAAGCCGGCCTGACTGCTAACTAGTCACCCTTTCCCCAGGAAGGAGTGGAGGGGTCATTTCGTGGTAACTTGCCAAGTCTTTCTTAACTCATCTGCTCTTTGAAATGACCAGCATGACAAGTAAAAGACCCGTTAGAGACAGATGGGCTGTGTGTCCCGTGCGTTTATGGCTTTGTGGACTCAGAGCTGCCAGAACTCGATAGCTTTCTGGGGAACGGTGGGTCAGCCAAGGGGCTGAAAATAGTGAGAGGAAGAAAATCCACCCTCGTTGCTCTGGTCTGGGAGTGATTCCTGAGGAGAGCGGCATGGAGGGCTCAGCCGTGGGGTCCCTCTCAAGCACACCCTCACCGCAGTGGGAATGCGGGTCTCAACCTCCTTAGGCCTCCGTGATTTTCGTCTGTCACATACTCACCTCCAGCAGGGACGTCTATGGTGATGAGATGAGGGAGCATCATAGCACATGTGGCACTTAGTAGGCTTGCAGTGAGTGGACTCTGGCGTCAGTGGAACAGGAGACTGGGAGCTGCATGTGGACGCACTCACGTGCTGGTTGCATGAGTGGACAGAGGGGAGAGGGACGCTCTGCCGTTCTCCTTTTGGTCTGTCACTCCCGCTGTTGTGAACAGAATCCGTGAGTGTATTCTGTTGCCCCAGTCTACTTGGTAGGCTGATTGTTCAATTTTTTGCTTCCACTTTTGATTTCTTAAGAATGGGAAAAGGAATACTTCAGTTACTTTTCTGGTTGATGGCATACTTTCCTTGATATCACCTTAATGCTTTTTAATTTCTATGTATTTTGGATGCTGGAGCTTGCCTGACATCTGTGTTTTTATGCCTCACCCTCTCGCGTAACTGTTGGCCACACCAGGACCAGAGAGAAGTGACCAGATGGATTGGTAGCAGGGCTAGGACTGGAATTCTCCAGCCTTTTGATGCCCAGCAGAGCAGGCTCTGTTTTCTGTATTGCACTGCTCTTCCCTATTTCGACCCCTGTTAGGACAGTGGATGTGAAATGTAGCTGGACGCTTTTGGGGGTGTGCTAGGAGTGTGGCAGATGCCTCAAACTGGCAGGCAGATGCCTCAAACTGGCATTTTCCCCTGATTCTGAATTCTCATGGCTCAGAGTCAGTCTCTAGGCTACGGACCAGGAAGACGCAGGAAGTTGTTTTGTAGGAAAAACTATGCCAGGGCATTTTTTTCACCCGGTAATTTATTTGGTTTGGACTGGAATAAATCTCTGATATTGGTTTCTTTGCCAATATTATTAGGGAGTGGAGCCTGACTTGTTAACTTAATCCGATTCATAGTGCTTAGAATCTCAGTGAGTGTGTGTTGAACCGAGCGGAAGTGTGAGAGCATCTTGGACAGTGGTTTGCAAACCTAGCTGCATCTGGGGCGCTGTGAAAAACACAGGCGTGCTTACTCCAGACCAGTTGAAATAGAATCTGCAGGAATGGAGCCTGGGCAGCTATAATGCCGTTAAAAACCCCCAGGTGGTTCTGATATACCCTAAAGGTTGAGTAAAGGTTGAGATCCACTGATCCACAGTGAATTGGAGTCCTGGATCATAGACATGCCTTATGCTTTCACCAGCTTAGAATGGTTCTTGTGCTTTAGAACTGTGAAAAAGTGTTATGCAAACAAGTGTGGAAATAGCCTAAATGCCACATCCTGTTACTACCTGTCATGAAGTACATTGACCAGTTATTCACTCTATTCTGATCTCTACCCATTCCACCTTTTCTTCATGGAACAATGATTTGACAGTTGGTTATGCAGAACCATTGTAAGTCCAGTTTGATTGGCAGGAAACGATTTTGGGTATGAAGTACCTTTTAGGCATTTATTGAACTCTTGTTTGTACCACCGCTGTGCTGGACAGATTATAAATATTACTTCTTTAAACAAGGCCTATGGAGTCAGGCTGCCTGGGATTTGCTAACTAGCTGTGTCATTTGGGACAAGTTTTTAAGCATATATAAACCTGACTTTCATCTATGAAATGGAATGACAAGGGGTAATTATCATCTCACATGATCGTGCAAATGTGTGTGTAAAGTGCCTAGTTTGGTGCCTAACACATAGTAACTACTCAGTAAAGTTATTATTACACCATCATCATCATATTTAAATGTAAATATTAAGAGCTAATAAATTTGTAAAAGGTACTATACCTTTACCCCTTGAATCAAAGACTACTTTAGTTTTAAGCGGTTGGGTGAATTTATCACTTAAATATTGGCCTCTTGAATACCTTGAATTTCAATTGAACGTAGCCAGAGGATTTCATAATTGGACCGTTTCCTCTGGAACTTGGAGCTTTGTTTGTTTGTTTGTTTTCACTTCCTACTCTAAGCTTGGGGCTGTGCACACCTTTATGGTGACTTCTGGTACTGGGGAATCAAAGCTTCATTCGCTGATTTGGAGGAGATGATCTTATGCTATATGAAGCACTCAGACTTTGTTAACTGTGTACCATCCAGACAAGACCAGGTGCTTCCCATGGCAGCCTGTCCTTTTCTTAGCTCTCTCATCAATCTAGCCTGTTCCTTCTATTCCTCTTTATACTAGAACTTGCCTTTGAACAAGGAATGTTGTTTTGTCACTACTAGGTCCCCAGCAATTAGTAATGCCTAGCATATACTAGGTGCCTCCTGAATGTTAATAGGTGATAATCTAGCAGAACACAAGATAAATCCGCAGGTTGAGATTTAAGCTGAGTGGTATGAGCGCTGCATTGGCAAACTTATTAAATCAATTTTGTTAATACAAGTTTAACATATCTTAGTAACTGACTTAGTTCAGGAATCATTTACTGAGTGTCTTCTAGGCCAGACATTGGGGACAGAAAGGTAATAATATATGATCCCTGCCTCATGCGCAGGAAGTCTAGTGTGATGGACAGACACGTGCCAATGGCTGCCATGGAATATGGTGAGCATTAAGATAAAGGGGCACCCTGTGTGCCCTTGGAGCATAGAGCAGGGCTTGTGTTCTGGGAACATGGGCTCCATGTGAAAACACAATTTAAATTTTCTTTCTTTCTTTTTTTTTTTTTTTGAGATAGAGTCTTGCTCTGTGGTCCAGGTTGGAGTACAGTGGTGTGATCTCGGCTCACTGCAACGTGCTCCCCCCAGGTTCAAGCGATTCTCGTGCCTCAGCCTCCCGAGTAGCTGGCATAACAGGTGTGCGCCACCATGCCCGGCTAATTTTTGCATTTATAGTAGAGATGGAGTTTCACCATGCTGGCCGGGTTGGTCTTGGACTCCTGACATCAGGTGATCCTCCCGCCTCGGCCTTCCAAAGTTCTGAGATTATAGGCATGTAAGTATTCATCCTTTTAAATATCTGCGGGTAGCACTTAACTTTAAATGGGTACTAATTAAACTATTGAATGACTTTAGTATGGATTGAATGACTTTGCTCGGGCCTCGTTTTTAATTTCCTTCATTAGAGAAAAAAAAAAAATGCAGGTTGAATATCCCTCATCCAAACTGCTTGGAACCAGAAGTGTCTCAGATTTTTTTATATTTTTGGATTTTTGAATATTTGTACTATACTTGCTGGTTGAGCCTCCTGAATTCAAAAATCCAGAGTCTGAGCTGTTCCAATGAACATTTCGTTGAGTGTCACGTCGGCACTCAAAAGTTGTGGATTTTGGAGTTTCTGGTTAGGGAGACTCATCCTGTATGGGCGGTGGATTGTCGCAGGAGTTCCGGACCAGAGGTTGGGTGACTAGGGTTTAGTTTTCACTTTGTTACTAAACAGGCTGTTTTCTTCCATAAGCTCAGCTTTAGATCCCCCGGTTGTCAAAGAAGGGAATGGGCCATCTGATGTTTAAGGCCTCTGTTAGTTCTGACTTGGAGACACCTGGCTTCAGTTCATCTTCCTTAGGAGTGGACAAAGAATATGGGAATTTTGAAATTGTTAGTCAACATCTACAGGGTCGTTGCAGCCTGGTTTTGGGTAAAGGTCATCTTTAGTGAGCCCAGGGAGAAACAGTGGTTTAGCTGTCAGCTGAGAGGGGTAAGCGGTTCTATTAATTTTCCTCTGTGGTAGTGGAAGCATTGTTAAGGGTCACAGCGTTAGTGGAGCTGACTGGAAAGAGGAGGGGAACTCACTGTTGCAGGTTATATTGAATGTCTTTTCAGTCACTAAATGCTTTTTATGATATGTTTTTCAGGATTTCAGTGTTGTATGATTTCTCTGTGTTAAGCACAGGAAATTTAACATCAGCAAAAAAGAATGCTCTTTTTTTCTTTTTTTTTTTTTTTGAGATGGGGTTTCCCTCTTGTCATCCAGTCTAGAGTGCAGTGGCGTGACCTCAGCTCACTGCTACCTCGGCCTCCTGAGTTCAAGCGATTTTCCTGCCTCAGCCTCCCGAGTAGCTGGGATTACAGGTGCCCGCCAGCATGCCCGGCTAATTTTTGTAGTTTTAGTACACATGGGGCTTTGCCATATTGGCCAGGCTGTTCTTGAACTTCTGACCTCAGGTGATCCTCCTGCCTCGGCTTCCCAAATTGCTGGGATTACAGGCATGAGCTGCCACGCCTGGCCTTGAATGTTCTTTCTGTGGGAATCTACAAAAGCCAGGTTTTGAGTCTAGTGGCAGAAAACCTCTTCTTCATTGTTTAGCTGTGCTGTGAACTTGGAGGGCTTCAAGCCCAGCTGAAAAAGCTGTAGTATTTTAGGTCAGTTGGCTGTCTTGGAGAACTTAATGAGCACTGGGCTGGAGTGATACTGTCAGAGTTCATGAGCGATGTGAGGCTCTCAAAGCCTAGATACTGGGGTTGCCCAAATACATCGGCTGGTCTCACTATTTCTCTTGGGAGTCGGGGGGTGGAAAATGCAGTGGTCTTAACTCTGCTCTTAATTTGATAGTGCTGTTATTAATGGTAGGAATGATTTCGTATGTTTGCATTTTGCTTTGTAATTCACAGAGAATTTTAAAATCCATTATCTGATTTCATTCCCTCAGCAGTTCTGTGAAAAAGGCAGAGCAGTTTTCATATCTTCTGTTTTCCTGTGATTCTCTTGTGGTTCACAGAAGCTAAGAGCCTTCACCAAGGTCATAGGGTGAATGAGTCGCAGAGCTGCGAGTAGAGGCTCAGGCTTCTAGTGACCCTGTTTCTTCCTTGATAGCTCACTCTCGTGGCGCTATGATCAGGTAACTGCGCATGCTCGGTTTGGTCTTTTGTAAATCCCTGCCCCATTTCGGGGGAGGTTCTTGGGAGGCTTCTATTCATTTTGGAGCATTTAAGTATCTTGTCCTCTCTCCCTCTTCCCAGATGCATGGGCATTTCTGCAGGCCCTCAGGCTGGTCCTTGTGCGTGGGGGCGTCTCCTGCCTCCACGTTGCTTGCACGCCCCCTTCTGAAGGTGCTCTTCCCCGCATGGAGCCCCCTCGTGCTGCCTCCACACTGTAGGCTGTTCGGTAAATGTTCCTAAGTCAGCATCGTTGTTTTCTAGAAATGGGACGGGGTACGGATGCCAAGTTCTTTTCTGTGTGAAGTCTTCGATTGTATCATCTTGCCTTCCCCGTGTGTGCTCCTTGAGGTTGTCGCTGTGCTGCGGTCATCTGTGTTCCCTAGGGTGCCTCCCTTGGAGTCCTGGCCATAGTAGACATGCAGTCAGTGTTCACGGCCTAAATGAGAGAAAGGCCAACAGAGTCATTAAATCTGGAAAATGACAAGTGAGGGAAAGGAATTTTTATTGAAGGCATGTGAAAAAGAAATCTTTTTAGAAAAGTTGACCTGTTTCTCAACTGGAGTTGAATTTCAGCTCAGAAAAAGCAGCTGTGTGCCCAGATGGCTTTGGGATTTCAGTTTGTGACAGATGAATTGAATTTGTTGTTGTATGAATGTGTTATCCTTTTGTGGTTTTATTAGGCCTTTCTCCCAAATGGAATCGATTTTTCTATAAAACTCACACTTCCTTTTTGAGAAGTGTAACACTAATTGTATGGAATGGTCTCCCAAAAGATTACCTGCCACGAACCAAACACACTGCCTCAGACTCACGGCCCCTGGTTTCTGCCTGTGCAGCTGCAGGGCAGAGAGGCACGCTCGAGCTGAAATCAAGACGCGTGTCTGCATCTTCTCTTTCTTGACTGCTGTTTCGTCTCTGAGCTGACCTGCCTTCAACGTCTAGGAGCTTGGTGGGTGTAGACACATTACGGTATGGAGGAGGGATATGGCGTTGCCACAGCCAGGAGACTCGCTGAAGTCTCTGTTCTCTTCCTGCTCATTGCTCCGACTTTGTATAAGTCACATGTGTAGGGCTGTGCACAGTGGCTTACACCTGGAATCCCAGCACTTTGGGAGGCCAACCTGGGAGGATCTCTTGAGCCCAGAGTTTGGAACCAGTCTGGGCAACATGGTGAAAGCCCATCCCTACAAAAAATAAAAATTAAAATATTAGCCAGGTGTGGTGGCTCATGCCTGTAATCCCAGCTACTGGAGAGGCTGAGGTGCGAGAATCACTTGAGCCCAGGAAGTCGAGGCTGCAGTGAACCATCATCACGCCACTGCACTCCAGCCTGGTCAGAGCAAGACGTTGTCTCAAAACAGACAAAAACAAACAAACAAAAACCCATGTGTAATAGTGGCAGTAGTTAACTTTTGAAAGTTTGAAGAAAAGTTTCTAAATCACCTGTGACCATGGACAATTTACTTAGCCTTTCTATGCCTCAGTTTCCTCATCTATGAAAAATGAGAGAATATGGTACTGATCTTACAGGATCATTAAACCATTGCCCAGATTGCTTATAGAGCTAGAGCTTTTTCCTTGAAGTACATGAGTATGGCTGTCAGACATCTGAAACCCGAAGCCATCTTACAACATCATTTGGATGCTACCCCCTCTTCGCCCTCTTTTTCCATTTGTAAGGGACAAGGATCCAGGAAGGAAAGAATCAGCTTACAAAGGCTTTCGTTACAATTAATCGTTCATGTTCTTTCTTTTGGTATCTTATTCTCTGTTTACATTTTTTTTTTATTACATTTTTTGAGACAGAGTCTTGCTCTGTCACCCAGGCTGGAGTGCAGTGGCACGATCTCGGTTCACTCCAACCTCTGCCTCCCAGGTTCAAGTGATTCTTGTGCCTCAGCTTCCTGAGTAACTGAGATTACAGGTGTGTGCCACCACGTCCAGCTAATTTTTATGTTTTTAGTGGAGACACGGTTTCGTCATGTTGGTCAGGCTGATCTTGAACTCCTGAACTCAGGTGATCTGCCTGCCTCAGTCTCCCAAAGAACTGAGAGTACAGGTGTGAGCCACCGCCCCCGGCCGCTGTTTCCATTTTGTAACACTAGCGTCACCCCAGTGTAGGGTGGCTAGGGGTATTCTTCTTTCCTGTTTCCTGGTGTATTTTCCTCTACAGTATTGATCACTCTTTAACATACTTTTTGGTTGTCTGTCGCTACCTACAAAAATATATGTTCGCTGTTATATCACCAGTGCCTGGCACATAGATAGTCAATATTTGTTGAATGAATGAATGAATGAATGAATGGGCTGAAAGAACCTTATTCTTCTTTCTTCTGTCAGTTCACACCAAATGCTTTTGGAAAATGCTATATGAACAGGGATCATAAGCAGCAGAGGTTACACACATGGCTGTGGGATAGCCCATCATCCTCAGATACTTGTCTGGAAGGAGGTGGAGTACTTGAGTAGAAATGATACAAGATAACTTCTTCAGGAAATCAGCCAAGTGTCACAGCTTTTCACACAGGCGTGTGATGTTTGCGTATGTGTGTATGAAGAGCTGTCATGGCCTAGAATCACGGGCCTTTAGATCCCTTGTACAGATAGAAAAGTAAAGTCGGAGGCCCAGGAATGCTGTAGGCCACCAAGGTAGAGTCCCTGTCTGTCCTTCTCAGTGTCCGGTCACTTCTCACTGCACTCCCCTCTTTACTCCTAAAGCCACTTTCCCTGACTCTGAATGTGTAACCACGAGGGAGAAAATGTACTCCAGGCTCACAATTTGTGTAGAAAAAGCCCAGCACCTAAAAATAATGTTCACAAAGTTTGTACCTAGAAAACGTGTCCATTTCTATCATGTCTTTGAATTTCCCTGTTTCTCATACATTTTATAAACAAGACAGTAGGAGGAGATTCGTGAACAGCAACTTTAGAACAAGGGGGAAAAAATCAAACCTAGAGCATTCCAGTTTCTGTTTTCTTCTCAGTTTAGGGCTGAGGCACTTTAGCTTCCTGTCTAAGGGACTACTCAAATCTGATTAGAAGCCATTGTGGGCTGGTAATTATCCATAATTTTAGGAAGACAGATGTAGCACCAACTCTGTTCTCTAATAGCAGGCTTATTAATTTTAAATTTGCATGGCAGGAGAATCAGATGGCGAGGTGAGATAAGCATTCAGATGCTTGGTCAATGATAGCTGTTTACTTCCACGTGTCACATGGGGATTTGGGACCCGGGAAGTCCACTGAGAACTGATGATTGTCTGTCCCCTAACCAGCTGGGTTCTTTTTCATCCTGAGCTCAGAAAGATTGCCCCTACTGCAGCCAGGGAAGACAGGTTGTTGACTGGTTAGAAATCATGGTAGGTTATTTTCTCCACTCGCAGTTCGCAGTTGGAAAGCAGAGCTATCAAAAAGTTGTCTCTGTTGTATTTCAAATCTGGGTGTTTAAAAAATTATGTAAGCAATTTAATCATTTCTTTAACAGTAGTTGTGTGTGTTCTTGATGCGAATGAGAGGTGCATTCCCTTGTAAAATCCCTGGGACTTAATAGGAAGATGTGAGCCTTAGAACAGAAGTTGGTTTTATAGATGATCATGTAGATATGATGCTGAGCACTAGACAAAGATGTTGATTGAAGCGATTTAAAAAAATTTTGTCTGAGTTCAGATTTTACACCAATATTTAGAAAATCAGCAAAAGAACTTGGAGGAATGTTCTCAGGCATCCAGTTCAGCCCCCTGCGCACATTGTCATAAAATCCGAGTGTGTGTACAGGGAGACGCATTCCTTTCTGTTCTCATCACTGGTCCTTCCCTGGCTCTGCACCTGCCTGTCATGCGCGTCCCTGTGAAGAGACCACCAAACAGGCTTTGTTTGAGCAATAAAGCTTTTTAATCACCTGGGTGCAGGCGGGCTGAGTCTGAAAAAGAGAGTCAGCGAAGGGAGATAAGGGTGGGGGCGTTTTATAGGATTTGGGTAGGTAAAGGAAAATTACAGTCAAAGGGGGGTTGTTCTCTGGTGGGCAGGAGTGGGGGTCACAAGGTGCTCAGTGTGGGAGGTTTTTGAGCCAGGAAAAGGAATTTCACAAGATAATATAATCGCTTAAGGCAAGGACCGGTCATTTTCACTTCTTTTGTGGTAGAATGTCATCAGTTAAGGTGGGACAGGGCATTTGCACTTCTTTCATGATTCTTCAGTTACTTCAGGTCATCTGGGCATATAAGTGCAAGTCACAGGGGATGCGATTCCTTGGCTTGGGCTCAGAAGCATGACATTGCCCTCTTCCCTACCTTTTCCCTCCTGTGCGGTTCTCTCACAAAGTGAATGGCCTCAGCCACAGCTTCTCTGCAGCTGCATCAGACTGTGGCGACAGGAGTGGTGGCTCCTGCAGGGCCTGCTGTCCCCACTGAGCCCAGTCTTGCTTGCCGCTGGAACCTGGTCACCATTTTGCACCGAAAGTATGTAATTCTACGGAATGAAAGCCAACATGCTGGGAATGGAGGTGTCTTTATCACGGTGCTCTGCATATTTTAATCTTGGGTGGAAAGTATGGAAAAGTATGTGATACCTGTGGTTTGATGTCAGAAGGACGTTGTGAACTTGACGTGGACTGAGGATGTTCAGGTGCAACAGGAACATTAAATGAGACTTCCCCATCTCCCTGTCAGGCATGCACAGGTGTATGGCCACATCTTATGTGTTATCCTTATCTAGAGTGCGCCTTGTCGTCACGTTTAAAGTTACATGATGATATTCTGCCTCATAGAGTAGGTCCCAAACCGCATTCAACACAGAAATGCACTCTTGCTTTTATACATAGAAAGTGCTTTCATATACCAAGTGGGAGAGCAGTCCTAAAATCTGGGCTGGAATCACAGAAGGAAGACTTGGGGAAGCAATAGATTCCCTAATCCAAAGCTGGTTTTTGATGAACCTAGAAACAGGACCAAGAGAAGTGAATTTGCCTAAGGCCCTGACAGTGTCTCACGGTAGCATTTGAACCTAGCAGTTTCTTGACCTATTTCTTTAAATGATTAGTCATGCTTCCTCTGATTCCTATATAAACGTATTCCTCATTCATTCTTTTGTTTCAGTGAATTATTGCGGTGCTACCATGTAGCAGTATTTGAGTCAAAATGTGGCAGTGTTTATCCCTTTCCAAGGTTTTTAGTTGTACAGTTTGTCAAAGTTGTGCTAACAGTTTCTTGTTGGTTGCAAGGTGTCCTTTCAGAAGCCAATTGTGTGGTGTATTTATATTGCTTGTTGGAGGTAGTTTGGTTAGAACCTACTTTGAGTGGCTGGCGTGGGCCTGGGGGACAATAACAGCTGCCTGCTTCATGGGCAGAGATGAAGTAATTGCTTCCTGGGAAGTACCATCCTCCTGGCCACACTCTCCAGCCCATTTCCTTTGTGGTGGTTTCCTTGCATCTGCATGGTTCTGACTTCATGTGAGTCTCTTTTATTTTAGCATATGACTTCAGGCTGTGGGGAAGAATGGCCATTTTAGCACAGAGATGCACACAAAGGAACAACTGGCTAAATGTGAGTGAAGACATTCTTGGGGGGGGATTCATTTCTTTTATTCTGTAACAGGCAATCTGGGAAACATTCTGGACATGTGGCCTGTGGCCTGCACTGTCACAGCTCCTCCCTGCAGGATCGCAGATGTTTGGAGATTGTAGTGATAACTGTTATCATTGAGAATGCCATTCTCACAGGCTCTAATAAGTCAGGATTTATTCAGTGTGAATTTGTTAAAGACAACTGTATTTCTAGCCAAATCCATGGGAGACGTTTCTCCTGGCAGTGTTGCTGGGGGTATTCCCATGGCTTAGTCTTAGGGGAGCACACGCCTTTGAATACTGCTGAAGCTGTAAGTACCCAAAGCGCACCGGAGTACTTTTGCCATACGGGGTGTTAGTCACTGATACACGTCTCAGTCAGACCTGATGGATTCTTGACCCCTTCCTTTCTTAATTTTTTAATTTTTATTTTTTATTTTTGTTTTTTAAGAGCACAACCCCTCAGGTGGCCACCATGAATCTCTGGTGTTTTCAGTTGGCTGCAGCCTATTTGCTATCTCTGGTTCAAACATATTCGAAGTCTGATGATGCTTCCCTCTGTTGTTCTTCTGCTGTGTGACCTCCACGCATGCAGGGTTCAAGACTGTCAGAGCTGGGAGCCACCTTCACAACTACCAGGGTTTCCGGAACTTCCTTTATCTAGCCCTGGGGATGGAAGAGATGTCATCAGAGACGGAGGCTTATTAGGTTTACATGCCATTGATAACGAATGAGGAGGTTTTCTTTTATATAAGGGGAGCTTCTTATAATGTGCTTTAGTAGGGTAAAGAAGCTTTTGAGGTTTGCTTTCTCTGGAAAGATAATTTGTGATCCTGCTGTTGCTTTCAACAAAAATATCATTTGCATACCAGTGCATGTTGTATTACTGAGCACTGGCTGACAAACGGTTCTTAACTCGTCATTCACTCCGCCACTGATTTTTGAATGGCATATGTGTGCCAGCTGTAGTAGGAACTTGCTAGACTCTAGAACTAACCCTTATGAAATAGGGGTCCTGGCGGAAGCAAATGCATATAACTATAAACGTTTGAGGGGATATCAGAGGGGGTGCCTATAGGTGCAAACTTCGTTCATTCATTGTCCCATCTAGGAGGTTTTGTGTCTTAGCAGCGTGTTCCATAGCAACACATCCCTCTATCAAAATATTCATCGTATTATTTTGAAATTCTGTGCTTAGATGTGTGTTTTTCGGACTAAGTTTAGAACTGGTTAAGGACAGGCTATGGGGTACGTATTATATATATCTACACACACACATATATTTATATATATATACATTACCATTGTAAATATAGTATATATTTATATATATACTCATATATATATTTCTCCCTCTCTATATATACATACACACCACACACATACACACACACACTTCTACTGACAAGCACAGAAAGTCAAAACTCGGCAAGGGTTCTTTTAGTGTTCATGAAAAAATAGATGTGTTAGTTGAGAGTGTCCTTAAGTTGCCAGGGGAAAGACAGGATGGATTCACAAAGGGAGATAATGTTTTTTTTTTTTCTTTGTTTAACTCTTGAATTCGAAATAATTCAGACTTATGGAAAAGTTGCAAAAATAGTACAGACAATTCCCATATACTCTTCCCTCAGATTCCCCAAACATTTCACCCCATTTGTACTTTCCCTCTCTGTGGATATAATTTTTTTTTTTCTGAAATGTTTGAGAGAGGAAGGTAGAATGCAGGGCAGGGTGAAAGGTGGAAGGAGAGAGGTGGGTTGGGAGGCTTTTTTTTTTTTTTTTTTTTTTAAACCTTCTAAGATGGAGTTTCGCTCTTGTCACCCAGGCTGGAGTGCAATGGCACAATCTCGGCTCACTCTAACCTCTGCCTTCTGAGTTCAAGTGATTCTCCTGCTTCAGTCTCCCGGATAGCTGGGATTACAGGCGCCCACCACCATGCTCGGCTAATTTTTTATATTTTTAGTAGAGGGGTTTCACCATGTTGGTCAGGCTGGTCTTGAACTCCTGACCTCTGATGATTCACCTGCCTTGGCCTACCAAAGTGCTGGGATTACAGGCGTGAGCCACTGTGCCTGGCGATTGGGAGGCTTTTGCCGTAACCCAGAGCGCTATGATGAGGGCTGGACCTGGTTGGAAATGATGAGGAAGGTGAGAAGTGGTTAGGTCTGGCACATATTTTGAAAGGAGAGTTTAAATGGGTTGGATGACAAGAGAGAGAAAAAGAAGTTTTAAGGATGATGTCAAGGATTTTGGCCTGAGTAACTGGAAGACTAGAGATGCTGTTATTGGGATCGGGAAGACTATGGGAGGAGTGGGTTATAGTAGGGGGAATCAAAAGTGTGTTTTCCGCATGCTAAATTTGAGGTCAAAAAAGGGATGTCAAGTAGTGTTGGCTGGGTGCCGTGGCTCACGCCTGTAATTCCAGCACTTTGGGAGGCTGAGGCGGGCAGATCACCTGAGGTCAAGAGTTCGAGACTAGCCTGATAATTATTAAAATCGATGATTGATGTTTGCTAATTAATCATATTATTGCTTCTAATACTGCAGGGGGTGAACACCTACCTGTGATGTTGTTCCTAATATCTAGGGACAGAGAGCATGATTTTAGTTTTAATACCACAGTAGGTATACACTCACCCTGTGACACTGATCCTAATATTGAGAGGGGTAGAATATGACATGACTCCCAACATAACAATGAATGAACAGCCACCCGGTGATATTGCTCCTGATATTCATGGAAGAAGCGTATGATATTACTCCCAATATCCCAGGGAGGGTACAGCTCTTCTGTGATATGGTTCCTAGTATCTGGAGGGGGAGAGGATGATAATAATTCCAGTATCGCAGGCTGTGTTCACCCACCCTGTGATATTGTTATTAATATCCTGGGAGAGGAAGATATGATTCCCCATAGAGCAGGAGGCGTACACCCAGCCTGGGATATTGTTCCTAATATCCATGGAGAGGAGAGGCTGATGTTACTCCCAATATGGCAGGGGGTGTACATCCACCCTGTGATATTCTTCTTAATATTCCAAGGCTGAGAGGTTGATATTACTCCTAGTATCTCAGACACCGTACACCCCCGTGTGATACTCTTCCTGATATCTGGAAGGGGAGAAGATGGTATCAATCCCCATATCGCAGGAGGTGAACACGTACTCTGTGATATCTTTCTTAGTATGCAGGGAGAGAGAGGATAATATTATTCCCAATATTGCAGAAGATGTACACGTCCCCCCGTGATATTGTCCTTAATATTCCAAGGCACAGAAGACAATGTTACTCCCAATATCGCAGAAAGTGTACACCACACAGTGATGTTGTTCCCATGATCCAGGAGGGAAGAGGACGATATGACTTTCAACCCTTGCACCCTGCAATGCTCTCATCCTGCAACACCGACACCAGCTCAACCTGACATGGGACCAGAGGTGCTGGCTGGGGGTGTTCATTGCTTCTCTGTTCTCCCTTGCCAGACTCAGTAGAGGAAGCTGAGACCGAGCAGCCGCAGGAACAAGGTAGGTTTTGTCCGTGGCTCAGGCTTCTCTGGTTATGAGCTGGGCTTTGGAGTAATGGCAGGGGAGGGGACAGAGGTGAGTACGGTGGGCATTGGATGCGGCTGTCACCCCTCTGTGGTGTGGGCCGGGGACTTGAGAGACATCGCCTGAGGTGGGCCTGAACCTCCCGTCTACTCTGACACTGGAGGCCCTGAGGTCCCACATTTCTTCCAATGAACATGCTGACCCCCGCCTGGTCCCCAACCGAGATGGGGCATCCTTTCCACTGCTGGGACCCACATGTAGCTGTGGGTTCCTTTTTCATGACCTGGAGAAGCTGCAGTTCACCCTGTGCTCTGCCTCAGAGATGGGAGGCCACACTGCCCTCAGCGGGTAGCAGAATTCAGAGCCTTAGGTTGCAGGGGCCTCAACTGAGGTCCCTGAAGGGTCTTCTCCTTCCTGAGGGGAGCCAGGGGGGAAGGGAAGGCTGTTGTAGGTTTGCCTCAGGGAGGGGGTGGTTCCACCCTCTGCCAAAGTCACTGGAGCAAAGGCACGTGGCTCTCCAGCTGCCCCGGAGGCCAGGGTAGTGGCTGGGAGGGGCTGTGTGCCTCTGCTGGGTGGGGGCGATTTCTTAGCTAATCTAGTGTAGTCAAGTCAGACATTTGCCTCTAAATCATATTTATTTATTTATTTAATTCTAAGGCTTTACAGATGAATAAGGAGGCAGTTTGTATTGAACATATTTTTTGCATGTGAGCTTGAAACAGAGGGTCGGTTTAAATCTAGGTTTTTCTCTTCCCAGTAATGCCTCCTTTCATCCCAGGTTTTCCAACAGGAAATGCGCTTGTTTGCTCACCTCTGGGAGGGGGCTTTGGCTAGGAATCCACCAAAGCCAGCAGACACCAGTGGGCTGCTGGAGCAGTCTGGCCTTTGTTAACCCTTTAGGAACCGTGGGCTTCAGGTTTTCAGACCATCCACGGTGAAGGTGGCCACAGGGGCCTGGAAGCTTTCCCATCCTTCCTGCAGGGATGGTCCGTTTCCCTGCACGGAGCTGGGCACATGGGTACAACACCCCTGTCCTGTGCCGTCGGTGGCTTTACCAATTTTGCATAGCAGCTTTTGAGCTGATCCATAGCTCTGATTGGCTGTTGAGGATTTCATGGATTCCTGTACCCCACCGGGGGGCCCAATATGCTGACAGAAGTTACATTTGTAGTTGTGGTGCTGCATATTCATGGGTCCAGTTAGAAGGCTTTGATTCTTTCTAAAGGGAAAGGCATCTCTGAGGGGTCACTGTTCTGACACAGTCTCCTAAAACCTTGCTGTCAGGTGGGCGACAAAACAGGACAGGAGGGTGATTTTGTAGGAGAGTCGGGCCACGGGCCTGCGTGTTCTCTCTGTCCCCGTAGTGCCGGAGTTCGTACGTGCTCCAGGCCCCGAGTTTGCGTTGCACATAATTCTAAAGGGCTCATGGCAAGCTGCGCCGGGGACACAGAGGGCAGGGATGGGGGGACCCTGCCCCCAGTGGACCAAGGACTCACTGCCGGACTCTAATATGTCTAGGTGTTTTTGTGACTTGCAGAAATACCTCCATCTTGTCTGGGCCTGGATCCACAGGAGACCCTGTCGAAGGTGAAGAATGTTCTGGAACAATGCAAGACCTGCCCAGGCTGCCCCCTGGAGCCAGCGTCCTGGGGTCTCTGTGCGGCATCCAGCAACGTGAGCTTGCAGGACCCCGAGGACCCCTCCTTCTTCTTGGAAGCTGAGGACGACTGGGAGGACCCAGAGGCCCTGAGCTCACTGCTGCTGTTCCTGAACGCCCCCGGGTACAAGGCCAGCTTCTGTGGCCTGTACGACGTGGCACTGCCATGGCTGAGCAGCATGTTCTGCAGCTTTAGCGACGAGGAGGAGCTGACTGAGTGCCTGGCACATGCCCGAGGGGCGGCCAAGAAAGCTGGCCTCTTCATGACCAGAGTCCGTGCCATCGTGGACTGCCTGGTGGCCCTGGCCTGGCTTCACGTGCTTCATGGACAGAGCCTGGTGACCCTGAACATCCTGCAGTCTGTCCAGGATGCAGTGGTGGCCAGAGAGGACCAGAGGGTGTAATGGCCAACATGCTGGCCGTGGCTGTGAAGAGGACAGGCCGGACGAGGCAGGCAGCTGAGGGCTACTACTGCGCCTTATGAGCGGCTTGGGACCTGGGCCATTGGAGGAACCAGGCAGTGGTGCTGGCCAATTTCGGGACCCTGTGCCTGCATGCAAGTGCCAGCAGGCTGGCCCAGCACTACCTCCTGGGGACCATGCGGCTGTTCTCGAGGCTGCCCTGCAGGGAGTGTGGCCGAGACTTCACCCACGTACTCCTGCAGCTGGGCCACCTCTGCACCCGCCAGGGCCCAGCCCAGCAGGGCAAGGGCTACTATGAGTGGGCCCTTCTGGTCACCGTAGAAATAGGCCATGTGGAGAGTGAGTGCCCTAGTTCCTCCTGTGAGCCTTCTGGGGCCACTCGGGTCAGGGCTCACCTGGGGTTTATGATTCAGAAACAAGTGGTGGTTTTTGCACCATCGAAAGTGCTGAGCCATGTCCAGCAGCAGATGTTGGCAAGCGCCCTGGAGACAGGCGGTTCCCATGCAGGGCCAGGCCCTCTGTGGCCTACTGAGGCAGCCAGCTCTTCCTGGTTTGCCCAGGGACCATCCTGCCTTGGGCACTGAAAGTCCTGCATGCTGGGAATTCCTAGACATAACCCTGGGATCAAGGCAGGCTCGGCTGCGCTGGGACTTCGGGCCCCACCATGAGCCAGGCCCTGAACACCAGTTCTTGTGCCCGTGTTATCTGCTTGGTATGTTGGCAGCCTGCGCACCTGTCATCCCACTTCACAGAGGACACGGGGGCGGGTGATTGCCCAAAGCCGCAGAGCAGTTCATGCAAAAGCAGCTCGTTGTGCAGTGTGCCAGGCCCCACCCACAAATGGGGCTTGTGGGGTCCTCGGGTGGCAGAGACTGAGCGTGGGAATGTGAGCTTCAGGCCACAGAAGCCACAAAAGGGTGAATGGCGTGATGGCGGGGCAGCACTTGGCCCTGGGTTAGGGAAGCCTCTTTAGTCTAGAACCAGAGGGTTGAGAGCATTTAGTCAAGTAATAGTTGGTGGAGGAGAGGCTGGTGGTGTAGCCTGTGTGAAGGCCTAGGGGTGAGAGAGTGGGGGTGAGTGGTGGTGAGTGAGTGGAGGTGTGATGGAGTGAGTGGGGATGAGTGGGGGGGTGTGAGCGGGGATGAGTGGGGTGTGATGGGGTGAGTGAGCGGGTTGAGTGGGGTGTGAGTGGGGGTGAGTGAGCGGGAGTGGTAGCGGGGATGAGTGGGGTGGGAGCGGGGATGAGTGGGGTGTGATGGGGTGAGTGAGCGGGAGAGTGAGCGGGGTGAGTGGGGTGTGAATGGGGGTGAGTGAGCGGGAGTGGTAGCGGGGTTGAGTGGGGTGTGAGCGGGGATGAGTGAACAGGGCTTATGCAGGGAGGTGCAGAGTTGGGAGGGAGTGGGTTGGGTGCTGGATGGTGAGAAGCTCTTCTGGAGAGCTAAGCAGGGCCTGGGGCCTCAGGCTGTGGCTTGGCCTTTTCCGCAAGAGCACTGGGGAGCCATGGAGTGCTATCGAACAGTCACTGCAGACTGAGCAGTGAACGGACAGTAGGTGGGCAGGGCTGTCCGAAATCTAGGCCACAGAGAATAGATGAGGAAGTTGAGTCCAGGGAAATGGCTGAGACAAGGGATACTGTTGTGGGACCCTCTGTCTTGCAGCGCTTTGTCATGGCATAGTGAGACCACTCAGAGGTGCCTCCTGTGACCTGGACCAGAGCCCCAGGGGCTGTGACCAAAGCTGCCCATTTCCAGCACAGACCTGGCACCCACTCCTGGCCCTAGGAGGGATAAGATTTTGGAAAGGACCGTGTGAAGGGGCCCCGGTCCCACACATCTGCCCAAGGAAGGTTGGGGGGTTCAGACCCAGGCTTCTTCCCCAGGGACATTCTCTTACTGGAAGGAGACCCTCCAGGAACCCAGTGCCCCAACCCCCACTGCAGCCTCCAGTGGCTCTTGGCACAATAGCCTGTGGTACCTCCTCCTACGAGGCCCTCCCCGGGGTGCTGGGGGATTCAGACTTGGAAATGCAGGCCAGGGAACGGGGATCATGCTTCCCTGTCTCCCCACCCTGCGCTGAACGATCGAGGAGACCAAGGGCGGGGCTGATACCCCACATGCTTCCTTGGGGTCATTTTTGAGTCACTTTCGGTAGTTTGTGTCCTTCTAAGAATTTGGCTGTTGTGTCTAGATGGTCTGGTTTGTTGGTGTACAATTGTTCGTAGTGTTTTCGTGGAATCCTTTTATTTCTGTCAGGTCGGCAATAATGTTTCCTCTTTCATTTCTGATTTTAGAAACTTGGGTTTGTAATTTTTTATTTCTTCATTTTTATTAGAGATGGGGTCTCATCATGTTCCCCCGGGCTGGTCTTGAATGCTGGCCTCACGATCCTTCCACCTCAGCCTCACAAAGTGCTGGGATGACAGGCGTCAGCCATGGTGCTCAGTCTCTGATTTTAGTCATTTGTGTCCCGTCTTTCTTTCCTCGGTCAGTCTAGTGAACAATTTGTCAATTGTGTTATTTTCAAAAAACCCACCTTCGGTTCTGTTATCTCTTTTGTTTTTCCATTCTCTGTATTTTTACTTTCCATTTCCACTCTCACGTTTATTATTTTCTTCCTTTTATTCACTTTGGGTTTAGTTCTTTTTCTAGTTTCTCAAGGTGGAAGGTTAGGTTTTTGATTTGAGATTTTTCTTCTTTCTTTGAATGTAGACATTTACAGTTATAAATTTCCCTTTCAGCACTGCCTTAGCTGCATCTTGGAATTTTTGATACGTTGTGCTATTTTTATTTTTAAAGACAGAGTTTTGCTCTATTGCCCAGGCTGGGGTGCAGTGGTGCAATCTTGGCCCACTGCAACTTCTACTCAGGTTAGAGCCATTCTTATGCCTCAGCCTCCCGAGTAGCTGGAATTACAGATGTGCACCACTCCACCCGGCTAATTTTTGTATTTTTTTTAAATATAGAGACGGGATTTCACCATGTTTCCCAGGCTGATCTCAAACTCCGGGACTCAAGCGATGCTCCTGCCTCGGCCTCCCACAGTGCTGGGATGAGAGGCGTGAGCCACCGCACTGGCCGGGGCTGTGCGTTTGTTGGCATTCTTCTCAAATTAGTTTTTGGTTTCCCTGCTGGTCTCTTTGACTCACTGGTTGTTTAGGAGTGTGTAGTTTTCACATATTTTTTGAATTTCCCACATTTCCTTCACTGTCGATTTCCAGTTTTGTGCCAGTACAGCTGAAGAACACCTCTGCTTTGGTCTCAGTCCTTCTCCATTCACTGAGGCTCGTTTTGTGGCCTGGCACATGGTCTGTCATGGGGAATGTCCCATGGGTGCTCGAGAGGACTGTGTATTCGGCTGTTGTTGGGTGGCGTGTGTGACAGATGTCCATTCGGCGTACCTGGTTTCCTATGTTAATCTCCGGAATGTTTCTGACACTAGAAAATCAGGCTTTGGGAGAGGCCAGTGAGCCTGTGGCTAGGGAGCCTGGTTGCATGAGAGAAGCATGTGTGGGAACGCCAGGGGCCAGCTTTGAATCCCATTCCCCCAACATGATGCCATGTGTGGCAGACGTGATGCTTGGCTTTGCTCTCTCAGGGTTCCATCTGTGACAGGGGCCACTTGTGCCCCTGGCCTCATCAGCTCAGGCTGAAGGCAGCCCTGATCCTGGCCAGAGGGTCTTTGTGAAGCAGAAATAGATGGCCTGGTGCAGGTGCCAAGCCCCTGCTGTTCACTCTGTGTCCATCCACAACCTCGGCCCTGGGAGTTGTAAAGAAGGCCGGCCTGTACCATGAGCATCTACACCAAGATGTGCCCATGTCACAGTGTGCTTGGCGTCTGCCCTGGCACAGGTGCATGGCCTGTCTGCGCTCAGGCGCCCCGCCTATGGGGCCCAGGCTCACAGAGGTGTGAAGGAGGCAAGCAGGGGCCTCCGAGCCCAGCCAGCCTCGCTTCGATGCTGGGAGACTAACGTCTTCCATTTTGTCTTCTGCCCAGACCAGCTGCGGGCCGTCCAGTGGCTGTGCTACTTCTACAGCGCCGTCATGCCCAGCGAGGCCCAGTATGTCATCTACCACGATCTCCAGCTCTCCCTGGCCCGCAAGGTGGCCGACAAGGTGCTGGAGGGGCAGCTCCTGGAGACCATCAGTCAGCTGTACCTGTCCCTGGGCACGGAGCGGTAAGGGCTGGTTTTGCAGTGGTGGAGGTGGGGGCGGGCAGGGAGAAGGGCACAGGGAAGCTGGCCCAGGGCCCAGCAGCCCCTCTCCTTTTGATCATTTGGTGCTTTGGCATCAGATGCTTTGAGCTGGCCGGCCTGGGGTCATCCCAGGGCTGCTGCTGGCCCATGAGTCCCAGCTTGAGCCTCCCTTGTTGGGGCAAAGGTCACCTCAACCCCAGCAGAGGCAGTAGGTGCACTCTGGGCTGTTCTTCCTACTATGGTGGCTTTTGTCATCTTACCTGTGCCTGCCCCGAATCTTCACTCCTGGCCTTCGTCTGTCCCCTTAAATGTGACCACAGCAGCCACCTGTGGCTTCTCTCCCACAGAAGACAGATCCAGTTGTGTCACCTGCTTCCCTGGGGCAGGGTTTCAAGGTCTCACATCCCATATTTGGCCTAGTCAGCTTCCCCCAAGCATCCTGACCTGGTGGGGTAACCATGGCCCTGACCACCCCACCCATAGGGCCCAGTGACATTGCTGCAGTCCCAGCCCCTTGAGTGTTGGACTTACTGAGAGAGCAGAGAAGGAGCCAGATTCCATAGGGACCTGGGAGACTGACTGTAGTCTTGGCCTCAAGTTCACAGAAGGAAAATGGGCTAGTGTGCTAGAGCCATGCTTCTCAAAGTGTAGTCCCTGGACCAGTAGAGCAGCATCCATGTCACCTAGGAGCTTGTGGCAAGTGGGAGTTCTAGGGCCTGCCCCAGGCCTGTGGAGTTGGAAGCTCTGGGGGCAGGGCCAGCAAGCTATAAGGACAGGCCTCCGGGTGACTGTGATGCCTGCACACCTTGAGAACCATCGGCCTAGATAGCCTCTGAACACTAACGGCTCCTGGTGCGTCTGGAGGAGACACAGGCCATGACTGGGAGGCAGGGGAGATGGACTAGCACACTCCTCCTGCCACAGGGCAGCATGATGCTCGATTCCCTCAGAAGGATGTCCTTCATCTTTTCCATGCCGTGTGTGTTCACTCTGGCCATCCCAGCAGCCTGGGAAGGGCAGAACACTGCACACACAAGAGGGCCGTTCCCAGTCCCCACATGCCAGATTCATCTGTCACCAGACCCACGGGAGGAGGCAGACTGGTTCCAGGAGGATGAGAGCCCTTGTTCTGACACCTGTGTCTGATTCCAGTGATTCCAGGGCCTACAAATCCTCTCTGGACTACACCAAACGAAGTCTGGGGATTTTCATTGACCTCCAGAGGAGAGAGGAGGCACATGCCTGGCTGCAAGCAGGGAAGATCTATTACCTCCTGCGGCAGAGCGAGCTGGTGGACCTGTACATCCAGGTGAGTGGCAAGGGATGCAGGAGGACTCCTGTGCTGTTCACTCTCTGTCCATCCACCCATCCATTCACCCTTCCATCATCTATTTACCTGTCCATCCTTCCATCCATCCATCATCCATCCATCATTCATCCATCCTTTTATCATCCATCTATTCACCCGTCTATCCATCCATTCACCTGTCCATCCACCCATCCGTTCATCCTTCCATCACCTATTTACCTGTTCATTCTTCTATCCATCCATCATCCATCATCCATCCACTCGCCTGCTCATCCTTCCATCCATCCATCCATTCACCTGTTCATCCATCCGTCCCTTTATCATCCATTCATTCAGCCACCATCCATCCATCTGTTCGTCCGTTCATCCTTCCATCATCCATCCATTCACCTGTTCATCCATCCATCATCCATCCATCATCCATCCACCTACCAATTGATCTTTCCATTCATCCGTCCTCTCACCCATCCATCCATTCACCGTTCGTCCATCCACCCACCCACCAATCTACCTATTAATGCATCCCTCCATTCATCTATCTGTCCATTTGTTTATCCATACATTCGTCTGTCCACCATCTATCCATCCACATGTACATACATCATCTACCCTCCACCCATCCATACATTATCTACCCACCCATACATACACACATCATTCCACCCACCCACCCATCCATCCATTCATCCATCCATCCATCCAAGCATTCATCTATCCACACACCCTTCCATCCATCCATGTGTCTTCATCTCCTCATCCATTCATCCATCCATCCACTCATTCCTAAGCCACTGCTGAGCACCTGTTGTGTGCCTTTTCCCTCCCTCCAACTGGTTCCCTCACATCCTCCTCCGGTGGCCAGCATCTTCTCCCTGAGGGCAGAGGCGCGGCCCCTCACAGTGCACAGCACTTGCTGGTATACAGCACATCCTCAAATAATGTGACCACTCAGTTAACACACAGAAGAACTTGCTCCAAGCGACACGTGGCACACCTCCTTACAAAATGAATCTATCATAGTGGCTGTTTTCAGAGGCTTTCCGAAACACTGTGTGATCTGGTACAAATTGTGAAGCCCAGGAGCCTGGTGAAGCTTTCATTATTGAGCACCTGCTGTATACCTCCTTGAGCTGAGGAGAGGGATCAAGAGCTCATGGCCAAGAGGGGACCAGGCCCACCCACAAACACTGAAACACTGCTGATGTGGCAGGGATGTGACAACGCAGAAAGGAGACAGGGGCTGGGCTCCCAGCAATCTAGGGGCCACGGAGACTGGTTTGAGTGCAGGGGGAGTGGGCTAGGGCTACCCCTGGTGGTAGGATTCACAGGTGTCGGGCTCCTGGGCTGCAGCTGCTCAGTCACCTCCTGGCACTCAGGTGCATCAGTTCATTGTCCTCATGCCAGTGGTGGGGGCAGCCTCCATGCACAGGGTCTGAAAAATGCTCAGGTGTACCTGTAGTGTGTGGGAGAAAAGAGGCTGGCAAAGGTGCGCGTAGCCACGTTGCTAGGTGTGGGTCTGGAGCGAACTTCTGTCTCCTTTCAGGTGGCACAGAATGTGGACGTGCACACAGGCGACCCCAACCTGGGGCTGGAGCTGTTGGAGGCAGTTGGAGACATCTTCTTCAATGGGCCCTGGGAGCAGGAGGAAGGCATGCCCTTCTACCGAGTGAGCTGGCCTGTGGGCTGATGTGGGTGGGCCTCAGTGGGGCACCTGGTGGTCTGAGGCATATGACCATGCCGCTGCCCGGGAAAAACGCTCGGAGCCTGGACGTGACAATTGCTCTACCCTTGTACCTGATGACCTCAAGCAACCATGAGTGGGAAGTCCTGTCCCCATCTTCCAGATGAGGAAACTGAGGCTCAGAGAGGCACAGGGACATGTCAAAGGACACACAGCATATCAGTGGGAGGCCCAGGTCTGCATGTACCCCGAAGTGGGACGACTTCTCCTTTCCTCTGAGCTCACAGTGTGGCTCAGCCCTGGGCACAGATCAGTGTGGTGTTTCTAGAGCAGAGAGGAGGTTGGCTCCCCCCAGTCAGACCCCCAGTGCTCAGGTGGGAGAGGCTGGTTTGAGGCTGTCGGGAGTAGCTGGATGGGCCTCAGGTGACTCTTCAGCCCCCAACTTGGGTGTCTGAACTATGTGTTATCCCACAGCACAGAGCTGTGTCGAGGTGCAGGAGTAGCTGGGGTGTGGGAAGCTCCAAGCACATGTTTGAGCTCTGACGAGGACGCTGCGCAAGGTGGGTGCTGTGGGAAACCTGACCCCACCTGCCTGTGTGGTAGGACCAGGCCCTGCCCCTGGCAGTGACTACGGACAACCGCAGGGTGGAGCCGCAGCTACAGCTGTGCAGCAAGCTGGTGGCACTCCTGGTCACAATGGAGAAGCCACAGGAGAGCTTGGAGGTTGCCCACATGGTCCTAGCACTCAGCATCACTCTGGGTACGTCCCCTGAGCCCCCACCCTGCCAGGACCCACACTTTGCCAGAGCCCAGCCTCTGGGTCTGCAGGCCAGGAGCTGAAACAGCTGCTGCATTTTCCTGGTCTCCTGTCCAGGCAGGCAGATCTGCCCAACTGGCTTCCCCGTCCGGCTGTGGGGCACAGCCCGAGGTCTCTCACGCAGTGCAGAGCTCCCTGCCTGCCTGATTTCTGCTTCCTCTGCCTGTTCCCGCTGCTGACCACAAGGGCCGCCCAGTGTGCCCTCTGCCTTCCAGACATGCCAGGCATCTCGTTGGTCCCTGTATGTGCCAGGCTGAGTGGCACATTCCCTTTGTCTTGTGCCTTTCCCACCGTCATCAACCACACGGCTCTCTGGCTGATAAAATCCCAGTTCCCCTTCCAGCAGTCTGCCCCTTAAGGCCGGGCATCCCCTGGTGCTGTGCCAGGGTCGTCTGTCCCCCTCCAGAGACAGGGAACCCTAGGCAGGCCACATGTGCCAGTGCCTTGTGTCCTGTGGACCAGTACACAGTAGGTGTGCAGCTGACTTCCCAAGGTAGGGGGATCTGATCGTGACACACCCAGGAGGAGTCAGATGTCACATCTGTGGGTTGCCTGGAGCTGGGGTACCCAGGAGCACCTGAACTGCATGGGCTCCCCTGGTTAAAACCAGTGAGCAAAGGCAGGTGGCTATGTGTAGACACAGAGCTGGGCCATCCAGGTCCGACTTTGCCAAAGCCTCACAGTAGACAGGGGCAGGCCTTATTAATTCTGCTTTCCAGACGGGAAAGTGAGTCTGGGAACCCAGAAGGGAATGGCCAGAGCTGCCCAGGTGACCACAGGTGCCTGGAGGCAAGCCACGAGTGCTGCCTGGGGTCTGTATACCTGCTCCTGAGGGGCCTGTGCCCTGCCTGCCCCAGGGAGCCACGTCCTCACACCTGCCCCTTTGGCCTGCACCCCAGGGGACCGGCTGAATGAGCGCGTGGCCTGCCACCGGCTGGGCCATGACAAGCTGGCGGAGCACTTCTACCTCAAGACCCTGTAGCTCTGCAACTTGCCACTGGGGTTCGACGAGGAGACCCTCTACTACGTGAAGGTGTACCTGATGCTCCGTGACATCATCTTCTATGACCTGAAGGTGGGAGGGAGGGGCAGGGCTCGGGGTGTTCCCAGTCCCCTTGGAGTGGGATCTCCACCCAGACCCGAGGCCTGGGTTCCAGCCTTCCTTAGAAATGGCCCAGTGGCCGCCCTGGAGCTCTATGCCCGGCTGGAGGAGCCAGCAAGGTTAGCAGATACAATTCAGCTCCCAAGATGGCCAGGCCCCACCCTCAGGAACTCAGTCTCAGCCAGGGAGGCTGACACATGAGTGGGCAATGGTGGCCTCTGGGTTAAGAAGGAGGATTGTAGTCAGGGAGGCCCTCCTGGAGGAGGTGACATCAAAGCTGAGTCTTGACAGTCAAGTGTCAAGGTGCATTTAACAAAGAAAATAGGGTCGGGAGAAGGACATTTCGGAGGACAGCATCATCCTCACATTGAATCCACGTTGCAAGATCCAACCCAAATCCTGGCACCTCCTCTAGGAAGCCTGCGCAGGGTGCCAGCCTGCACGGAGCAACTCCTTCCTGGAGTCCCGAGACACCTTGAATCTTCACATCACCCAGGAAGGGTGGGGTGGGACCAGTATCTTACCATTGGGTTCACAAACAGGGAAACCCCAGCTCAGGGCAGGTGCAGTGGGGCGGGGCCCCAGCCAGCCAGGCTGAGGCCTTGCTGGGTCGGGTGTGTCTGGAGGGGACGTGCTGTGCTCTGTCTGCCCCAGCCTTGCAGGGCTGGAGAGCTGGGACTGGCAGACTCAGACCTGGGGTGTCTCTACCCCTCTGCCCAGCAGGCACCGCCCTTCCTTAGCATCACACCGGCACCGCGTCAGTACTCGTTATGGGCTGAGGGGCCAGGGCACTCCAGTCCAGGGGCCGAGATCTTGGAGGCCTTAGAACAACTTGAGGAGCGGGGCAGCCCTAAGACCCTGCCCTGTATCCCCCACTGCAGGCCTACAGCGGCCCGATATGCCTCAGCCCAGTGCTGGTGACACCTGGTGGTCAGATGTGGTCCCTGTGGCCTCCCAAGTCCCAGCCAGACATGGAGGTGCCAGGTGTCAGGCCTAGGGGGACGCTGCTCACTGCTCAGGGGCTTGCCTGGGACCCAGGGGGACGGGCCTCCCAGAAGAGGCCTTTCTCTCTCTTGGTCAAGCCTGCCGCCCACTCCGCCTGTCCAGGAGAAAGGAAAGCGCCAAGTAGTACCTGAGAGGCCAAAGTCCATGGTTGGGGTCGGGGGACAGTGGCCTCCTTCACCTCCTTCCCATGCACAGCCCTCTGGGCCTCATCGTGAGTATGCTGTCAGCGCAGGCCAGCTTCCCACAGGGAGGCCCCCTTGGAATTCCCCAAGGGCGGCTGTCTTTCCAAGGCTACACCCTCCTCCTTGTATAGGAGGCTCTGGACCCAGGGCCCAGAGGAGTGGGAGAAAAAGCCGGGCTGGATGGGACCTGGAAGGTTGGCAGAGAAGCAGGGGTAAATGGGCATCTTTGCCAACTGCCTCTAAAATGGTGTCCCCTTTAGTCTACACATGAGAGTGAGCCCTGGAATAGGGTGGATTAGGTGTGTCCTGGCTCAGCCTGCCACTCAGTAGCTGCTGTACACACTACAGGCAGATGAAAATGCACACAGGCACAGGCACACACAGGTGCGCGCACACACACAGGGACACGTACACACAGGCACATGTAGAGACATATGCTTTGGCTGGCTCCTTCCTGTTTAGTTGGGAAGTCCCCACCCCTTCAGGAAGCCTTTGCCTTTCACCCCTGGCTGAGTCTGGGACCTCCTGGGCTTCCCTCTGCCACAGCCCGGACCACCCTGTGTGGTCAGTGTTCACTCCCAAGGCCCTCAGACTGGGAGCAAGGACGTTAGGCTCAGCCACGCACCCAGCACAGAGTCCAGTGTTCGGCTGGGCTGGGGGCATTGGATGAGCAGTGGCGGTGACTTGGGGCCTTCTCACGCCCCTGCTCTGTGTGTGGGGTGGGACAGTGAGGGAATGGACTGCTGCATCTTGGACTTTGTCATTGGGAGCCATCTTGAGATGGTAAAGAGGGACAGGCCAGGCATGGGTCTTAGAGAGGTCCCTTAGGTGACCCCCATGTGGAGGAGGAGCCTGGGGAGAAGCCGGGTGGGGGATGGGAGGGTCAAGGAGGAGGTCTGGGAGACGGCATCCCATCCCAGCGATGGTGAGTTTGAGCCAAAGATGCATTGACAATGAGAGTGGATGTCTGGGGAGTCACACTCCGTCAATATTTCAGGGAACATTGCCAGAGTGGACACCTGTGAGATGGTTTTCTGCCTGGCCCCTGGAGGGCCTGGAAATGGTCAGCATGGACAGGGGCCAGAAGGGAGCCTGGGTCACTCAACACTGTGCCCCTGCTGTGGCTTGGAGCCACGGGTCCTGCATGGAACTCTCAGAGCAGGCACGATCTGCCCTGACCTCAGCCCATGGGGAAAGCAGCCACTGCCTGCAGAGAGGGTGGCACTGGGGCAGGAGGCTTGGGGTGAGTGGGGTGTAGGGACAGTCAGGAAGGCTTCCAGGGGTATCAGGGTCGTCCCCACCTCCTGCAGCTGAGACCACAGCAGTGTCACAGGCTTCAGGGTTCATGGGGTGAGCCAGCATTGGCTGGACATGTGGAATGACCTGGAGACAGGAATGGCCTCTGGGAAGATGGGCTCCGAGTCCCCCTTTTGCTGAGCATGGCCTGTCCCCTTCAGAACCCATTTGATGCAGCCGGGTACTACCAGCTGGCACTGGCAGCTGCCGTGGACCTGGGCAACAAGAAGGCACAGCTGAAGATCTATACGCGGCTGGCCACCATCTCCCACAACTTCCTCCTGGACCGCGAGAAGTCGCTCTTCTTCTACCAGAAGGCCAGGACCTTTGCCACCGAGCTCAACGTCCACAGGGTCAACCTACCTCCTCTGCCACACTGCGGGTGGGCCCCTTGGTTGACCCCAGCCACCCTCGCTGAGGACAGCATCCAAGGGAGTGGGTATTGTGCAAGGAGGATGGTCTCCTGCCTCTCCTGGTGTCTCCCATGGCTCATTTTCTGGGAAATGGAGGAATGAAAGCAGGGTTCATATAGCAATAAATTTTTTTTTGCAATAACATACCGAAGTCCCCAGGGCATCCTTCCCTGTGTGCTTCCTGGGCTGGGTCTAGGGGCCAGCTCCTTCCCTTGTGGCAGCCCTCTGATCTTGGGGATGAGAAGGACCCTGAGTCCAACAGACCTGGGCCAGGTCACCATGAGCCTCGGTTTCCTCGGCGGCCAGAGGGGAGATGGTGGTGGAACTCCCTGGGCAGCTCCCTGCTCTCCCTGCTCAGAGCTTTTACTGCAGGTCTCGTACTGCCCTTGCCTTTAACCTTCAGGCCACTATGCCCAAATGTGGGGGCTCCATTGAAGAAATAGAGGCACAGAGAGGTTAGGTGTCTGGCCCACCGTCACACAGCAGGTAGGGGTGGAAACGAAGAGCCCAGTACACTGACCACCACACCACCCTGCCAGCCTGCAGCGAGGAAGGTGTCCCCCATTAGGACCCAAGGTCAGCTCCTGGAGCTCTCTTGTGGTGTCAGGAGAGCCACAGGCCAGTGAGGGTGGCGACGGGGATCCCTCACTTAGTCTCCTCTGCTCCCAGACTTGGTTGGGCCGAGCCTGGCCAGTCCCACCTCTGGCCACTGGTCAGCCCTGCGGGAAGTGAGATGCAGGGATTTCCACCTGTGTAGACGCTGCTACCCAGTATTGAAAGCCTTATCTGGGCTGACCCCAGCCATCCCCACATGCCCCTCCCCTTCTGGCCCCCGGACCTCATCCCAGAGCCAGGAATCCCAGGTTTTCCTTCTTGGAATCTCTTGGCCCCAGGGAATACAGTTCACACGGTCTATTTGCCAGTTTACACAAGAAAACAGAGGTTCAGAGACTATGGGTGTCCCACGTGATTCTCACGTACACTGCACTCTCCCAGGCCCCTCTTTTAAACACTTCAAATGAGGTGACTTTCACATCGCATGCAACTATTTCAACGCGAATAATGTGGTGGCATTTGTGCATTCACAGTCCTGTGCAACCACTCACGCCATCTAGTTTCAAAATGTATTCATCTCCCCAGAAGAAACCTCCCATCCTCACTAAGCAGTTACCCCTCCTTGGGATCCCCCAAGCCCCTCGTTTAATGGAAGGGGAAACTGAGGCCCCGAGAGAGACTTGCCAGTGGGCGGAGCTCTGATAATAAGGAATCAGGCACCCATCTGCTGGTTCAATCCTGGGTTGGTTTTCCACCCAGCAGAGGTGACAGAGCCAGGAGGTTCTGGGACCCCATGCTTGCAGCCAGAGCCCTACCCTGAGCCTCCCCAGCAGGGGGCAGCAGAGAGCTTTCCAGAACCGGCCGCGGGGCTGGTGGGAAGCAGCGGGTCAGAGCTGCTGACAAACCTCACGAAGACCCCAGATCGCTGTCTCTGTGGGTTGGGTTTGGGAATTGGAGAGGAGGCCGCATGATTGGAAACTTGAAGACAGCACGGCCTGGCTGGAGCAGCCGGAAGCGCCGTCACGTTGAGTGAGGACACAGACCTCCTGCCCGCTGGGCCGGGCCTGCAGCCATTCTTCTCGGGGTGGGGCCCGTAGGTCCGGGTTGCTCTTGGTCCCCGACCTGCCTCAGAGTCCGGGGGGCTTTGGAACTCTGCCTCCCCATCTCCACCCACCCTGGCTGGTGCCATGAGGGGCCTGGATCCTGGGATCCTGTTCCTCTTGGGCAGAAGAGACTGGGGGACCAGAGGAGATGATGGGTCTTCAAGCCCCACATTCAAACCCCAGCCCACCACTGACAGTCTGGGGGTCGGGATGAGGGAGTTGATGTCTCTGAGCCCCAGTTTTGTCACCACTAAAATGAGGCCGACATACTGGTGCAGAGTGCCAGCCCCCGGGCTAACAGAGACCTGTTTCCTACTGGCAATACCTCTTACTCCTAGGAACAGCTCCAACAACCACACACTAGGGAACACTCAACCCAGGCCAACTTGTCAGAGGCACGTGAACCAGAGCGACTCCATCTTGAATGGGGGCTGGGTAAAGGGAGGCTGAGACCTGCTGGGTCGCATTCCCAGGAGGCTAGGCATTCTTAGTCACAGGATGAGATAGGAGGTCGGCACAAGATACAGGTCATAAAGACCTTGCTGATAAAGCACGTTGCAGTAAAGTCCGCCAAAGCTCACCAAACCCAAGATGGCCACGAGAGTGACCTCTGATTCTCCTCACGGCTCATTATATGCTAATTATAATGCATTAGCTGCTATAAGACACTCCCACCAGCGCTGCGACAGTTTACAGATGCCATGGCAACATCTGGAGGTTACCCTACGTGGTCTCAGAAGGGAGGGCATAAATTCTCAGTTCTGCGAATTGCCCACCCCTTTCCTGGAACACTCATGAATAGTCCAACCCTTGTTTAGCGTATGATCAAGAAATAACCATGAAAATGGGCAACCAGCAGCCTTTGGGGCCACTCTGCCTATGGAGCAGCCATTCTTTTTTTCTTTCTTTTCTTTGAGATGGAGTCCCGCTCTATTGGCTGAACTGGAATGCAGTGGCGTGATCTTGGCTCACTACAACCTCCACCTCCTGGGTTCAAGTGATTCTCCTGCCTCAGCCTTCCTAGTAGCTGGGATTACAGGCACCTGCCACCACGCCCAGTTAATGTTTTGTATTTTAGTGGCGACAGGGTTTTGCCATGTTGGAACAGGCTGGTCTCGAACTTCTCACCTCAGGTGATCCACCTGCCTCGGCATCCCAAAGTTATAGGATTACAGGAGTGAGCCACTACGCCTGGCCAGAGTAGCCATTCTTCTATTCCTTTTCTTTCCTAATAAACTTGCTTTCACTTTATGGACTCGCCCGGAATTCTTTCTTACGTGAGATCCAAGAAACCTCTCTTGGGGTCTGGATCGGAACTGCTTTCCAGTAACAAACTTGCTTAACCTCTCAGACCCTTCGTCTCTTCATCTGTAACCAAAGACAAAGCCTCCCCCGAGGTTCCAAAAGTGTGGAGAGAATGCATGGGAAATGAGGGGCACAGATTTGGTGTGCAGAACCAATATCACAGACTGGGTGTCAAGCCACTGTCGTACTGGAAATAATATCATGCTCTCCCCCACAAGTTATGAGGAACAATATCCCAGAGGGGTGTGTACCTTCTCCAGTAGTGGGACTAGTATCATCATCTCTTCCTTTAGATGACAGGAACGAAGTCACAGGGTGGGTGTACACCCCGTGTGTTTTTGGAAGCAATGTCATTCTCTCCTAGGTTTTACGATTCACATCACAGGAGGTGTGTACACCCCTTGTTATATTGGATGGAGTCTCATCCTCTTTCAACCTGTATCTTTAGAACAATATCCCATAGGGGTTGTATATCTCTTCAATATTGGTAGTAATACCATCTTCTTTCCTGGATATAAGAAACAGTATCACAGGAGGGGGGTACACCCCTTGCAATGTTGGTAGTAATATCCTCTCTCCGCTGTGGTTATTAAGAACAAAATCCCAGGGTGGCTGTACGGTTCTTACGTTATTGGGAGTCATATCATCCATTCACCCCCCGGATATCAGGAACCATATCACAGTAGAGGTGTCCACCCCCTTCGATATTGTCAGCCATGTCATCCTCTTCCCGCCTGGATATTAGGAAAGATACCCCGGGGTTGGGGGCGGTGTAAACCCACTGCGATATCGAAAGTAAAATCAGCCTCTTTCCCGCTGAATATTAGGAACTATATCACAGGTGTGTGTGCACCTTCTGGGATATTGGGAGTACTATCAGCCTCCACCCCACTGCATATCAGGAACAACATACAGGGGGCAGGGTGGTTACACCCCCGGTGATATTGAGAGCAATATTCTTGTCTCATCCCTGTACATTAGAAACTACAGCACAGGGGTCTGTACACCTTCAGCGATATTGGGATTCATGTTATCCTCTCCCCCACTGAATGTCAAAAATGATATCACAGAAGGGTGTACACCCCCTGCGATATGGCCAGTAACATCATTGTCTCTACCTTTGGATACTAGGAACAACATCAGAGAGGGTGTGCACACTCCCCTGCAATATTGGGCATAATGTTATCCTCTCTTCCCCTGGATATTAGAAACGATATCCATGGAGGTGGGAGGTTGAGTACATTAAGAACAACATCACGGGGTGGGTTTACTCCCCCTGCGATATTGGGTGTAGTATCATCCTCTCTTGCCTAGGATATTAAGAATAATATCACAGGAAGGGTGCACAGCCACAGTCCCTGTGTTATTGGAAGTAATAGTGTCTTCTCCCACTCTAGATATAAGGAACAATATCCCAGGGTTTGTGTACATCCCTTGCGATATTGGGCATATTGTCATCGTCACCCAACGTGGATATTGGGTGCAGTGTCTCAAGGGGGTGTATACCTCCTTTGATATTGGGAGTAATATCATCCCCTCCCCACAGGATCGTAGACTAAATATCGAAGGGGTTTTATAACTCGCGCGATTTGGGCAGTAATACCATCCTATCCCCACCTGGATGTTAGGAACTATATCACAGGCGGATGTACACTTCTTGGCCTATTGGGAGTCTTATCATCCTCTCCCATCTTGGATATTATGAAAAATATTACAAACGAGGTGTACACCCGCTGAGATATTGAGAGTAATATTATGCTCTCCTCTTCGGGATATTAGGAACAATGTCGCAGGAGGTGTGTGCAACCCCTGCGATATTGGGAGTAATATCATTCTCTCCCCTTGAATATAAGAAACAATATCACAGGAGGATGTACCCCTCCTGTGATACTGGGAGTCATACCATGTTGTTCGGAACAATAGCATAGTGGGTGTGTAAAACCCCTGCGATATTGCCATTAGTATTATCTTCTCCATCCCAGGATATACAGAACAACATCACAAGGTGATGTACACCCCTGTGATATGAGGGGTAATATCTTCCTCTCCCCGGCTGGATGTGAGGGAAAATATCACAGTGGAGGTCCAGGTCCCTTGCGATATTGGGAGTAATATCATCCTCTCGTACCCTGGATAGAAGGAACAAGATGATCGAAAGGATGTACACACACTGCGGTAGTTTCAATAATATCATCTTCTATCCCTTGGTTATTAGGAAAAACATCATAGAGGAATGTACACTTTCTGCGATATTGGGAGGAATATCATCTTCTACCCACCGCATATGAGGAACAAGTCTATTATTAATATTAATAAATATAATACAAATTAATGTTAATCATCGAGATTAATAATGACAATAAAGATACTAAATATTAATACTGATTAAAAATATTAACGATGAGTATTAATATTAACACTATTAATAAAATAAAGATATCAACAATTAATCTTAAATCAATACTGAGTGATGCTGGCAAAAAACGATAATATTAAAAATTAGTAACATTAATAAATGATATAATTATTAAACGGTAATTTGACATCATCTATTTAAAATAATTATCCATATTAATGGTAAAATTTTAATTGATAGTATTACTGATAATTATTACAATCGATTCTTGACGTTTAATAATTAATTATATCACTGTTCCCTGAGCAATACACTGAAGGTGTACACCCGTCTGTGAAAGAGTTCATTATTTCCAGAGGGGGAGACGATATTACTCACAATATCTTAAACAGGCTATGAGTCCACCATGGCTCCCAATAGCCAAGGAGGGGAGAGGGGATGGCTATTGGACCCCACCTCGCGGGGCCTCTACCTGTGCCTCAGCTCCCACCCCGGCACCCTCCAATCTGTTCACACAGACTGGAGACCCATCTATAAAAAACATAAATCTGATCCAGTCATTCAAAACCCTTTGCTCACTTCAAGTACACGTCAAGCCTTTCTCGAGAATCCCTGCTTCGCCTGGTTCTGACACCAGGTCCCACTGTAGCTCCAGCCACCCCAGGTCCTCCTGGGGCCTCTGGATACGCTGGCCGCCGTGTGCGTCACATTCAGGCACAGTGGTGGGCGGGAGAGCGACCCCCAAAGGAATCCCGGTCCCAATCCCTGCAACCTGGGACTGTTCCCTCATGCGGTGATAAAGGTGAATTCTGATGACTACCCAGGTGGGCCCTAAGTGCCACGACCTGCATCGGCAGATGAGGGGTGCAGAGGCTGAAGGCCCTGGAGCAGGATGCTGCACACCCACATGGGAGGAGGCGGCGCCAGGGAACAAGGCGTGCAAGGCCCGCAGCTCTGGGCACCTGAATGGGCCACGAGGGACTCTCCTGGAGCAAACACTCCGGTCTCAGTCCATGGCTCCTGCCCTCCAGAGCTGTGGGAGAGGGAGTATTATTTTCCAGCCCCAGGTGTATGGTCAGGGTCACAGCGGCCACGGGACACACACAGGCACCTTCCTCAGCTCTGACCCAGAGGGAAATGCCATTTCCTCAGGAAAACACCGCCTGGTTTCTAGGACCGCAAAGTTCCCTCTGTCATGGGCTCTCGGGGCACCTCATGTTCTCTCTTCATAGAAATCACCCCGGTGTCTCTCCCTGCAGTTACCTCGTGGTTATTTGACTTGCAGTCCTCACTAGGCTGCAAATTCCATGAGGGCAGGAACGGTGGGCTGGGCTCACACCACTGCACCATCAGCAGGACCCGGCCGAGCCCAAACAGCAGGCGCTCAAGAAATACTTGTCACTGAATGACATAAGCACAGTATTCCCCAGCCAGTCGTCTGTCCATCCGTCTGTCCAGGTCAAGGGCTGATCCTGCAGGATTCCCTAACCGGCCTCCATGGGACTCAGCCAAGAGTAAAAGCATGAAGTGGGGGTGTGGACTTGAGACTGGGAGCCATATGAGAGTCTGTGCACGAAAGTTTAACACCCACTGGGAAATGTTCACTTGAGTGCCTCGGATGAAATTTAAAAGCGCACTTTGTTGAATAAACACAGGCTTGATTAAACCATTCCAACCTATACTTCGTTTGACAGATTCTTTTTCTCCCAAAATAATTGGTTGATGTATTCAAAACTGAACACGGGCTCTAGTTAGCGGGCCACTTTGCATTGTGTAGAAGCCGAGGTGGGGAGAGAAACAGGCAATGGGAAGAATTCCTGTCTTTGTGCTTAGGAAGGACAGAGGACAGAAGCCCGTCAAGGGTCCAAAGAGCCCACAACTGCCTTCTTGAAGGGCCAGTGCAGAATTCTGAGGGTGTCACTGTTCCACCTGTACCGGCTCTCTCTCTAATTGCGATCTAAGACTTAAGATGCCATAAGGCTTTAAGACTTGCCCTTGGTGTTAGAGAATCCTGGGCATGGGAAGGAAAATGTGGGTGGGGCGTCAGGACCCCCAGAGGCACAAAGCCTCATGGGTTATTTTTCCAACTGAATCTCCCCCGCAGCCCACCCTGAGGTGGGGAATTACTGTCACTCATTCAAAGAATGACATCAACCACTTAATGGCAAAAGAATTCCGCAGGCAAAACAGCTCTCCCAAGAGGCTGATTTGTGCCCGAGAGTGTCTGAGTTCTGCTCCCGCCAGGCTGCTGCTGTGGGTGCGTGGAACAGCGCAGCCCTGACACCTGAGCCACGCCCCCGACCGTGTGCTCCTCTCATTGTAAACGCAGTGAAAGCTGGGATGGAAGAACCCGCCTTTGCTGGAGCTTAGATACAGCTTTCCTGAACTCTCTCCTCATTACCTAGATGGCATCTGAAGCCTGAATTAGCCTCTAAAAATAGCAAGTCACTCCAGCCGTGCCTCAGGCAATTAGTCAAAGTAGCACTGACAAGAAAAAAGCCGATCCCAAGCGTGGCCCTGTGTGGACAGCAGCTGTGAGCCGCACTCGTCAGGCAGAGCCTGTGACCTCAGCCATTCTTGCCACACAATGGGATGTGCCTGGCAAGGGCACACACACGATCCTGCTAGGAAATTCCCTAAGGAGTCCCATGGGAGCGAGAGCCCAGGCTACAGTTCAAACATCACCGGCACGTTGCTCCGTGGGTGTAAAGAACTATAAATTGGTGGTGAAAGATAAGGTGGCGTTTGCTACAGCGTTAAGGTAGAAAAAAGCCACTGACTTCTCTGTGAGAACCACTTTGCTCTGTGAATCTGCAGGGAGGCCAGTTTTCCCATGACTGCTATCCCTCACGGCAGCCGAGCCTCTACTGAAGTCGGTGGCCAGACAGGGCAGGGGGTGGGGGTCCCGTTCCTGCTACAGCAAGGGACCCGCAGCAAAGCAGAGCCGCTGGCCGGGGTTGTGCTGCGCCACGTGTGGGGTGCGAGGGTGGAAGCGTGTGTGGACATCTACAAGGTGCTAAAGGAGAGCTAAGCCAGCGATGGCCCGAACCTAACGGCATTCAATGAACAGGGGACAAGCACGGGGCCCAAGAAAGTCCAGGGAACGAGCCTGGGCCAGCCTCTGCAAGGCCAGCACAGCACCAGGGAACACGACAAGGAGAAGCCCAGGAGAGAGATGGCCCTCAGCTCGAGTGGGAGGCACAGGAGGCTGCAGCCGACCTCACGGCCCCTCCGCTCCCTTCCCTGCACTGGAAGTCAGTTCTGAAGGAACAACCCGGAACAGAACTGCTGTTTTCCGAGGTTCTGTGCCAAGCTGAACTAAGGAGTCTCCAACAGGGCTGGGAGTTTTCACCGCAAACTCCGGAGGTGGTTTGGACGTGAAGATCTAAGGTAAAGGACAGCGGCTGCTCTTCAGAAGGCACAAGGCGGACAAGCCACTGATGTGACCCTACTTGCCAAGGTGGCCACCGTCCCGTCTGCAGCTGAGTGAGGACCCTCTCCGCAGCAAAGGCCTGTGAAACTCCCACAGGTCCTCATGTCCAGCTCATGACCATAGAGGTGGGTCAGCTTATCAGGGACCTGAGGGGCCACCATGTGGCTGTCAGCACCACGCCCATCACCAGCAGGATCCACTCCTCCCATAGCACATGTTGGTGAAGCTGCCTGCCCAGGAGGACTTGATTTCAGCTCTCTCAAGAACCTCTCATCTCACCAGGAAGGCTGTGGTTCCAGGCAGCGGCCCCCAGTGGACACGGCTGTGTCCCAGAGCTCTTACGTACCACGCACTCAAACCCCTTCCTGCAGGCTCCCACAGCTGGCCCTGCAGCCTCGCTAGTCAATGCAGGCAGGAGAGGCAGGCTCCAGAGAAATGGTGCTCACCGCTCCCCTAGTCTAGGTGGGATAGAAACATGACCCCTAGAACTGAATATATCATCTCACTTTTAGTCAGTAAAGACAGATTCTCCCTAAGGCAGAGAAGCTAAAAAATTTACCCTGTTCTGGCCAGTGTGATCGACATAAAGTCAAGCTAATAAAGAGTGGGGGTGGGTGGAGAAGAGTAATAATAAATCTGGCTCATTCTTAGCACAGAAAAAACAAATTGCTAAAATAAATGAAAGAAAGCAATGGGAGGAAACTGGGTTCTCTTACCTGGACAACAGCATTCAGGCCAGTGTCAGCGCCCAGGCTTATTTCTGTGCCCGGGACATTGTTGCTAATCGTGGCCGGCACCACACACAGGTGGATGCAAAGCTCCTGGTGGCGGCCTCACGCCTCGGCCATGTCGCACGCGCTCTCGTAAGCCTGAAGCAGCAGGGCCAAGCAGTTAGCGGGGGGTGCTGGGTGCTCACCTGCCAGCCCCAGGGCCTGCGCTGAGGTCCAGGAAGGGACAGAAGGGGCCTGAATCACCAGCGGAAGCCGGTTCATGCGGGTCAAGGGGCCGAGGGGAGCTCTGGAGGCCGTGCGGTAGCAGGACAGGCCTCAGCGACACAGGGGACTGCCTGGGCACAGCCCAGGTCCTCGTGAAAGGGGAGGCCTGCAGGCAGCACAGCAGGGTGGGGGTGAGGCAGGCAGCAGAGCAGGTTGCAGGCAGTGGCGAGTTAGTCACGAGCGGGACAGCTCAGCTCTCGGCATCTCATCGTGGGTAAGGGAGGCCGGGGCGGTCAGCAGGTTTAAAGGCAAAGCCATTCCTGTAGCTTCCTGCAGGCAGGCCACGATCAGTGGAATGGGCACACAGCTGTAAGAACCACACCAAGTGACAGCCTTCATCGTGCAGAGGCAGCCTCCACGCTCAGGCAGGGAAGGAGGCAGGCAGCTGGATTACCGGCGGGCCACACTCAGCCCCACGCCACATCTCTGCTCACCGGCAGGAAGCCGCACACAAAGCCACACAGGTGAGCAAGAGCCCGAGTTGCTGCTCTGGGGTTCCACTGGGAAATGGGCTCTGGTGTCAGAAAGGGGAGCGGTTCTGGAGCCCATGTGCACCGGGGTTTCCCAGACTCCACCTCAAGGTGTTAACCAAGGTAACAGCAGGACAGGTCTACACGCTCACTGTTCCCACCTCCAAGCGGCCCCACACAGCAAGGTATTTTTGTCATCCACTTGGCGGCAAAACCAACTGTGTATGGACTTGGACGTGTCCCTCTTCCTGTGAATATCCCCACATCTGCTGCAGAAATGCTACTGCTGGGACGCAGGGCGGGGCCCACATCGCCCCAGGAGAGTTGGACAGTGAGCGACCCAGGCTCTGCAGCCCTGGTGCAACCCAAAGCATCCCAAGGCCAGGAGTCCGTGTGGGCCGAGGGCTTCCGACAGTGGGTAGAGATTTGTGGCAGATGAGTTCACAGAGTGGTGGGTAGGAGGGTAAGGTGGGTGGGTCAGTGCTGGGCGACCACGAGGTGAGCTGTGAGCAGGGTCCCCCACGCCCCATGGCATGGCCTCCACGTCCACCCAGGCCCAGCACATGCCCAGCTCTTGGGCTGCTCTGTACAGGCTCTGCCTTGCAGGCTCTGGCCATGGCAGTTTGTGCAGGACTTCAATCCAAATGCCAGCCTGCTTGCCAGCCAGAAACACTCATCTGGAGATACTCGCTGGCCTGGTGCCCAGGATGTGGCCCCGTCAGCACCATCACGTGGGGGGCTCCTTATGCTTTTCAGACAGGTGATGTCACTCCTTTACTGTGGAATGCCCTAGCTCAGGACTGACCAAGACTGGCTGCGGGGAGCTGGTTGCTTCTCCAAGAAGCCCTCACTGGAAGCCAGAGGGTGTGTGTAACCTGGTGCCTGAGGCACACAAGAGGGCAGGTGGGGGAGGTCTCGGCTCCTTAACTCCACATTGAAATCTGTGGGAATGGACCCATTGCTGCAAATCCTCTCTCCCCTCCTTCCCTATCGCTCCTCTTCTCCTTCCTTCAGTCTCCAAAAAAGGGGAGGGAAGCTTCAAGACGGGGGAGACCCTGCCCAGAAAAGCATAAAACTCTCAAGACCGAACACAGCCGGGCCCCTGGGTACGTGGGGTGGGGGGGGGCCACTATGACAAGGAATTACTCTCAATGCTGTGGTCACCGCCACCTTCGCGACACCTGACGGCAGCGTGGCACCCACCTACTGTGTTTCTGATGTGACCTGATCAAGCTTACAGGACAGAGTAATGCACCAGCCAGCGCTAGGGAATGAAAGGAGTCCAACCGAAACTCCCTGCAGCCATATCCTGAGAATGTGTAGCACCTGCTCTGAGGTATTTCATTCATTCTGTTCTGCCCAGAAGACCCACTCACCAGCACTGCATAGATTCTGAGGGGCTGTGGCGTCAGCTAAGCATCAATGCTGGCAAGAAGGAAATCACGAGTGAGGATGAGGACACACGTGTCCAAAGAAAATGACGACTTCACCGTATCAGATCCGCCCAGGGCTTCTGAAGCACAACACGGCCACGTCCTGAGCCAGACTCCTACTATGGAGCCCGCCCTGTGCTTGGAGGGACTTTCCACAGTGTCCCTTGTCTCCAGCACCAGAAGCTGGGAGCATCCCTTCTCCCAGTTCTAACCAGAAACCTCCCTGGACGGTGCAAACATCCCCTGGGGCACAATCATCCCAATGAGAATCACCGAATTTACTGAACAACTGGAGCCATCCACAGACCCCAAACATAAATGCTGCCCAGGACCAGGCCATGAGTCATGGGGCACAGAGGGTGTGGCCGGACAGGGAAGAGACGCTCACTCCCACACATCCTCAGCCTCCGACGGCTGCAGGACAGTGGCTGGAGCGACCCGGAGCCATCCACATCAAGTCGCCTCACACCCTCATATCCTGAGTTCGTCACCAGCTCCTGTTCTATGGCCAGACGAGCCCAGTTCAGACCCAAATCCAAACCTTCTCAGGCTTCATCCTGTTTTGCCGTCAGTAAACAGGACTCTGGAGAACACAGCTGCCATGTTCACATCTCCGTCCCTCTCCCTTCAGGCGTCCACAGAGGGACCCTCAGCAGCTTTTTCATCCCTGTCCCGGCTCCTGAGCAGCTGCTGCATTTGCCAGGGTGACCTCGATCGGCCGGCGTCACTCACCCATCACGAGACTAGAAGCACAGCACTCCCAAGACAGCCTCATTCCTCGGAGCTCAGGATCAGAAGCGCAATGAGGACACACACATACCCTTACCAAGGTGGCTGTGCCTGGCCAACGGAAGCCTCAACTAACTACACGCTCCAGTTCTTTCTCTATTGTAATCAGTTAACTTCAGGCCCAGCGCGGTAGCTCATCCATGTAACCCCCATGCTTTGAGAGGCCAAGACAAGGGGACTGCTTGAGCCCAGAAGTTTCAGACCAGCCTGGGCAACACAGGGAGACCACGTTTCTGTAGAAATAAAAAAAATTATTTTATTTCTACAGAATTAAAATTTTGTAATTCTACAAAATTATTCTATTTCTACAGGCATGCACATGTAGTCCCAACTACTCAGGAGGCTGAGGTGGGAGGATCGCTTAAGCCTAGGAAGTGGAGGCTGCAGTGAATCGTGATTGCATCACTTCATTCCAGCCTGGGAAACAGAGTGAGGACCTGTCTCAAAAAAAAAAAAAAAAAAAAAAGAAAAACAAAACAAAAAAAAAAGAAAGAAAATGAAATTGTTTAACCTAGCTTTGAGTAACTCGAATGAATGAAAAACTGAATTTAAAACAATCACGTAATAAATCACACAGTCCCTCCAAGGGAAGTCAAAGCGGGTGGAACTGATCATTTGTGGGGTGTTTGCCTCACGTATTTCGGTTTTCAAATTTTGACCCTACACATTTGTTACATATTTACAAACTGAAAAACAACAAATAGAAAGTTATTTATAGCAGAGGACCCTGGAATTAAAGAGAGATTTTTTTCAAGACTGGAAGTGTACATCACATACCACAAGGACCTCTACTTTGTGTGGAAACTTGAAAATAAAAAAGTCACAGGGAACGCAACACCAGCTTTGTCCCACATCTTTCAGATGCTCAACTAACTGCAGTGATTGCTCTCAAATTCACCCATTCTCTCTGGGTAAGATTCAATTAGGTAACAATTAGGAGAAAAAAAAAAGAAGCTTCAATCCCTCCCATTGCACACCCAACTTTCACAGACCCAAAAATCCAGCTAAAGCTGGAGAAAGAGCAGCGAAAGCCATGCTGGAATCCCCTCTTTGAAACAAGACACTCATGTCCATGTTCCCAGCGTGAAGGTCAGCCCAGAGCCGGGCCGGCCCCGCAGCAGCAAAGCCGTGACACCCATCACCAGGAGAACAGAAGCAACGTCTAGGTCAGAGATTAGTGACTGCCAAAAATAAGGTGAAAGTTGCCCCCAAAGCCAGTGAACACGGGAAAACCTGGGCAGATTTCCTTCGCAAAGAAAGTGAAGAGAGTTTAAGACGCTCAGAAAAGCAAGAAACGAGTGCTAAACGTTACTTACTACAGGTGCTGTATGTTAAATGCTTTTTTTTATTTACCAGTGCTAGAAATAAGTTTCATGCTAAGGGTTTACAAAAAAAAAAAAAAAAAAAAAAAGGCAAAGAAAAACTGAAAAATATTCGTGAGAACTAAGTTGGACAAGAAAAATTAAAACTTGAGAATTAGCGAAAAATTTTAGACATTAAAATTTAAAAAAAAAATGAAATGCTTCCATGCTTCCTGCATTAGGTACGGATCTTCAGACTCCCACGTGAATAGCTGGGAATGGTGGCACGTGCCTGTGGTCCCAGGTACTCAGGAGGCTGAGGTGGGAGGATCACCTGAGTCCAGGAGGTTGAAGCTGCAGTGAGCCGAGATCACAACACTGCACTCAAGCCTGGGTGACAGAGTAAGACCTTGTCTCACAAAGAAACAAAACAAAACAAAACGAAACAAAAAAACCAGAAGAATATATTTCTATGTTTTATTATTGTCTCTTGGCAAAATACTCAACTAGCCCCAATATTGCCTTAGATGTAATTTAACATCCCCGGTTTACACAGGGGAAAATGAGGTCAACAGCCAAGACCGAAGAAATAACAAATGCAATGGTGCGTTCAGGACAATGACTACAATTATAAAATATTCAGTTCAATTTCTACCCTCAGCATCAAGGCAGGGGTTCATCATAATGGGTATTGGAGGTTTAAAGAAAATTTAGGCTCAGCATTTACAAAAAAAAAAGCAGATTTTAATGCTGGTGCAATCACAGGAGACTGCGGCCCAGCCCTCCTCAGCACTGCAGGTACTCACGGGCACTCCCGGGGTATTGGCCATGCTACGTCCCCGCTGGTGGCCACACAGAAGAAGAGGCGGTAAAAGTTTTTTGAGAATGAGATAAAAAATGCTCAGAGTCTAAAAACATTTTCTAGCGGAGGAGGAATAACGAGAAGCTCTCATTCATGGTATTTGTAAAAGGCTGTTTCTAGCGCACTGGTAGATAAAAAGGGCCGGGGCCCTCGGGTTAGCGTCAGCCGGCGCCCGTCTGTTGAGGCACACACGGACTTACGTCGGTGATAGCGTTCAGGGCTGTGTCTGCCCCGATGCTGAAATCGGAACCTGGCACATTGTTGGACACAGTAGCGGGAACCATGATCGTGGGCACACAGAACTACTCGTATTTCTCCCGGGTGGCTGACAGTTCCAGGAGTCCCATCTAAATTGACCCAGTATCTGCAATGCTGGCTGCTCAGAGGCCGTGGTGTGGAAGGGCCAGGTCATCGCTTAGTCATACAGGGCACAAGCATGTCACTTGCCACTCCTGTCTTTCTATTTCATCAAACCCTATTTTCTCCTGAATATTGATCATAGCAAAGTCATTAGCCTTCGAAACATCAACTTGCTTTGTTCAAGAAGTTGAAACACACGTAAGTCTTTCTCGCCATGCTCAACACACACGACTGGCCATTTCCGAAGTCAGTGTTTCTGGAACAAAAGCCTTGACCTGCCCCGTGAACGTTCACGCTGAGCACACTGTCGCGAGGCTGCTTGGCCAGCCAACAGGGGCAGGAGAGAACCGCAGGTGCGGTGTGGGGGGCCCTGCAAAGGCGCCTCACTCCCTCAATCAAGGGCGGTGCCTCCTGCCAAGCCAGTGGCTTCCTCCAAGGGGAAGCGGCGTTTTCAGCTGCCACCGCACCGACTTCAGATGGCTCAGCCAATGGGGCAACAGATTCAACAGAGTTCCATGTTGTTAAAGGAAAACTTCTGTTACCAGACAACCTTAATATCAGATTCAACGTAAAATAACCAACAGGGTTGTTTCCAAGCCAACATGCTAGTAGTGCCTTATCCTTCAATGCTGCTTAAACACGGAGAAGTATGAGGAAAAAAGAGCATGGCACTTACTTCTTAAAAAATAACACCTCTTCCAGGTTCATCTTACCCATATCAGAAAGACTTAGAACTGTGGATTTCCTACAGGAACGTGGAGTGGGGGTGGATCCCCACGCTGACCCAGCCTCCCCACAGGTCAGTCAACCCCCATCACGGGGTTCACACCTCTCCAGGCCCCGTCATCTCAACAAGAAAACGTGGCATCTCTGAGCTCTCTTCGCAGGGAGCACCCGAACGGGAGCTAGAGAGAAACACAGACACATCCACCACTGCTTTAAAATCCTGAAATGCAATACATATTTAAGGACTTCATTAGTAGCTTTTTAAAACAGTAAGAACAGAGTGAGCCTGGTTTTAACCTCTCTGCCACAATAACACCGTGTACATCTGTCTTTTACTGTGTGTTCCTTCTCCAGCAGCTGCTGCCTGGCTGGCCGACTGCAGAAGGGCCTCGGGTACTCCGGGGGGAGGCCCTCGGTAAAAGCGTGAGCGCCACGATCACGTCTCAGGACGCCGCACACGTTAGGGTTGCCCACAGCCCGCCGTTCCCAATGCCTAGAGGGCACTGAATGGACCTCCTGCTCTTTGTAAATGTCAACTCTCCTAAGCTACATTGCCTTAAAAATTTTTAACTGTAGTCCACACACACTTCTTTGTTTCTGTCTTGTTTTTATCCTAGAGGCATATTATTATGGAAAATTAAGTTTGTAAGGTTGAAGGGTTTTCTGAAAGTCTCCTTCTAATCCTGGAAGGAAAAAAAATTGGGCCAGATGTGGCGCTCACACCTGTCATCCCAGCAGCTTGGGAGGCTGAGGCGGGCAGATCGCTTCAGTCCAGGAGCTCAAGACCAGCCTGGAAAACATGGCAAAACGCTGTCTCTACTAAAAATACAAAAAATACAAGAAAAAAAAAAAATTAGCTGGGCGTGGTGACATGTGTCTATTCCCAGCTACTCAGGAAGCTGAGGTGGGAGGATACCTGAGCTCAGGAGGGGAAGGCTGCAGTCAGCCAAGATTTGCGTCACTGCACTCCAGCTTGGGCGACAGAGTGAGACCCTGTCTCAAAAAAACGAAAAGTAAAAACAACTGTATAAATCAGTACAGAAGGGAATTGGCTGGGCACGATGGCGCACGCCTGTAATCCCAGCACTTCGGGAGGTTGGGGTGGGCAGATCACCTGAGGTCAGGAGTTTGAGACCAGCTTGGCCAATATGGCAAAACCCCATCTCTAATAAAAGTATAAAAATTAGCCGGGCATGGTGGTGGGTGCCTGTAATCCTAGCTACTCAGGAGGCTGAGACAGGGGAATCACTTCAACCCGGGAAGTAGAAGTTGCAGTGGGCCAAGATTGTGCCACTGCACTCCAGCCTGGGCAACAAGAGCAAGAGTTTACTTGAAAAAAAATTTAAATTTAAATTTTAAAAAAAGGAGCTAATTTTTATTTAAGGGAAGGAAGAAGGACATTCAGTATTTGTACATCTCACGCACACATCTGCAGTGGTGCCCTGAAATATTCAAGATACACATTCCTACAAATAGAGCTTAAAACTACTCACCAAGTTACATGCTGAAAGCACATGCATTGTAAGAATGCTGCATTCGATTTTTTAAGCATCTGTATGCAATATTTTAGCGTACTGGCAGTTTTCTCTTCAGGCGCTGTATGCCAAAATTATTCCATGTTTAGTCATTCATTTTAGAATTTATGACTTGCTTTAGACAAAAAAATGTATTTAAACATAAGATACTAAATTAATGACTTAGGGGAAAAAATACTACATTAACTTGGAAGTTAAACTTTGCAAACTGAATTTGTTGGACCTCATGTAAGCTAGATGATCAGTGTTTTAAATTGTTGTGTGTTTCCCTCGAGGATGGAAGTCTCCTCTTTTCTCTCATCCACTGTGTACGCCGCTGCAGCCCACGCCTGTCCTCCACCAACCACAGTGCGGCCTGCAATTCACTCTGTACCACGCCTTCCACACCTTACCTGAAAGTCACTAAGTATAACCAAGAAGGAAATGAAAAGCAGATAAATGACCTCCGCCCCCACATCCAGCATGCAAATGTGAAACATTCATCAAAGTAAAACCAAAAACCCATGTCAGCTCATGATTGTAACTGGTAGAATTATGTGCATGGCAATTTTAAAAGTCTAGTTAAGCAAAAACCTAATTGAAAGTCTCAAGAAATACAAACTTTATACAAAAAGACATCGGCAAACATTGACAGTGAGGAGAGGACTTCGCTCTGCATCCAGTCTGTCCTGGAAGCCACGGCCAAATGCCAGACTGTATAGATCCGAAAAGCAGAAAAAAACAAGTATTGAAATGTGTACAGTCTCAGCAATGTACAAATTTGACGTAGGATGCTCAGAAACCTTGAATTTCCAATCAGAAAACAGGAACATGAGCAAGTTCCCCAGCAGTGCCCACCTTCTGCTTACGGCGCGTGTAACAGGAACGCTGGCCACCTCCGGGGGGAGAGGCTTCCTGGTCACACTCGCTCTGGGAGCCGCACAACTGGCCCCGACACAAACAACTGGCTAATACTGAAGAACCACCCACTCCCTGGGCTTCGCTCACTCTTGGCGGGAGAGCGTGTTTACAGAATACATTATCGACTGAGTCCTCGTGCAATGCGTCAAACTTGTTGAAGGCAGGGCAACCCCATTCCTGGCCCAATTAAGTGAACTGAGCAGAGCAAGGTTCACAATTAAGTGAACTGAGCAGAGCAAGGTTCAGAACTGTCCTGAGTGAGGACAGCACTCAGTCACGACAGCAGTGGCCAGTGTTCGCAGGGCGCTGGTTTCGTGCCGGGAACAGTTCCAAGCGTCGTCTTTCTGTCCGTAGAATGTGCACTGCAACCCTGTGGGGCCGTTTGCAACACCCACCAGAGTTCTGAGACAACCAAGTCCAAGCTGTCTGTAGGCCTTGCCGCGTGGCCGTCCACGTCCTCTGCAAACCAGACCTCACTGCAGGGACCGCGGGTTCCACGGCTGCCTTGAGGCACATGCTCCCTCCGCCACGTCTTCCTGGTCCCTGGCACCAACCCTCACGACCACTGCTGCCAACACTTTGTTTTCTCATGGCACCTGAGGGGCCTGTTCTTTCTGCCCTTGCTCGCTCCCTGCGTCCAACTTGGAGGGTGCCCCGCATCAACGCCAACGCTCATGTAATCACCACCCCCTTCCATGGGGCTTGATGCCTAGGAGTCTCTATATCAGAATGTCACATTGCTGTGCTTGTTGGAGAATTTCTTCCCAGCGTGGAAGTGAAGGATATAAAATTCTAGGTGCCTGCAATTACCTCATTTCCACTGCTAAGCAATTTCAGTAGTAGCACAAAACAAAAAACCTTTTTTTAAAACTTCTTTTTTGCAAGCTAAATACAATTTAATTTCTACATTCACGTTCTCATCAGCTCCCACCTGATGAGCAGGCAAACAGTAATTTTCAAAGAAACAAATTGTTCCATAATTTTAACACTTAGCATTATCACTATGAAGTAAGAATTATCCCAAAAATACATGATGATCTTGTTCTCACATTCAACAATAGATTGTCACACAGTGAAATAGCACTTAATGCAAAGGACTGTTTCTTTTCAGGTTTCTGATCTAGAAAAAAAAAAGATTTCTGGCAAAGAGATAAACCTTAATTATGTAGCTATCCAAAATGCCTCTGAGAAAAATAATATCATCCAATTAGTACTTTAAAGTGTTACAAATGCAGCTGAGGTTTTTTAGTAATTTGTCCATAATTATCAAAAGAATCTTTAAAAATCTTAATACTGAAAGAATAACCATAAATGGATATAAAACGTAAAGCAGAAGAGTTAACATTTGGGGTAGATTTTGGCCCATATGTTTAACATATGCATAGTTATTTACCTAGCTGAAGTATATCCGTCTTCTGCTAGGCTCTTCAAGTCTGATTTTCAAACATAGACTGGCTTTTGGTACATGAAGGCAGCTTTCAAAGATGTCAGGATCAGGCCGGGCGCAGTGGCTCAAGCCTGTAATCCCGGCCTTTTCGGAGGCCAAGGTGGGCCAATCACTTGAGGTAAGAAGTTCGAGACCAGCCTGGCCAATATGGCAAAACCCTGCCTGTTTTAAACATTTTTGTAATGAGCCGAGCGTGGTGGCACACACCTATAATCCCAGCTACTCAGGAGGCTAAGGCAGGGAGAATTGCTTGAACCCAGGAGGCGGAGGTTGCAGTGAGCCAAGATCGCACCACTGCACTCTAGCCTGGGCGACAAAGCGAGAGTGTCTCAAAAAATAACTTAACCCTCAGAAAAAGCTGTGAGCATCCCCGGTCCCAACCAACCCAAGGAATCACATGGCAATGGTTATCGTTTGATTTCGACACAATAAAGTTCTATTCTCCTCTCTAAACACAATGGTAAACACCTGCCATCAGCCCACAGAAACTCCCAGGACCCAGTAACACCGGACTAGCAAGACTAATGGGCCACGTACACAGGGTTCAGCTGCAGAAAGTGATGGCCCCAAGAAGGTGTGGGCGTTCAAACCAGATTCCTTGCTTTCAGGGTGGAGGGGCTTTCCGGGAAGATCTAGTCCAGCGGGATGGTTTCCACTTCCACCATGAGGAGGAAACGGGGGGTTTCCTGAGGGCACTGACAGGACTTGGGTCTCTGCCTCTTGGTTTTCTGTCCTGTTACGGGATGAGGATGGGCTGAAGGCAGGTTCTCCCTACATCTTCCGGGCAGGAGAGATGGAGTTGAAAAGTGGACGACGGCTTTTCCAAAACCTTTCCGTGTTTATAACCCGTTATCGATCTGCTTACCCTGGAGATCAAGGAGGGGGAAGGAGGGGTGCAGGAGGGAGAGGAAAGGAGGGGTGCAGGAGGGAGGGGAAAGGAGGGGTGCAGGAGGGAGGGGTGAAGGAGGGAGGGGAAAGGAGGGGTGAAGGAGGGAGGGGAAAGGAGGGAGGGGAAAGAGGGGGGAAGGAGGGAGGGGAAAGAGGGGGGAAGGAGGGAGGGGAAAGAGGGGGAAGGAGGGAGGGGAAAGAGGGGGAAGGAGGGAGGGGAAAGGGGAGGAAGGAGGGGAGGAAGGAGGGGGGAAGGAGGGGAGGAAGGAGGGGGGAAGGAGGGGGGAAGGAGGGGGGAAGGAGGGGGGAAGGAGGGGGGAAGGAGGGGGGAAAGAAAGGGGGGAAGGAGGGGGGAAAGAAAGGGGGGAAGGAGGGGGGAAAGAAAGGGGGGAAGGAGGGGGGAAAGAAAGGGGGAAAGAAGGGGGAAGGAGGGGGAAAGAAGGGGGAAGGAGGGGGGAAGGAGGGGGGAAAGAAGGGGGAAAGAAGGGGGAAAGAGGGGGGAAGGAGGGGAAGGAGGGGGGAAGGAGGGGGGAAAGGAGGGGGGAAAGGAGGGGGGAAAGGAGGGGGGAAAGGAGGGGGGGAAGGAGGGGGGAAGGAGGGGGGAAGGAGGGGGGAAGGAGGGGGGAAGGAGGGGGGAAGGAGGGGGGAAGGAGGGGGGAAGGAGGGGGAAAGGAGGGGGGAAGGAGGGGGGAAGGAGGGGGGAAGGAGGGGGGAAGGAGGGGGGAAGGAGGGGGGAAAGGAGGGGGGAAAGGAGGGGGGAAGGAGGGGGAAGGAGGGGGAAGGAGGGGGGGAAGGAGGGGGGGAAGGAGGGGGGGAAGGAGGGGGGGAAGGAGGGGGGGAAGGAGGGGGGAAGGAGGGGGGGAAGGAGGGGGGAAGGAGGGGGGGAAGGAGGGGGGAAGGAGGGGGGAAGGAGGGGGGGAAGGAGGGGGGGAAGGAGGGGGGGAAGGAGGGGGGGAAGGAGGGGGGGAAGGAGGGGGGGAAGGAGGGGGGGAAGGAGGGGGGGAAGGAGGGGGGGAAGGAGGGGGGAAGGAGGGGGGGAAGGAGGGGGGAAGGAGGGGGGAAAGGAGGGGGAAAGGAGGGGGAAAGGAGGGGGAAAGGAGGGGGAAAGGAGGGGGAAAGGAGGGGGAAAGGAGGGGGGAAGGAGGGGGGAAGGAGGGGGGAAGGAGGGGGGAAGGAGGGGGAAGGAGGGCTGGGGAGGGAGGGCTGTGGAGGGAGGGCTGTGGAGGGAGGGCTGTGGAGGGAGGGCTGTGGAGGGAGGGCTGTGGAGGGAGGGCTGTGGAGGGAGGGCTGTGGAGGGAGGAGTGTGGAGGGGGAATGTGGAGGGGAGAGCAGAAGGGGTGTTCTCTGAGGAGGAAGAACAAGTTTCTGAGGTGTCTTGGAGACAGAGGTGGCAGTGGCTTGGGCTCAAGGCCCTCTGTTGCATAGTTTTAGGCTTTTTATATTTGTGAACTCTTTAAAAGATTTCATTTGAAAAAAACTGGAGTTGGGGATACTTTGCTTCTAAAACACAATTTCTCAAGCCCAAGACTAAGTGCTAGGCATTGCTCATTCTATTACCGTCATTTCCTCATATTTAAAATCAGCCGCACACCCCCAATCTCCTTCAGTGTAAACACCACCTTTTCCGAGGATCTCAAAGAGCAGAGCGAGCAGCCTGTAACCCCAGCCGTGTGCACGAGGAGCGAAGAGCAAACGTGCTGTGAGGGCTGCGAATGACAGGAGAGGCCGAGGCTGAGCACCTGTCTGCACGGGCTGTGCTCCTCCAGGCCTAAAGGACACCCTCGCCTCTGGGGTGAACAAGCAGCACAAGCTGTCAACACTTCTTCCAAAAGAACATGAAGAAAATTCAAACGAAGTTAACACAGTTATCCCAACACAACCCTGCAACAGCCCAGAAACAGGAGGACCAGTGAGCCTGAGACGGGAAGTTCCCACAGCGGGACAGCAACGTTGGCATTAGGACTTTTTGGCAAAAAAAGACAAAAAAGGTAACATGGGCCACCAGTTATTTCCTGCCAGTGGAAAGACACCCACACACCCCTAGATGCCAACGGCGCCCTGGAAATGAGCCCACGCAGCATCTCGTGTCTTCGAATGAGCAGACACATGGTGTCCTCAGCACCCCCGCCCGTGACACACACACACCACACTTGACTCCCAACACCTGAGGGTCCAGGGGAATGGCCGGAAGTCCCCGGAGGACAGGGCATCCTGTGAGGTCAGTGCAGGGCTACGCACCTCAGAGGGGCCCCCGGGCAGGCGCTCTCTCCCCAAAGGATGAACCAGTCCTGACCACACCCAGATCGCGGTGGCCTCCAAGCCGAGCGCCAACATCTCACGTCCAAAGAAATGAGCAGGTGCCTGCTGTGTGTGGAGCCCAAGCCCCTCGCAGAGCCCAGGACGAACCCACTGTCCAGGCCTGGGGCCGTCACCAGCCAAGAGAGGCGTCCGAGGCACTTCCCAGCAATGGTCACAGGAAGTAACAACTCAGGCCCATCAGGAGTTTCCTCACTATGCAGGTTTTAGAAGTAGAGACAGAGGTTCAGGTATAGTGGCACAAACATCGACGGACCCCATGGAAATGCGGGCGTGGTCCCTCCATCCCACCAGCCTGCATGGCTACTCCATTCTGCTCCCATCACACACATCCCCACACAGCCACGTCCCTTCTCCTTTTCCCCCACTGGGTTCATCAAATCAAACCTCGCTGTCCTTGGCAAATATACCATTAATTTACTTGCTGCCCAGAACAAAAGCACACTTGCAGTTAACATGACACCCCCGCTACAATAGAACAGCCTTAATTCAGACATGAGGCGGAGGAACAGAGGGAGGAGGGGTTGAAGGCCATCCTGGAATCGGCAGCTATTTTCTGGGGAAAGCGTCCTTCCCACCCGAGCCTGACACTCGTGCCACACTGTCCCTGTGGTGTCTGAAAGCTCCATGAAGACAGGATCACTCTGACCCCTTCACACCCACAATGCCAAAGAGGAGCAGGTGTTCAGGAAAAGTCCCCCGCTAGTGGTGAGGACAACAATAATTCCTCGTGGTGACCAGAATGTCAGGAGAAAACAAGGCACCATGTGGACGCCTTTCAGGTGAATTTTGCAATGATTCTACCGAATGCCAGTCATCCTTTTCCAGAAAATCAATACTAGAAAACATGTGTCGCCAGCACAGAGATGGTGCTTTTGACGACTTACAAACACACCTACGTTACCCTGAATTTATCTCAAGCCACCCTCTCTGTGCTAATGTAAAAAATCTCCTTTATTAACCAGTAGCCTTTCTCATCTGGAGGTTTTTAACAAGCAAGAGGGTCCTGTAACACTCAGGCATTCTCTAAAACGTCAAATGGAAGCCTAGAATCCTCTTCCATGCAGCTTCACTGCAAAGTATTTTGACGTGAGCCAAATTGTGCTATTCCTACACTTCCATAGAAAACTCAATACTTCATCAAGGAAACGCAGCATGATTTCTGCTAAACACAGAAATTGGTGGGGTGGGCATGGAGTTGGGGGAACATTACATAGAAAGCACACCCCGATAATCACCTGCATGAGAGCCACACTGGCTGGCAAGCCCCGGTCGGCTCGGTCTCTGCACAGTCACAGGCGTGAGGCCTGGAGGGCAGACACCTGGCGCTGCTGACCACCCCAAGGTCGTGGCCTCTGCCCCTTCTCCGTTGCCCATCTGTTCCAAGCTTCTGGCAACACTGCCTGCTGCCCGCACTGCCTGATCGACTCTTCGTGAAGAGCAAATGCTGCCAGGATAGCTTATGAGTACATTTGCCAGGAAAGCAGCTCCGATTGACTCTGAAGACCCGTTCTTGCACCCCTGGCAGCTCCCCTGCCCTCAATGTGTACATGCTTGCAGCTCTGACCTTGCTCAGTGTCCACATAGGCTCTGTCCCCTGGAGAGCCGAATACAGACTCAATATTGAGTCAGAAGTTCACAAAGAAGGTGACGGTGACAAACTGCCTACCCGTCCCCCAAAACACAGGTTGAAATCCTCACCCTCAATGCGATGCTGTCAGGAAGTCTTTGGGAGGTGATGAGTTCCCGAAGCTGGAGCCCCGTGAATGGGGTTTGTGCCTCAGAAAGGGGCTCAGCAAATCCCTCACCCTCCCACTGTGTCAGGGCCAGAGAGGCAGGTGTGTGCTAACCAGGAAGCGGCCCACACCAGAACCCCCTCCTGCGGCATCCTGATCGCGCCTTGCAGCCTCTAGAACTGTGAGAAACAAATTCCTGTTGTTCGTAAGCCACTCAGTCAATGGTGTTTCGTTACAACAGCCTGAGCTGACTCAGATGAAAATGCTCACTGTCCTACAGAGATGGCTACTTGCCCTCCTAGAAAGAGGGATTTAATTAAAATCCCTGTCTCTCTTCGCCACCACCACAGATCTCACTCCCCTACCCTGTAAGCCAGCAGTTGTTAGGATTAAAGGAAAAGGAGGATCGTTTTAGACCAGCCCCTCCATATCGATCTGAGGCCTGTAACTTTGTCCACTTCCACGGCGGCTGTGTCACCGGATTCCCTATGCCAGCTCTGCGTCTACTCCGGGTCCCAGGCTCTGCACAGACTCCTCCAGCTGCCCATCCAACACACCCATTTCCCCTTCCGCTTTGCAGTTGTCCTTCGATATCCAACTCCCAGCCCTCTGCAAGCCTAGGCCTTCCGATCCAGGCATTCGGGGTGAGCTCAGCCGTGCACTGGAGTCCTTGGCTCAGGTAACCCAGGCCCAAGGCGTTGGCACCAACGATCTACTGGCTATGGTGTCCACACAGCCACTAGCCGCCCCAGCCACACCAGGGCCTGGGAGGGGAGGCAGAGGAAGCTGTGAAGCTGCCAACAGCCATGCGGGGACAGAGGCCCCCGGGATGAGGAGGATGCCATGGAAGGAAATTCTGAGAAAGAGCCCCAGGGCTGAACGGGTCTTGCATGCCCAAAGACTACACTGCTGAATTTTCCAGGTTTCTGAACTTAATCGCTGACGCACACAGCACGTGTTTCCTGAGTGCTAACCCCGCGTGGCATTGGATACGGCAATAAAGCAGGACCCCACCTTCCCCTTCCTCGCCCCCTCCCCCAACACATACACAGGGCCTCCGTCCTGGCGGGAAATCAGGCCTGGGCGCCCAGCTGGCACCGTGAACCTGGGAAGGGGGCCATCTCAGACGGACAGTGGCTGCAGTCTTGCCAAAGCCCAGCAGTCACCTGCACTGCCACAGCCAGGCTGAGTCCGGATCAACTGCACAGAAACCTGACCCTCTCAAGGGCACGCCTGAGCACATTAGGGACAGACACCGTCTCCTGCTTATCTCCAACACTTTCTCTGCTTGTCTAGTTACAAACGGACGACGCAGTCTCGGAAGCATAGCTGTGACTCTGGAGACAGATCCCAGGCCTCCCCCTGCTTCTCTCCGTGGTGCCATTGATGGGGAGGGGCCGGTATGGCCGCGAGGCTGCATACCCTCAGCCACCCTGCCACTGAGACGCGGGCCTTCGACGGTTGCTTCTGCCAAAGAACCCTGCTGCGTCTTGGAGCACAACATGATGGCCGGGAAGCTCCACCCGGAGAAACAGCGATGCTTCTCCCCAGAGCCAACGGAGGGCACCCCCCACCCTGCATCCAGCAGCTTACTTACATTCTGGAAAACAGCTGAATTAATGGGGAACACTAAAATGAAAAGGTCACGCAAGAAAATTTAGAAGGCTGTGTGAAGTCTCAGGAGGTCCAAGGTTTCTGAACCAAGACTGTTGCGGTCAACGAGCTGACAGGGAAAGTTTCCACAAGGGCCTTCAACAAGTAACGCTCAGCAGGGAGGAGCCACGTTCTGGGCAGAACCTCAGAGCCAGAACCTCAGATACCACAAAGTCACATCGGAGCCAACAGCAACTGAAATACAGCGCTCTCCTAAGATGTGTGCGTCACCTGTAGGAAGTTACTGGACATTAAGATGGTGGAAGAAAAGGATAAGGTTAGAAACAAATTTCAAGTAATTTCTGTATACAAAAAAATTCTACATCCACTGGCTTTCTTTCTGGGAGTAACAACTTTTACATGAGATGCACATCCCAGTTGGAAGGAGTTTGGGTTTTCCATGGGCAGAGACAAGGGTTCTCCAGGAAACGTGAACCCTTTCTCACTCACTGAGCAGCATGCCCTCAGGCCATCCTGGCCTCCCTGATCACCTCCCTGCTCTGCCTCCAGCCAGCTCCTTCCAGCACTCACCCCGCTGCTCCCAGAGCCTGCACTGGCCCAGGATCTCCTCTTCTGCTGCTGTTAATCTTCCACTTTAGGGCAAATAAGTTGGAAACTAGAAAGTTATAAGACCCCTGGCTTTTTAAAAATTTGTTTTCTGAGAAAACAAAGAATACTAATTCTACTTCCATGGTTTAATATGTTGCCCCCATCTGCATGTTGATGGATATGTGTTTTTATATATATTTTAATCAATACTTATAAAAACATGCACTGTTGGCTACATTCAGTTTAATTACATTTGATGTAAGAAGTTTTAATTTCAGTGAATTCAGACACTCAAAATTTAAGCCCTCTGACATCTATGAATCAAATGGAAAAATGACAGGTAGATATTACAAAAATCAAGAGAAGTGTTTAATATAAATCCTAGACTTTTAGATATTTCCACAAATGTAATGTATACATTAGTACACAACCTTGAGCATTTTCACAACTCTTTGAACTCAAATTCCATTCTTAACTTTTATAGATAAATCGACATCCATATGTGATTTTAAATAGCTCAAACATCAGCTCTTAAAAACAACCAGAAATGCTGCGGGGAAATCCCACTGAGCAGCAAATAATGAAACTGCAGCCAACAACCCAGGTACCTCCTCTGAGGCATCTGGAACTTGAGGATTACGAGCAGCCTTTGGTTTCTGAGGCGCCCAAGAGTGAGGACTCCCAACTCCCCAAGTCTAAGAAGGCCTCAGCGATAAGGACAACTGATCAAAAAGTCATCCCTGCCAGCTCCCTGCCACGGGCTCCTCCTTGCCTACCCTCAGCCACGTGCTTACAAGATCTCACTTCCTCTCTGTCCCGCAAAGCCTGACTCCTGATTCCAGCCCTACTGCTTTCTGGGATGTGGCCATGGACGTCAACTGCACCTGTAAGGGGAGAAGCTGGTCAGGATATAGGATCCTGGCCATCCTGGCAGCGCTCAAGCTGATACTGTCACTTTGTAGTGAGTTACTGACTGCAAAGGTTTAACTTTGAATAATTTAGATATGTGTATTCTAACAGGGAAATTCTGAACATAGAACACAGGCCACACCCTCACACAGATGCTGTCTGGCCAGTACTCTTTTGTTTGCCTTTTCAATAGACGTTTTTAAAAGCAATTTTCGGTTCATAGCAAAATCAAGAGGAAAGTACAGAGAGTCCTCAGGTATCTCCTTTCCCAGCACAGGCTCAGCCTCCATCATTCTCCTGCCCTCGCCAGACCAGCATGCCTGTACGACCGACAGACCCGCATCAACATGGCACCACCACCCACAGTCCACAGCTCACACGAGGACTCGGCCTGCTGCTGCTCACTCTGTGGGTTTCACAGACGTGGAACGGCATTGATCTCTCATGAAAGCCCCACCTGGAGTTGTTTCCCACCCTCCACATCCCCTATGCTCCTCCCATTCATCTCTCCCTTCCCCAACCCCTGGCAGCCGCTGACTGTTTGACTGTCTCCACAGCTTTGCCTGTTCCAGACTGTGCTGTGGTTGGACTCAGACAGCAGGCAGCCTGTCCAGGTTGGAGACTCACTTAGCAACATGTGTTTAAGATCCTTCCGTGTCTTTTCATGGCTTAGGGGTCCAGTTCTTTTTAGTGCTGAATAATATCCCAGTATCTGACATACCACAGTTTATCCATTCACCTACGAAGGGCATCTTGGTTGCTTTCCAGTTTTGGCAATTACAAAGCTGCTGTCAACATCTGTGTGCACATTTCCACATGGAAGTAAACTTTCAGCTCCTCTGAGTAAACGTCCAGGACTGTGATTGCTCCTGTGGTCGGAGAGCTTAGTTCCAAGGAAAACCACCACGCTGCCTCCCACAGCCGCTGCCCCACTTCCCCCAGAGATAAGTGAGGGTCCTGATGCTCACACACCCACCAGCACATGGTGGTGTCGGAGTTCGCATTTTGGTCAGGCTGATGGGTGTACTCTGACGCCTCACCCTATGACAAAAGACGTGGGCCATCTGTTCATGTGTAGATTTGCCATCTGTGAATCTTTTTTGTTGGGGTATCTGTCCAGGTCTTTAGTCCATTTTTAATCAGGTTATTCATTTTCTTGTTGAGTTTTGAGAGTTCCTTGCATGGTTTGGATAACAGCCTTTATCAGATGAGTCTTTTACAGATATGTTCTCCGCGTCTGTGGCCTGCCCTCTCATGCTCCTGAGACACTATTTTTGTTATTATTAAAAACACTTTAGACAGAAGATGGACCTCCCAGCCCACCACGGTTCTTATTTTGGCCGTGGTCACCATCCTCCCAGCCCTGGTTCCCACCTTTCCACGATCTGCTTGTCCTATGGGTGTCAATCCATACTAAGTCCCTAACATATCTCCAATGATGGCAACGTCAAAGCAGGCAGTTTGCAGGTAGGAAGGAGCTGATGGAGGCCGACATCATCTAAGATTTTGTGGCAGTTACTTTGATAAATTATCCCTCCTGCTATGAAGAGTAAGGTTTGGCTTTTTTGTTTGTTTTTTTTTTTGAGTCGGAGTCTCCTGTGTCACCCAGGCCAGAGTGCAGTATTAAAATCATGGCTCATCGCGGCCTTGACCTTCTGGCTTAAGCAATCCTCCCGCCTCAGCCTTCCAAGTAGCTGGGACCCACAGGCGAGTTTGATTTCTTTGCTAACGAATTCCTAATTCACCTCGCAGCCGGCCTGTCAGGGCCATATGCCCGGACGTCCACCTTGCCGACCGGCCGTGTGGTCTCTAAGGTGGGTGCACTCCGGTTGCCCGGGCTCTGCACGCGATGCTGAGTCTCCAAGTCTGCCGCTGTAAAAGGGACTGACAGCCCAGAGGGTCTCGACGTGCCACCGTGAGCCGGACTTTATTCCACAGGGTGACTCTGCTTCCCGTGACGAGATGCAGCACGTGAGCACAGATCAAAGGGTATCAGTAACTAACCCATTCCCCTGGTACTAAGCAGAGGACCAAGAGTTTAGTTCCTTACTTATTTGCTACCAGCTTGATTCAAAACAGCTTCCTGGGACTCTGGGGGCAAACATCTCTAACTGGTGAGAATTCTGGCTTTAGTAACAGAAGAATCACCTAATGCCCATTTTGTAACTGTTGTTCTCATCAGAACTTGAGGTCAAAGGGTAAAATAAAAGGGGGGCCAAGATCTTGACACCCCAGTTTGCACAAGGCTAACCAGCGTGCTTGAGGGGGTGAAAGGAGTAGGATTTTTAAAGTGCTGAGTTTTAAAAACATGGCTGTAGGCTGGGTGCACTGCCTCACGTATATAAGCCCAGCACTTTGGGAGGCCGAGGTGGGAGGATTGCTTGAGGCCACGAGTTCAAGACTGGCTTGAGTAACAGCAATATCCTATCTCTTTAAAAAGAAAAAAAAGTTAATAAAATAGTAATAAAAAGGTTAATACAATAAATTACTATATCAACACGGCAACCCCTGCTGTCAGACGAGGTGCACTCTCTGTGGCTACGATGAGGTCCGGAGAGAAATGTAACCGGCATCATAGGGAAGGTGGACCCCAAAGCTCCACGGCGCTACTCCTGTACAGTCTGTTAACCAGCATGAAGACTCCTCCACAATCAGAAGCCTGGTTTAGAGGAACGCTGCCCATGGGACCTGGGTGGACTCCAGACGCTGGCTGACCAGACAGCCCCACCCTGGGACCCTGCTGGCAGCCCCGACTGGACAGAATGACCTCGTGGGTGTCCTTTCCCGCCACAAGCTGCAGACCCTGAGCCAGTCCTGGCTGTGACTGAGGCTGCGCATAAACGTCGGCGCCCAACAGCTCACCTTTGTACATGACACGCCCAGTCAACCTCATTTCAAATGTTACGCTTGCCCCAAGGTGAACATGGATGTTACAGGTTAACTCACTGCATGTGTGCTAGACTTTCCCTATAGGTATTCAGACATTGCACGAACCGGATGAACAAACCCCACTTTCCCTGTAAACGTTCCGACATTCCATGAGCCCGATGAACACACACAGCCAACAAACCCCGGAACGTGTAACGCCGCAGCCTCCTCCCCTCCTGAGGGGCGTGTGCTTACAGCTCCCCCGAGACCACATTTCCCAAAGCACAGAGTGTTCCTCTGAAAAGAAAACCTCCTTTTTCCTTCCTCTGTACATCTCGTGGTCATGTTAACAACTATTGCTACAAATGCAGAGAAACGAGGTATCATCCGTGCCGGTCACCGAATTCCTAGCACCAAAGCTTCAGGGCCCCCCAGTCTGAAGGAAGCTTCTATCACCCTAAAGCCAACTCTGGAGATGAAGGCCGAACTGGGGAAAGGTTGTGTCACCCGCAAATCCACACCACGGGGCCCTCTGCAGTTGTGTGTCAGGAACTCTTGACCGGTCCTGGGGTTTGGGGAGATCAGGATGCAAGCCGATACTGTACGCTCTGCCACGGGACAGTGAAGTCTGCGAAACCTCAGAGGAACACAGAGACAAATGGCTGTACAAGTCCCACAGGCCGAGCCTCGATGGGCACCAGTGTCAAGAACACAGACACGCCAGGAGGGGCAGCTGATGCAGGCAACGCCTGCAACCCCAGCACGCGGCAGCGTACGAGAGTGGGGGTCTCTGGCCAGGCTCCACCACAACTGCCATATTCTGTAGTAAAATTTTAATCATAGGTTGTAACTAGTTATAACTCTAACTTGTTTTACAGATAAACAGAACACAGGGTACCAACAGACTCCAAAGTACTTCGCCTAGAACCAAGTCTAGAATGCAGATGGCTGCTGCTCCAAGTGTGATGAGTCCCCTGTAGTGCCATAAATCCTAGATCTAGGTGACTAAGTGCTCTGCGTAAACCAAATGGCACCCTGAGGCTCTGAGGGTACCCTCTCTCCCCAGGCCAGTCCATCAGCCCCAGCAGAAGCTTCTAGAGTAAGAAACTGTGGATTTGTATTGGACAGATGTAAACCAGGCAAAATCACAGGGACTCATCCTGGAAGCCCATCCGTTTACCCACTCATGCCCTAGAGAGCCCTGCCCCCATCTCCACATCCGCAATCACGCTGAACCACAAGAACTGGCTTCTAGGCCCTCAAGCCACTCCCTTTCGCCCCCGGAACAGACCCTTCTAAAACCGTGAGGCCCAGAGTAGCCTTAACAGGTGGTCCCAGCAGAACTGGCCTCTACATGAATTGATACTTTGTGTCTGGGGGGTGGTGGTTCTTGTTCTGTCACTCAGGCACAGTGCACCATAAACACAGTGGTGCTATCATGGTTCACTGCAGCCTCAACCTGCCAGGCTTGGGTGATCCTCCAGCCTCAGCTTCCCGAGCACCTGGGACCACAGGTGCACATCACCACTCCTATTTAATTTTTTGTAGAGTCAGGGTCTTGCTATGTTGCCCAGGCTGGTCTCGAATCCCTGGGTTCAAAAGTGAACTGCCCACCTCAGCCTCCCAAGGTGCTGGGATGACAGGTGTGAGCCACTATGCCCAGCCTAGAATTGTTTTTTCTTAAACCTGAGTTTGACACATGAACCCCACTTACATAGATATCAGCACACTCTCACAGCTCAAGGGTTTTTCTGAATCCCGATTCTGTCTGTTCAAAGGTCAATATCTAAGATAGGATCAGAACTGACCCTCCCTCTGTGAAGCCTAAGGGCAAATGCAGCAGCATCTCAGTGTATGAGGAGACAAAGTAAGAAGGGTGGAAAATACACACTGAAATTCTAGTGTTAGAATCATAATCACCAACACTTTCAGAGGCAATCTGCTTTCCAAAACATGTAGCTGCTGGATTAACTTCAAAGTCACCAGATTCCACAGGCAGGAGCTCAGAGGGGCACAGCTTTCTAAGGCCGCACAGCCCAGGGCAGAGTAACAGCCTCGGGGCAAAGCAAACTAAACAAAGGCTTAGTTCTCTCACGGATGAAGGTGCTCAAGTCCTTCCAAATAGATTCTTCTTCTAAGTAAGTTAGATGCCTCCTACAACACTGTTTAGAGTGCCAGTGTGTTCAGAAACATGAAGTTGAAAATACATCTCAGGACCCCAAAATCTCTAAGCTAAAGGGACCTCAACGTAAGGAACAGCTTAGGGCAAACCTACCTCCCATGCTTTTCTGAACAGAGACAGATACTGGGGGAGAAAAAAACAAGCCATGTACCTCCCTCACAATCGATCCACAAGGAAATTCCTCATGACAGAGGAGAGAACCCAAAGTCACCATCTGCACACGGAGATAAATGCGGATCTGACTGCTTCCTCTGGAAAGGTACACCAGAAACGCATTTGTCTGATCTACCTGTGACCTGGAAACCCCTCCCAGCTTCGAGCCGTCCCTCCCTTCCTGGACCAAACCAACGTACATCTCACATATATTGTTGTCTCACATCTCCCTAAGATGTGTAAGACCAAGTTGTGCCCCAAACACCTTGGGCACATGTCCAGGACCTCCTGAGGCTGTCGCAGTGTGTCCTCAACCCCTCCTGAGGCTGTGTCTTTAACCTTGGGAAAAGGAACTCTCTATGGGCCGAGAACCGTCTCAGAGATCCTTCTGGTTTACAGGAAGCATTCTCTCCTGCGAGTATAACGATGAAATCATGTGGAATTACAAAGTGCCACTTTAGTAAAGGCCAAAGGAATTAGGGTTCAATGTGCTTAAAAAACAAACAAAAACAAGTAACGTTCTGTCAATGGACCATGAAGCCCACACCCCCTTTTGCAGTGAAGATGTCAACTGGGACGAGAGGCCCCTCCTGCAGATGCAGCAAAGGCTACCCTCTGACCCCACTTCCCAGAGTCTAGGTTCCCACTGCTCAGGGAAAAGCAATCCCGGCTTCACGGGGCTCAGGCCTCCAAACCCAACTCCCACCCATGCTGGAGAATCACCCCAGGGACTAGCGAAATGGCAGGTGCAACTCTCACCTCATCCCCTTAAAGGGGAAAAGGCACCTTCCTGCTCCTCTTCCTGCTGGTGGGAACAGGGGCAGGAGCTGGAGGGGCAGGAGCTGAAGGGGCAGGAGTCGGGCAGCAGGAGTCGGGCGGCAGGAGGGAAGCAGCCTGGGTCCCTGCTCGTCACAGATGGCAAATGCCAACCATCCCCGACCTTCACTTTGAAAAGAAATCCTTCTCTTTTGTCAGGTCCCTGGTTAGAAGTTTGCACCCATTCCTTAAAAACAAAACAAAAACAAAAACAAACATGAAAAAAAACTCAGATACAAAATGGGTGTTTTGCTGACAATATTTCAATTATCTGGAGGCCTTGGGTCAAATGACGGCAAAACAGGAATCTGAACACTGTTATTCAGGAAACTATCTTCCACAGCCCCATCTACCCTCCCAGGCTGTCATCTTATGGTGTTTGTCTGCTAGATGATTAACAATAACTGCTCTGAAAAACTAGGTGTACAGAACAGACAAAAGTCAGCTCGGGTTGAGGGGAAGCAGGATAAGACCCCCTTCCCCGCAGGACGGTGGAGGAGGAACCTTCAGCACCTGGGTTTTCAGGATGCTGGATCTCTGAGAGCATCTCTCACAGCTCAAGTACAGCCAGACCCTCCTCTGACACAGCCTATTCAGGCGAAGGTGGCATCTGCCCTAGAGATCCACAGCCCTGCGCGGGGCTCAACTGGAGCTGAACTTTCCTCCCTTGGTAAGAGTCAGGGCCAGGGGTGGGGGGAGAGGAGAGAAGTAGCAGGCCTGAGGGGCACTGTGGAAACTCCATGCCACGCTAACTCTCGTCTGATGTGCTCCGGCCAAAGCCACGCTTCTCGGAGGGCATTTCACTTCACACATCCGGAAGTCTCCCCACAGAACAGATCCTTCCCCAGGAGGCAGACACTTGGCTGTAACACGGGGTAATGAGGGGTGCGCCTTCGTGCCCATTCTGTAATGTTTCCTGTTACCTATTTTACCTTAAGCTACAAATGATTCCTGTTTACACGGGACACAGTGACACACACAGCAAAACACATGAGATTCAGTGTGATCCCACACCTGTCACTGCTGACCTCAATTTCTTTGTTTGTTTTGCTTCTAGAGTTTGTACTCTCTCCCGGGGTTCCAGGCCTGTGGATTCAACCAATCATAGATCAAGAATATTTTTTAATGTGTTTGTACTAAGCATTCAGAATTTATTATTCATTAAACAACTACTCCCATGGCATGTCCATGGCATAGCTGATACCAGCAACCCTGACATGACTGTCTGCAGGAGGATGTGCGTATGTCATATGCAAACACCATGCCATTTTAGAGCAGGGACCTCAACACCCACAGACCTCGGATGCCATAGGCAGTCCTGCAGCCCACCCCCATGGGCACTGTGGAATGGCTGTAATAGAAAATGTGGAGGTTTTAAATAGTTATGTACTAAATCTAATCTTTTGTTAAGAAATTACTGTGCATCATGTGTATTATTTGGAAGTCCTTCATGGCCCAGAGACTTGACATGTTCTTATCTTTTTGTCCACTGATCTAGTCATTTCGGTAAGCTTATTGAACACAAATCAATTTTACAATTAAATTCTTACAGGAATCACACTCTATCTGTAAGCTGCTTTGGTTTTTAAAGGGAAATAACCAATAGTTTTGCAAACCAGCTATATCATAGAATAACAGGACAAAGCAGCCCCATGACATGCAAAAACAGGAGGTTTTAAAGCTAACTAGTGTAAAACACGTTACAAAACCGTAAATATGAAAACGTTTTACACCACAACAGATATTCTAGAAAAAACAAGATATTCAAAAAAAGCCTTTGCAGAAAAGCACTTTCCCCTTCATTTTTCACATGGTTTCCAGAAGCTTGTGTTGGACAATGACCATGAACCAGAAGTAGCGTCCGCTGCAACTACTGCTACCGCAACACAGAATATTAAGGCAAAAAAAGAGAACACATTGATGAGAACAGGTAGAGTGTTATACAAATGAGTGTGTTCTAAAGTCAACAATGTTCAAATTCTAGGTCTCCCGCAGACACTAGATGGTAACCGCCAAAGCTTATGTACTTGACAACGTTCAAGGAGACCAATTTCAGAGCTGTCACAAGGCAGCACCATCCTCATGCGATTATCTCAGGTAGGTTTGAGGACAAGTGCCCCCGGTACAGCAGGAAAGCTGCCCAGTCCAGCACTTCCTGAGGTCACAGACCTTCGCCTTCCCATGTCTTCAATAGTTCCTTTACACTGGGAACCAGACAGCAACAAATAAAACACTTCCTCAAATCTCAAGACAGTCTTTAGAGCTCTTTTCCTTGCCCCTTCTCTTACTGAAAAAGCCTATTTTGTAAGCAATCTGTATTGCTTACCAGAGCTGGGGCGGAAAGAGAGCTAGTGTTTGGTAGATCGAGTTTCAAGCGTGGGGAGACCAGGAAGTTCTGGAGATGGATGGCGGTGACCGCGGCACAACAGTGTGAACACACTTAATGCCACCAAACCATACACTTAGAGTGCTATGTAATTTTACCACAATCAAAAGACTAACTGAGAAAAGCCATCTATAATTACTGTCACTTCTAATATCTTACATCCCATAAGTTTCATTTGCTTTTGGAAATCCTCAGAGTAATCATGAAAAACTAATACCCTGTCATCTCTGAAACGCAGGCAAAGTCGTTCAAGGGTTTTGATTATAGGAAAGTAGCTGGAAAGCAAAGTGTCCGTTAGACACGGCAGCCGTGGTAGGACAAACACATGGTAGGAAGGTGGTGGTCATGCTACACACAGATGGGAAGGGTTTGGGGAGCCACAGCACCCGAAGCTCGGGAGGCACCTGGGCAGGAGCTGAGAATGAACCAAACATGTTCGATCACGCAACATTCACGGACCCTGAGTCCAGCCACCGCCGCTGACATCCACTGTGGCCGGGGTGTCCTCTGCCACAGAGCTACACGCCCTGCCGAGGATACTGTACAGATTAAATGTTGAAGCACAGACACGCTCAGGTCCAGCTGTTCAGATAGAAGCAAACACAACACATTTCCCAGACACCAGCAGCAAGACTCTCCACCTGACTGCGTTCGGAATAACGATCTTCTTTGCCAGGGCTGAGCCATGCTTCCCTCTTACCTGTCCTCTGCCTTCACCAGCTTCGTGCGTGTTTCCGGGCAACTGTTTGTGCAGGTGCTATCACTTTTTTCCACAGCAAGAATATACACAGACACCACACAGAAATGGGCAACCTCGTTAGGAGCTGTGCAGGGACATCTAACTCATCAGATGTGCCAAATTCCTGTTGCCATGGAAATTAAACTAGCTAAACTAACGTTGCTATGACCCCATCTCTTACTGCACCACTAAAGATCATCCGGGTAAGAGGAATGTGCCTCTGCATAGCATTCAGCTCACGTTTACGTGTCGGTATTCCCTGAATACGGCTATGTGAGATAGAAATCAGTAAGATGGGGTGTAACATCTAGTATAGGATCGTTGTGTCTCCTAGGCTCAAACACTTCCTTTAAGATCCTCAGAAAATGAAGTTTAACTCTGGGGACGTGAGTTACATAGTAACTTGTTTTGGATACTGTCTCTTTCACAATCCAAATATCAACACCAAAGAAGTTCTTGAGTTCCTTTTGAAATTGAAAGGAATTTACAAATCATAAAAGCCCCAATATTAAAGGATACAATTCAGTCTTTTTAGCATATTCTCAAAGCTGCACATCAACCACTAGTATGTAATTCTGGGACTTTTTCACCACGGGCCAAAGAAACCTTGAACCCATTAAGAGTCAGCACCTGCTCCTTCCTTCCGCCAGCACCTGGAAGTCGCCAGCCGACTTCCGTTTCTCTGTATTTGCCCATTCTGGACACCTGTTGTGAGGAGAATCATACAGTGCGTGACCTTCGGTGCTGACATCTTTCACGTCCAAGGTGAGTGGAATCTCACAGTGAGTGACCTGTCGACAGATACCTGGACTGTTTCTACTACTACGAATAATGCTGCTATGAAGATTCTTGCAAAATATTTTCAATTTTCTTGGGCATATGCCTAGGAGTGAAATTGCTGGGTTGTACGGTGATTTCATGCTCAACTTTTCTGAGGAACTGCCAGACTTTTCCAAATCAACTGTACCATTTTACTTCCCCTCCCACTAGCAATATATCAAGATTTCACTTTTCCCAAATTCACCTCCATGTCACTGTCCAATACTGGGGTTTTATCCATCCCGGTGGTTGTGAAGTGGTATTTCACGGTGGTTTTGATTTCCATTTCTAAGATGATGAATTCTGCTAAACATCTCATGTGCTTTTTAAGGCATTTATATGTCTTTCTTTGGAGAATGTCTATTCAAATCCTTTGTCCATTTTTAAATTGGATTTTTACTAAGAGCTTTTAAATATATTCATGATATCAGGTCCTTATCGTGATAATCTATCCTGTTCTGTGGGTTGTCTTTTTACTTTAATAGTATCCTCTGAAATGAACATTTTAAATTTTGATACCATCTTTTTCCCTTCAGTTGCTTGTTATAGCTTTAAACGTCTCAGCCAAGGAAACATTACCTGATCCAACGTAGCGGTTTCACCACGATTCTTCCCTAAAGGTGTCATGGGCTGAACTGTCCCCCCTCTCAAGATTCCCTTGTTAAAGTCACAACCCCGGAAACTCAAAATATCACTGTATTTAGATACAGGTCTTTAACTTGGAAATTTAGGTCACCTAAGATCTTAAGAGTAGGCCCTGATCCAGTATGACTGGTATTCTTTTGAGAGAATTTAGACACAGTCCTCAGTGCTGCACGCACATAAGAGAAACCTGTGAGGACACAGAGAGGACGCCGTCTACACAGCATGGAGTAAGGCCCCAGAGGATCCAAACCTGCCTGCACCTTGATCCCAGGCTGCTCATGCTTGTAATCTCAGCACTTTGGGAGGCAGAGGCAGGCGGATCATTTGAGGTCAGGAGTTCGAGACCGGCCTGGCCAACATGGTGAAACTCCGTCCCTACTAAAATACAAAAATTAGCCTGGCATGGTGCTTAACACCTGTAGTACCAGCTACTAGGGAGGCTGAGGCAGGAGAATCGCTTGAACTCAGGAGGCAGAGGTTGAAGTGAGCTGAGGTCACACCACTGCACTCCAGCCTGGGTGGCAGAGTAAGAATCCGTCTCAAAAAAAAAAAAAAAAAAAAAAAAGGTAACAATTTAGTTTATTTTACAACGATAAAGTCATTACATCTTAACACAGTCTTCAAGAAGAAACCATTTTCCCAAATAAGTAGCAGCGTGGCAACAGTTTGTGCTGCTGTGAAAACACCTAACATCTCTGCACCTCAGACAGCAGGGTTCTCATGCCTGCATCTGCATTCAGTGGGCTGCAGAGCCGTGGCTCAAGTTTATGAAGGAAGTCCGACCCCATGCTGATATACAAGTAGGAAGCAGTATTTTCATTGTGTTTTCAGATCATTTTAGGTATTCTCTGCTGCAAAATGTAATAAGTGGCACTTCCGCACAGGCTGTCTGCAACGCAGAGTCTGTGCTCTGGTCGACGGGCCTTTCTGTCCCAATTCCTTCTGAGTCAACTGGTCCATCCTACACTTGAATGACTTTTACCAGCACACGATTTTGTAATCACACATTGGTTAGAAAACACTGGTTCAGAATTATGAGCAACTTCCACATTTCGTTCTATATCAAAAAACAAACAAACAAACAAAAACACATCAATATCACCATTGGTCACATGAGAAAGTGGTGGACACAAGATTTTTATATTTTAATACTCATTGGAAAGCTCAAATGTCTATCATTGGGAATAATGTAAGGAACTTTCCTTGAGATGAAAGTCATTTTGTTCATTTTTCAGGCCACACCTGCAAATACCTCCATCTGAAGTGGCATCGTTTGTAAGTCATTCCTTCTATAAAGGCGGCCATTAGTGGAAGAAGTGGTTCTGCAGGTTCAAAGCTCAGAGGCACCAGTGCTCGCTCAAGATAACCGTAAAATCCGCAAAAGACGCACCTGTGCACACTTCCTGTTTCTCACTCAGAACATTCCAGAAGGAACCCTGAATCCCGATGCCGCAGCGGGACTGAAGTTTGCTCTCACCCACATAATAAACCCAGGGAGCTCCCCCAACCCCCACCCCGAGGCCACAGCCTTGGTCCTCTGTCTGGTCTAGGAGGGCTCCTGCAGCTCCAGCCTAACAGGGAAAAGCAGGCACCCACATGTCAGAAAGCCCTCCCAAGGCCCGGCGAGCACTTCTGCTTATGTGCCAGCCAAGTGCGTTTGACAAGGCTACAGCCAGCTGTACGGCAGACAGCGAGGTACCCAGCAAGTACTCAGGGCTCACGTTATGGAGGAGGAAGCCAGGCAGATAGTGAGGTACCTAGCAGGGTTCCGAGGAGGAAAGGAGGATAGAGACAAGGGTGCTGGAACAGTCTGTCATAACCTTTAGCATTTACAAGGCTCGCTGAAGATTATCCGATTTGATCTTAACAGCTTACAAGATAGGCAGAGGCATGACTGTTTTCACTTCATAAAGAGATCCCGAGAACTGATGATGAGCACGTGATCTTCCCATAGGCTCCCAGAAATCATCCTCAAATCATCTCTCAGTTGTATACATGTGATAATATCTCAGTCTCCTCTCTGCAGGGGAATTTTAATGCTGCTGTGCTGTTGCTTCGCACCCCTGCCTTCTCCTGAATTACAGCGATGCCCACCATCCATGGGGAGTCCGCACCACCCCACCCCCCGCTACAGCTGATGACTTGGGTCACCCTGATCTTTCATTTCCACCTGCAGAGACCTGTTCTTCCTTCAAATGCAGCTCAAACTCACTCATTGTGTGAAGCCTTTTCCAGCCATCACAACTGTCATGTGTAAAATCAGTCCATGGAATGCTTCATTTAGGAGGAGCTTATGTTGCCTCGTTGGCTGTGATCAGGGCCAAATTCTGAGCAAACCCGGAGGTCCCCTCTCCCCATCTCTGCTCCAGTGCACTTAAAACAAGGATTCCTGGAAGCACCTTTTGAGTCCAATTCACGCATGAGTCTGCCCCACACCCTGCAGAAAAGCCCTGGTGGTCGGTGATCAGGGTTCGGGGCCTCCAGGTGGGTAAGGATAGTTTAGTGCACTCTCTGGACTTGACGTTCAGAGACCCGCTGCTGGAAGGGAAGAAACTTGCATCCTGTGAAACATCCAGGCCCCAAGACCCACTTAGGAGCAGAAAACGGGGAAGGAGTCTCGAACAGACTCTCAGGAGGGCAGACAGCAGGAGCCATGGTGGCCACCAAGGAGGGAAGGAAGCAGGCAGTGAGGCCACAGGTGATGTGGCCGGGAGGGAGGTGATGTGACCAGAGGTGACGTGGTGGGGGGATGACACGGCGTGGTGTGGGGAGGAGATGTGGCCAGGGGCAACGTGGCCAGGGGCAACGTGGCCAGGGAAGGAGACACGGCGGGAAGGAAGTGACAAGAGGGGTCTCCAGGCCTCAGACTGTACCTGATTTATAGATGACATTTTAATTAAGATGTTATATCTAACTTTAACGAAAAGTAGCAATTTAGAACCACTGTGCACATTTAAAGCACGGTACAAATTGAGCACATTTCCCAACCCGTAGAACAGTGTATTGAAGGAAAAAACAGTAGCTCACCAAAAACAACAACAACAACAACAACAACAAAAACAGTGAGCAAAGAAAAAATTCATTTAAGATCAGAAATAAAGAGATACTACAGCTCTTCTAGTCCAATCCCCATCCTAACATGAAAGGGGTGAAAAAGGAAGTAGATTCTAGTCAGTCAGAATTAAAAGCAAAACCGATCCACTTTACTTTCTACTTGACAGAAAACAAACTCATCAAGGAATCCCCACAAACAGTAGCTTTAGTAGTTCCCAAAATGCGAGATTCACCTACAAATTAAATCAACTGTTAAGTGTGTATAAAGTAATCTTTTTAATTATTTCCTTCCTCATCCCCAAGGGCTTTTTTAGACCTTGTTTCCCCGTAACTGCCTCCAACACCCAGGAAATTTAAACCCCACAAGTAAACTGTGTCTCAATTCATGCACAGCGTCCTTTGGAGTACACAGTCCGTTGCTCTAAGACGATCTTGTCACCTAAGCACCGAGTACAGCCTGAGAACGCACAACACGCACTCACACGAACTCGGACAGACAATAGGTGAGATATGGCACATGAGGAGGAAGACAAGATAAATGAGCTTCACCGACACCCCAGATCCCAAAAGAAGTAGCACACGCAACCTGCTGGGGTGCAGGTGACTCCTGGAAAACAGCCAAGGCAGCATTTGGAGAAGCAGCACCGCAGGCCAGGAGGGTCTAGGGGCTTTAGAAGCGAGGGGCACCCCGACCAGGTACTGGGGGATTCAGAAGGGAGGGGCGCCCCGACCAGATGCTGGGGGATTCAGAAGGGAGGGGGGCCCCGACCAGGTGCTGGGGCTTCAGAGGGGAGTGGTGCCCCGATCACTTCCTGGGGGCTTCAGAGGGGAGGGGTACCCTAACCACGTGCTGGGACTTCAGACTAGAAGGGGCCCCTACCGAGTCGTGGGGGCGGCAGGACAAGCCCAGGGTTCCGTCGTCACTTTTCACTCCCTACTCTCGAATCTCGCCCTGAAGTTGCAGCCAGTCCAGGTATTCATTTACCCATAAAATTAAGTATCTGTGAGTAACACAAGTCACTAATCCACACAGATCTGAGTCCACAGATACCTCCCAGAGACTCCACCATCCCTTCTGGTAGAAGAGCAGCCCACGGGCCCACGCTGCTAGGAAGGGAGACTGTCTCCAGCCTGACGTTGCAGAGTCCTCAACACAAAGTCTACCTTCTGGAACCATGCCATCTCCTACAGAAGCAACTAGGGGCATGTAGGGTTTTTTTAAAATCTTTTTTTTTCTTCTTAAGACAGAGTCTCTCTCTGTCACCCAGGCTGGAGTGCAGTGGCTTGATCTCGGCTTGCTGCAACCTCTGCCTCTCGAGTTCAAGTGATTCTTCTGCCTCTGTCTCCCGAGTAGCTGGGAACACAGGCGCCTGTCACCATGCCAGACTCATTTTTTATACTTTTAAGTACAGATGGGATTTCGCCTTGTTGGCCAGGCTGGTCTTGAACACCTGACCTCACGTGATCCACCTGCCTCGACCTCCCAAACTGCTGGTAATACACGCATGAGCCACGGTGCCCGGCCCATATAGCTATTTAAATTTGACTAAAATTAAAGAAAATTAGAAGTTCAGTTTCTCATTTACACTGCAAGCATTCAGTTACCCACAGGTGGCCGCTGACCAGAAGCTGATAGAGATGTCACACTCCACACTGCAGAAGGATCTAAGGACGAAATGGCTCTAAGATCATCTCGACATCTTTATATTGAAGCTACTGAAGTTTTACTCTGATTATTATAGACATCAGCATTCTGTCACTTAAAAATGTCAGTGCTATTGCAATGATCAGATCTGTGACTTCCCAGCAGCTCTTATCTTCCTAGACAGAAAACTGTAGAGCATCTGCACTCTGCCTCCACACTAAGGGATAGTAGAAGCCTCCGTGTAAAATCAGGGGGCGAAAAAAAAAAAATGAATCCCTAGTCAGCCTCTCCCCTTACGATTTTGTGAAACTTCTCTTAATATGCAGAATAACTGCCAGAGTTGCAATAAAGAAGCATCCCTTGACCAGGAAGCAACAGGGAAACACGAGGAGGGAGATGCGAGGACCCTCCGTTCCCTCTGGGACCCCAGGCCCAGCCCGGCAGACCTGCACACCTGATGCGAACCATACACACGGCTTCCCTGGGCCTCGGTCCCCTGCTCTGCCCTCACTGGCCACTGTGGCTCTGGGTAGAGGCAGCTCCCTGAGCCCCAACACCCACAGCCAGTCCCCTCCTTGCAGGTCTCAGCTCTGCTCTCACTGCCTCCCTGATGCTTCTCATCATCATCCGCGTACTGTGTCGCCTCTACCCCACAGCCCTTGCTACCGCCCACCCACCACGGAGCCTAGCACACAGCAGGTGCCCGAGACGCCCCAATGGGCGAGCATGCCAGGGTAGGGCTTGGAGTTCCAAGGGCCACGTCCCGCATAGCACCACAAGCGCCACAGAGGCTATGGAAAGGGTCCAGGCTTCAGGCCTGCACTCAGCTTCTCCCGGCCCCGGAGGCCAAGAACCTAGCAAGGGAGTGCAGCCGGAAGCAGGATCCCAAACCCCCTTCCTGCTCCTCAAGAGGAAGGGGGCCTTGGGGCACAACCCCATGAGCGCCTTCCTCCTGCCAGGTTACCTGTCACAGCACCGACACCTTCACTGCAGGGAAACCCACTCCTGTGAGGAGAAAAACACCAAGTACAACAGGAGCCACGTCCCCCTCAGCGTCTGCTGAGCCCAATAGCGACAGCAGCAGCCGGGCCCCCACTCAGCATGCACCGACTCCGATCCCGCCAGGCACACCACAACGCCGACCATCTTGAAGCTCAGCTTGACTCATCAGGACCCTCTTCCAGGAGAGCTTGGCATGTCTACCTTCCCTGGGCTCACAGAAAGGAGCGGGACTCGGACCCGAGTGTGCACAGAGTTAAGCTCCCACTAGCTATGCAGACAACCTCCCTAGCCCTGGCCTGCGAAGGGGCCAAGCGCAAATAGCCATCTTTTGCCCGCACAGGTACAGAATTCAACCAGCTCTCTCAATGGAATCGTGACAGGTCAACTCCAGGCTCCTCAGTGCTCTGGGGTTCACCTCGGGCCACTGCACCTTTGAAACGTGGCTGTGGACTCCTCTAGGCTGCTCAGTGTCACGGCCTATTTCATTCAGACACTGCAGGCCTCTGCCGTGGTGTCAATACTCAGGACACCCCTGCCGGCATCCTCCGAGATGCTGCTGCAGCTGCTGTGATCTGAAAACAGCCATGCACAGGCATCAAAGGGAGGACTTCTCAAGTCTCCTCCAAGAGCAGTGGCTACAGCTTTGGAAGACGTTGCACTGAATCCTGGGTGAGCCTGGCTCAGTCTGCTATCTAAGCCGGGTTGCTGGGGACACACCTTCTGTTGTAACTGACAGAGGTTCTTGGTGGAAGCTCTATCAAGACTGATAATCGCAACTAGCCTGAGATTTACTATCCATACGTTCTATTTGACGTTTAAAAGGAAAGCATCATGAAGTTCCAGTAGCAAGGAATTTTCTATAATCTATCACATCCACATACAGCAGAAATGTAGCTAAAATGTTCATAGGGTCTATGCAGAGGAAGAGACGGGTCTATTTCAGGAAAAGTGCTTCCTGGCTTTTCAGAAACATAGTGAAATCCCTGCCAAGTAAAAGGTTGTTTATACTTTTGCTTTGGAAACAGAGGGAAAGTTCTTCCTTATTACTTGAATACATTGACTATATTTAAGTGTTCTGGTAGACTAAGTATTAAATATTCAAAGGAAGTAATTCTGTTCGGTCCATTTCATTCTTTAAATGTAGCTTTCAAAAACTGACAAATACCTGGCTGGGTGCGGTGGCTCACGCCTGTAATCCCAGCACTTTGGGAGGCCGAGGCGGGTGGATCACGATGTCAGGAGATGGAGACCATCCTGGCTAACACGGTGAAGCCCCGTCTCAACTAAAAACACAAAAAACTAGCCTGTTGTGGTGGCGGACACCTGTGGTCCCAGCTACTCGAGAGGTTGAGGCAGGAGAATGGCATGACCTGGAGGCGGAGCTTGCACTGAGCCGAGATCACACCACTGCACTCCAGCCTGGGCAACAGAGCAAGACTCCGTCTCGAAAAAGAAAAAAAAAAAAGTAGCAAACACCCCATGTCTGCCCTGGCTCCAGTCATCTCCACGGAGTGGACAGAGCTTGGGAAAAGCTCACTGTGGAGGCCCAGAAGGCCGGGCCTGGCCTTTGCTCAGCAGATGAGCAAGAGGGTCAGTCACCCTAGGGAAGAAGCCCATATTTGCTATGTTACTGATGATAGCCACATAAATTTCTATTTTGCCTCCCACACAGGCCTGGGGATCTATGTTTGAGCAAGGAGCTCATGCCAACAGTCCTTCCATGCCATCATTTCCCTGACCTCCCCCCAGAAAAGCCAGGCCAGGCAGCATCCCCACACGGGCACTGGGGCCCAGGAAGATCCTGGTCCTGCCCCTCTTCTCTCTCATCCCTGCAGCACCCTGGCTTGCTGTGGAAGCCCAGCAGTGCTGGCTAAACCCACGTTCACCTGGGGCATTCAGGAGAAGCCTCTGTGCAGAAATCAACTGGGAAGTAGGATTGTGTGTGCTGGCAGGTCACTCGAATGGGTTTGCAGAACTCAGTTTTCAACACAGGTGCCGCCACCAAGTCCCTGAAGACCTTTGTGATCCTAGAGCCACAGAGCCATTTGAGGCACTCTCACAATCTCTACCAACCCTGCACAGAGGCCCTGTTTTTCCAAAGGACCATAAAATTTTCCATGTAAACAAACTTTGACATAATGAAATAAAGTGAAGTCACCACTTCTATTTTCTATTAATCCATTCATTCAAACAAGTATCTCTTGAGTATGTGCATCGAATACTGTGGAATTAGGATTTAGTCCATGCCTTCAAGAAATATACATCACAGAAGAAAGGGCATAGCTTGTAACTAACAGTGCTGAACAGGCAAGAAATACACATCACAGAAGGAAAGGTAGAGCTTGTAACTGTAACAGTGCTGAACAGGCAAGAAATAAACATCATAGAAGGAAAGGTAGAGCTTGTAACTAACATCATAGAAGGAAAGGTAGAGCTTGTAACTAACAGTGGTGAACAGGCAAGAAATACACATCGCAGAGGAAACGGTAGAGCTTGTAACTGTAACAGTGGTGAGCAGGCAAGAAATACACATCGCAGAAGGAAAGGTAGAGCTTGTAACTAACATCATAGAAGGAAAGGTGTAGCTTATAACTAACAGTGGTGAACAGGACAGAATCTCACAGGCTCGTCAGGAGCCACCGAGGAGGAAGCCATGGTTCACATTCACCTGCAGTAGGTAAATGTTTCCTGGATAAAGTAACTTTTCTAAAGCGATATCTGCTCCTTATTGTTTAATCTTGCTCGATAGGGTATTAAATTACCACTTTATGTGCTGCTTATATAAAATACATCATTGTCAGGGGAGGTTATAAAATACTACTTCACACAAGCTTGGGCTGTGAATGGTGCGAGGCAATGGGACGATGTGTTCTCGTGTTCTCGAGACGCAGAAGGGGCAAGACCCTGCTTCCCTTCTCCTCCCCACCGCCCTGTTCCCAGATGAGGGGCGGAGGCAAGGCCGCCATGCAGTCCTAGAGCTGGCTCCAGGGCCACGACACCACGCCCAGACTCTCTGCGCCCCATGCAAGAAATACAGACTGTGGGGCAATCACCAATTTGCCTGGCAGTGGGGAGAGTCCTTCATCAAAAGCCTGTGCTTCCAGGAGCCGGGACAAAGCAGGAGCCCCTAGGAAAACTGTTCCGGGTGCTCCTGAAACCTGGGCAGAGTCACAGTCTGGCAGGAAGCACCAGTGATGCAGGTGTGCCCAAGACTGCGAGGATGGCCAGATGCCTGGAGACCAGACCGGCCTGCAGGAGATGACCACCTCTCTCTGGTTCATTAGAGACAGTCTGGGCTTCTCTTTTGTATGTGGAGTCTCACAGTACAGAAATGTCACAAAGAGTTTAGACTTCATATACCTCAATTTTTAAAATTAAAAAACCACAATTGTTTCAACTAATTCTAAATCCAACAAAGAAAAATAAATAAGTATGTCAAAGCATGCCTCCAAAATGTAAACCTCAATCTCTTTACCCATAGGAGACCCAAAATTTAGTGTACCTTTTCTTCAGTATGATCTCATTTTTTTTAAAGCCATTACTGAAGTGTCTCCTCACTGCCCCATGAGGAGGTTCATGGGCTCTTCAAGGCGCTTTGCTGTTTCATCATTTTTTAGATTTAAGGGCAGGATCATTTTCCCACACTTGCTTGCTTCCCTGATCACCAATTTTTCACAACAACATCATTGTGCCTCAGAAAACCTAGTAACTGAACTTCATTAAAAGTGAAAACAATAAGGACATGTTGGCTGCTATGACAGCATCCTCAGTCACTGAATCTCCCTGGGGGACCAGACACACCCCCAATCTCCTTGTAACCCCAGCATGCAGGTATCGCTGCGGCTGACAGGACTGACCCACCCTGGGGGAGGCATGAAAGCAAAGGGAAGAGAAGGCAGGTGACCCATTTAGGAAACTCGGGTGATCCTCTTGAGTCACGTTTCTCAGGGTGTCAGGGAACAAGCCACATGTAGGGAACCTCCTTGGCCTGGCAGGTGGCAGACTCCTGGGACCCTCCTCAGACACGTTAATCAGAGAATCTAAAGGCGGGCAAACTCTGAAAAGTATCTGTAAAGGAAGTACTTAGCTCTGCTGTGAGCCCACTACATGCGGGGTCGCGCAGGACGCCGCTCCCAGCGTCCAGTCTCCATTTCACCCTCCTGGGAGGAACACCCATCAAGTCACAGAGCATGGTCTTCAGCGAACACCTTCCTGCGCGACCTCCACTGTCGCCCAGCCCTGCAGGAGTAGCCGCTGAGTAGGGGAAACAAGTCTTTGCTCCTGAGCCGGCCACCTTGACGCTGGGCATAAAACCAGCACTGCTACGTCTCTGGGGAAAGGAGCGGCCCTGGGCAGGAATGCACTTGGCAGCCCCAGGGAGTGGCCAGGTGTGGAGGACCAGGCCTCTGCCTGCAGACACGTCAGCACAGCATCCTGGAGCAGAACCTCCAGCCCAGCTGAGCCTACAGATGGCTGCAGCCCTCGACAGCATCTTCACGGTGACCAGGGGACTGGGCCAGAGCCGCTCAGCAAGGCTGCCCTGAATTTGCAACCTGAAGAAGCTGTACAGTCGTACGTGTACTTTGCCTTAAGCCCCTAGGTTTTGGGGTCACTTGTCACACAGCGACAGACAGTGGATGTGCACGGACTCCCAGGCCACGATGGCCTCTGCCGGCCTCACCCGGGCTGTCTCATCTGTTCCCGTGACATCACGTTTCTCAGAGCCAAAGGCTGCCAGGATCCCCTCTTTTCTTCACGAAGTCGTTACAAGCTCACGATACAAACTGAAAAAAAAAAAATCTATAAAATACAACGTATGATGCAATACAAGGTGAATGCCCAGGCACATACACACACGAAGCAGGCACAAGTGCGAAACAGGCACATGCACAAACAGGTGTACATGCATGAAACAGGTGCGCGCGTGAAGGTGTACACTCGTCAAACAGGTGTACATACACACATGAAAGCACCAGACATGAAGGGCTGTCTTTGGGAGCCTAGTTTTTAGACATCTCCCTCACCCTTTTACATCTGCATGATCACAAACACAGCACACCACAGTACTGAGGGGAAGCCCCAGCTTCTCATGGGGGCACATGAGGCTTTTTATTTATGCCACAGATTGCATCACTACATTCTAGAACTGCAAGGCCCCCCCAATGCCAGGACTGGGTTAGGTCCACCCTGTGCTCCAAGGACCAAGCCGCCTGCCAGCCCACACAGACCTGCCCCTCAGGGATGGTGTGGCTGCTTCTAAAACAGAGGCTCAGGCCCACCCAGAGACCTGCAGTACCTGTTATTAAATGAAGACTTGGTTGTGGGTAAACGTGAAGATTTTTATTAAACGTGACTCTGCAACATTCAAAGGACCATAACTGAATGCTCCTTTCGCAGCCACGGCATGTCCAGATGCTCATAGAGAAGGCCAGGGCGTGGGAAGCCACAGAGCCCTGACAAGGCAGACTTGGAGCTGTGTGGCGCAGTTAGCACCCATTTTGTGTTGATGCTTGCCTTTTATATTCAGATTAAAATAAAAAATATGCAAAAGTAGCTCACATTCTATTTCAATTCTCTATTTTTGTAGTAACTGGGCCCCTTTCCCTCTGGTTTCCCAGCCGAGTGATAAATAGGCCCAGATGGGATTTGTCAAAGTCTGGGGGTCTGTTGTAGAGTAAGTGAGGGGGGTAGGGAGGGGAGCAGGAGTGGTGAGGAGGAGTGGGGGATAGGGAGGGACAGAGGGAAGGAGACAGAGAAACGCCGAAGGCTGGAGGCAGGAGGGTTGCTCCTTGGCAGCCTCAGGCTCCCCGTTCCAAGGTAACTGAGCTGGCATCACGCCTGCGGTGCCGTCATATGACTTGGCTGACACACGCCAGAATTACAACAAAATGCTTAAGGAGAAGAGTAAGCACCAGCATCTTCAGATTAGGGTAGAGTCCCGGTTTCACACTTGCCTTGTGTGACATTCTATAAATTGTAAAGATAATGCATTTTCTTACCAGCCACGCTGTTCCCCAAATACTAACTATAATAAAGACCAGACAGCATCTGAGTACTGAGTGTGTGTCAAGCCTTGTGAGGTAGGCATCATTTACTTTGCTAGAGAAAGAAACAGGCCCTGAGAGAAATTTCCTGAGGCGAGGCAGCTGTCTCCAAACCCACCCCGGGCCTCCTGACCCTGAACGTGGAGGACCCAAGTCATTCACGTGAATAATTTACCTACATGCATGTCAGATTGAGATTCAGCCCCCAGATCTAATCATCTCTATGCAGGAATGTGTCAAGGAAGGTATACCATTCTATGAGTTCGAGCTGGGGGAACAAAGGCAGGCAACCCTCGACAAACACGTGGTGCGGAGGTGGGCGCCTGGCGCCGGGGCGGACAGGAGCATGTCCAGCCCTGCCCAGTCACAGACCCACCCTGCCATGCTAGTGCAGGGGCCGCCACCGCGTCTCGGGGAAAAGCAGCTTCTCCTGCACAGGAATCTACCCTTCAAAGTGTGTTGCTGAGAAGGTTTGGACCAACATCTCAGAAATCAGACACTGTGTAACACACTTATCTATACAGGCTGTCTATGTCAGGGAATCACCAATAATTCCCATCTCGCCATCAATTATTTCTGGTAAATACTGATTATTCTAAGTTAACTGAGGCAACACAAGAACAATATAATGGAAATGTCAGAGTCAATCAGCTCCACCTGCTGAAAACCTAAGGAATCCTGGAGAACGCAGCAGGACCCCAGACCCCGCGGACCACCCCAGCCTCCTTCCACAAGAGAGTTAGTCGTGGGGCAAAGAAACAGCTTTCAAGGAATCTCAGAGGTTCTCAAGGTCTTGAAAGTTGAACGGGAATTAAATATTTGCATCTGAGTCTCACGAGCACATTAAAAGTAAAATTTCCTCTTTCCACGAGAATTATGAGCTTGCGGCGGCGACACTGGCTGTATCTCATGCTCGTGAGATGTTTGGGGGCAGCCGTGTGTCTCTGGTGAATCATTTATAATCATGAAAGAAGTGCTTGGGCCCTCGATCCAGGACCACAGACCCCACCAACGAGGGTCTAAACAGGACAAGCCTCGGCCTGGAAAGGCTGGTGTCCGTGGGGGCTGGGAGGAGCACCAAGGAAACTCAGGGGCAAGCCCCACGCAAGCTCGGCATGTCCTACCCCACGCAGTCGGCATCAACCACAGGGATCTTTTGTTGTTTTTTGTTCAGGAAGGAACATATTACAAAGCCCGGGGCCCAGGGCCTGGACTCCTCAATGCTCTCCACAGAGCCGGGTTAATTGGCACCTTCCCTCATGTTCAAGTCAACTATATATGGCTGCTGAGGGCATCTCAGAGCAGGTGCAACACTGAGCTTTCTTGCTGTTTGGGGAAAGCAGGAATTCCAGGCCTCTGCCTTAATACCTCCACAGAGGCTCTGGCCCAGGTGAGCTCAACTTCTCCCAGGTAACGAGCACAGACCAGCTTCCCCCATGCCCCTCAGGTCACACAGGAGCAGTGCAGTCCCTTGCAACTTGGCACGAGCCCTCACAACCCACCCCACAGGCAGCAGCCCAGCCCTGTGGCCCCGGCCTGGCAGGAGGCAGCTCCTGGAGCCCCTGCTCAGGGTTCAGTACAGCGAGGTCCAGCCACAGCAGGGGAGACACCCACCACCCGGCCATTCATCTTTAACCTAAAACAGACACAGGAATGCGGCAAAGGGTTCCTTCCCCTGACAAACCCGTCCTTCCTATTCTCATCTCTCCCTCCTGCGCCAGTACTGCACCCAAGGCCACCCAGCACTGTGCCCAAGGCCTGACTCCCAGTTTCACAGGGAATCCAAGACAATTATGATTTTGAGAAACTGGGAGCTACATAGAAAATGAGTCGGTAAAGCCATTGTCCACTGATCCTCCACTCCACACAGCGGAGAACAGTCCTCAGGATAAAACCCACGGGGCGGGGAAGACGCGATCAAGGCGGACAGGACGGAGGAGCCGCAAAGCCGGTGGTTCAGGGAACAACGCCACGTGAACACAAACCTAAAGTGCTCCACAGCAGGAAGACAAAACACAGGAGACAGAAATGCTGACCGTTTAAAGGAAAAAAAAGATTTAAGTTCTCAAGTCACAATGTATCAGCACAGACTTCTCATAATGCCTGAAACTTGGCGCAGTAAACACGTGAATCAGTTCTCCCAAGTCCATCGTTTTCTTTGCCGAGCCTCTTGAGTCTCAGGCTGGTTTCAAAGTAAGCCCTTCTCTGTTTGTTGATGATTTAATAATTAACACACTTGAAAACACATTGACTTTCAAATTAGTCTGCTAATAAAATATTAATTACCACACTGGCTGTCATCCACAGAAAAAAACACAATCACTTTCTGGATGTGAAAACATTAGAATTCGAAACCACTTTGGCCATCTGAACAGCCCCGGCTTTTGACAAGGGCATTCCAAAGCTAATCTGAAAAACTAGTCCAGGCCATGATCGCTGGGGGGTCGGACTTGCCTCATCACCCCACCTCCCTTCTGGAATTAGACAGAACTTAGACGCTTAGTCTGATGAGAAACATTTACGATCTATTCTCTCCGAAGCTACCTGGAGGATTTCCTCCACATGACAAAGCCTTGGTCTCCACAACCCCTTATCTGACAACTCTCTTAACCAACTGTCAATCAGGAAATTTTCGAATCTACCTATGACCTGGACACCCCTGCTTCCAGTTGTCCCACCTTTCCAGACCAAACCCATGTACATCTTACATTTATTTGATCGATTGTCTCGTGTCTCCCTAAAAGCTATAAAACCAGGCTGGGCTCTGACCACCTCGGGAATGCATTCGTAGGATCTCCTGAGGGTAGTATCAAGGGCCATGGTAACTCATTTGGCTCAGAATAAATCTCCAAATGCTTCACAGAGTTTGACTCTTTACTGACATGGTACCTTTCATGGGTATTCATCTGGGGGACTCACAGTCAACCAGAGGCAGCAGTTGCCTACTGTGCAAAAGTCTCTGCAGGAGTGAGCCTCTGGCACGGGGACTCCAACCCCTGAAGCAGCAACTGTCCCACGTCCCACGGCCTGATAGACCTGCACCTCCAGGGCTTCTCATTTCAGAGTCTCAGCAACAAATCTACCAAACGTGATCAACATCACAGAATATTTCTCGAGGCTTTTGGCTGTTGTTTCTCCCCAAGTTTACTCTAGAACCAGAATGGCAACACTCGGAACAGGATGGTTCTCAGTCACCGACCCTCCTGGTAAATACACTGTCTCCAAGGCCCTTTCCCGCCAGTCACAGCTTCCTTCATGTCAGGCTCAAAGGCCACCTCCCCAAGAAGGAAACTTCTTCAATCCAGCAACCACAGCTCCTGTTCCCATCTAGAGCTTATCTGCCAGGAAGGGAAGACTCCTCATTCCAGAGACAGCAGGTGCCACAAACTCAGGGTTGTAGCCATTGTGAAGGCAAACACTCATGAAATTAATAGACTTTTTCCTCCTTGGATACTGACGTTTCCTCTTCTGGAGGTCAGCCAAGGCCATCTGCATGAGTCACGAGCGTGATGGCTCCAGTCCCTCCTTTGGTGTCAGCAGTGTGGCTCCGCTCTGAGACCCTCCTGCACCAGCCAGGCCACGCACCTGTTCCCACGACTGCTGTCAGCAGACTACAGTGATTCTAAAATAATCAGCAAACTGAGGTTCCGAAGGATGCATTTTAAAGAAAAATGTGTAAGTTTTACTGCATGAAATGAGCTACATCTTTTGCTACTCCAGAGGCTCTTTGTTTTGCTTTCCTCAAGGTTCTCTACAATGATCCCGACAGTCAAGGTTCCCAGTTACAGGCAGAGGGTTGGGCAGGCCGCATCTGATGTGTAACACACGCAGAGGATCCACATCATAGGATTTTCCCTGTTCACCAACATCATCAGGACAAACTTTAAGCAATAATAATCTCCCTGTCTGGAAAACTGAGCTCACTTGAGAACTAATGCAACAAATGTGTTTGACAAAGTTGCAGGTGGACATTTTAGTGAATGAATCACTATTTCAAGGAGGATAAAGGCTCACTATTCAAAGGCATGTTTTTGTCAAGTTTTGTAATTTCAGCTTCATGCATTTAAATCATGAAGTGAGGCTTGTACCTGATACATTACAGAATCTCTACAAAACAGAGAAAATTCCATTTCTGTACATTCACTCTCATTCTTTTCCATATGCATATGGATGGTGGTAATTTAAACTGGCATTCCAACAGGATTTCTAAATTAAACTGTCTTCTACTTTAAACACTACGTGTTAAACATTACACATTCCATTGTTCAACATTTATAGCAGGGTCTGTATGGCCCGTTTTAAAGATTTCTTCCTCACTAAATGCAAGCGTTTAAACAATAAATGGTCTACTCTAAAATATTCTAGAGACAGAGATACATTTGGAGAGTGGACACACTTAACACAGAAATCCGCAACATCAAACAGGCACAACCAGCAGTGAGGGTGGAAGGGGCACCATGTGAGTGCCCCTAAAAACACACACAAGCCTGGCTGCTTAAAAGGAATGAATATAGCTCAACACTCCCATATGAACATTGATGTGTCTACTGCCTTACAGAATCCTCCTAGCTGAGCTGCAGGAATCTTCTTTGGAACCTTTTCTCACCTACACTGCCTACAGGTGCCCACTGGGCTCCCTGGGCAGTATTATGTCTTTGTTTAGAATATCACAGTATTTGGAGGTCTGTTTAATCCCAAGTCAGAGCCTTATCATAACTCAGACACCATCCCTCAGGGCTTGTGGGCCAACTTCGGCTAACCCAGGCTGCTCCACAGTGCCCTGCACATGGGCTTGGTGCATCCACACGATTTTAAGATTTGGGGCTGCTGTTTTCTGCAGTCACAGACGCGGACTTACATATTCATCATGACTGAAGGCAGCACGTATTTGTATGTTCCTTCTGTAACGGTAATAATCATGGCAACATTTCCCCGATCGTTAAAAGAGCCTCCTAACAGCAGTTGCATTCCACCCCCTTCCTTAAAATTAATAGAATTTACCAAACTAGGTGAAATCAGTCTTCATGAGAAAGTGACAAATCAGTGTTCACACAATGGCATAGTAGCTGGGCATAGAGTATACGTCAACATCCCAAACTAAGCACCCATCACAATTATTCCCAACTCGCAGGAAAGCTAGAAGAATTAGAAGGCTTAAAACATAATTATAAATGAAAATAACAAGAAACCAAAGTTTCTGAGGAGCATTTGTTAGCCAAACAAGGAAAGCCATTAACCAGTGCTGATTACATTGCATTTGATTACATTGCATTTGATTACAGCAGCCAAAGACGTGTCCAGAGGAAGAGACTTTTAAACATTAGTCTTTCAGTAAGAATGGTTGCTTAACAAGTTCAGACTACTGGGCTACACCAATCATCAATTAAAAAGCAAGGCAAACGAGTGAGAGTCATTTTCCTTAATCCTTAATGTGTCAAAAATTACCACATTGGTCAAGCTGGTCTCCAACTCCTGACCTCAGGTGATCTACCCACCCCGGCCTCCCAAAGGGCTGGGATTACAGGCATGAGCCACCATGCCTGGCTGAGAAGTGTTTGACAGAGGCTGAGGGGAGGCTCCTGTCCCTTCCTGGGACATCCACATCCCACCCAGTTTCCCATACCGACTGTGACACTCGAAGCATCACAACAAGGGCAGCTGCATCCCCGCAGTTCTCTGCACTAACGCCACAGCTGCGTGAGCAGCCATAGCCCTGGAGCTACCACTCAGCCTTATCGTGCTGGCACAAGCACAGCAGAAACTACCACACCCCCAAGAGGGAGGAGTGGGGACCTAGGGGAGTGAACCAGGAGGGAGGAATGTGGCCCAGGGGAGTAGGGAGGAGTGGGGGCCCTGGGGAGTGAACTATGAGGGAGAAGTGGAGGCTCAGGGGAGTGAACAAGGAGGGAGGCATGAGGCCCCAGGGCAGTGAACCAGCAGGCAGGTGTGGGGGCCCAGGGCAGTGAACCAGGAGAGAGGCGTGGGGACACAGGAGAGTGAACCAGGAGGGAGGAGGGTGGAGTTCGGCCAAGCGAGTGAAACAGGAGGCAGGAGTTCGGCCCAGGGAGTGAACCAGGAGGGAGGAGTGTGGTCCAGGGAGTGAACCAGGAGGGAGGAGTGTGGTCCAGGGAGTGAACCAGGAGGGAGGAGTGTGGTCCAGGGAGTGAACCAGGAGGGAGGAGTGTGGTCCAGGGGAGTGAACCAGGAGGGAGGAGTGTGGTCCAGGGGAGTGAACCAGGAGGGAGGAGTGTGGTCCAGGGAGTGAACCAGGAGGGAGGAGTGTGGTCCAGGGAGTGAACCAGGAGGGAGGAGTGTGGTCCAGGGAGTGAACCAGGAGGGAGGAGTGTGGTCCAGGGAGTGAACCAGGAGGGAGGAGTGTGGTCCAGGGAGTGAACCAGGAGGGAGGAGTGTGGTCCAGGGAGTGAACCAGGAGGGAGGTGTGTGGTCCAGGGGAGTGAGCCAGGAAGGAGGACGGAGGAATGCGGTCCAGTGAATGAACCAGGAGGGAGGAGTGTGGTCCAGGGAGTGAACCAGGAGGGAGATGTGTGGTCCAGGGGAGTGAGCCAGGAAGGAGGAGGGAGGAATGTGTTCTGGGGAATGAACCAGGAGGGAGGAGTGCAGTCCATGGGAGTAGGGAAGAGTATGGTTCAGGGGAGTGAACAAGGAGCCTCTGGGGGTAGCAAGTTCACACACCACAAATACCTCCCAATCCATCCACGTGCAGGGAGGGGCTGGAAACCACGCAGGAGCTACAGCGCTTTCTCCTCACAGAAGAGGAGTGAGGATACCGACTCACGCATGAAATCACAGCTAAAGTTCTACAACGGTGGGGAGATGCTTCACAGACCCAAATGGGTGCAAAAAGAAACCAATCATACAAGATCAGTGGATGGAACGGGATCAGAAATTTAAGCCTATAACAAGCTTTCAGAAAAAACTTCACTTGATCTGCAAGATCGCTGCAGCTCTGCTTGATCATTTCTGCAAATGTCTAACTCGCGATGAGCCATCTCAGAGCCCTTCCAGAGGAGTAACAAAATCAAAACGCCAAGGCATCCTCCGTATTTTAGATAGCCTGCAACAGTATGGAAATGAGCAGCGGTGCCAGAGCTTTCAAGTTTGTTTGAAGTAAATTCCAGCATGAGGGCAGCATCTTTCTGGCTGAAGCAATGAGGTGGGCTCCTGCTCACTGCATGGGAGACCAGTTTTCAGCTAAGCTGCTGTCAAGGGTCTGCAAACCATGATCCCCGACCGAGCCTTGGCCAGGGAACCAGAAGTGATTTTTACACTTTGAAGTTTTAACAAAAGAAATATATGCAGAGACTTCTGTGGCCCTCAAAGTATAACATGTTGCCTACTCTGCCCTTTACAGGAGCTTCTAGCTTTGGTGTCAGTTACAAAGTGTTTCTATAAAATAATGTCACTGATTTTCAAGCATGCCAGGAAAAGTCACACTTCCCAACAACCCTCAATGGAGATGCTCCATCCTGTGTTTCACACAGATTTTAGATTTTTAAAAGCCAAAATAAGGGAGGTAATTCAGCTAAGTATTATAGTAACACAATTTGAGATACTTAACGATGTGTGACAACAGAATTGGCATTCCTGTGAGGCAATAAACTAGCTCAAACACAAAATAACAAATCAAAGCATGTTTTGGCCTCTCAAAGTGATCAGCGAAATTGGAAATAACATTCAGTTAAATGACACTAAAAAAAAAAAAAAAGCACAAACAAAACAAATACTACTACACCATCACTCCTTAAATTTATTTAACTACTGCTGCCAAATAAAATGGAGAGACTTCTTACTGCAGGGTAATAATCGGCCATTGTCATCATGAAATACACCGCTGTGCAGGCTCAGGCCCTCCAGCCCACAAAGGCAGGGGAGGGAGGAGAAACGATGGCCAGAAACAAAGGGACAGGGCAACAATGACCTAGTCAGCAATTGTACCCTCCCACCTTTCTTCTGGACTTACAATTTTGGAGCCATCTGGGTTTACCTTCCTATGTCCATAAGTCAGCAAGTTCTCAAAGCCAGAAATCTACAATGCTTCTGGCAGCCAAGTCCTCTCGGCCTTCCCCCATGTTTTAGGGCCTCATCAGCTCACCCCTGGATAGTATCAATGGCCTCGGAGCTCCAGTCAACCTTACACTCCACAGACTCAAGTATGCCAAGAGCCACTCCAGGCTGCCACTTCCATGACCAAAGGCTTTCAGACAGTCGCCAGCACTGCACAAATCCATGTGGCTTCACCAGGCGCAAAGCGGCTCCAGCATTCCATCCAGTCTGTCGCTGCTACCATAGCTGTGAGTCTATGATATGTCAGGAAGGGAAGGAAGGCACCATGTACATCATCTCATTTAAGCTTCAGTGTCACAAGGTGGATTTTGTCGTGCCCATTTTATGGATCAGGAAAGTTTTAAGGAGGGCAAGCACAGGGCCCTGCTGACACAAGAGCAAGACCCGCAGAGGCCTGGGCATGACCCCCGCCCCACGTTCCCTGGGTCCTGATATCCACTCCTCCCCCGTGGGAGCCTGATCCTGGGTCTGCCTGAATTGCTACCATTCCTAAGACACGACTCACGTCTGCTCACCTCCTCCTTTATCTGTTTCCCGCAGCCCAGAGGCGTGTGCTCTTCCATCCAGACAGACATCACACTTCAGCACCTGCACTTGACACCACTTCAGCCAAAAGCTTCTCTCAAACCTACCCCCACACCTGCCGGTCACACAGGTCTGCACCCATCACCTTTCTCACATGAATTCTCACGTATTCCTGTGTAGCACCATGCAACTGATTATAGTCTGAGAGGAGGAAGCTTTGTAGGTAAGTCCACATTCTACTTTGCTCCCAGCCCTCCGTCTTGCGTCTTGCATGAGGCAACCGATTAACAGCAAATTCATTTCAGCACAACTTTTCCATTTGAAGAAACGCAGAGCATAGGACTCTGGTCATAATTAAAAGCTTGTTTCATTTGTCATTTGAAATTCCATGTACTGCTGCAACAGCAGCACCCCCTCCTCGCCAGGCTCTGCCCTAAGGACATCTTTATTCCAGCGCACGACTCCCATCAGAACCCCGGCAGCGAGAGCCCCGCAGGTTTCCCAGCGCCTCGGGCTGCGGCTTCCACGCTGGGCCGGCACTGACAGGACGGGAATGGTGCCCCCAACAACTACAGGATCGGAAGCTGGTCGACTGCTCTGTAGAATGGAGACATGTTAGTAATCCCCGACATTTCCACTGACAGGCTGCTCAGGTAAACTGGGAAAAATCCACAAAATAGAACCCATGGGGAGGAGCACTTCTCTCTCCAACCTGGCAGCTAATGGTGGCTGTGCAGACGACCTCTTCAGGAAAACTATCCACTGTATCTCAGGTCAACAACAGCCCCGCTGAGGGCCAAAAAATCAGCTCCCCCTGGCCCTTACTTCCTAAGGGTCAGCCCTCCCAGGCCACCTCTCCTGGAAGATCAGCTCTGATGCACCCACGACGGTCAGGAACCGGCTCTGGGACACATTTCCCAGGCTCCTGCCCACCCCTCTCTCTCTTCTTCCTCCTCCACATCTCCCTCTTCACTCCCATCCGCCCTCCCCCTTTTGCTTCCCTTCTCTCCTTTCCTCTCCCTCCCTCATTTCCTTTCAGCCCTCACCTTCTTCACTGCACTTCCCTATGCAACTCAGCTGACACATTCTCAGGTCAGTAGAGTTTTCTTTCAGTCTGTTTCTATTGCAATGATCATTCTTAATGAACAGAAACCTGTTTCGGACCATGTGGATGCCACCTCCTGACCAACTGCTGCCCCGCGGCTCCGTGTCCACTCAGTGTCCTCATGGCGCAGGTGCCCAGCAGTATGGCTGTGACCAGGGGTAGCAACATGGGACATGAGAGAGGTATCCCAGCCAAGAGGCCCTGCAAAGCCTCCCCAGCAAACCGGAGCAAGGCCCAGGGCGGTAGGGAGAGCACCGTGCTCATGATGTTGGCCGTTCAGCTTCTGCAAACTGTCCATCGACTGCAAATTACTTTGTTTCCATGGTTACAAAAGAATCATAAGCATTCTGAAATACGTTCTCGGTTTCATGTTTGCGAAATCTAAACAACATTATAATAAAAATCACTGAATTCTGCCCGAGGCTCTGGGGTGTTTTCCTCTCTGAAAGGAGCCCCTTCCAGGACTTGGGGACAGCCTTCAAAATCACGGTTATCCTGGTGGTAACAGGGAACTCCTCAGCCCGCCGGGAGCTGGGGCCCTCTACAGCCCCCACGGCTCCAGACGCCAGTGTTCTAAGGATCACACATGTGCAGATAGCAAAGCTTGCTGCGCACACGCCAGGTGCTAACAAGTCCCAAACGTCTCACTCATACTTGCTAACCACATCGCTTCTCTCAGCCTCCACGGCATTTCACATTCTGCCTTTATATAGAGATGAACCATGCATCCTGAGCGCCACAAAGATTCAACTCCTTCGGGGCAGAGGGGTGCATCTTTCCATCACGGGGTCCTCACTCCAGCTGGCACAGGATTTGCAGAGTGGGTGAGTCTAATGTTGATGACACTTTCTCAATATTCCCTTCACACCCCTCCAAAAACAAGAGTGCTGCCAGCTTCTTACCAAGGTTGTAATGAGCAAAATATTTTTCTCTTATTTGTCACTTTTTAACGTAATACTAGTGAAGAATGTGACTCTGCATGTCCACTGTAGGCACCCACACCGTGAACATTCTGCTCTCCTGTGACTGTATTCACAGGTCACAAGGACAAAACTTCTCCATAGTAGCCATATATATATATATACACACACACACACACACACATATATATATATTTTTAACATGACTTCCACTCATCTGAAAGTCACAGATGTGGCTTTTCCTTCATAAAAAGATCCAAAGGATACACAAGCCAGGTTTAATAAACACATTGGTCCAGGTGGGAAAATGACCCCTCAGTCTCCCTCCCCTCAAAGACCAGGGCAGCCAGGAAACTGCGCTCTCCAGTAAATGACAACCGGCAGGATTCCCTAAATCACACTAAATGTGATTAAAGCAGCCGGAAGATTCCCATCTCACAGAGCGCGCCTTTCAAGACTCAAGATGTCCCCGCTCCCTGAATGTCCTACAAAGAACAGACTACCCAAATGAGGACTGAGGCAGTCAAGAAACATGTTTTCGGCCGGGTGCAGCGGCTCATACTTGCAATCCCAGCACATTGGGAGGACGAGGCAGGTGGATCACAAGGTCAGGAGCTCGAGACCATTCTGGCTAACACGGTGATAACCCCCCGTCTCTACCAAAAATAAAAAAATTAGCCAGGTGTGGCAGCGGGCACCTGTAGTCCCAGCTACTCGGAAGGTTGAGGCAGGAGAATGGTGTGAAGCTGGGAGGTGGAGTTTGCAGTGAGCCGAGATCGTGCCACTGCACTCCAGCCTGGGCGACAGAGCAAGACTCTGTCTCAAAAAATTAAAATAAATACAATTTAAAATGTTTTCAGCAAATAGCATCATCGATCCCAAATGAGAGGTACCGTTTTCATTCTAGGAGGGAAACACTACAAAGTACGTATATTTTAGCCCCGTAAGTGAATTCTTCGGGCGTTCCTGTGTCCGCTATCAAATGCAACACATCACCTCAAAAGGCAAAATTCTGTAAGTCACATCCAAGGAGGGGAAAAATCATTCTAAGTTTTAGCAATCCAGTAAGAACCTGATCCAGAGAAGCCTACTTGTTCCAGACTCTAAGCAGCAATATATTGCTACAATGTAATGAAAACGAAGGGATGATTAAGAAAATTTCAATGCTAATAAAAGACAAAAACGTAATTGGATTTATTCTACTCTAGACAGAGCAGCCGGGCAGTTCACCCATACGTTATGAACGTTGCTGTTTATCAGGCAGGGTCCAAACTCTGTCAACAAGGCTTGACAGCAAGGGCATGATCTCCACTCACTGCAAGGTCCGCCTCCCAGGCTCAAGCAATTCTCTTCAGCCTCTGGAGTAGCTGGGACTACAGGTGTGCAGTCATCACGCCCAGCTAATTTGTGTGTTTTCAGTAGATGCGGGATTTCACCAGGTTGCCCAGGCTGGTTCCCTGGATCTCAAGCTCCCAGGCTCAAGCAATCCACCCGCCTTGGCCTCCCAAAGCGCTGGGATTACAGGCGTGAGCCATCACGCCCGGGACTTTTTTTTTTTCTTTTCTTTTTAAGTGATTAATGTGCTTCAGAGTCTTGTAGGCATTTAAAAAGGAAAAAAAAAAGAACAAGCAAATTCTGTAAGGGAAAGAAAGCATTAACACGTTTTACACTTCTCAAAACTCAAAACTGAAATGCTAAGAATAAATGTATTTTATTCACAGAAGCAGCATTCTTAAAGTTCTGTAAAAGTGATACCATGGACACCACCACATCACAGACAAGCGTGGCAGGACTGCTCAGATTCAGAACACATTCTGAACAGTCCTCCTGCCACTTTCCTCAATGGGAACACTTTATTCTGTCTTTTATTCAAATTAAGTATCTTGCAAGGGAGTTGAAGAAAACTGCATAGCAGATTTTAAAACTTCAACGCTTTTCTCAATTTTCGCCACATTCTGATGCATTTTACTGACTACACGGCCAATAAGCCTAAAACTTTTTGCATCGATAAAGACAATGCTCCTTTTAGCAATAGGCTTTTTCTTTTCTATACAAAGATCTATAACTTAAGCTAGTAAACTGGGTATTTCACAAAGATTTTGCACAATTCCTAGCACAGATTTTAGCAAAATAAAACCATTATCTTTCCGCAATTAAATAAGCAAGCATAGGAAACTGCACAGTTAAAATAACCATTCTATTATTTTATATAAACACAAATAAGAAAGTAGAGTATGCTTTGAAAAACAGTATTTCCATATGCCAACGATGAAGCAGAAGACAATTCCTCAGCCTCATATAACATTTGACAACCGAAGTACTCTGGCCCAAGTCCAGCCCGGTTAAATGGAAATGAACTAAACGTGTGAGTGACCGTGGTGAGGCACTCTGATAGCCACAGTCCAGGAAAGAACAGCTAACATCTTTCTTCTTCATGGGAAAACCGAAACATACTCGAGAGACCTTGATTCTTTAAAACACAGTCTGCCCCAGTACTAACCTTAAGCTCCCATCGATCAAGATTGCTATAACCACAGAGGTGTTTTTCCAGGCCCTCGAAAATCACGGACATGGTACATACACAACGTTTTCAAACACTCAATGCATCCAATTTGTTAAATGTGCTGTGATACCGGAGGTCTTGTGCAGGACCAGAAGTGTCGCAGCCTGGTTACCTGTCCTGGTGTTCAATGCTTTGTATGTGCAAAACCTGCTGTTACAATTTACTGGGCTTAATGTGATTCAGTTCATCACAGAAGAGAGCTATGACATTTACTTAATTCCACGCACAGATTCTCAGGTTCACCTTCCACGAGTGACTGTTCTGTCCACGAGACAGTGGAGGGAAGACCCAGAAAAGGCCTGGGAGATGCCAGGTGCTCACAAACTGGTATCCGTCTGCTGGTTCTGGCTTAAAGGAAAACAGACATAGAAGCAGCTAAAAGGGCTCACTACACCTAATATCACAATGTTCTCAAGTTTACCTTAGCCAAAAATAAAAGCAGAAAAGCAAAACTACTCCAGGGCATGATTCCAGTGCTAATCTGAAACATGAAATATTTAGAAGACAAAGTTTATTGTGAGTGCAAGTAATATACACATAAAACACTGGTTTCACAAAACCCAGTCTTTGCGATTGCTTTTATAAAAAGTAAAATTCTCATGAGGATCGCATACATTAACTGATTTTCAAATGAAGGGACTGGTAAACTTCAGGGCATATGATTTCTGCCACACACGAGGGGAGCAGTGAGAGAGAAGAGCTAGGATCAAGTGTGCTGAAGCTGTCTTAGGACTGAAATTCAGTTTCTGCCAAAACAAAAACACAGGAGTCTGTCAACTTCGATAGCAAGCTCTGCTTGAGAGCGACAAGATGTTAAATTTGCAAAGGAGCTTCTCCCTGTATGGGCACGTGTGATCCTTGCAAAATCATAGCTCAGCATCATCAAAAATCAGGAAAGAACACAAGCCTTCCAGACATGAAATCCAAGAGCAGAAGGGAGCAGAGTCCAAGCTTGCTCAACAGAACTGTTCCCGGACAACAGCACAGAGGACATCACAGGGAGGGCAGGGCAAGCAACAGCAGCTTCCGTGTTGCCACAAGCAGGGCCTGAGCCAGGAGACCAGTCTCCTCCAACCTGACAAGGAGGCGCGAGGAGCCACAGAGAAGTCAATTCAGGGTCCTTTTCAGAAAGGGGCAACAATGAGAAAATCTGGTCTCACCCACCCCATACCCCCTACGGTAGCAGCTAAACTCGCACGTGCGTCTGTCACGTTCCCCGACCCCTCTTGCAGATGCTCTTCCTGCACCCGGGTGCCTGTCTCCGTGCTGCTCCTGAGGCCACACCTGTTGCCATCCACTAGTGACCAGGAATTCACCTTTGTCCGGGAGAAGCAAAGGCAGAGTTCACACACTCCTGTACAGGTTTGTTGGCCGAGAATCTAACTGCACTGTCCGATTCCAGATGTGCTGGTACCAAGGAGAACGTTCAATGTCTGGCATTTATAAACGGTATCAGTGGGTTCTCCTGGGACTCCCAGGCAGCCGCACGAGGGACGGAGCTGTTGCCCTGTTACCCCGAGCCAAACAAGGCTGAGAGGCACACACCACAGGCCACATCACACTCGAGCACCGACTGACACTTGCTTGTTCGTGTGTTAAGAGTTCAGGGTACAGGCGACAGACAGGCCTGATCTCAGTCATGGGACAACAGTGACTGCCCACAAGTCCCATATCTAAGCCCCGACTTGCCCATCCAGCCTTCCTTCAGGAACAATGCCCACCTCACAGTGCTGCCATGAACGCTAAGTCAGCACGTACATACACAACCAGATTCATTGCAATTGTGCTTTCTACAACAAATTAATACAACCAGGCGCTATCATTGAGACTGAATAACCAATATTAGAACAGAAGATCAGGCCAGCGATTGTGGCTCAGACCTGTAATCCCAGCACTTTGGGAAGCTGAGGTGGGTGGATCACTTGAGGTCAGGAGTTGCAGACCAGCTTGGCCAACATGGCAAAACCCCATCTCTACTAAAAATAAATTATCCAGACATAGTGGCACACACCCTGTAACCCCAGCTACTAGGGAGGCTGAGGCATAAGAATCACCTGAACCTGGGAAGTAGAGGTTGCAGTGAACGGACATCGTACTACTGTGCTCCACGCTTCCAGCCTGGGTGACAGACCAAGATTCTAGTAAAAAATAAAAGGTCAAGATGAAAACTGATTGCCAAGGTCCATGTTCCATAAACTTCAAACAAAGTTCATTAGCTGGTACTTGATCAAGTTGTTGATTTCTTCATTACAATCTTGTATATCCTTCTAACACGGCTCAAAATGTTTACATTTGAGCACACCTCGAGTATAACAAAAAATAAAGTGCCTATATTTCATAAATGAGCAAGTTCCAGTAAGACTGCATCCTGCTCTAGTTAATCCTTTGACAACGTAAAACTGAACCATCCTGACATAGCACTGACACATGGTACAAGAATAATGACCTCCAATTAAATAGCTAGATTTAGAGAACACATAAATACAGTTTATCACTAATTCACCAGCGATTAGCAAGATTTTAAAGGAAGAAAAAGTATCGGGACTGTAACTAGGAATAAAGGCAAAAATAAACATGAGAAATTAGTCACGTTTAAATCAATACCCTTTCTGTGGGGCCGTAATAAAGTATACACAACAGGTGTGCAAGCTGTCATGCTAAGCTGTCACCAAGCTCTCTATGAAGGTGGTAAGAGCGTACCAAGTCGCAGAACCTCATATTCCTATTTAAACGCTACACAGCCAACACCACACTCGGCACGCAGTGAGAACTCTGAAAGCTCTGAGGAACGCATGATGGGATGAAGGGCCTCAGTCCTGCCATCACCCTGCTGCTTATTAAAAATATAAAACAAAGCCCTGCCTTCAAGGTGCTCAGATCTAACTAGTACAAAGTTTTGCTTTTGACAAGTTAACTACGAATGATGAAGACTCTCAACAGCTGTGCAAAATGTAAGGCAACCTAATAAGAGGAACTTGGCTGAGACTAAACCCAGAGATGGTTTTTTAACCACAGAAGAGGAAAGAACTGAAGAACCTTACAGAAAGTTGACAGCAATTTCTATTTCTCTATGGTAGAACCTGGAATTTACCTTTGAGACAAACTGTCCTTCTGTTCTGAAAAATCAGATTATTCTTGCAATCCTCCATCAGGACTGAAATTCCCAAAGGCATGGAAAACCAATTACTAATTTTAAAACCCCCCCAAAAAACTACCTATGATCTTAGATGTGAGATTTAGTATTCTCAAATTCCAAATTTGGAAATATTTTACACAAAGTCCTTATTTTCCCTGTTTACTTGAAAGCTCTCTATTCTTTTGTCCTAAATATCTTCTTTCTCATCCTTCCAAACAGTATCTGAAGATGAACTTACATATCGTTTTCAATGTTAACAAAGAAAATACTACATTTGTCATGAACTGTTTATATTCACAACTCTAGGAGGGATTTTGCTACATCGAGAGGAATAACACGAGGCAGTAAATACGCCACGAATAAAGAACAGTAGAAAGTGGACACATTTCCTGATGAGTGCCGATTTCTCATTGAGTTGCTGACAAAGTTATAATACAGAAAGCTAGACAGCTGCTATGTTAGTTCTACCTCACTTAAGTGACCGAGTCATTGCTGTTTCGGTTCCCTTTCTCGTCTTGGGATGAGACACACCTCACAGAGTTGTTTGTGATTTCAGGAACACACACATCAATCAAGTGACTGTTCCTAAATCGTTGCAAAGGATATAGTAACCTGCCAAATTTCAACTAGGTTGCAACAAACAACTGTTTTCATCCTACACTCTCCGGTGCCAGCGAGATGGTGTGTTCTTGGATCCCTGCGGGAGCCCTATTCCTGGTGCCATAGAGCACACACACATTTACATCCACATAGTGTAAATTTATGGTACACTGTAACACGTGTACCTGCGTAGAGCGTACACACATCCAAATACGTAGGGTGTACATAAGTGCACTACATGCGTACAGAGTGCACACACATCTAGATCCATGTGGTATACATGCATAGAGTGTACACACATCCAAACAGTGTACAAACAAGTTCACTACGTGTGTAAAAGCATAGAGCATACACACATCCATATAGCAAATGTACATAGGTAAGCTAACACATATGTGCATGCATAGCACGTACACCCATCTATATGCATACAGTGTGCACAGGTATACTATAACCTGTATGTACATGCATATGGCATAAACATGCACATCCGTATGTACATAGGTATGCTATTTGCTATATGTATACACGTGCGTATAGCATACACTCTTATCCAATGTACGTAGGTGCACTACAGCATGCATACACATGCGCAGTGTACACATATGCACATGTATACAACGTACATCAGTACACTAACGTATAAAGCGTATACATATATGCAACAGTGTACATACATATGCAGCATGTGTACGTATTAGTGTGTACATATCCAGAAGTGTATTCAGGGTGCATAGTGTACATGCATGCTTGTGTGCACAAATGTATATATACATCTGCAGAAATAATGTGCACATACCCACATGGTGTACGTACACAGGTATGTACATGGCATTAAATACATGCATGTAGGTACACATGCAGAACAGATAGGTGTCCAAGTAGTGTGCATATAACCATAGTGACCATAGATACACACATATACACATGTACATGCATGCCTACAGCATTCACGTGTGTAGGACACAAATGTAGTGTACATACCTATACGTTGTAAATACATGCACAGTGGAAATACACGTAGTATGCATACACCACATACACACATGTACATTTATAGAGTACACATATACCGAGACCCAGAACGGGTCATGAGTATTAATACTTCGGAAACTCTTCCAGTTCTACCTAAGTGAATTTTTTTTCAAACTATAATAGAACTCATACAAAAAGGGTTTTAAGGAAATGAATAAAGCTAGTGACAAAAATCAGTGGGAAGGGCACAACCACTTTCCCTCAGAGTTCTGGCCCTGACCGTGGAAGTTCAGAGGTTTCCTAATGCAGTACACATCAGAACTGACTCACGATAAAGCACTCCTTAAAAATTAAAAATGTGTCCTCATGTTTTGGCCTTTGAGACAAAGCCTCTTAGTTAATCGAGTTCTGACTGAATTTGACTCACAGTACTCTGGCAGATTCTTCATTTTCTGGTGAGACAGACGAACGTCCCAGGGTGAGGGCAATGCCAGCCCTTTCAGGGTCAGCTTTTCAAGGAGCGATGTCTGGCAGAACACAATCCAACACCATAGTAGGATCCCCCACCCAGCCACTTAGACGCTTTCAGGTACTTACTCTGTCTCCTTGTTTCCCTTTCTTGAATTCAGCTGGGGGGGGAAAAACCCAAAAAAATCAAAACCAAAACTAAACAACCCATGTGTTTATGCGTCTGAAAAGTTAATACATCCACATCCAACTTTCTAAATGAGACACGGCAGGTATGATGGTCACTGAACAGTGGCCACTGTTGAGAAAATACGAAGTCTTCTGCAAACATGATCGAGTTTCTAGGAATACAAAAGTCAAGGGAATTTACTTCACATATTAAAGCTGTCAAGGGTGCTCATCAAAAATGTACTTAGAGGTTTTCCTTTAAAGTTATTTTGGAAGATTTTTAAGTTGCAATACTTAAAAGCCTCTGGGAAAAGAAAGGATACAGGTATCTGGAAGATTTTTACTAAATGAATTTCATGTCTTTTTGATAACGTTAAATAAGGTCAGCCTTGAAGTAATGGGTTCCACTATTCTGAAGCTATGGATGGAATCCACAACACCAGACAATTGAATAAACAGCAAGGCTGCACACACAGGACACAGGCAGTGAGCCAGCCTGACTAGTTGTCAGCTTCTGGGTCAGTTCTACCCAGTTCTGCCCAGGCCCCACTGGAGATGAAAACGTGCCCTTTAGAAGCCTTCAAACCCCACCTTTCAAAATCTAATCCTCTTCAACTGAGGCCCAAGTCCAAAAATCTACTGACATCTTAGCACCTGTTAGGCCAGCTCTTGCCTAGCCTTTTTGGCACCAGGGATGGGTTTCATGGAAGACCATTTTTCTGGGGGGTGGTTTTGAATTGCAACTGTTCCACCTCAGGTCAGGCATTGGATCCTCATAAGGAGCACCTCCGAGATCCCTCACATGCAGTTTACGATAGGGTCCCAGCGCCTAGGAGAACACACAGCTTATGATAGAGTCCCAGAACCTAGGAGAACATGCGGCTTACCAGAGGGTCCCAGCGCCTAGGAGAATACGCGGCTTATGATAGGGCCCCAGAACCCAGGAGAATATGCGGCTTACGAGAGGGTCCCCGCGCCTAGGAGAACAGGTATTAAATGAGTTGGCAAAGCCAAAATCCACCCGATCTACCACTCCAAAACAAACATACACCACTGCCCAATATTGATGGGAGCCAAAAACATGGAAGTCCTGAGGGCCCACACTGACCACAGCCAGACACCACTTCTGTAAGAACCAAGCACGTGCCTAAAGATCACCCGTGATGACCCAGGAGAGCAGCTTTGAGCAGAGACAAAGGTGAAGGAGCGGCACATGGGCCAGGGTGCTGGGTGTGCCCGTCTTTGTGACCTCACTGAGATTACTGACCTCTGGCCCTTGGTGTCCGTCCTATGGAGGAGGTAGCCCCCAAATCCCTGCCTCTCTTCAGCACTGACTGAGGCGGTCCTGAAGTCTCCCCAGGGCTGAGGCTGCTTCTAATTCCTGTTAGCTGCACACCCACATAAAAAACAAAAAACAAAATATCAAGTACGCAGACAGGAAAAGAAAAATATGTGAATCTTCCCTTATTCAACAGGCATTTAAAGAGTAACAGGAAAGCCGGGCGCGGTGGCTCAAGCCTGTAATCCCAGCACTTTGGGAGGCCGAGACGGGCGGATCACGAGGTCAGGAGATCGAGACCATCCTGGCGAACACGGTGAAACCCCGTCTCTACTAAAAAATACAAAAAATTAGCCGGGCGAGGTGGCGGGTGCCTGTAGTCCCAGCTACTCGGGAGGCTGAGGCAGGAGAATGGCGTGAACCCGGGAGGCGGAGCTTACAGTGAGCCGAGATCGCGCCACTGCACTCCAGCCTGGGTGACACAGCGAGACTCCGTCTCAAAAAAAAAAAAAAAAAAAAAAAAAAAGAAAAAAAAAAAAGAGTAACAGGAAAATTGTGATAGTCTTTAAACAACCACCAGCTATCACGTCCTGTTGACATGTTTTAGCTAATCAGGAACACCTTTACCAAGCACCTGTGTGTTCAGGAAATCAGTTGACAGGTCCCAAATAACCTCGGAGCTTACGACCTGACCCCCACTCACGTGCATCACCTCTCCAGAAGAACGTGTCCTGGACACTTTTCAAATGGTGAGGAACAGGAACAAGGGTTGCTTTCCCTCAACCCCACAAAACAAGCTCGACCCCGAGGAGCCCGGAGAACAGCAACGTTTGTTTAGATGCTTTCCCACTGACCTTGTCACAGCAAACGTTCCCATCCCACACAACCCAGTGTTTAACTCTCCCTGGGATACCGGCAGCCGTCAACCCTCAACAAGCTGGAAACAGAGGCCAAGCTGACAGGACGCCTCTCTCCATTCCCTACTGAATTCACTCAGGACACGGATGTTCCCAAACACACACGGCCCCGAGTATTCCACACCTGCAGAACATTCAAACAACAGATGCTGCAAAGACGTTCCCCTAAAGAGAAATTCAGTTTCTAACTTCCCTTAGGGAAAAATATGAGACCCAGAACTTTCCAGAAAATCACGTGTGGGAGGAAGCCACTCACCTCTGGCACTTCCTAAACCTGCCTTCCCGCAGGTGCTCAGGGATGTCCCCGCGCCAGCCCCGTCCACCCGGGACGGCAGCAGGGCTCAGGCAGCCAGCACCTGGGCAGCAGGCGAAGCAACCCCAGGGTGAAAACGTCATCCCAGGCACTACTTCCCGGAGCCCCTCAGCAAGAAAAACAGAGGTGGGACAGAACCGAGGGCTGATTCGAGGCTAGGGAGCCACAGACCCGCACAGCTCAATCATCAGACATGCTCTTCTGTGGACAGAGCCCAGCCCAGGGAGAGGCCAGCACAGAGACTCTCGTGCCGACTCCACGAGCCAGCGTCCTCCAGGGCTGCAAGTTTATGATCACAGCTTCAGAATTTAGTTCCAGAATCTTCCGGAATCAAAGACGCACCAAACTGTAAAGCTGCCAGGACAGCAGGGCCCAGGAGCAGGCTCAGGGGAGGAGCAGGTAGAAACCCCACACACAGCACACACGTGTGCATGCTTACTCCACACAGGCCACCCCTTCACCCAATACTATACACGCAAATGTATGCACTCCATACACACCCTCAAATACACTCACCAAATATGATGCGTGTACAAACTCCACACACACCCTGAAATACATACAACACACATGAACATGCTCACTGCAGCCACACCTGCTAAATACACTCACCACACACGCACAAACGTGACACACCTGCATACTCATTCCAGACATCACACCCCTCACCAAGTACACAGGTGCACACATCCCCAAGTCCAGCACCTGCAGACTCCACAAGCTTTGGTTTCCCCCACTGTTTCTCTCATCACATGAGATCCACACACAGGTGTCATTTACTGACATCTAACACCCGGGGAGGCCCTTAGACAGAACTGCAGTCACAAGTCAGCTTCATTCAGGCATTCATCACCAGTCTCCTGAAGCCACCTCTCCTGTCCCCACGGGGAGGGAGGCTGAGACCGGAGACGTCACTGGGCTTACAGATCCCCAGGCTGGCAACCCAAAGAAATGAGGAGGGCTCGGCCACGGCCCTGGAGGGAGATGGGTACTGGGCTCAGGTATGGGCAACATGAGTCCTCATTTCCATACCGTGTCACCTACGACAGCGTCAGGTGAAAGCCAGTGGTTTGGCATTCCTGGAATAGACAGTCCTGGAATTACAAGCAAAACTTTTTACTCCTCCCCTCTGAACACATGAGGTCCATGGTCCCCTCACATCTAACACTGGGAATCCGAATCAGTGACTCTTTGTCCACCTGAGGACCACCCAAGAGGACCCACACATCTGCTACAACAGCAGCACCGCACCTGGTCTGCAGGGGAGCAAAGCAAATCCCCCCTTTATGAATAACACTGGATTACCCCAACACTGGCAGCCTGCAGTGTGTATATCGTCAAGCCCCCAGATCTGCGCCACCTGCAAGAGGAACACAAGCCCTTAGTCCAGGGCTCTCAGGACAGCCTGTGAGGAGGATGCTAGCACCCTTCTCATCTCCCAGTGGAGAGGAGAGAAGGCCAGTGTCAGGACTGGTGTATCAGGAGGGTCGGGGTTCAAACCCCATCTGCCTCACAAAGCAGCCCTTACCATTCAAGTGACTTCTATCATCAGCCTTAAAATGTACCACAGTTACCAGCAATTCTGAGTGCTGTTCCTTGGGACGTCATAAGCAAACATTTTGTTAGAAATATTTTGCCAAATCTGCTTTCAAAATCCTATGTTATAAAATGACTAATGAAAAATTTGAGCTATGAAATAAAGCACATAGTTAAATGAATCCCAAAATGACTATGGCGAAGGAAGCTTTAACTTGAAGTGAAAAATATCCTCTAAATGACATCAGCCAGAATTATCTTCAATCATTACTGATCCCATATACTTCAGGAATTATACAGCATCATCTCAGATATGAACTTAAAACCATGAGCTGAATGCACATTTCAGCACAACCAAAGTTCTGCTATAATAAGCAGCACAGGCGTCTCTGGAGAGGATTTTAGTTGGGACTACAATGCGCACGGTGGTGGTAAGAGGTTTCATGCAGGCTGTTCTCCAAGGTGCGACACAGAGAAGCACCACTAACCTCAAAGACACCTGCTGCTTTGTAATGAGATGAGAGATGATGTGGATGGACTACTGTAAATATTTGAAAAGGAGAAACAATGCAAGGAAAGAATCGTATCAGTTTCCCTTTACATTCTTAGAAAAAACTGATTTTTCTTTTGGGATGATTTAAAAAGAAAATGACATTTCTGGATTTTTTTTTTTTTTTTTTTTTTTTTTACTTTTCTTTCTGAGACTGGGTCTTGGCTCTGTTGCCAAGATTGGAGTACAGTGGAGCAATCGCAGTTCACTGTAGCCTTAAGTGATCTTCCCACCTCAGCCTCCAGAGTAGCAGGGACCACAGGCAGGCACCACCACACTCAGCTAACATTTCTGTAATACAGATGGGGTCTTGCTATGTTGTCCAGGCTGGTCTTGAACCCCTTGGCCTCAAGTGATCCTCCTGCCTTGACCTCCCAAAGATTTGGCCTAAGCGACCATGTCTTATCCGAAAATAGACATTAGAGCAAATGCATTTCTATAAGATTTTCTACCTCTTTTCACTGGGGAAAAAGGTAACTTGCCTCCAAGGGTTGGAGACAAAGCCGTTACTGCAGACAAAAGCGCTGTGCATCCCGGGAACCGCTACACCACGAGGCATGGCCGTGCACCCTGGATGGAGGAGTAACACACGAGGCTAGCACAGGCAGATGCTGGCCCTCTCCAAAAGTACGCCTATCCTTCCTCCTCTCCTCAGCCCCCTCTCCCTTCAGGCCTCAGTGGCTGCTGACAGGGGAGAGGCCACAACTAGAGGAGGCTCTCAACTCCACCAGGGACAGGGGCCCCAGACGCTGGGGACTCAACTGCTGCCCTCTGCGCCCATCTCCTTCTGGTCCAGCCTTCTGAGGAGCCAGGCGTGGCCACTTTGACCCTCTCTCCCTTCTGTGGCTCCTACAAAAACCAGTTCAGCGAGCCCAGGCTGCCTAACACTCCAGGGACACCTGGCACAGGCCCCCTCCATGACCTTATCCAAGCTCCTGGGGCCAGAAGGGTCTTGCAATATTTCACTTTCCAGTTGACCATCCCCAGCCTGAAATCCAAAGTGCTCCGAAGAGCATTTCCTTCGAGTGTCATGAGGAAGCTCGGAATGTTTCAGGTTTCGGAGCATTTTGGAGTAGGGACTCTCAGCCTTAATTTGAACCTCTTCAAGGAAGCCACACACTGAAGCCCCCGATGTCCACCCTACACAATCCCAGCACACCCTCTAAAGTCCTCAGCAACAGATTTTATTTCTTCAAATATAACCACAAGTCACAAACTCACAAGCAATCACAGAAGGGGGTTGTGGACACCCGCACAGATGATGAAATTTAACTGTCACATTTTTACCTGAGTAATTTAAAGTCATTCCTCAAAACACACCTGTTTTACTGAATTGCATTTTAAGGTGAACACACACAAATCATTTCAGGGAAACAAACGTCACTTTGGGCTGCGTGTGGTTTCTTGACTCCCGTGAATAACTCAGCGTTCACCCTCACTTCTGGATAAGGGAGAAGATGCAAAGAAATCTGTTAAAACAAAGACATGAAAACAAGTTTAAGAAGGGTTTGAAAGGTTCCTCCTGTCCCCCTGGAGGGGAGACGAGGACACCTGGAAAGCTCACTGGGGGACAGGAGCACAGCCTCCTCGGTGTGTCATGGACACTGCCTCGCCAAGGGGAGAGGATCATGCCTGGAAGACTCACAGGGGTGGGAGCACAGCCTCCTCAGTGCTTTCTACACTCAGCAGCTTCAGAAATTCCTGCAGAAGCAGAACACATCATGAGAACTGAGACTGGAACACCCGAAAGAAAGGGGACAAGGGGTCAAAAAAAGCATTCAATCATTACCAAGGAGCGCGGGCATGAAGCCGCTTCAAAGACCGTGTGAGAACTCGTCTTTAAAGTGTGAAACTCATAGGCGTTTCAGAAAATAAGGGTAGCGCGAGATAGCTCGATCAGCTCAAACAGGCTGCCGTCCCTCAGGCCATGAAGTCCCTGAGATGAGCCTCTCACTGAGCAGAAGTCACTCGCATCTCTGCCAGACAAAGTACTACAAGTTAACACATAACCTCATGAAACCTGGGCTTCAGTTGGTCGACAATAGTGAGTCTGACTTGGTACATCCCTCCAGATGGTTAAAGACCCCAGGGGTTCATCAGACAACCTCGAAAGGCTGTGTCTGACCAGCCCCTTTTCCAAGTTCTGGATGATTTTTCCTAATGTACTATAAGCAGCATATTCCAGTAGAGACGTAATTAACTGACTCTGGGTCCTCTTAATTTTGAATTAGAAACACACTTGGCCAGGCACGGTGGCTCATGCCTGTGATCTCAGTACTTTGGGAGGCTGAGGCAGCTGGACTGCTTAAGTCCAGGAGTTTGAGTCCAGCCTGGGCAACATTGTAAAACTCCATCTCTACAAAAAATACAAAAATAAGTCAGGCATGAGGACTCGTGGAACATGTGCCTGTGGGTCCTGGCTACTCAGGAGACTGAGGCAGGTGGATCGCTTGAGCCTGGGAGGTTGAGGCTGTAGTAAGATTTGCTCACACCACTGCCTGGGCAACAAAAAGGTTTGTTTTTTTTTTTGTTTGTTTTTTTTTTTTGCCTGTCTTAAAAAAACCAGAGAATAAGAATTATATACCTGACTAGCCCAAAATAAAAGAGGCCTTGTGGAACAACCTGAAACACAGCTGCAAATTCTGGCAGGGCCTCCCCTGGCTTGATTTGTGGTGAGTGCAGGACCGCTCTGAAGGATAGGACCCCAGGCACCTTCCGAGACTAGACCTTACAGTACAACTTCCCTTCGCTGGACGGAACACTAGCCTTGGAACCTGGGACACCCTGGGGCAGTGCCACCATCCCGAGGCTGCCATGGCACAAGCAGGCCCTACTATCATGAAGCCTGGGACATCCTGGGGCAGTGCCACCAACCCAAGGCCACTGTGACACAAGGGGGCCCTGGTGCCACTGAGAGGCTGCACAGCAGGTCCAAGCCCAGGCCAGAGTGAAGAGGCTCCACATCCTTTCGATCCCTCCAGCTGAGTCCACAGATGTCTTGGGGCAGAAATGCATCACCCTCAATGTCCACGGGTGAGTTTTTGGACACAGAATCTGGAAGCGTAAAAGATGGTTCTGGGCTGGTTGGTTGCCTGCTCGGATCTGTCCTCTTTCCACACAAAACCTGGCTCACACCAAGCAGCGTCTAAGTCCTGGAAGACCTGCTAAACACAAGTGCAGTTACAAAGCGGAGAAACTGGAGGGGGTCGGGCTGTGTTCCAGTGGCACCAGTGTTTCTCAGGAAGACCCTGGGAATTACAGGGTCCAGGGCAAGGGCTTCCTGGGATCCAGGACATGGAACAAGAACCCATTTCCCGATCCTGTTGAATATGAATCGCCTAAGGGCCAATTCCCTCGGAGGACTGAGCACTGCCCCACAACACCCTGGTATGGGTATGTTATTACATACATTGGTATGGGTATGTTATTACATACGTTGGTATGGGTATGTTATTACCCATACCAAGGTAATAACAAGCCCGTTACCAGCAGGAGGCTGGTGATGAAGACATGAGGACCAGATGAGCACGAGGGATCCTGACAGATCATCCCTGGCACCGAGCAAGGGGCGGACACTACCCGCTGTTCCTGACGCATCAGCCCTGGCACTGAGCGAGGGGTGGCAGCACGGCCTGTGCCCCTGCAGATGCAGAGGGATGTGAGGGGGACGCAGGCTGGGCTTGGAGGCTAACTCAACCACCTGCGCTTGCACTTCCGTTCCTCATGGCAGGGAGGTGAGGCACAGGCAGCATTAGGGCTCACCTTGCCCCCGGGCTGCACTTTTTTCTGCTTCTGAGTCGTGCTCGCTTTACATGGACAGGCATAGCTATAATAACGGTTCCCTGATTATTTCGCTGCCTACATAAAGGGCTTTCAGAATTCACTTCCATCCTTAGGAAAGGCGGCCAACACCAGGCTGTCTCCCTTAAGATGCCATGTCTCATATGGGGGAAAAAAAAATCAAGAGAAATCAAATAAAGGCCATAAAATACATCAGTTTCAACACTAAAATTTAATAGTACGCTTTAAATTGAAGATGAGTTAAGTCACATTTCCAAACCTCTGAAAGCACGGTTACTGGGAGGGAATGGTTTGCAACACACAAACGCAGCTCTGTAGAAGTGCCCAAGCTGGATGAAGGCTCAAACGTCAGTGCAAGGAGAAAGTCTGAACAAACTCTCTCCTGCCCTGCTGCTGTCCTCTTCCAAAACACACTGTTTATCTGTCAGTTTAGAACAAGGCCTAGGGAGGTGGGAGGCAGGCCTGGGAGGGTCACCTAGCATCCAAGCTCCTCACCCACACAACTGCGCTGAGCTGAGCAGTACACATAAACACAACTAATTCTCCCCAAAAAGAAGACGGAAGGCAGCACACTGCCACGCCAGGCACCCTGCAGATGAGAAGATTGAGGGGAGCCAGAGGTACCTTTAATCTTGCTTGCATGGTGGAGGGAGAGGAATAATGCCACTCACTTGAGTGTTGCACAATTCTTTCTAGCACTGAGTGGCAGAAAATAAAAGTTATAGATGCTTCCTCAGATAAATGTTTCTGAAGAACTGAACATAAATTATGTGCAGGAAATAGCATTATGAATGCCTCAAGTGCTTCTGTTTTCAATAATCCCAGGGTAATTCTATAAACCTGGGAATCAGTCTCACCCAACTCCAGGATCACGGCCTAGGTGACGTGGGCACACATATCCTGAAGCTCCAATGCTCAACTAAAGTGGGGCGAGTGAAAATGATCCTGGGTATAATTTACACGGACCCAGGAAGGTGGTTGAGCCCCAAATCCCTAAACCAGGAAGACCAGTGTCCTTCAGGGGCCTCACCTCTGTCCTTTCCCAGCCTCTGGGAACCACCACTCTGCTCTCTACTGACACAAATGCCCCTCCAAGGTACAACCAGGAAGATCATCATTCAAAACTGAGAAACGTGGCAGAACAAAGCTGTCAGGAGATTTTAATCACCAACACCACTTGTTACATGACCCAAAGATGATTAAAATCCCAGGCCCTTCACGACTGAATGTTATCTATACTTAAATGCATTTCATCACCATATTGGGGGGTTATTCCTTTGTTTTACTGCAAATATATCCAACTGCTGTAAAAGGAAAAGGCAATTTGTTAATGAAGCTTCTTGGAGTGTCTCAACAGGCCTCCAGGCAGGATAAAAGGCAGGACCTCCTGGCAGAAACGCTCAGCTCTGAGGTCAGGTGGAGTTCTTGAGCACCAACCAAGGCAAAATAAGGTCGAAGACCACACCACACTTTCCTCAATCACATCTTCATTCCACCTTTCCTTCTATTTCTCACGACTTCACTGGCAGAAATTGTGCTGAAAGAAAATGGAAACACACACATACATAGGAGACCCTACAGATGCTGAGAATGGGTGCAGCCGTCACAGTCCGAATGTCCTTTCAGGGCCATCTGACCTGGCTGGGATCCAAGTATCCAAGTGCAAGATTGTATGTTAGACCCGTGAAGCCAGGATTAAAGCTACTGAACGGCAGTTTTCCATCCCACGGAAACCGGCCTTGCTAGGGGCTTCCTCGGGGACCACCGACCTCACGCCACCACCCCTCAACTACTTCAACTAACCTACATCATGGCAGAGGCCTCTCCAGGCAGACCAGCCCTGCCCAAGTCCTGCTTCACGGCAAACCCTCCAGACAAACGTCCTTGGCCTCCTCCGGGAGGCTGTGCTTGGAAGGTGCCCTCATTTACTTCTGTGGCTCTGAGACATTTAACTAGAGCCCAACACATTTCTTCCTGTTCACATAGTATTGAGTTAAAAGATTTTTAGGAGTAAACTTTCACTGGGAAAAATACCATTTCAGGAGCCCCAGTGACCACAATGAAAATGTTTTTACCTTCCCTTACGTGACATCGGCAACACCAGGTCCAGTAAACGTTCTGGATCTCAGATAATGACATATCCACTCATAGTAAGTCTTGGTCTTGTTTCACAAGCTATCAAATGCTGCCCAGAAGCAAGAAAAACCCCACAATGTGGCAGGGAGGGGCGACCAGCGTGAGTTCTAAGGCCAGACCACCCGGGTCTGCTGACAGCGTGGCGAGGGGCAAACAGTGCAGGGTCTAAGACCAGACCGCCCGGGTCCCGCTGACAGTGTGGCTTCAGGAATTTCCTAAACCCTCTGCTCTCCAAGTTTCATGTCAGAAAAATGCAGTGATAACCGTGTCCACCTCGTTTAAATATATATATATACACACACACATATATACACATACATACACACACACACACATATATATACTCCAAAACTACAGCCCTATAAAGGCCATTAATCCTAGTTATCCTCAAGGCATTGAGTGATCAATAATGAGCCGTCCTCCTGCTGCTGACCTGCCTCAGCCGCACCCTCCAGAAACCCCGCATCCACACCAGCCACACAGGATGAGGCCAGGGAAGGAGCAGGACTGTGTCTTGGGAACTTAAACTCTGGAAGCTGAGTTAAATCAGTGCCGCTCAAATCTTGTCACCAACTATCTTGTTAAATTGGGAGATTCCATCTCTGGGGATCCTGAAGGAACCTGAGGCTCTACATTGAGTGAGGTGAGCACTCGTGCTGCAATGAGACGGCAGGGAAAGCAACCGAATCTGGGGTCGCAGCTGCCTGAGGCTTGGGTCCCACCGGGAAAGTGGCACCAGGGCCCTCAGGACAGTGGCGGAGGTCCCAGGAGGCAAGTCCCGGCGCAGAGACTCATGGGCCCAAAGATTGCTCCAGGGCCAGGAGGGGCTGCTGCGCTGACAGCCACGAGGCAGGCAGCCTTCAAGCTCCTCCAGCTGCCATCCTGCAGGCAGGGAGGACAGTGCCCAGACCACCCCGGGGCTCCCCCAGCCTGCCAGGCTGGTACTCTTACTCCAGGCCACTGACAAGGGTACCCATGTTGCAAGCTAGGTTGAAACAGTGCCTCAGGCCTCGGGGCACATGCACACCCCTGCAGGGCCACTCCTACCCAACACCTGGGGATGGCTATTCCCACACATCCTCAACTCACAGCAAAACTTAAAAATGAAAGTCGGAAGATACAGCCAGGAAACCAATGCTTAAGAAGCAACTCCACGGTGACTCTTCCTAGAGCTACTGCTATTGAACATCTTTAAAAACATTTCCAGGGTGACTTCCTAGAGCTATTGCTATTGAAAATCTTTAAAATTCTTCATTTCAAAATTAGTTTTTATTACACTGTCTTCCCTATTCCACCAAGACTCTAGAAAACAAAACCATTACAATTTCCAATTCTATCTTATAGCGGTTAGAAATACACGTTTCCTCAAAGGATTCTACGTGTTTCCTTGGCAATATCCTTTCCATGCCCCATACTACTGCCCGCAACAGGGAAGGCTTTTCCAAACAACCCAACCCAACCCAACTCAAGGGCCCTGAGACAGGCCCCTAACGAATCGTCTACAAACTCTTGAGACAGGCTTGCCCTGACAAATCATCTGCAAACTCCATCTTCCATTAAAAACAGTACCGACAATAAGCATATTACCACCTTTTAAAAATTACTGTAAAGTGGACAGTGTTCAGTTCTGTGAATTTCGGCACAAATATTCCCATAATCATCATCACACAAGCAGAACAGTCCAACAGCCCCAAACCCACTCACGGGGCCTCATAAGCATACCCTTCCATTCCCAGCAACCACCCTCTCTGTGTTCTCCCATCCCCCGGGTCTGTCTTTTGCGAGTGTTGTCGCAAAACACTCGCAAAATCACGATTTCCTGGGCATCGTGCTTGGAGGTGCACCCGGGGTGTCCTGTGATCAACAGCCAGGCCTCGGGGCTGCTGGGTATATATTATTCCACGTATGGCTGTGGCACTTTGTAACCTGTTTTGGGCAACTATAGACAGCGCTATTAACATCTGGGCACAGTTCTTCTTAAACATCAGATTCTGTTTCTCTAGGGTAAATACCCAGGATTGGGGTCACCGGGCCCCACGTTTGTGTGAGTTCAGTTTTGTAAGAAACCGCCAAGCTGTCTGCACCGTGCTGAACCCCAGCATCGCACAGGAGTCCCGGCTGCCTGTCCTCACCAGCACCTGGGGCTGTCGAAGACCTTAGTCAGGCGCTCCACAGGGGTGTGAACACATTCACTGCGGCTTCAGTGCACATCTCGGTGCAACCAGTCACGCTGAAAGTCATTTCAGATGCTTTTGGGCCATCCTCCGTCCTTCTCAGCGAAGCATCTGTTCATGTCTCTTCCGCTTTTAAGTCAGGTGGTTTGTTCTCTGTCATGAGCCGTGGGAGTCCTGTGCATTCTGGATATGAGTCCTTTGCCGGCTGCATGGTTCACAGAAATCTTCTTCTCGTCTATCAAAAATGTGTCTCTTCAATTCCCTAGGGGTGTCTTTTATATTAGAAGTTTAATTTTGATGAGTCTTACCTACTTGTTTTCTTCCTTGATTATGGATCACGGTGTGGCTAAGAGCTCTCACCCTCGGTCTCCACAATTTCCCTTTCTTTTGTAGTTTGGTATTTTACATTCAGGGCTATGGTCCACCTTAATTTTCATACAGGAATTTCTCCCTGTTTTCACTCTTTTGCATATGGCTGTCCCATAATTCCAGCACCATTTGTTGAAAAGACTCAAATTCCACTGAACTGCTTTTGCGTCTTTGGATCTGTTCTGGACTCCACTCTGTCAGCTGACTCGTGTGTCCATCCTGAGCATAATTTGTGACTTTAGTGGCTGTCTCTGTGAAAAAAGGAATTCTGTCGGGAAGCAAAAACCACATTAGAAATGCTCTAAATAAGATTTTTCCTGTTGTCAGGAGAGCAAAGCCACTGCCCTAAGCAGAGGTGAGGCCTCAACAGCTCCCGGGCACAACCTTAACACACAATGGGGAAGGGAATTCATTTCAAGGGCCACAACGTGAGACCAGCATAGCCATGAAAACTGCAATAATTTCACAGCAGAATGAAATTCATAAAGAACTGCTGAGAAGCGTGTGATAAGTTACATAAATCACTGTTCCTTAAATTCTGACGGTTGACTAGAACAGAAATAGCTTCACGGTACAGTTCAAACAGGAGAAAGGTAGGTAGGGGTGGTTTCCACACCACACAGGGCCTGCAGGAAAGAGACACTCTTCCTCTAAACGGGAGATCCCGGGAGTGATGTGGTAAGCCATGGTGAGAGGCAAGGAACTGTGCAAGCCGGAGTCGCGGCCTTGGCCCCACCGCGGAGCCTGTGTCCTTGAATGACGAGGCTCAAATGTCAGGCCAGGGCAACCAAGGCAGTTATCAGGGGACAAGAAAACGAGCGCACGGTGGAGGCAAAGGTCTGAAATTGCGCAGCAACTTCGAGTCAAGTGGGACAAACTGACTCAAAATACAGGTTCCAAAAACCATCACAGAGAGCTGTTCCTCGGCTCTGGAAAGGCTAAGTGACTAATGCCCACACTGAGCATCTGCTCCCAGAGACGACCCTGGTGACCTAAGGCCCAGCTCTTCCGAACCCGCGCCAAACCTCAGTGAGGAACTTTGTTGGTATCTTATGGCACATTGACATGTTCCCTTAAAATCTGGTATTTCATCAACAATGCAGGCGCCAGCTTTGACTCGTACACATTTCAATTAAACAAGATAATTTACACCCTGACCATGCCAGGTAAGAGGTTTACTACAATCTTTAAACAGAGCCAGAGGCTACAGTCTGCTCCTACACAACACCATGTCTCTACAAGTTCGATGGGTTTTTACTTTCCATGTCTTCACTTGCCTAGTGCTAGAAAGCAGATTAAAAACAGAAGGAACCCAGAAGCACTATTGAATGAGACTCAAATATCTTGCAGTCATCATCGTGATGAGACGTTTATTAAACAGAAATGTTCTCCCCTGTAGAAAGCAGCACATATCAACACACCGATAACTGTCGCCAGTATTCCAGATCATCTTCCCTCCCATGGCCACAGTGCAGGGCAATGGACCACGCACACCTGCAGACCCACGGAAAGCGGGGTGACACGGCCGATTCTTGTAGCGAGCAGGCCAGGGTGCACTCAAAGTGCATCTCTTTCCAGAGGTCCGCCATGGAAAGTTACACATTTATTCCACGAGTTAATGGCACTGCACTATACATTTCTGTAAGATTCTCTTAGCAAGCTTTTCCTTCTGCCTAAAATGTCCTGACACAAACTGAAAAAGCTCTTGGAGCTGCCAAAGACTTCAGTATCCCCTTAACTATTGTCATGCACGCCAGTGTGAAGAGACCACCAAACAGGCTTTGTGAGCGCAACATGTCTGTTTATTTCATCTGGGTGCAGGTGGGCTGAGTCCAAAGAGTCAGCGAAGGGAGGTAAGTGTGGGGCCGTCTTATAGGATTTGGATAGGTAAAGGAATATTACAGTCAAAGGGGGCTTGTTCTCTGTCGGGCAGCAGTGGGGGTCACAAGGTGCTCAGTGGGGGAGCTTTTTGAGCCAGGATGAGCCAGGAAAAGGAATTTCACACACAAACAAAATCATCGCTTAAGGCAAGGACCGGCCATTTTCACTTATTTCTGGTAGAATGTTATCAGTTAAGTCCAGGCAGGGCATTTGCACTTTAGTGATTCTTCAGTTACTTCAGGCCATCTGGGCGTATATACGTGCAAGTCACAGGGGATGCGATGGCTTGGCTTGGCCTCAGAGGTTTGACAACCATAGTCTTTACTTTTAAGGTGTGGGGTAAGATCATATAATCCCCAACTAAGCTCCTGATGCTGTGTGCGGCATCCAGCAACAGCACATTCCATTCCTGGATTACATTTGACTCAGGAGTGCACAGTGAGAATGATTTGTGGTGAATGAAACACCAGGCAGGAGGTTGATTCCGCTGGGCAGCTCTTCACACACAGCCCAGTCGCTGAGGGGAGAGGAAGAGGCCCACGCGCGTCCACCGTGCTCACGCTCCCTTGGAGTGCACCCCACTCCTAGAGACCTGGACCCAAGGGAAATCTCACCTAAAAATGGGCAAACCCTCACTTTGGCAGAGGGACAGGGACTCGGGGCCACAACTTGACCTCAGAGCAACACAAGTGCAGACATAGCACCCCAGGACACCCTCCCCACCCAAATTCAAGGAGGAAAACCAACCCCCGCCCCCTTGCAGAAACCCCCGGCTGCTGGAGCAGACGCCTGCCGGCGTGTGCAGCCTCTGCCGTCCCACATTCCGGGCTCAGCACCTGTGCCTCAGCCCTGGCACTGCTCGCCACACCCACAGGTGTGCCAGTAGGGGCAGGTCCTAAGGTCTCCACTGCACCAAAGCCCGCAAGGAAAAGGGGCAGCTCCCTCCAGCAGGAGTCCAGAAGCACACACTGCACCAGCGTCACAGCGTGAGAATTCTCCCCTCGGTCTCCGAGTCGCCAGTCTGTTGCCTGCCACGGTCTTCTGCCAATGGCAAGGCCCAAGCTGGGCGCCACGTTTGGTTCTCACCATTTCCCTTGTCAAGATCAATACTGCAAACATATCCAATTCATCCTGTCACTAAAAAGGAAATAATCCGCCATCTCCATCACAAATGACGCAACCAGGTTTCCATTACTGCGGTGTTTTTTTCCCCCCCCTCTATTTTGAGATGGAATTTCTGCTCTGTCTCCCAGGATGCAGTGCAGTGGCGCGATCTCGGCTCACTGCAACCTCTGCCTCCCGGATACATGTGATTCTCCTGCCTCAACCTCCCAAGTAGCTGGGATTACAAGGTGCCTGTCACCATGCCCGGCTAATTTTCATATTTTCAGTACAGACGGGGTTTCACCATGTTGACCAGGCTGGTCTGGAACTCCTAACCTCAGGGGATCCACCTGCCTCCTCCTCTCAAAGTGCTGGAGTTACAGGCGTAAGCCACCAGGCCCAACCATTACTGGTGTAATTTCTAAGCCACTCTCTCACACCCACTCCCTTTTTTTTTTTTTTTTTTTTTAAAAGAACCAGCTTTATGCCTATATTTTTTCCCAGAGAACCAGTTACCCATTTCAAGTACAAATAAGACACCATGTTTAAAAACCAAAAATGCCAATTTGCACAGAAGTCTCCAAATACCTAGTTGATTTGAGCCTTGAGAATAACATCAAGCTGTTGGCTGAATACAACTTCCCTTTCCATCTGTCTGCTTGTGAGTTAGACACAAGGACGAAGCCACGAGCTTGGGACATAAAGGCAGGAACCACCAAGGCAGCAGAGACTCCAAATAAAAACTCGAAGGACCAACACAAATGCACCACACCCTGCACACCCTCTTCTCCTTCCTTTTCAGAATTTCCAGAGGATGAAACAGGGACCTCCTCAGACGTCCCACGGTGCAGGTGGCCAGAGGGGAAGGCGGCAGCAGCCTGAATGAGGTGACCAGGAAATCACATTCCACAGACAGAAATTCTCCATGTGCTTTACATCCTCTGTCTCTGAAGAACTATGCCAGCCTAACAGTTGCTAGAAAACCACCTTCAAGTATCATTTCCCATTTCAAGCAAAGAAAACAGTGGTGTGGCATGAGGGAAAAACATAGCCATATGTTCTGGGGTATTAAATAAGGTTTTTTCTGTTATAAACGTATAATTTTACATTCTCAGATTTCTGTATAATTGATATGCTTCCTAATTGGCAGACATAGTAATAAAAAGTGAATTCCAAGTGTAAGATCAGAGGACCCGTTCACATGGCTTCAAGTTCTGCTACTGTGTTTCAACTTAAGAAAATGGTTCTGTGCGTTGGTAACAAGGCCTGAGAGTCTGTGTGTGAGTCTGTGTGGCTGTAATCAGGGTTCGTGTTGGCTCTGTACCAGAGGATGTTACACTGTTACATTATCTTCTACAAAAAATCCTGAAAAAATGAAGGCTGAATAGACATACACACCCTCCCAAAACAATCCAAATGTCCACCGATATGAAAAACGGATGAATTACGGTTTCCATCATGGAATATTCCTCAGCAGTGAAAACAAACTATAGCCACAGGTGCCAACTAGGATAAAGAAAACCTTTTAAACACGTTTAAAGTGAACTGACTAGGTGGAATTCCTCGATTACAGGCATCTGCTCCAAAAGGGTACTGTTCTGAATCCTGTGATGTAGAATGATATTTAGCAATCCTGTTTTGGGGCACATCTAGAAAAAAAGCAAAATAATGACTACACAATTTTAAATTCTTTGTAAATTATAACTATTACTATGAAAATTCTAAAAATGTGAAAATCTTCCCAACTGTTGTTGGACAAGCTTCAAAATAAATACCCTGGCATTGCTTGCCACACCCACAGGTGTGCCAAAATAAATGAAAATATAGCCTAAGTTAGTAGAATCGAAACCTGAAGATGTACGAGCCGTCCCCCTGCCTCGCTATCTATACATCGTGTAGAAATTTAAGAGCAGGTAGTGACACTGCAATGCAAGGCTCAAACCAACTGGGTATTTGGAAACTTCTATGCAAATTAGCATTTTTGGTTTTTAAACACGGTGTTATTTGTACTTCAAACAGGTAACTTTTTGATTCCCTTGGAAAAAATATAGCCATAAACCTGGTCTAAAAAAAATAAATACGGGAGTGAGTATGAGAGAGAGTAGCTTAGAAATTTTAAAAGTATCAGCAGGGAGCAGTGGCTCATGCCTGTAATCCCAGCACTTTGAGAGGCAGGCCCAAGGGACCTTTGAGGACACTGGTCTCCTCTGCTGCCTTCCTGCTGGACTGACCCCAGGATATTCACTGGATTTCCACCCCTGTCTCATTTAACATCCCAAGGGTGGTCTTCATCCTCATCTGGGGCTCAGCTCTGCCCCAATTTCTTAAATCTCTGCCTTCAGAGCCTGAAAACACCCACGCCCAGGGTCACCCTAAGTCCATGTTTACCCCAGAGAGTCCCAATTTTATGTTTTCCCAGCATCGCCTTAGTGATAATTTATCCTGTCAATTCCAACTGCCTTCACACCTCACCCCTGCTGTCTCCCAGCAGACCCCACTCAGATGCACATGCCCCAGACCCCACACCCAGGTCTGTGCATGCTGCCCTGCTCTGCCCATGTGGGGACCACCTCTCTTTCTTGAGGAATCAGCTGGCGATCATCTCCTTGTGGAGGGCTGCCCTGACTTCCAACTCTCTCCAGCAAAGGCAGAAGCCATCCTCGGTACTTCCCCAAAACTCAGGCCAAGTACGAAGATGGCACAGATGTTAGCTGTGCCTGGGATGCCATGGGCAGGGTCCCCAGATGCTCTGCACATGGCCCGGAGCACTGCCTGAACATAGCAAGTGCTGAAGAAACAAAACTGACATGCGCTGACCTCTGCTAGGGCCCCCTTCACCATCCACATCTGTCTCCCCTCTGGACAGTAAAATCCACAAGACACGGAGGGCTTGTCTCACTCATCTTCAAACTCCCAGAGTCACCCTGGTAGGTAAAGGGGACTCAAATGTCTTCTGAAGGAAGCGGCTGGTTAGCTGCCAAGTTAAAGGGCCTCTGAAATTCAGAGCTCTGCATAGGAGTCCAGCACACTTTATTACGAATGACTCCAACCACGGCAGAAGTGGCCGTGGAACCAGTGCTAACCAATTCAGGGTTTGTTCACTGTTTCTCAGTTAATTATCACAACTCACAACTCATTCTCACAGAGCAGCTGCGAACAGATCCTCAGACGTCTACACAGAGTGGGACTATGGCGCCGAGTCACGTGAACGTCCTGTTGCAGACTGGGAGACACCGGTCAGACATGGACCCAGGCAGAGCACAGACCTCACGTTAAATCTGCTCCCTGTAAACAGCGCTCCCTGCCAGGCCCTTTCCTATCCGCACAGCTTCTACAAATTCAACTCTCACACCTGACACCTAACAATACTGCACACCCCCATGTGAACGTCCCATTTACCTCCCAAAATGACCCGGCATGGCCGAGTACAAAAAATTTCAACATAAGGGAACTGGAGGGCATGTGGGGCTTTCTCGAGTACCTGCTGCCTCCTGATGGGAGGGTCCAATGCTTCACACCCCTAGTGAAGGGCGGGTCTCTTCGGCCCCCCGACTTTGACCTGGAGCTTAAATCAGCATTAACTAATTTCACTTTCCAGGACCAACTTCAAAGGCCTGCAAAGCCAGAGAAGGGAGAGGAGATGGAACACGCCCTCACCTCAGACCTGCCACAAGCACGCACTTCTCAGATGCGTCCCAAGGTGCACAGCGTGTCCGATGCCTGTTTCACATCCACCGACCTGCAGGTCTTCTATGTGGCATCAGCCTCTTGGGCACTGGAACCAAGAGGTATAATGGCAAATCCCCTATGCAGCAAAGGTGAGGCAAAGGGACCCAACGCAATGGAACTGACCTTTTTCTGACAGTCTCAAAACAGAAGGAAAATACTGTACAGCCAACTTCCCCTCACACAGGTTTATTTATCTGTGACTCAGCGGCCATGACAGACAACTTCAGGTTCTTACCGATTCCTATTTTCCCCATCCAGGAAGCCTTGGTTTTTAATATCGTACGCACTTGCCATTTTGTAGGCCAAAAACAGCAAATACTGGCAGTTTCCTACAGTTCAACTGAATAAAATATGATCATGGCCTTTTGTGAAACCATGAAGAAGAGGTGGATATCTCAATATGTGTTTCCAGACTGGCTTTGTTCCTGAAGTGGTAACTCTGTTCACTCAGGATTTTAGACACTGAAGAATAAACATCAATATCCCACCAAGAAAATCAAAACAATGAAATAATTTTGCATCCACCTTGGAGCCGTTTTAGGATAAGGCAGGACACAAACTTTTAAAAAGCTGCAGTTGTCCCTCTGTATACACAGGGACATGGATTCCAGAACACCCCCCGAGTTTACCCAAATCTACGTATCCACAGGACTCCACGGCCACCCTATGGAACCGCATGTAGGAAACGTCGGCCCTCCACAAAGCCAGGTGTTTTCAGTAAGGGTTTGGTTGGAAAATAATTAACGTAAGTGATCCTTCGAAGCTCAAAACCTATGTGGTTCAGGGTCAGCTGCATTTATTACTTGTGTCATATCTGAGGCCTGAAAGCCATCATTCTCGATACCTTAACGTGATGGTTAACAAACTAACTGTTCTGATTAGAAAGAGGAAAAAGCTTATTTTTAAGCTGACAATGAGAGTGGATGCGGCTACGGTGAACGAAGAACAGACCTAAGCAAGCACCAAGGCTGGGGTGACTGCCTGTGCTCAGACCCACCAGGGCCTGTTCCTCCATCTCCCTCTGCTGAAAGGGATAACCGCTTCTCCCCCACGACTAAAGGGCCTTTTTTAAATACTCACACGAGAAGTGCTATGAAAAGCTAAAAGGTCACAGATAACATTTTTAAAAATAAACATTAATGTAAGCATTTAACAAGCCCATTATGATTTTTTAAAAAATGGTAATAAGTTCTTGGGTGTGGTGGCTCATGGCCGTAATCCCAGCACTTTGGGTGGCCGAGGTGGGTGCATCACCTGAGGTCAAGAGTTTAAGACTAGCCTGGCCAACATGGTGAAAACCCTTCTCTAACGAAAATACGAAAATTAGCCAGGCATGGTGGCAGACGCCTGTAGCCCCAGTTACTTGGGAGGCTGAGGGAGGAGAATCACTTGAACCCAGAAGGGAGAGTTTGCAATGAGCCAAGATCGTGCCATTGCACTTCAGCCTGGGCGTTGAGTGTGAAACTCCATCCCAAAAAGAAAAAAAGATTATAAAGTTTTCTTTCCAATGAACCTATCATTCAGCCACTGAGGTATCCTATAGCTACTTATTCAGCCATGAGATACACAACAGGAGATATAGGCGAACAGGACACAGTTCTTCCCTGAAAGGCGGCGGCACCCTCAACAGAAGGGAGGCACATACTCCGAATGGAATCGGCATAGGGAACAGATGCTGCTGCAGGTGGAACTGGCTGCACAGAGCACCCGCTCAAGTGTCTGAGAAACAAGGAGCCGTTGGTGCCATCACCTTTCATACCTGAGCTGGGTGGTGATGACATCACTACCACTACCACCCGGGACAAAGAGCCCCAGAACCACACAATGAGCTTACAAACTCACCAAGGCGACGACCGAGTAATGTGCGTGGAGTGATGCGAACACGCAGACGTCAGGGCCACGTGCGGAGTTGGTTTTGTGCATCAACCTGAGCGTGCCTAGGGTGCCCAGATGGCTGGTTCTGCATTATTTCTGTGTGAGATGCATGTTGGCCTCTGGACTGAGTGGAGACCCATCCTTGCCGGTGTGGGGGGCACCACCCTATCCACCCAGGGCCCGAGTAAAACAGCAAGGCGGGGAAAACTGGGTTCACTCCACCTGTCTGGCTGATGGGCCAGTGACATTTGTCTTCTGCAGCCCGTGCTCCTGGGTCTCAGCTCCTCAGACCCGGGTGGGATCTGCACCCTCCGCTTCTCAAGTCTTCAAGCCACACCCTCCCAGGACTCCAGCTTGCAGGCTGTGGGTCCTGGGGCTTCTTGGACACTGTAGCCCCTGCAACAAGCCTCGCCCTGGAGACACACGCACACCCGGCTGGCTGTCTCTCTGGAAGCCCTGACTAAAAGCCGCCCCTGAAAGTGGTCTTCAGAGTTTCTTTCTAGCCCTAAGATCCCAGCGCCCCTCCTACAATTCTAGGCGGAAAGGTGAACGGAGACCAATGGACAGAGGTGTGTGCGAGGACACACCAGGCAGCAGCACTAGGCAGGAGGGCACTAACGCTCACTAAGCAAAGAATCAATGCTGCTTGCCACAAAAATGAGAGCAGTAAAGATTTCTTCAAACAGAAATGAGTTTGTTTCATGATTTGCTCTTAATACATAAGAAAGCATAAAATTAGGCCTATTAACAATTACGTAAGTCTTTAGAGGCCCTTGAACTACTTCTGTCCCTTTGTGTTTTTATAGAAAATAAGCCTGAGGTTAAAGAGAATAACGTCACTGGCCACAGCTGGGGCCACGAGAGGACACAGCTTATACCCCTGAGGTCCCTGGGTGCCCCTGAGTCCTTCCCTTGCTATTTATGGAAATATGGGAGAAACCAGGAGGTCTGAGCACAGACCTGGCTGTGCTCCTGGGGGCCGAGGAAAGCACCCATCTGTCCAGTCTTCCCTCCACACCCCAAGGTTCCCTCTTACCCAGACTCTTGGGCTGACGCGGCTCATGCACTCAACAGCGCCATCATTAAACGTTTAGCTTCGCATCACGAGGGCCTCCTCTGGCCTCCTCTGACCACTCCTGAACCTGCAGTCAGCACTAGTCTGCAGGACACGCGTGGAAAAAGTTCATGGATCACGGTCTCCAACGAGGAAGGTGCCAGGCAAGGAGTCGGAGAGCTGGGGATGGAACAGCACTCACCCAGGGAGGCGAAGGCCAACAGCGGCCACCACCGAGGGCCTCCCTTCCCACCTTGAGGGCAGCTCACCCAGGAAAGCGAAGGCCGACACCGGCCACCACTGAGGGCCTCAAGGGCTCTCCCCACCCTGAAGGCGGCTGCGATCACATTTCCCATCGCACCAAGAGACCCCTGTATTGAGCACAAACCTTTCCAACCTTTGAATCTATAAGGAATCACAACACAGACATTCCCTCAATCCAAATGGCCAGCCCACAAAACAGACACGCAATCATGCACATTTCCTGTGGGAAAATCAGTCAGTCCCTGGGGCCTCGCGCCAGGGGTGGGGGAGCATCATGGGGAGATGCCCCAGCCCCAGCCTGGCTCTTCTCTCTACAGCTCCTTGCCTCTTCCCTCCTCTTCCCCCCGCCCCTTCCCACCCCCTCCTAGCCTCAGAGGCTCCTTCCTCAAATTCTTTCCCCTTGATGAAGTCATTCATGCCCAAAATACAAGGCAAAGTCATGGAGGCTCAAGAGAAAATCCATACCGTGCCTCGCGTTTTAGATTCTCATAAGTTTGAGAATAACCAAGCAAGAATCTTTGGCATGTGAATGTGGTCTGAAGGCATCTGAGCACAATGCCCGGCACTGGCCCGGAGTGGATCATGGGTGTCTCGGACATCTTCGTAACTCTACGCCAATTATTTTGAAACATACCAGCAGAATAGAACCATGTGAATAGCTGCTTCTCAGTTAAAAGTAGGAAAAGACTTCAAAAGCTGCCCTCAAGGAACATCCTTCCCACCAGGAGTTTTCTGCATCGGGTCCTTCAGGCATAGTCAAGGCCCCTGGGCCCAACTCCCTCATCCCTGCGTCATAAAGCAGCAAAGACAGTGAGGAATAAAGCAAGTGAAGGAGTCAGTACCGCACAAAACGGGCTCCAGAAGCCACAGCCACTCTCCCAGTGTGGGAGCCAAGTTCAGAGACCTGGAAACACCAGCTTTCCCAGGGAGGAGGGCAGAACAATGCCATTTCCCCCTAGTTTAGGGAGACACCACCCCACGTCCTCTGGCCTTAATAGAAGAGACACTTCACATAAATGATTTCAATGACTCCACCACACACAGAAAGTGGGCTAAGGGCTAACACACCCAAATAAATGCCAGGCAAAAACACATTAAATGAACACACAGATAACCAAGGTTCTCCTGTTATCCACAAAATATTCAGAAACAAATCCAGTAAGCAATCTCTTTGCAATCAAAAGACCAATTCAGAGGTGCAGATTAAAAATAAACATACAACTGAACCCTTAATACACCAAGAACCAAATTCCACGGAAGTGTTATCACATCACCACCTCCCAGCTGAAGGAAGCAGCACTGGCCACTGACCAGCTGTTCACTCGTGGGTCAGTGAACGAAAGGCAGTGTTGTCCAGGACAACAATGAGATGTTAACCTGAAAAGGGCAAAATTGCAGAGGCTGGAGGGACCTTCCAGGTAACCCGGCCCCCTCAGTGGACAGAGGACCCCCGTGGGGCCACAGAGCCCAGAGCTCCAGTATGTTCGGGGCAAGGACTCAACTGCAACCCTGATGATGTCCGAACGCCTTCTGCCCTTCTGTATCTCTGCCCCACTAACGGAGAATCCGTGAATGCTAAGGAAATGTAACGCATTTTACAATACACGTAGATTTTTAGCAAATTAAAGATAAACAGCGACAAACTTTGAGAATTAACCAAAATATAGTTCAATGAATGCCCAAACTCAAAGCTAGTCTCCAAGAGGTGATAAGCTGTGTGTGGTGGTTAACGCCTGTAAATCCCAGCCGTTGGGGAGGCTGAGGCAGGAGAATCACTTGAGCCTAGAAGGTTGGGGTTGCAGTGAGCTGTCATTGTACTACTACACCCAGCCTGAGAAACAGAGTGAGACTGTCAAAAACAAACAAACAAAAACAAATTAAAGGAGTTCAAATGAACTCGCCCATACCCTTTAAATTTTCATTTGAGTACATGGGGTGATCTAGTTCCTTTTTCCCTTGCAATACATGAATAATCTAATAATTCAATATAATCTAACAATTACATGGGAAAATTTAATTATTTTCCCATTTCATTATTCCCTATCTCAGGGAAAAAGTTAAAAGTATTCCCTATTTCAGGGAAAAAGTTAAAAATCATTTTAAACCTTCCTTCCACAAAACAGTATACTCAGTCATCTCTATCTGCTTTATCATGTGGACTTCAGCTTCACATGTCTATAATACGGTTTTTGTTAAACAGCGTTTATGTAGACAGGCAAGAGAAAGAAACACTTGGTCTATGTAGAAGCAGCAGAAGACACGTTTTAACAGAAAAGGGAGAAGATACCACCGTGTGAATCTGGAAATTCTGTCCTCATCTTGTCCACACACACAGAAAACACCCAAGCACGTGCCTAGTGTCCAACAGGAGCACAGAAAGGACGAGGATCCCTCCAGTTGTTTGATGACCAGCCCCACTTGTCACCGCCACATAACAAAATCCGCACGGCAACTTCAGCAGGTTTCCTTCATGATTCCACAGAAATCAGGCTGAAGAACATACAGATGTTTTGCCCACATTTAAAAATCCAAGTGTGGGACTCATAGAAATAAAACACATTATGGGTTCACTTAACTTTTCCAAATTTTTACTTGGAGAAACCTATAAAGTTCTTGTCAGTTACATGCTTAAGTTTTTCAATAATTTTTAAATGCAAAGGTCGGGCAAGACTTGTAAAGAGGTACACACATACGGCCCGGCACGGTGGCTCACACCTATAATCCCAGCACTTTGGGAGGCCGAGGTGGGCAGATCACGAGGTCAGGAAACCGAGACCGTCCTGGCTAACACGGTGAAACCCCGTCTCTACTAAAAATACAAACAATTAGCCAGGCGTGGTGGCGGGTGCCTGTAGTCCCAGCTACTTGGGAGGCTGAGGCTGGAGAATTGCATGAACCCGGGAGGCAGAGCTTGCAGTGAGCTGAGATCGCACCACCGCACTCCAGCCTGGGTGACAGAGGGAAATAGTCTCAAAAAAAAACACAAAGCAGGTACACACATACATGCCACGTTCTTCTCTCAAAGAGACAGGCCCTTTTTTAAGATTCCAGAAGTAAATGTGGTTGTCACCCTGCTTTTGAGAGGATGGGCTGTGTTTTAAGCATGAACACACTTTCCTCCATGCACCAAGGATGCACCATGGAGGCAGTGCTGCCACCACCTCCCCAGTCTCTGCTCAGGGTGGGGCCAGGGGAGCTCAGTTGTCTCCCGTATACACCGTTAACAGGCCAGGTGCTCAGAAGGAGGCTTCCAGGACTCGCTGTAGGCATTTATCAGCAGGGCAGGCAGTGCCTCGTGCTGGTGGGCATCCAGCAGTAAGGGGGTCTTGCACTTCACTCCCTGGGCCCAGCCCCAGAGGAGAAAGAGACACCTGTATCATAACTCACATGTATTTATAGATACACAGAGACACTGCAGTGCAAGGTGCAGAACTAGAAGGAATCATGGAAATAAGAGGGAAGACATTTGGTTACGACTGGCAGAGCCACCTCAAGCCTCAGCACTTCCTGCCGGAGCCCTCCCTGACCAGACTCCTCCAGGGTCACTGCCAATGCCTTGCCCAGCTCATGACAGGGCAGACAGTGACAGAGCCTCAGAACAACCTCCCACTCCTTCCTCACCAGCCCAGGGGACGAGCTGTTCATGAGTGTCCCAAAGCCTGAATGCGGGAACACAGAGGTGACTGAGCAGAAAGGGGAACAGCCACAATGGCCGCGGGTGTGCAGATATTGCGGGGCACCCCAGCAGCCCTTTCCGTCTTAAAGAGGATGGCCACGGGTGTGCTGACGCTCCCGCGTGACCCAGCCGTCCTCTCCACCTTATAGGGGAATGGCCACGGGTGTGTGGACATTCCCGGGTGCCCCAGAGCTCTTTTCACCTTAAGGAGATTTTCACAGTCTCATATCAGTCTCCAAACTATTCAGTGAGGTTGGAAGAGTATCACTGTGGACCAACACTGATTGGCACCAAGTAAGGGCAATTTTATAACCATGTCTCAACCATGAAACAATCAGGTCTTTGGCTATCTGGTCTAAGCTTTTTCTGTAACAAAGTTGGATAATTAAGTTGAACTTTGGTTTTCCAAAGCTTGTTACAGAAACCACATCTTCCTAGGTGTGGCTCTGTGGTGTCACGTGCACACATCAGTAGCCAGGCTTGCCAAGACTCACGGCACGTTACACGTTCACCTGAGAAGGCTGCTCAGTCACTGAGGGCTCTGGCATGCTCTGAAATGAATTTGCCACTTCAGTCTACACTCTATTCCCTTGTTTGGTTAAAGAAACCCAAGCAGAATGTGTTTTGGCCAATCGCGTGCTGACCCAACTGCAGAGGTTTTAACTAGAGTACTTTCATTGCATCATAGAAAGCAAAGTCATATAGATCAACTCATTATTACCACTCCAAAGGTTTAGTAAATCTCTAGATAATCAGGCAAACATTTTAAGAAGCTACATTAAGGTTTACAATACTCAAAATTTAAAACTACGTCCATGCTTCCAAAAACCACCATTCCCATTTTAGATGGCCAAATGCATATGAGAAAGAAAGAAACGTGCTGAGCACATTTTTTGGGTAATCTTATGGAGAAACTGCCACTTTAAAAATGGCTCCAGTTCCTGGCTCCAGATGGGTGTGGTGGGTTGCCTCACTCAATTTCAACTCCACCTGAAGCTGGGACACTAGAAATCCATTCCCAGACTCCAGGGCCCCAGAATTCCCAGTTCTGGAAACAGCCTGGAATGCAGACCTGTAGCAGAGAATTCTTTCCTGCCCACCCTAACTGTCGTCTGTGGAAGGCGACAGTCAAAGACAAGTCCACCCCCCTAGGCGCAACCGCACCACGAAGAACCATTTCAAGGTGGGAGGTGATTGATTAGTGGGAACAGGCAGTTTAGCTAATCACTCATAAGGCAGAGAAGGGGGGTTTGAAGGCCTGTATCTGGCCTTGCCCTCGGTAAATGGTCATCCGCCAGTCAGCCTAAGCCACATGGGAAGGGGCTTCTTGCAGTAAAAGTGGGGGCGCAGTTGTGGGGAGGGGGAGTGTCTTAACCATCACTGTTTTACAGGATCACAGGGCTCAGGCAATGTTCAGTATTGTCACACACCAAGGTTTTTATAGTCTGAAGAAAACTGCAGTCCTAAAGTGTCAGTTCTCAAAGCCCTTAAGTTCCTCCTGCTAAGATTCCCAGAGGGTCTCCACTTCTTGCACCGAACCCCAACTTGCACAGGCACCTGTGCCTTCCTCCTGCAGCAAATGCAGATAAGAAGCTGTGGCTCTGCTGCAGTAATGATGCCATGCAGCCCTAACACCACAGCAGAGCAATGGCTGTGGCCTGAATGTCCCCAAAACCTCATGCTGAAACCATCTCTGATGGGATACATTAAGAGGTGGGGCCCTTGGGAGGTCGTGCTCTCAGGACTGGGGTTGGTGTCCTTGTTGGGAGGCCTGGAGGAGCCCTCCTGCTCCTCCACCACGTGAGTTCTGACGAGACGACCGCTGCCATGCAAGACCCGGCAAGATGCTGCCCTCTGTGAGCCACAGGCCCTGGGGCACCAGATGTGCAGGTGCCTTGACCTTGGACTGCCTTGACCTTGGACTTTCCAGTTTCCAGAGCTGTGAGCAATAAATGTCTCTTTACAAATCACCCAATCAACAGCAACCGGACAGAGACAGTAATGTCACAACATGAGTCACTTTTCTCAGTGGGCCAGAGGACTCCCCATGAGCCACCACTGTGAAGCAAGAACTCCTTGGAGGTTGGAAAGGGGTTCACAAGGAATTCTACCCAGCACCAGGGTGTCTGTCCTTTCTTGCAGGAAGATAACTGAGCCATGGCAGGAAACTACAGGGTGGGTGGGGCTGGACAGTAATGTGTCACCTGCTCATCTAAGCCTCAGTCTCCTGCCTCTCATCACGACAGTAGGGATAACACCCCCCTCACCTGAGCTGTTGGGGGAGGTAAGAGTGCTGGGTGATTAACAATTGTTAGCTCCACAGAAATTAGGCAAAGAATCCACCCCATGTCTTATAAAACCAAACCAGCCCAGGAATTCCACATCACTACTAATTTGCATGGGAAAATGCCAGATTCTCCTAAGTTCTGGCATGTCTTTTGTATTAATAAAGTTTGCAGAGTTTTCACATACTAGTAAATAAAACAGGAAAATAAATCATACAATTTGGAGGCTGAAGCAGGAGAATCACTTGAGCACAGACAGTGGAGGTTGCAGTGAGCCAAGACCTCGCCACTGTACTCCAGTCTGGGTGACAGACTCCACCTCAAAAAATAAAAGATTTTGCTGCTTCATACTAGTAAAGTGGGCAGATTCTACATGCCAACTCTTATTCAAAGGTCGCCTAACACTGACTTAGGAACTCTGGCCCTGATGTGCTTGGAGTTTTAACCCTAACAGTGTTAAAGACCACCCCCCAAGGAGCTCTGAACAAGTACTCCAGGTATACACTGAACAAGACCACACACTCTCTGACCGAAATCTAACTTCACAGACCCAAACTACAGAACCGCAGAAGACACTACTTCTGTCCAACTTTTTGTTCTGCCATCGTTTGTGTCCATTATTTCCTACAAACCGTCTCATTAGAATTTAGGGCACACAAAAGGCCAATACAACAGGGTTACTTTTCAAAGGTTTGGAGGTGAAGAACAGATACAATGCATTAACTTCCTATTGCTGCTGCAACAAATTACCACAAAGGCAAACCTCCCCTCAGCCCTGGAAGTCAGGAGTCCCAGGGCTGAAGTCAAGGGGTCAGTAGCTTGTATTCCTGCCTGGAGTCTCCCAATTCATAGAGGCCACCATGCAGCTTGACTCACAGCCCCACACCCCTCCTACCACTGCCCCAGCCTCAGCCCTGCACCCCTCCGGCCCCTGCCCCACACTCGCCCTCAGCCCCACAGCCCTCTGGCCTCTATCTCGTCCTCAGGTCTCCTCCTCTGAGGCAGACCCTCGTACTCCCTCTCATCAAGGCACATGTAAGAACACTGCACCCACCTGGACAACCCAGGGTCCTCCCCATCTCACTGTCCATTACACTCACATCTGCAAAGCCTCTTTTGCCATGGAAACTTCATTATACTAACAATCATTTAACAAGTGCATTATAATGATGTGAAAATTGGCATCGTTTTCCTCCTAATGAACAGATCAGTCACCCATGTACCCATGTAACCTATAAATATTTGACTATTAAATATACAATACTGTAGGAGACAGAGATGAGGAAGACGGTTCCTCCCTGAAAGACGACTGGACCTTAGACGGAGGGATGAACATTCTGAACAGGATCAACGTAACTCAACATTTGAGTCGGAGAGGCCAAGCAATGAGACTTTCAAAAAAGCAACCAGAAAGTATGTACTTTGCCTGTAGTTCACATCTGTGCCTGGCGTCATGAGCACGAGCGTGCGGACACGCACACAGGGCCCAAGTTTAAGATCAAATATAAGGAGCTTTCCACTGTAGTATTTAACTAGATCTTGTTACAAAATAGCTTCCTGATTGCAGTTTTTATCCAAAAAGTTCTGTGTAATTAAGGAAATTAATTTTCCCCTAAAAGACATTTATCTACCTATCATCCCTTATAAACTAAATGGGCGTATTAAAGAAAAAAGGCAAATGTTTGACTTCGGGGGTTTGCCTACGACTTGGATAAGCATGATTTTCTTCTGGCCAACCAGGGAGCAGCTGGACCAGACTGGAGGGATGGAAGAACAAATTTCCACTCTGACCTCAGTTGGGCACCAGAGTCTTCCCTGTCAGAATGTGGGTGTGGTGCTTCCCACACACCAGCCTCTGATGAAACTCAGCCCAAGGGTGTGGGAAAATGCTGTCTACTTCTGAAAAATCTATAAAGTACAGACACATCAAAAGCTTCAGAAGACTGTAAAGGGCCAAGGAGACCACTACACCCTTGGAAATTACAGAAAATGCTCAGCATCACACGTGCCTGAAGTCCAGGGTCAGCTCCCAGCTGCTGCAACAGCTTGAGCACAGTCCTGGCTTCCTCTCTGATGCAGAGAGCTGGTCACTCTGCCAGCAGCACTCAGAGCTCAGAACATTCTAGATGAAAGCAACGTGTTCCTTTTAAAATGGGGAACCAGGGCAGCACAACTGAAGCTCTACGACTGTCTCAACTACTGGGTTTCGGGGTAGCATTAGGAAATCGTGAGAATCCAAATCTCAATTTCATACAGATTCCAGATTCACTGCAGGTTCCAGAATTTCCTGAAACATTCTTCCAATTTATCACTCAGGATTCCCTTGCCAAAGCTAATAAAGTCTACATTCCTCACGGAAAACCCACCATAAGCACCACCACAAATAAGATCAACTGACGCCCGCCCTTCGCACCAAACATAGAAACTGTTACTCACACAAGACTGTGCTGGAGGCAGCTCTCAGCTGAAGCCGAATCCGTGAGACTTCATTATCCCCATTTTGGATTGAGTGTGAAGACTCTCAGCAAACCAAGGCCCTAGTGTGAAGCAGAGAACAGATCCTCTGATGCCTGCCTGAACATTTCCTTCCCACCTCTGTCTTGCATATTGAACACCCTCAGAGCTACTGAGTCACCCACATTTGCAGGTCATTTATCCAGCCACCAGGATAACACAATTATGCGATAAAAATGGTTCTCAGGGCTTTGTCATACTCAACAAGGAAGCTCAGAAGGCTAGGTAAGCGCAAGAAGGGGGGAAGCGTCCTCCAAACAGACAAAAACCAAGGAAAACCGTGCAGAGACTCAAGAGAGAGAGAGAGCAGAAACAGAGCCCGCTGCAGCCTTTCAGGTCCTGCTAGCCGCAGCCCTGCGTTAGGTGGCACCATTTCCACGGATGCATCCTACTGGGCCCATTTGAAAGGTCCCACTTGCGAGACATTCACCCCCACTTCCAGCTCCTGCAAGACCCGCTGCAGCCCCACTCCACCCTGGGGGCCTACTGTGCAAGTCTTCCCGGCGAGACCCCTCAGAGCCTGCTCAGTGTCTGAGACTGGGAAGCACCAACGATCCAGAAAGGCACAATCCCGTTCTCCTCGTGCTGCTTTCTGGGTTCCAAGTTGTCTAACGAGTGCTGCATAAACCCCGGGCTGGGGAGCCAGCCAGGGCCCAGCAGCACCCAGCTCATGCGCTCCACTCACCCCACAGAGGACCACGGAGGCCCCAGCACGCTCTGTCCGCGGGGCAAGACACCAGGAACAGCCACAGTTCAGGGTTCTGCCACCCACTCCGCTGCCGTAATTACCTGCTGGGATCTGAATTCTCATTGGTTGGAAAGGTGATCCTATAGCTCCGCTGCCTTAATTACCTGCTGGGATCTGAAATTGCATTGGTTGGAAAGGGGATCTCACTGCTTAAGCACTCCCTGCTGTCTCCTTGCAAACAACATAAAAAATCCAAAACCCTTCGTAAAGAACGTTTACTATAACCTCAAAACAAGACCCATCACGAGACCAAGGAAGATACACACGCACATCTGACAGCTGGTGGGTGTCAGTGACCGACGCCACGGCTTCCGTGTGGCGTGTGAAGCAGGAGGCCTGTCACGGTGACTCAGGTTTGGGTCTGAATAGGGGTCTTCCAAGCAACTAGGCAACCAGGACGCACACACCAAAACCCAAGTCCCCGCACTCATATACCTGGCAGAAATGCTGCGTGGCCATCGACACCAGTTGTGAACCAAGACCGATCTGTGTCCTGTGGCCCTCACAACGTCCGTACATGCCTGGGCCCAGCACAGGCCCGCACGGCACCCTGCTCGCCTCCAGTGGGGCTCTCTCCTGCCAAGGGGGATGGCCCTGAAGTCTGTTGAGATTTCCAAAGCTCTACAAAGTCGCCCTTCCTCCTGCTTGTTCAGAAGGCCTAAAGCCCTGAAGACACCAGTGAGAATTGACCTAGCCTCTTAAGGCAGCTCAAACACCTAAACACAGGAACGCTGGACCACTCTGCCCTCGAGAGCAGCCAATAACACACTGGGCTAAGCAGAAGGCACAGATGTCACATCCAGAGCCAGTGGCGCTCAGGATTGCATTCCAGGAATCGCCCATGTGGGTCCCTCCAAGGCTTCCAAGTCCCACTTGATTGTTTTCATCGTATCTCTATAACATCAGAGACATTATATCTCACGGTATCTATGAGATTGTCTCTACTTTTATGAGCACATATGCTCTCTGACTTACCACGGAATGAAACTGTTCCAATAAACCCAGCGTAAGCTGAAAATATCCTAAATAGAAAGTGCATTTGACATAATAGTTTCAACTTACAACGGGTTCATCCAGAGGCAGCCCATCTTGGGTCAAACAATGCATTGAGTGTGACTAGTTCACATCATCACAAGGTTGAAAAAAAACCACAAATGTAACCTTCGGGAGCCAGGGACCATCTGTATTACGGCTCCTGTCTTCAGAGACAACAAAAACCTCCTCTTAGACAAGAATCACAATTTATAATCCTCAAAATGTTAAACTTAGTTTAACAATCTACAGGTTCAAACAAAGCCAAAGTAGGCCCACAAGGCCGTTTGTGCCATTCACTAAGACACACGACTCTGTAATAACCCTCACCACAGCCCCTCAGGGTGGGTCCCAGAGGTGGCTGAGGCTTGTGGCTACGGACACTAACGAAACCAAAATCAGAGTACGCAGGTGCAGTCAAGTCATATGACTTCTCCACTAGCATATGCACAAATGTTCATCAGCAAATCTCATCTTTGCTTTACCTCCCTCCCATGACCTAAAAAGAAGTCCACCACACACACACACACACACACACCTCACTTCAAAAACATAATTAGTACTTGCATTCAATTCTGGGCATTCAGAATAGACCTAATGGGTGATTAAATCTCTCCTCCAACCCATTGCTTAGTCTTCTTAGAGGATGAAGGATTTTGCATAACACAAGTCAACATATAAAAGATCTGGTATAGAAACAGACTTTCAAGTGGTCCTCATTATAGTGATTCAACTAATATACAAAGGACCCAACACACAGCACAGTGTACATTAGAAGAATGATTAATTTGTTCCCCTAAAAATCCTAATATCTACATAGAAAAAATACCCAATACACATTTTATCATTCTTTACCAGTATAGTCATACAAAGGGTATCACAAAAGCAAAAGAACACATTTGGTTTGACTCACAGTTCTAAGTTTAATATAAAATTGCTAAAACCACCAAGACAAACATGACTATGAAATATTTAATGATCCTAACCTAAATTCAAGTCACCATTCAACCACCAATACCTCTGCTCTACTTACGGGAACTTTCCAAAAGTAAATTCTGGAATTAACAGGACAAAATTTTCTGGTGATAGAAATTAGGAAGAAATTGGTTGAAGGCCATTCCTTGGCTGTCAAACTTTTTCTCAATAATATTTTGTAAAATAAAAGTGTCAAACAGATCTTTACATTAACTTACAATCTATCAAGCAATACTGGAGCAAGCTTTAAATATTACCCACATTCTGTCAGGGCTGACTAACATTAAATCAGTATCAGTCTCATGTCTTGCAGCATCCACAGCTCATCTTCTTAAAACCACTTAAGATTTCATAATTAACTCAATTAAACAATGTAAGTCATCTCCTTGATCTTTGACATGAAGGGGTAATTTTCCCCCAAAATAGTACCTCTTTCCTTGACACGATTTAATCTGTGGTTAGAGTATTTAACAGGATTTCTTTCTTTCTTAGAAAATAAAATATACACCTTTCCAATATAGAAAAACTCTAACTGATAATGCTATAGCTTAACCAGGTCAAAAGCATTTTTTTTTTTTAAGTTAAAAAAAGAACCTAACTGCATCTTTGGATCTTATGTGAGGTAGTGTCCAGGGTCACTGGGACCCCTGCTTGGCCAGTGTAGCTGGGTACCAATTAAAGACAGAAACCCAAGCATTCACTCAAAGCCGCTTCCCAGCTGTGCATCCTAGTGGAAGAAGCCATGGGTACAAACGAATGCAGCATTCTACGGAGGGCTTTGGGGAATGGCTGCTTGAGAACATCAAAGTGGCTCACGTCCCCCGAATATAAAGCCAGTGACTGCTCTCAGCTCCCATCCACAGTAGCCAAGGTCTGGAATCACCTGAGTGCCCGTCAACAGTGGACGAAGGGAATGTGGCCCGAACATACACAGGAGCAATACTCCACCACACAGCAGAGAGCCCTGTCATCCGCGGCAGCATGGATGGAGTTGGATGACATTACGTTAAGCAAACGAGCCAAGCAAGGAATCGGCACATGTTCTCATAAGCAGGAGCTGAGAACAGATCTCGTGGAGGCCAAGAGTAGGTGGTCAACAGGGCCCAGCAGAGTCCACTCATAAACAGGATGGGCAGAGGCTGGTAACGGGCACAAACACACAGCCTAATGGGAACACGAGACCTACTATTGATATATCAGCAGGGGGGTGGCAGTGGGTCATCTACTGTGTATTTCAAAACAGCTAGGAGAGAATAACTTAACATAACCAGCACAAGGAAAAGAAACTATTTAAAGTGAAAGACATCCCAAGTACACAGATTTCATCAATATAGGGGTGAATCAAGGTATCACATGCACTCTGAAAATATGTATTTTTCAGATACAAAATAAAATATTATGTAACAACAGAGACAAAAACCAATGACAGAATCATTGGCAAAGCACGTGCAGGAGAAGAATGGGAAGCCTGACATGGTGTGGCTGTGTGTCCCCACCCAAATCTCATGCTGAACTCTAACTCTCTGTTGGAGGTGAGCCCTGGTGGGAAGTGATTGACTCATGGGGGTGGTTTCTAATGCTTTAGAACAATCCCCCAAGTGCTGTCCTCATGATAGTTCTGAGATCTGGTTGTTAGGAGGTGCATGGCACCTTCCCCTTCACTCTCTCTCCCCTTCCAGCCATGTGAAGACATGCCGGCCTCCCCTTCACCTTCCACTCTGATTGTAAGTTTCCCCAGATGTAGAAGCCTGTACAACCCACAGAACTGTATGCCGATTAAACCTTTTTTTCCTTATTACCCAGCCTCAGGTAGTTCTTTATAGCAGTGGAAGAACAGTACAGTCCTCAGGACCAGCAATGTTTTCCTTCTACCCAGCGGCCAACAAGGTCCCACACCCTAGCTGGTTTTCCAAAGCTTTGCCAGAATGCTGAAGCCGTTTTGGGGATACTAACTTTCCCCATCTCTGGCAAACCAGATGGGGCATCCTATTTGCTTCTTACCACCTTTCTCAGAGAAACCCCACCTCTGAAACAGCCTCCACCAGGGGCCTCCTTCAGCAGCAGCAAAGCTGAGTGTTCCTTGTACTTCCCTTCTTCTGAACAAGTAAACATCTTAAGCTTGTTTTTCCATCTTCCCAGCTCATTGAAAAAAATATCTTGTGCTTTCTATTTTCCTCACACACACACATGGAAGAGAAGTTCCGTGAGGGCAGGAGCTCTTGTTTTCCCGGATCTGAGCCTGGACCTCAAACGCTAGCTGAATACTAACACGATATCCAGAGGCAGAAATGCAAATATCCACATGACTTCAAATACCCTAAGGATCTAACAGGCCGAGTGGCCCATGTAACTATGGCGTGCTGGGCCATTCAACTGGTGTCCAAATCCCTGTCCAAGTGAGCTCTTTAATTTCGAGACTTTTCAGACAGCTGTTTTGTTGTTGTTGTTGTTGTTCTGTTTTGTTTTTATTAAAGGGATATGTTACAGTTATAATCAAGAATATCCCAGGCCGAGTGTGGTGGCTCGTGCCTGTAATCCCAGCACTTTGGGAGGCCAAGGTGAGCGAATCACCTGATGTCAGGAGTTCAAGACCAGCCTGGCCAACATGTTGAAACCCCATCTCTAATAATACAAAAATGAACCAGCCATGGTGGCAGGCACTTATAATCCCAGCTACTCAGGAGGCTGAGGCAGGAGAATGGCGTGAACCAAGAGGTGAGGCTGCAGTGAGCCAAGATCGTGCCACTGCATTCCAGCCTGGGCAACACAGCAAGACTGTCTCAAAAAAATAAAAATAAACCAATACTCCCAGTTAGTTCTTCACCAATGTCAGATACATCAGTTTAAAGAAAAATATGAAAGCATGTTTTTAAATTTCAGTGTTGAATTTAACCATATCTTTTAAGAAGATATGAAGATAGAAGTTCCCTAAGGATCAGGGGAGAAAAAAGCAGTTAAGAAAATTTTAAAACCACAGGAGAAAAGCAAATATGGGTTAAGACCTCAAGGCAAAACTTTTTCTTTGCACTTTGATTTCAAAAGAACAGAGATGCCCAAATTATGAACTCTCCCATCTGCATTTTATATTCCTGTGTCCTTTGAAAGGCTGGAGATGGGATCCCGGGTTCCAAAGTGCCTGGCCATGGCTCACATCAGGCGGCATCTTTCACAGCCGTTTACTCCCCTCACTGTGCCTAGAGAGCTCTGTGGCCCAATTTACAAAAAAAAAGGTCCTAATTTACTCACATTCATCACTTTGAGCAGTCTCAAGAAATGAGACAAATATTGACACTCCACAGAAGCAAGTACTCTCTTCCAAAAAGTCAAGTGCCAGGTTCCCATGAGCCAGGCAGCTTGCTTACAGAAAGCACTGGCTGACTTGCTGGTTTAATGTTAAATGCATTTAAAATGTTAAGTGAACAAACCCCCCTCCTAGTGGGTGTACGCGTTGAGCTGGCTGCAGTAGTGATGCAGACCACGTTCTTTCCTTTGGTTTTGCTTCAAGCAGAGCACCCCACACCCAGGAAGAGGGCAAAGGACAGCATCGAGGTCTAGGACAGATCTAAGGAGAGCTGCAGGCTGACTGCCTCATCTGCAAATAGTCTCTCATTTCAGAGAAAATCACTGAACAGAGTTCATAACACGTGAATTTTTAAAATTTGTATTTCTAATTTCATCCCATTAGAACTTTTGAACCTCCACCTCCCACCTAGAGAACGTCAGCTCAAGCCGATCACAGCGCATTGCGATTTTCTATAAATAATGCGCACGCCTGCATCTGAGCGGAGATGTGAATGTCTGGAATGTGCCTGCCAGGCCCAGGAGGAACTGCAGCAAGTGTGGGGACACAAGCCGCTAAGGAATCTGATTTGGAGGGAACTGGAGGCAACTAAAACTAGGTCCACTGGTTTTTCTTGGTAAGGTTTGACCAGGCAAACTGTTATCACTGTTGCTAATTTATGGTAATTGGAATGGGGACTTAACAGTAAGTAATTAGAGCAACTACAGAATTTGCTACTCAATTACAATGGCACAGATTCCTGAGAATGGAAGAACTGTTGCCCAGGAATAGAGTTCAAGAGGTCCTCCCCATGCTCTGAGGAACATGGCATTTCCACGCACCCCTGCTTTGGTCCCTGGCCACCACCATCCTGATCTCGGCCATCTGATGGCATCAGTCCCCAAAGCTGGAAACACCTGAAACCTCTTGTCACCCTCCCATCTGCCCTGCCTTCCTCCAGTCCGGGATATTCAGGGATGCCCACATACAGGACCAGGAAACCAGGGTTATCCCAAACCAGTGCCTGCATTCAAAGTCCTCCATGGCAGCACAATCACCAATGGCCAATACTCCCAGAACCTTCCACCTCAAAACGGGAGCACATCTGGATTCAAGCTGACAATGCTGCCTTCTCTTTGCATTGTACACATGGAGGCATGTCAGGTTCCACCTAAAGGTATCAGGTTCCACGCTGGTCAGAAGCCCAAACCTAGTCACTCTGCATGATCTCAATTCACCATCCACAGAGAAGCCTGCAGTTTTCCTCTGGTGTACGGTGTGGATGGTGGATGGTAGAAGCATTTCCCCTGAAGACTCGGAGACAGGAGCCTGGCCAAGGAGGCCAGTCACCCCATCCCCTGCAAGGCCCGGATGTGACCCTCTGCTGTCTGCACACCGTACCCAAGTCTAGCAGTGCTGGCTCTGTGGTGGGATCCATCTGGGTCTGCAGAGGACCTGGGGCACAGGAACCATGCAGCCTGGCTGCAGCCAGAGGCCTAAGGGATTCCCACGAGGCTCTCCAGCCTAGGTGCCCTCACCACAGGCAGAGCCATGCAAGAGAGTTGCCTGCTGAACTGGAAACGCCCCAATCTGCTCAGCCAACACAGAAAGACAACAGCCACCTACACCTGCTGAGCCCCAAAACGTGGCCACTGGGCCTGAAGGGTTGAATCTGGAATTTAATCTGTGAAGTTCTTTTCAAATGTGTTTAGCTATGTAATCAAATCTTTATTCTAATTAAATTTAAAGAAGCCCCTGGCTATGGGCTCCCTTGTTGGGCCTCACAGCTCCAGGGAGTAAGAACGGGAGAGAGAGGCCCAGAGCCTCTCTGCATTCTCCATGTTAATTCAACAAGTCATCATAAGGAAAGGCACTCCAGCAGGAGAGGTGTACACGGGAAGAACTGGGTTGGCCCTGACAAGCATGACCCCCATGGCATCACAGCTCCCTCAGGCAACAGGCAAAAGACAATGATGCCCACCTGGACGGGCCACCGGATGTGATGATGCACCCCCAAGCCCTAGTCCCACAGCAGCCAGAGATCACCTGCTGCTCGCCCCGGGTAAAACACAAGCCCTGGTCCCACAGCAGCCAGAGACCACCCGCTGCTCATCCCGGGTGAAACAGGCAGAGCTACCCGAGCCCTCTAAAGTAGGAAGAATTAAGGAGGCGACTCCCACGACACACGTGATACTCCTTGGAGACGGACACAGGCTTCGCTGTGAAAGTGCAGAGGACGGTGCAGTCCCTAGGCGGGCTGCTTCTTCCAACGATCGGGAAGAAACCAGATCCATTTCCTTGTAGGAGAATGATTTGTACCGTGATTAGACAGAAGACAGAAGGTGGCTAATGTTATCAAATCATCAAGCACCTCACGGCTGCTTCTCCAAGGAAGGCCTGGATACTTGCAGCCACCCGCGTAGGGGCCGCAGTGTTTACAATGGAGATACGGGTGACTGAGGTCTGGCTTCCTCAGGGAAGCTAAATTTGAACTTTCACCACTGAGGAATCAGTCATTTACAGTCACTCACCCTCAATGCAGAAGAGGGCTCAAGACACTGCACCAGACTTCAACACTCAGGGTTAGGGTCAGGGTCAAATTCACAAGTTTTACAAAATGTATTTCCTTGGGATGCCAGAAGAGATGCAGCTTCACACCCCCCCACCTCCATGGTTTACTTAGCCCCTTCACCAGTGGATCTCACCAACAGATGACACATCCACACCTCATCCATGGCAGCACAGAAAACCACTTGGAAGACAGCCACTCCCACCAAGCTTCCTGACTTTGGTGTTTAAAATCTGCATCATTTAAAATCTGCATCTCATACGTGAGATTACACTTCTCCGAACAGACATTGCGACTGTCATTTCATCCAAAAGGGCTTTAGGAAATGACACGCGGTCCAGACACCAGAGGTCGCCGGCCGCCTTACTCTAGCCTAATTCCTTTGTGCCTGTATGGAGGCTTCACAGATACAGCCCATTAATGACCGTATGAGAAGCTCAGGGCATAGACGAACTCAGTGCTGAATTTTTCCATTTATCACCCTTTTGTTTTGTCCAGAAGACAGCTGAGAAAGGCGGGAGCAGATCATCTCCTCGAGTGTAATGACTCTAGCCACTTCTCTTCACCCCAGGTCACCACTCAGTCAACACGCTTTTGAGAAACCAAAGCAATTCTGTTCCCTTCACTCTGGGTTCCAAGCACTAAATTCCTCCATTTTATCAATTAGGTTATCAAGCAGCCGTTTGTAATCTGGACTGCAATCTGATACGAAATTTAAAGCTAATATAAGTTGTGGTAATAGCTCCTATTTACATTATAGATAAGGCATGAATGAAAACTTTAATCTGTTCATAGGACCAACTTTGTCAACAAACCAATTATTCAAGCAATGATTGTCTTCAGTTAGATGCAAATTACTTTGCTCATAAAAGATTTTCCAGTAGGAATTTTTAAATCCATGGTCTGTCTTTTCTGAGCCTGTCTCTGCACCTTCCCCTGAGCGCACAGCAGGACTTCTCAGGGCATCCCATCAGCAGGCCCACTGAAGAGAATAAGCCCGCAGCCCCCAGCCCAGGAATCAAGTCTGAGCCCCAGCAACCCCTCATCCAGCCGAGGCTTCCTCACCAGCACAGCACCCAGGGATCTTCCAGGTTTAATGCCATGTGTGTGTGGAAAGTAGAGTGCTGGAAAGACCACAGTGGACATTCTACAAATGCAAATTCCCTCCTGGAACAGCCCAGCAACCTTCTGTACCTTCCCCAAAGTACCCATGCCAGACAGGCGTAGAGTCTAATGCGGTGCCTAGGAATCAGCATTTAACACGATTCTGATGAATAAGAGAGTTTGAGAGGTCGGTCAGCAAGAGGCTGCCGTGGCCTCCACTCATTTGCAGGCTCTGAAGAGACACAGATTCAGGTAACAGGCCAGACAGGACAGGACAAGGATGGGGAAGTGGAGGGCAAATTCCGTGAACCACCAACCACCCCGCCATCCCCACTGAGACTCCGTGATTTAAAGAGAGGCAAAGCCAGGGAGAAAAGATGCCCGCACCACATGAGGGACTGAGATTTCACCTAAAGCACGCAGCATGTGGCTGAGGGCCAAGGTTGGGCAAGCCAGGAGCACAGAACGGGGTTCACAGGCCCAGAGGTGCTTCCCACACCCACACCCCGTGCAGATCTCCCAAGCACTGCCTGTGTCTCCTGCCTGGTTTATTTCCTCCCCCCCTTCTACTGTGTTGGTTTCTCAGCCACCACCCACCACCACACAACCCTCTCTACAAGCTGGGTGGACTGAAAAGAGTGGGGGCGGGTAAGATCTGGGCTCTGGGGCCAACGTCCTGCCTGAGACATTAGTTCCAACCCACCTAGCTGTGATGTGAGCCCCCGAGATTTCTCAAATGTGAGATGGGAAGGTAACTGAACCCACTCACCAGGACGGCTGTGCAGACTGAGATTACATATAGCCACACCTCGGCATCCACCACACGTGGGACCCCAGTCGTGTTGCCCCTGATGGGAATCCCTCTATCTATGCCCCTTCTGCTACCAGAGCCAACTGCCAGCAGTAGCTGTGGAGGGTGTATCCTCTATTCCCACTCCACTCACCTCCCATCGCTCCACGCAGTGACCTGCCATGCAGCGGCCACCAGCAAACCCGGCCCCACTGGATAACCGACCACCAGCCTCCCCTCACTTTGGGGCGTCTTCCACTTGCAGTTCCGAAGCAGACTGAGAAACCGCCCTCAAGGGCAGTCACCTGTACCTTATTGCACGTAATGACCTGCCACGCAGGACCACCAGCAAACCCAGCTCCACCAACCAGGCTCCTGTGGATAACCGAACCCCCACCCCCCACCTTGGAGCGTCTTCCACTTGCGGTTCTGAAGGGGGCTGAGAAACCTCTCAAGGGCACTCACCTGTTTCTTATTGCACGTAATGGCCTGCCAAGCAGGGCCACCAGCAAACACGATCCACCGTCCAGGTTCTGGTGGGTAACTGCCTCCCACCCCGCTTCCTCCTGGGGTGTCTGGGAGGCTCAGAAACTGCCCTCCAAGGGCACTTATCTGTTCCTTATTGCACTAATACCTCATTTACAGAAACCCACTTTGACTTCCAGCACTGCAGGTGTGACAATTTAGGAATCCTGCTTGCAAGCTCCAAGAGCTTGAGGTCACGTCCACCTCACCAGCATCCCAGAGACCCAGCACTGTCCCACTGTGTTTAAAATTCCAAAATACTCCTTCAAAATGCTACTGGCATTTGGTTTGCGCATAAAATGCTAAAAGCCTTCAAGTGAAACAAATATCTTCAACAGTTTGATATAATGACATGTGAGTTACACATCTGCCAAATTGTAAAGCCTCATGCATTTATAACATTTTATTTATGGTCAAATGGTTCATTAATATAAATTACAAGAATCTCCAAGAAACGGTTTTTTCTTTTGGCATTAGATGACCAAAGGAAAACTGGGTTCTGGCTGGCTTTCAGGCCTGTAGAAGCAGACATATCTGCTGACACAATCAAGCTCCTTCCCACTGATGTGGCCTCATCCCAGGCCCCTCACCCGGATGCCCGCAGGCCCCTGGAGGAGCAAGCAGACCTGCCTACATTTCTCAAATGCACAGCTGTTGCTCACACTGCAGATGGAGCTCAAGGCATGAGCAGGCCACCACGCTAAAAATACCACGCAGCGTCCACGCAGGTGACGGTGGTTTTCACTCCATCCCAAAGCCCCATGTATGAGTTTAAAGCCATGACTACTAAATAGGTTTTTAGACCCTCAAGACATACTTTACTTTTATGCAACAAAGTTAAAAGACTATCACTCAGGTATAGGCTCTGAAACTGAAGAATAATTATTTGGAAACAGAGCCTCTGCCAGATCAGGATAAGCACTTGGGACAACACCCCGTGACCTCGGTCCACACAAACCCATCCAGACCAGAGGCCTCCCGCACTGTAATTTCTGTGGATTTCTGTAAACGAAGTATTACTGCAATAAGGAACAGATGAGTGCCCTTGGAGGGCAGTTTCTGAGCCTCCCAACCACACGGCCACATTAAGGCTGAAGCCGTGCCACCTCCAGAAACACTGTCCCTCGCTGAGGTGTGCCTGGCTTCTCCCTTTTTCCAGAACTTAACAAAACCTGAAAGGACAGGTCTGTGTAGAAAAAAACACGCTACTTGCGATTCCTCTTCCCAGTTCAGGCTGTAGGAAGCTCATTTCAGCCCTCACTGTGTTCTGACTGTGGCTTAGTTACCATAAGAAATAAAGTCAGAATTCCAGTCCCTGTCTCCTGGGCAGTGTGGCAGGCATACATACCTTCAGTTACATGAGGAAAGGAGTGGCGAACCCCCTTCCTTCAGTGAAACTGCACAGTTCCCAGAACGCTGATGCCATCCCCTTCACACCACTGTGAACACCTGGACAGAGCACATTTCAATGCGTGCACCTTTGTGGGCTAGTTTTCTATTTCTCCACTAAATCACCCCAAATTTAGCACCCTAAACACTGACTTATTTTCTCACATTTCTGGAAGCTGGAGTCCAAAACAGTTCCCACCATCTAACGTCGAGGTGTCGGCAGGGCTGGCTCTGGGTAAGCGACCGTCTCCTTGCCCCCCACAGCCTCTAGAGGCTTCTGCATCCCCTGGTCCATATGGCACCTACTGTCTTCAGGACTCACAGCGGCCCTGACGGCCCCCCAACAGGAAGACGCAGAATGTCAGGAGCCCAGGCTCTAGTGCTAGGGCCAAACCTCCCCACCCTCCCAGTTCCTCAGACACGCCTGTGTGAGCTAATATAGATTCCACTTTAACTAGTGTCACCTGTGTAAGGGGTAAGTGCCCAGCTGTGAACTGGTTAACCTCGCCCACACAAACCCCGAGAATAAACTCACAGGCCACGGACCACTCCACAAGCAATAAGTGACCACCTGCTCAGGGACCTCCATGCCCCAGCAGAGCCCTCCGGTACCTCCTTGTGAGCTCAGACTGGCGGCAGGGGTCTGCAGCGCCAGAGGGCCCTGGATAAAAAAGACAGCTCTCATGTCGGGAGGCACCCGCCCGCGGTTGGGTTCCCTGTACTTTAATAGCCCAGGTGGACAAGCCGCACCGCATGCAACCCCATCACCAGAATAACGGCTGCACGTGGCGAGTGCACGGGTGGCCACCACTCAGCCCAGCTGTCTGCGATAAGCACATCACCACCGTGACGCCCAATCAGACTCAACTGCTGGAACAGTCCCAGCATCGGCCCCCAAGAACATTCTGGATCAAAATTCAGACTAGTGATTGCAATCAGGGCCACATGTGGCTGAATGTTTTTACAGGAGGACACCACAGCTGGACTGACGTCACAGCTGGATCTGGCTGGACTGAGAGCATTTCCCACTGTACATTCTTACAACACCATTTTATTTGTGCTCTATTAAACTTCTATGGCTTTTTTTCTGCTTATCTACTTTATGGGAGTGTTTCTTGTTCTTATGACTGCGGTGATACTTCAAGCTACAACTATCAATGTGTAAATTAGTTTTGAAGTCGCCTTATCATTAAACATTTCACAAGCAAGCAGTCAGAGGCAGCTAGCCCGGAGGCCTCTTTTCTTCTCTGAGCCAAACCTGCCTTGGACTCAAAGAAAACGGCACATGGAGAGGGGCTGGATCTCCAGCTCCCATTCCTAGGGAGCCTCCTGGGGAGCAGATATGGAGGGAGAAGCCCTGGTTATGGCACTGTGGTACTAAAGAAAAGTCTATTTGGGTAATGTAAGCACCAGACTTAAGAGATTAAGCAAACCATGAAAAGAAACCACTAACCACAGCTTCTCCAAAACAGAACTAAACTCCCTTTAGTTTGAATTGGAAAAGCAGAAGTGATGATCAGTATACAAAAAAAAAAAAAAAAAAAAGGAAATGACACAGTATCTGAACACAGGAGAATAATCAAGGGCCACTGTCTCTTCCTGTGTCAGTGGGAGCCTCGCATCTAAGCTGGATTTAGAAGGTTGCTACTTTGGACTGAAAGGTATCCCCAACCCTAGTTTGTAAGCAAGTGGAGCAGAATGCTTCAATTATTTCAAGGTTTAGCGGTAAAGCTCTGCAACTCTCACAACCATTTTAATTGGTGTGAATTTTAAAGTGACTCAATCTGTTGGCTGGAGTATCTAACGGCTTAACCACGGGGTCACGTTGGAAAATTTTTCCAATTGCTTTTGTTTTTCCTACTGAAGATGCATTTGAACGTTCTTGTAGTTTGCAGTTGGCTGGTTCTGATGTTTGGTCCTGAGCAGGCCCAAGTATCCGTAGAGGAAGAATCTGAAACCTCAAGCCACTCGAGTGCTGTCTGGGCAGACGGAGACCCCAACCCGAGGGCCACTGACGGACTCAGCATGGGCGCAGGGCCGCCCGACGCAACGGGCCACGTATTTGCCGGTTACAAAGCAACATAAGCACACACCCCCAGGTGTGCACACACGCTCTGTACACATCTGTCCCTATCAACACCAGCACACACCCCGAGGTGTGCACACACGCTCTGTACACGCTCACATCTGTCCATGCCAACAACAGCATACACCCCGAGGTGTGTACACACGCTCTGTACACATCTGTCCCTACCAATGCCAGCACACATCCCCAAGGTGTGCACACACATTCCATACGTGCTCACATCTGTCCCTGCCAATGCCAGCATACACCGCCAAGGTATGCACACACGCTCTGTACAACCTCACATCCCTCCCTGCCAATATGAGCACACATTCCCAGGGGTGCACACAGGCTCTGCACATACTCATGTCCATCCCTGCAGCCTGAGTCAAACAGTCACAGAGAGGCAGAGGAGGAGGAGGAAGGATTCGATGGGCACTAAGGTCCTGGGCCGGTTCCCCTCCCTACCTCGGGAGAGACCCCTCATGTGATCCTGCCATCACTCACCCTTCCGCCTCCATCCCCCATCCTCCCACAGGGATCAGGAGGATGCCCACTGCACAGAGCTGTGATGAGCATGAACGAAAGATGGCAGGAGCTCACGCCAAGGTGCTGAGCATGGGGCCTACGGAGTGCTTCTTTCTGCTGTGGCTGACATCATCAAACAAGAGACTGACACAGCTTCTGCAGAGAATGTCACTTGCTGAGAAACTGAAACGTGTGACCTAGGAGCCTGTGAAGGTCTAAGAACAAACCAACAAACCAAACGGTTTTGTTTGTTTTTCAAACACCATAGCCTGTTTTTTCTTTTTTTTTCATGCTCTACCTTGGGTATCATTTAGTTTAATTTCAAAGTAAGTCCAATAATTACACAAAATCACAGGACTGAGCATGGAGCATTGTTTCACTTCATGTCCTCCAGCCTTTAGGACACATTAAGGAAAGACACGATTCTAGGATTCCCATTAGAAAGGCTGCCCTGAGGCACCTGCTGGGGCAGCCAAATTGCAGCTGTTGATGCTGCCCCCAAGCTGCTTGGATGAAGCAGAAGATTCCAGAGGTCTCCTCTCTTCTACCCCTTGTCCAGGAGAGAAGGTGGGGGGAGAAAGGTGAGAGAAGATAGGAAGAAGGAGAGGGGAAGGAGGGAGAGAGGAGGGGAGAGGGAGGGAGAGAGGAGGGGGGAGGGAGGGATAGGGAGAGGGAGGGAGGAGGGGCATGTTCCATCCACCAAGGCAGCTACACTGCAGAGAGAATGGAGGGTACGTTGCCTCTCAGGACAGTAAGTTCGAGCTGTTTATAATTGTTAGCGTAAACAGTGACCAGCTTAGGACAGGGCTGTCATTGGAGTTGACGTTTTATTTTCATAGTTGATATTGGGGACCTGGACCTAAAGCACCATGCCTTGCCCTTTTGCCAGATGGGCCTATGCTTCTCTATACTTGAGTCTATTTGACTAAATACCCGACATTGACTAGGAATTATGACGTGTAGGATACCCCTTACCACAGTAACGTCAAACTCATATTCTAAATGCAATTTGTTCAGGGACTGGCTTCTAACTCTGGGTGGGAATGTTAAGCTCAGTACAGTTCAATTCAGTAAGCATTTATCAAGAAACTCCTAGACCAAGAGCTGTGTTAGACACTGGGTATGGGGTGATGGGGATACGAAGATGTGGAATTAGAACTCGAGAAGCTCAAATGCTTCCATTTAATTCCCTAATGCAATTACTAAGCTTCAACCTGATGGCTGTAATGTCTAAATTCACTTTTTCTTTATTCCAGTTCTACATAACAAAGCATAAATAATCACAGAGGAATGATTCTGTGTTGGACTATTCAGTGGACAGAGAAGAGCATTCTGACCGGCGTGAGACACTGTCTCCGTTCCCAGGGAACCCGTGAGGTGGCTGCACAGAGCACACGCGTGAAGATTCAGGAACACGAGCGTCAGGTGATGGGAGGGGCACGAAGGCAGTACCAGAAAGATGTCTGCCGAGAGGCCGCTGCAGCCAGGGTGGCCGGGAAGGTCACGGGAGTGGGCACAGGCATCTCCTTCCAGCCGCACCTGGTTTTCATGAGGACGCGTGCACGGAAGGGGATGACACCGAAATGCTGTGGCGCTGAGGGGAGGAGGGGAGGGACACAGGGCCAACGGCTGACCCCCACCCCTTCCGTCCCTGCCCCTATGAACGCTGCCAAAATCAGCCCCAACGGGGAGAAATGAGGCGGGTGAAAGAGGTGGACAGACTTGGCTTCCATGGAATTCACAGATTCCAGTCATTAAAAATCCCTTCTGAGTTTTCATCTGGAAAACTTTGCCAATGTACTTAGGGACAAGAGGCGGAAGACGAAGCCAACACAATTGGGCTCAAACTGCCACCCTTCTCCTTCTCTCTTCATCCACCACCCTCCCTGGGCCCCTGAGTGTGAGAACCAGGAGGTGCACAGCCCAAGGGTGCAGTCCCTAACCAGAGGAGGGAGCCGCACGGCGGGGCCCCCAGCACGTGGATGGCAGGATCTGTGCTATGTCAGTCCCAGGGCCCCAAGCAGAGAAGGCCTGGGGCTCCCAGCTGAAGTTTTGCTGTCTCCTCTCTCACCAAAGTCGAGAAGCACTGAGTGGGACCAAGGCCGCACCTGGCGGCTCCTCGGTGGCTGCCGATGTGGTCCTCAGGCTGCGGGTGAGACCCTCTAGGGAAGCCCAGACAGTGGCGAGAATCACAGCCACGAGTGCTCCAGTTGCCCCAAAACTCAAGCATAGCCTGAGGAAGGCAGCGCCCGCTCAGATCCCCGTGCAGGCTTGTGTGGCACACTGGTGAGGCACACAGCACCAGAACACGGCACTTTAAGTGGCTTTGTGGGGTGTAGGAACACAAAGTGTGGTCTGGAGTGGCTCAGAAGTCACTCCCACCAGCCTGTGGGACCCGGACGGCCCCTTAGGATGTGGCTGGAGTCTCTCCAGGGCGGGCTCCAAAGTCCCAAGGATGAGGTAAGCGTCGGTCTTGCTCTGAGGAAGGCCCCTGACAAGTATCCTGAACATGCAGGTACACAGCTGGCTGACTCATCTGAAGGGATCTGCTGAGCTACGAGCCAGGGACGGCTAGAGAAAACTGCGTGAACCTTTGTGACTACTCACAGGTAGGTAGCTACTGCCTGAGACCCAAAGGTAAAGAATTAACCTGAAACTGCATATTATAAAACTTATTTTTAAATGATGGCGCTTAATTGAAAAGACTCCCAAAGAATACTGCATTAGAAAGTGACAGAGTGAAACCGTGAGGCTGACCACAGGAGTCCCTGGAAATTTCACCAAATGTTGTGTCAAAACTGGGAAACAGAAGAACTGCACCTGATGAAACATTCAATTAATCACTCGAGTCCTCCCCACATACGAAGCTATGTAAAAAGTGTTCCCAGAAGGTAAAGTGAGCAGGAGGGCTGTGAACACACAAAGAGAGAGCCACTTCATCCACGGACCACAACAAGAGAAACGCTAATGAGTGCCGACGACACGCTGGAGTCCAGGGCTCTGGGCGCAGCTGGGACATCAGGGTCCCACTGTCCAGATGGGAAACCAGGGTGGAAACACCAGGGAGCCTGTCCCAGGGTGCAGAGCTAGTGAACAGTGGTTCATACTGCGACAATCCCAGCTGCCAGGCTGTGGGGCTCCACGGGACAGAATCCTGTTGACTTCACTCTGGGGTGCGAGAGGCGGCAGCATCCCCCAAAGGCACCTGGAGAAGTGGTGTTACCCTCCATCCCCTGTCCCCGGCATTACCCTCCATGCCCCTGTCCCCGGCGTTACCCTCCATCCCCCTGTCCCTGGTGTTACCCTACGTCCTCTGTCCCCAGTGTTGCTCACCATCCTCCTCACCTCCAGGCCCCTCTCCCTGTCCTCCCTCATTTTCCTGTTCAGCCAGAGCACATCACATGTCTCTTCCCTTTTCAAGAGGCTCAGCTGCACCCAGAGGCATTCCAGCCTATTCGGGATGGGGCACACACCCTGGGGAAATGCCAGCACAGGGCCGGAAGGGCCTGAGACCCTCTCAGTGTCGCCCAGGAAGGATGGAACAGCCCACGGTCAGGCTGATTGTCAGGCAGGGTGAAAACTTCTGTGTCCGAAATGTTCTTTTCTCTGGAACTGTTTGGACCATTCGTGAACGAATCAGTTAAATACCAGCAAGTGCCACTCCCACTTATTCTCTGGCTACAGTTTTCCACCCACCAGCAACCACACTCCTAGGAATTATCCCTAACGCAGAATCAGCGCCTTGTGCCTTTAGGAAAACCTCTTTCTCTCCAGCTTTGTCCTCCTTCCACAAAAGGTGCCTCTGACTGCCTCACTCGCCGTACCAGGATTTCACTTGGCTACGGAGGAAAATCTGCGTGGGGCTCAGAGGTGGGTGGTCCTTGCATGGGCAGCAGGTCTGTGACATCCTCCGAGGAGCCTGGCCCAGGCCTGCCTCACACGCCAGGACTCTGCCTTCTGGCCCTCGGGCCCCCGAAGCTGCTTTCCTTCCTGGTGTCATGCCCCAGACAAGAAGGCCGGACAAGGGCCCAGGGCTGCTGTGGGTCGGGAAAGCCTCCTGACACCTCCCACTCCAGGACCCCCCATCAGCATCCCAGCATCTGGACCTGTGTCACCAGCCGCTCTGCCGTGCAAGAGAATTGGATTTTCAGCTGGGTGTGCTGCTTCCCTAAACAAAGTAGGGTGTTGTTACTGAGGAAAAAGGAAAAAATTGGCATCTTCTTGGCAACCCCGCGACATCCAGCCACCGGTTCTCACCACCCCAGAGATGTCCATCCAGGGCAGATAGTGTCTTCAACCCAGCGCCACTGACCCAGAAGTGCAGTAATTAGTACACTTTCACCAGAATCACCCACTCCTTCACCTTTACACCCAAGAAAAACATGTTTGCCAGGCAAATTAGATGTCTAGGAGGTGTAAGGAAACCCCAAGCCTGCTTTAAGCCTCAGACTTTTGAGACCGTTGAGGGCTGTGCGCACAAGAGCAAGGCTGCACCCGAAAGCTCTGCTCCTGCCGGACGTCATGGACAGACCACACGGCTCAGCCACATGGACCCTTCCAGGACTTCACGAGAGGGACCTCCGTGGTACATGCAATGATGTGCACTTCGTTCAGCCTCGAACAGACCACGCCCTCGTTACAGGGTCGGTGGTCCACCTCCTGCCATCAGCCCCCCGCCTCACCGAGGGTCTGTGTCTGCATCTGAAATAACTTTGCTGTTTTACCTGGGTACCAAAATGCGGCATCGCGATGTTTAAAGGTCTTTAAATATCAACACTCCGGGTGCAGTCCTTGTCACTTTAATGCGGTCACTCGATGCAGGCCTCACTCACAACTCTGAGGTAGCTCATACCTTCCCTACCTAACCAAGGAAGAAACGAAGGCGTGGAAGGTGCAGCTCATAAGGAGCAGATTAGGATTCAAACCAGTGAACTTCGTCACATGCTGACCTACCTCTCAGGCTGAGATAACGTTGAAAATTAACCAGGTAGAACAGCGTTCCATAAATTAGCTGGAAATGGTCCTTGTGGATGGGCCTGTGGTTACTCCCTGAAGAACAAGACCATTAGCCCAAAAATCCACCTGTGTCACACTCAAATGTTTACATATACAATTATTTTAAAAATAACCCAATCAAGCATGTTCACAGCCATTTAGAGCCATATAGATTGTCTGCTTCACTGACAATCAACCCAAGACCTCTGTCGGCAAAGGCCACGGTGCCAGGTCCAGAGAAGGCGGGACAGAGACACAAGCAGACACAAGCAGGAACCTCTCCATTCCTGGGAGCCTCGCTCTGATCGGTCCGTGAGGACACGGTACAGACCGCGGGGCACAGGCAGACGGCAGGCCAGGAGAAGGGGCTGCATTGCCGGGAGGCAGTGCTTTGAGCTCTAATGGATGGAACACTGCTAACCAGTGAAGGTGGAGAGAGGGCACCCGTCTGAGAGCATGTAGAGGCAGCAAAGCACAGCCAGCCTCGGGGAACCAGAAGCCACAGGGACATCAGGTTGGGTGCTGCTGTCTGCCGGCCACCAGCTGGGGGACTGTACTGGGCCTGGAGGGACATCCCTGACACTCCCCACCAGATGCCAGGGGCACCCCCAGCCCCAGGTGAGAACCATGGATCCCATGGCGAATGAGGCCAGCCTGTGGGAAGTGGGGCTGGGACAGCTCTGTACAGCTTAATAGGAAAGTTGGGTTCTATTTTGTGGGGTTTTGGTCACGTTGATGGCTAGTCAGGGCTGTCCGTCAGGAAGTGATTTGAGGACAGACTAGAGAAGGGGCTGCCAAGACCAGCGGAGCATTCGCTGTCTGGGTCCAAGGAAAAGGAAATAAAGGCTGGCGATGTGACAGTGGGGGGGAGCACAGAGCAAAGGAACTGGTGGAGACACAGGGGTGGCCCCACACAGGGCTTTGAGCAGCTACCCGGGGGTCGTCCTATTAATTCTCCTCATGGCCCCAAGAGGCGGCTGTGAAGATCCATCTCCTGAGGACAGAACTGCTCCAGAGCCACACAGCGAGGATCCACAGAACCAAGATCCGGGCCAGCTCCAAAGCGGGTGAACTTGTCCCCTCAGCCATGGTCCTAAGACACGGATCAGAGCCCCCTGGACACACAGACACAGGAACTGCAGGAAGGGGAAACGGATGCCCTGAACCAGTGGCGGGACCCAGGGTTTCAGCCCTCCAGGGCCACTGGGACCAGTCACTGCACAGGTGGACACACGATGCTTTAACCCGCGCTGGGGGAAGGAGCCCACACTCTCAGGGTGGAGACCGCAGCTTGATCGGGCCGGCCTCCCTGCTGGGCACAGCCTGAGCTGCCCCAACCTGTACCGAGGTGCCCCAACGTTGGGGTGCTCAGAGCCACTCAGCTGAGATCGTGGTGCTTTCTGTAACCACCCTCGTTTCTTTATGGTATAGATCTGGACTCCATCATTTGCAATGTGTGGGGTTCTAGGAAAAGGCTGGCCAGCCAGGGAAGTGTCCTGGGCTCTGTCCCAGTGATGACGAACTTGGCTGCCCACAAGGGCAGCCTGTTCACCACAGTGACCCCCGGGGACCACGCCTGCACCCACCTTGCTGAAGATAATTCACTTCTCATCCGTGAAAGAATAAAGCTAGACTAACTCAATTTCACACTCACTTCCAACTTTAACAACTTGTGTTAGGAAATCAAAGACAAGGACTCTGACCATGTCACAAACCCAGGAAGCAAAACCCGAGACTAACGGAATGATGCCACCTTCGCAGTTCCGAGCTCTACTAGTTGTTTTTCTTTTCTGGTCTGTTTTTCTCTTTTGGTTTAAATTGTCTCTGTTTCTCCCTCTCTGTGTCTCTCTCCTGGTTGCTCTGTCTCTCTGTGTCTCTTTTTAAGACTCTGTGTGTCTCTGTTTCTCTCTTCCCCTCATCTTTCTCTATCTTTCTATGTCTCTCTGTGTCTCTGCTTCTCTGACTTTTTCTGTCTCTCTCTCTGTCTCTCTCACTCTCCCTCTCTTTCCCTCTCTCTCTCTGTGTGTTTGTTTGTGTGTGTGTGTGTGTGTGTGTGTGTGTGTGTCTCACTCTCTTGGTTTCTCACTCTCACTCTCCATCTCGCAGCTCTCTTTGGTTTCACTATGCAAGCTGACTCTCCCCACCTTATAATACAGTGGGATTAGCAGGAACCGAGTGGACGCCACAGCCCCCGTGGGCCCGGGAAATCGCAGCTTCGTCATAGCTAAGCCCGCCGCGCTCAGTTTTTCCCACCACCTGGAGGATCTACTCTCCGTTCGTCCTTCCCGACCTCAGACTACAGAGAATACCTGGGGGCGAAGGTCGAGGAAGCCGCGCCCGGAGGCTCCCAGCGCAGCCCCAGGAGGAATCCTGCCGGCAACTAGAAGCTGTGCGCGCAGCGGGGCTCTGCGCCAACAACCGCCGGAGCGGCCGGGCCTGCTGCGAACTTCCGCATCCAGGTGGGGTCTCCACGCCCCAATTCCACCCCGCCCCGCCATCGGCGCTCCCCGCAAGTGCAGGGCTTCCCCCCGCCCAGACGTTCGCGCCCACTCAAGGTCTCCCTCACCCGGCCCGGGAGATGCTCCCCGCGTTCTATCCCGCCCCACCCTGGCGCGCCCCCCAAACGATGTGACCCCCGCCCCCCTGTGGTCTCCCCTCCCCCGGACGCTTCCCCTGCCCCCACCTGTGGCACTCCGGGCATCTCTGAAGTCCCCAACCAGAGCCTTCCAGCCCACCCGCGAGTCTCGAGCACCAGAGACGCGGCCCCACCCGCAGGGACCCCGCCTACCTGTGGCGCTATCCCCACGTCTGCGGCCCACCTCACCGCTAGCACGGCCCCCACCTACGACGACCCCGGCGTAGGTGCTCCTGCCCACTCCCGCACCCCGCCCGCACCTGCCCCTTTCCCTGCACCTAGCCACGCCCCCGCTCCCGCAGCCCCTCCCGTGCGCTCGGGCCCCGCCCGTCACCGCCCATTGGCCCTGGGGCGGGGCGGGGCAGCAGTTCCGACTCCCGCGGGCGCGGGCAGGGTCCACATTGCCTACTGCGCACCGGGACTAGCGGCTCCTCTCGACCTCCTCGCCATGGACACTGACGACTCCCAGGCCCCTAAGGGCTCCTTGCGGAAGTTCCTGGAGCACCTCTCCGGGGCCGGCAAGGCAGTCGGCGTGCTGACCAGAGGCGAGGATGCTCAAGGTGCGCACCTCCCTCCCGGCGGCGAGGGAGGGGCGGACGGAGCCGAGGAGAACAAGGCGAAGGGGATTTGGGGGATGGGGCAGAAGAGGGGGGAAGCGACGGGAGGACGCGGGGAAAGGTGGAGGAGCGATGGGAAGAACCAGGGAGAAGAGCGGGGAAGCGATGGGGAGAACTGGGGAGAAGCCCGTGCCCGGCAGCGGCAGGGGTACCTGCGGGGCGGCATGAGCCAGCAAGGCAGCCCCCGGGTCCTTGCCGGGTGGGGCGGAGGAGGAAGGGACATGGCGGTAGGAACCTCCATCCGGAAGATAGTGAGCTTTCCACCCCCTCCGGTTTATGTTTTAAATTGAGCCTGACAGAGGGGGTCGCCTGGAGGACCCTCGGGAGTCGTTCTGCCTCTGAGCTGTAGGACCCGGCCGGGCTTCCCCTCCGAAGCGTGGGTACAGCGCGATCACTTCCTAAGTGGCCCCCCGCCCTTCAACTCCGCCCCACGCCGCCCCCCAGCATGTCGAGGAAGAAATGGCCGGGTCCCCGCGCGCCTCCTGTCGCCTCGTGCCCCGCGCGGCGTGGGCGGGGTCCTGGCTGCTGCAATGCGGGACGCGGAGGGAGTGCTCTGGGTTCCCGCCTGGCGTCTCCGAGGCGGTCCGGCAGCCCCTCGCGTTTCCGCTGGGAGATTTTAAAAATGGGTTTCCTGCGCTCGCATGTGCTGTTGCCTTTCGGCTCGTGAGAAAACCGAAAACTAAAATGGGTCCCAGGCCCTCCCCGCAGACCTCCGCGGACGAGAAGGACCAGGAAGCGGGGACTCCGGGACGTCAGCGGCGCCGCGGCGCGGGTTCTGGGTTTCCCCTGCCCTGCAATGTGGAAGCGGCTCTCCAGGAGGGACCCGAGTCTGGGTCCACGACGCGGGCGCGCCAGGAGGACATTTAACATTGAAGGGCCGGAGGTGGTGGAGACTGCGCGCCCCAGGCCCCGGGTGCACGTGAGGGCGCCGGTGACCGGACGGTGGAGCGCCCCAGGCCGCGCAGCCCCTGGCGGGTAGATCGGCGCTTCCCAGGCGAACGCCACCTGGGAGCCTTAGTGATAGCGCGGGCTGGAGACGCGACGCGCCCGGGGCTGGGTTTTGATTTTTATTTTCCCGGTTCCTCCTGCCGCAGATGCGTGGAAAGGCGCGGATGGCGGATTTCCTCCCGTTTCGGGACCGCGCACTGCACAAGGATGGAGCGGGAATGGGCCCCCGCCCTCGGTCCCGGTGACCTTCCCTTCGCCCTTGAGCGCTCGGGGCGGCACGGGTGCTGCATGTTGGGGCGCTGTCAGCGCCGCCCCGCCCGCCGCGAGCGCCTACGTGATGCCCGGCCCGTCGTCTCCATGCGCCCTGGCCCTGACATCCGTACGCCGCGCGCTCCCCGAGCCAGCAGCGCAGCCTCCCTAGGCCCAGCGCCCCCCTCCCCGCGGGACACCCCGGTGGCAGCGCCAGGCCCCGCCCGGCAGCCCGCCCCCCAGCGCCCGGGGAAGTGCTCTGGCGTTAGCGTTCTAGTTAAAGGACCCCAGCATCAGCGTTCCTCCTGCAGGGTTGGGTTCTCAGAGAAAGAAAAGGTGATGCAGCAGAGGATGGGATTGGAGAAATTAGGAGAGTGAAGTGGAAGTAGCCTAGCCAGCGTGACTTAAACCGGCCGGGAGATGTGCGAGTACGAATGGAGCCGCCTTGGGGTCCTAATAGGACCCAGAGTGGCTTCTCAGTCAAAGGCCTTCAAAAGCAGAGGGAGCACCTGGAGTGACCTTACCTGGGCCGCGAAAGACAAGAAACCTTCGGCACGGGAAGAGGAACTGACCTCTGGAAGCCACCAGGGCAGGTGGAAGGTCAGGGTTTCAAGGTGATTTTGGAATTTAAGTGCTGTGGGTCCTGCACAGTGGCTCATGCTTGTCATGCGAGTGCTTTCGGAGGCTGAGGCAGGAGGGTCACTTGAGCCCAGGAGTTCCAGAGCAGCCTGGACCACATAATGAGACTCTGTGTCTACAAAAAATAAAAAAGAAAGAAAAACACATTAAGATGCTGTATGTATTGGAAAGTATTTATGGGTCATTCTTTTGAGCTCCATGTCCAAAAGCTTGCTAAAATGCTTGGGAGTTTGTGTACAGGTACGTGAAATTAGGATACATTGGCAGAATCTCCGTGTTCTCTGTTGCCCTGGTTTTGCCACCTGGGAGGAGTTACACATATTGGAGGTTAGTAAGTCCACGCCTCTTCTCTTCTGGGGAAAAAGGTACTTTGGAAACCAGTATTATGTGGGAACGTGGCTTGGTTGGTACAGCCTCGGGTTAATGGGAGACAGCTGCTCTCAGCTCTGCAGATGGCATCAAATACGGTGGCCTTGAGCCCACGTGGGTCACACCTGGGCTGTCCCTGGGAAAGCCCGCCATGGCGGGTCGCCTGGGCTTTCTTTCCCTGGCAGAGCCGAAGTCACAATTTTTTTGTAAACTCTGTAAAGAGCTTTACCCTTCCGAGGTATGATCTTGAACCTGTTGGAGCATTTGGACCCATTTCTTTTAAGGAAGTTCACCTCCAGATGTGCTTAGAGGGCCTGGTCTTAGCTGCCACAGATTTACAAATCCTTTAAGTAAGTTATTCCTCGAGAATTTATCTGTTGTGCCCCCATTCTTTTTGCCATTTTATTCTGATTCTATATTAGTACTTGATTTTCCCTGACATAGAAGACTATTGCCTGTAGCTGGAGGTCAGAGAACACATTCACATTCAAGTATCAATTTCAGGGGAATTATCTGTCAGATGTGAAATTATGGTACAATTCAATATATTAAAATGACCATAGCTACCATTTGTTGAAAATATTTTGTATACTAGGAGCTTTACAATTCTTATCTCCAAGCCTAGATACATGGTCCCAAGAGAGGCATGCCCTCATTTTGGAAGTGGGGAGAAAGACTCACAAAGAAAAATAACTTAGGTAAGGGAGTGAGGTGCATACGCGATTGTGGTAGGAGCAAAACAGATCCTAATTCCAAATATTGTACTCTCCCTTAGACCACGAAGAGTACTTATGTCTGGCTCTGTCACCCAGGCTGGAGTGTAGTGGTGCCGTTACAGCTCACTGCAGCCTCAAACTCCTGGGCTCAAGTGATCCTCCTGCCTCAGCCTTCTGAGTAGCAGGGAAGACAGGAATGCAGCATCATGACCGGCTAATTGTTATTATTATTTGTAGAGACAGGATCTCACTATGCTGCTGAGACTGGTCTTGAACTCCTGGCCTCCTCTAGTGAGCCTCCTGCCTTGGCCTCCCAAAGAGCTAGAATTACAGACCTGAGCCGTCATGTCAGGCCTCCACCATGCTTTTCAGGGGCCTTTCTTGGTGAAGCTCCTTATTCTAGTTAATGCTCAAAAGTGAGCAAAACCCAACTTGCTCAAAATTACGCAGATATTCTTTGGGTGGTTTTGTAAGGGGAACAGAAAATAACTTTTTATAGCGATAGGAGTCAAGGTGGCAAAAATGATATTAAGGCTTAATACCAACGCGATGGGCTGCTTTTCTCCTCCCAGTAGAGTTCATATTATTTAATTATAATATAAAATTGAAAATATCTTTCCTGTATTCCTGACTCCCCAGGCCTTGAATGAAGAAAGTATTTCTCAGGCTGGGTTTTTTGTTTTTGTTTTTGTTTTTGTTTTTTCCTTCTTCTTTGGGTATCTTCTGTCTCAGGCTCTGGGTTTTTGTTTTTTATTTTTTTTTTTCCCTGCTTCTTTGGGTATCTTCTGTTGTCCCAAGACATATCTGGAAACTTAAATTGATTTTCACCCAACTTAAAATAAGCTCCACAGCTCTGGATCGCGGACTGACCATGACTAAGTACCCACCGCCACATCACGCTGTGCCACACACCAAGAGTGACTCATTGTCTTCGTCACAGGTTGTGGCTTCTGCAGGGCCTGGTACCTGGTGGAGCTGAGTGTACTGGGAAGTCCAGGGGCATTCTTAGGGTGGGCTGGATGCGAAAGCGGCGTCCTTTTTGCCTGTGGTGACGTGAACATCAATACAGTATTTATAGAAAGTTCACAGAAATGTAGTAAGCTTCAACCTTTCCAATCCTAGTGAGAATAGCTAGCGTTTAGTGACTCTGTTATGTGGCAGGCCCTCAGTGATCCTGGGCACTGACTTATCCCCACTTTACACATGAGCAAGGGATGCCCGAGGTGTACCGGCTTCCCTGAGTTCACAGAGCTCCCTGGTGTGGCCAGGCCCTGTGGCTGCTGCAGGGATGTTCAGGGCTGCGTGTAGCTGTGTCTTCACTGGTGTCCATCCTGCGCCCAGCACCACGCCTGGCGCTTGACAGGAACGCAAGCGTTTGCTGCCTGCCTCCCGCCTGGAATCTCCACTGAGGAGCAGGAAACCAGGGGTTCTAGCTGTCTTCTTCATTCATGAAGTCCTTTAGAGGAATTCAACCTTCTCTAATCAAAAGTTTCCAATATCCTCAGGTCAATGCGTATAAACTGTTAAGACTTCAAGATTACAACCTAAAAACCGAAGTCAGAAGTGTGAGGTTTCAATTGACTGGACATGCATTAGGTCAATGACACACATATTTATTGGACACCAGGCTTGAGCCCCACATGGGCACCTTTGGTATCTGAAGCAATATTCCTTGGGTGGTTTTGTGAGGGGAACAGAAAATGACTTTTTATAGCGATAGGAGTCAAGATGGCAAAAATGATATTAAGGCTTAATACCAATGTGATGGGCTGCTTTTCTTCCCCCAGTAGAGTTCATATTATTTAATTATAAGATAAAATTGAAAATCTCCGAAGCAATGCTTCAGAGCCCAGTAGGATGGAAGAGGAAACTGAGAACAGTGCCATTTCTCCTCACACAGCTCCGGCGCCCCTCACCATCCTGTGCACACACATTCTTTGATGGGATCTTTTCAGTGTAAAGTGCAGTAATTAATTTTGCAAAACTTACTGGGTCTGGGAGGCAGATGATGAGTGATGGTGTCACCCCGTCACACAGTGGGAGATTTATATGATGGCATCATTTTCTATGAATGCAGACCACCTTGTGTGCCATACTCGGATGACCCTTCGAAGCTAGACATTTTGTCATCTTTCAAAAGAAGCATGTTTTCCCCCTTGGTTACAGAAAACTAAAAGCTTTTGATACAGGACTCCAACCTTTTATCAGGGAGAATCAGGGCTCTTTAAATAAGCTCGACCAGTCGGATGGGCCGTCAGAAGCAATTAAAATTAGAAAGATGAAGATGCGGTAACAACCTGGTCAGGGCAAATGTCAGGATACCAGATTGCATGTTCACAGTTGCGTTTCTGTTAAGAACGTGCGGGTGAATATGGAACAGAGGGCCATGTGTCAGTAGTTGGGTTGCATTTTATGTTTCTTTTCTACAAGCCCTTTCTGGTGTTGTGTTCGTGTTTATTAGAGAGTAGCTGCCCAGAGGCTGCCGTTTCCCTCCCCACTCCTCCGTTCTCTGCATCTTCACCCCCAACTCCCAGTACTTTGGAATTACAGTCATTGTGCTTGTCAGGATGGAAGAGGCAGCCAGACACATGGCAGATCAGAGCACTGAGAGGCAGAGACTTAATAAGTCCCGCCGTGGCCCCACTGTCTCGAGTGCTGAGATAGGGCCTCGGTGTTTTTCTCTGCAGAATGGAGGCATCACTCAGTCTCTATCTTCTCTCCCTGTCTCTTTCTTCACTCCCCCCTTCCCTAACACACATCCACAGTGAAAGTCTTCAGGAGGCAAAAGAGAAAAGGCTGGACTGTGCTGGGCCCCCCCAACCCCGGGGCCCATTTGCTGTCTTCCCAGCTTCCGTGTGCCCAGAGCCGCCTGGGGGAGCCTTTGGAGGTGCAGATCCTGACTGTGTGGGTCTCAGTGAGGCTCCGACTCTCACGGGGAGGCGCCGGTGCTGCGGGTCCCCCTGGGGGCAGTGCCGCGGTTTGCAAATCCTGCAGATCAGCTTCTCCACTTCTCCAGGTTTCTCCAACATCAGATGCTCCCAGGAGTCCGGTGGGATTGTTTTCTGACTTTGACCAGGATTTTGACGGAGAAGATTCATTAATATAGGACCCCTTGTCTTAATGTACATATGTAAATGATCTGATCTGAAGTTTTCTGAATGGAAAATGATTGAAGGAGTGGCATCCAGTAGCCTCGGGGAGTCATTCCGTCATATCTTTTCAGCTGTGTCTTACTACGATTAAGATTTTGTTTGTGTGTGTGGCGGGGCGGGTGGGGGACGTTGAGATGGAGTCTCGCTCTGTTGCCCAGCCTGGAGTGCAGTGGCTTGATCTGGGCTCACTGCAACCTCTGCCTCCCGGGTTCAAGTGATTTTCCTGTCCCAGTCTCCCAAGTAGTTGGGATTATAGACATGTGCCACCATGCCCACCTTTTTTTTTTTTTTTTTGTATCTTTAGTAGAGATGGGGTTTCACCATGTTGGTCAGGTTGGTCTCGAACTCCTGACCTCAAGCGCTCCACCTGCCTCGGCCTCCCAAAGTGCTGGGATAACAGGCTTGAGCCACCACCCCCAGCCTTATTTCTGTGTTTCTGTAATCATTGCGCACATTAACGACCGCCTTCGGTGAGTCAGGGCAGGCTTTAGGCAAAAGAACTAAGCCCTCTCCGCCCCTGCGGCTCTCACTCCTGCGGTGAGGTGCGGGTACAATGTACCTGTAGCCGGACCTGAGAAGAAAAGCTCCTGTCTTATGAAAGGGCCCGGGGAGCCTCTGGTTGGGGCCCTTTGACCTGACCGGAGGGTGAGGGAGGAGTCGGTAGAGGTGGGTGGGCCAGTGGAGGACTTTGGATTCGCCTTGGGGGAACTGGGAAGCAGACTGACTGTCTCCGATAAGGGTGGCTTTGTGGAGAGGAGAGGACAGGAGGGGAGGTCGTGAGTTTAGGGTCTCACAAGGAGCGGCCACAGATGGAAGGTTATGGGGTGGGGCATGTGGCAGGGCAGCCTTGTGCCCACAGACACACCCCGCCGAGGAGACCCAGGGACTCAGCTATGACAGCTGGAAGGCGGAGCATGTGAGCTGCAGCAGACACAGGCAGGTGGGGTAAAAGGAGAGTCTTCGCAGCAGTGCTTAGAATAGCAAAAAGTGGGAAAACCAGCAAAAAACTATCAATAGGAGATTAATGAATCCATTATGGCACCTGGAATGGAAGGAATTTTTGTCAGCGTTTAATAAGGAGCTTTGTGCTGGTCGAAAGTCAGGAGGTGCCCAGTACACTCAAGGGCAGTATTGAAGAGCTGAGTCCAGAGCAGCTCTGCACAGCAGATCCCCCTGGGGCCAGAGGGGCCGTTTGCAAATCCAAGCAGATCCGCTTCTTGAAGGTTTCTCCAACGGGAGCATCTCCCAGGATTGAGGCTTGCATGGGTGGCCTGTGTTATATATGCAATTTTAAATGATCTAGTTGCCACATTAAAGAAAGGCAGGTCCGGAGGGGGGGACGCTGGGTGCCATGACTCACGCCTGTAATCCCAGCACTTTGGGAGCCCAAGGCAGGTGGATCACTTGAGCCCAGGAGTTTGAGGCCAGCCTGGGCAGCATGGCGAGACCCAGTCTCTACAAAAAATACAAAACAATTAGTTGGATGTGGCAGTGCACACCTACAGTCCCAGCCCCGTGGGACATTGAGGTGGGAGGATTGCCTGAGCCCAGGAGTTGGAGGCTTCAGTGAGCTGTGACTGCACCGGTTCACTCCAGCCTGGGCAACAGAGTGAGACCCTATCTATAAATAAATAAATAAATAAATAAATAAATAAATAAAGTGAGACCCTATCTATAAATAAACAAACTATATTTTCTATTCAGCCCACTATTTTGATAACAATCAGTTATTGTGTTATTAATATTTTACACTGTTTTCCATACTTAAGTCTTTGAAACCCAGTGTGTAAAGAATCTTCAAGTACATCTCCATGTGGACGGGACACACGTGGCCAGCGGCTCCTCTGAGGGACAGTGTGGTCACGGCGATGGGTGGCGTGTGCTGCCTGTACATAGAAGGTCCCCGTGTGAGTGTTTCTGCGAAGGCCCTGAGGGATGGGCAGGGGAGGGCCGACACCGTCCCAGCCACACAGAGGACCCTGGAATGCAGCAGGCTGCCAGCGCGCCCCCACCCCAGCCCCTCTGCTGCCTGAGCTCTTTCCCAGATGTCCACTTAGCTAACCTCCCTCACCTTCTTCCCTTTCCTTCTTTCCCCAAACGTCACTCTCAGGCAGGTCTGCAGGCTCTCCGATTGTCAATGGCAGCCCATCTCCATCCTCCACCCTCTTAACACCCCCCACCCCACTTGCTATTTTTCTCCTCAGTGCTTACGGCCATCCACCCCTGGGCATCATGCATTTGTTCACTGTGTTTCTTGCTTTCGGGTCTCTCCTGATTGGAACAAGCTCCGCCAGGACCAGAGGCTTTCCATTTTGTCACCGATGCATCCACATAGCTCCCGGCAGAGATGGCGCTTGGGGCACCTGAGGTGGACAGTGGCTGGTGGTTGAGCCCTACAGATTTATCTCAAGCCCTCCCCTGACCCTACCGGAAGACACGGTGGTCTGCACAGTCCAGATAGTCAGAGAGGCCCCCCGGCTCGATGACTTTGAACCGGCGGGGCTGGGGAGGGGGGAACAGCACCGTCGACAGAATCCCCCCTTGGTATCCCACCTCCCCATGCCTACATAATCCCTGCATTATCAAAGGAGAGACCCCTAGAAGGAGGTTTGGCAGCAGGAGTGAGATCAGCGCAGTGTAACCTCATTTTCTGACAAACCAGTGGGAGGAGTTGGCAAACTGACTTTCTCAAAAAGAATGTATGCATCGAAATTAGCAAGTGAATGATCAGCAGTGTGGGAAAATTCAGGAAAAGCAGTTCAGTGCTGTGAGAGAGGGCGAGGCAGGGAGCTTTATTACTCCAGACAACGGAGGAGGTAAAAGGATAGACCTAGATTATTTCACTAGAGTTCATCTATTCTTTTTTTGTTTTTTTTTTTGAGAGGGAATCTCGCTCTGTTACCCAGGCTGGAGTGCAGTGGCGCAATCTCGGCTCACTGCAACCTCCGCCTCCCGGGTTCAAGCGATTCTCTTGCCTCAGCCGCCCAAGTAGCTAGGACTACAGGCGCATGCCACCACGGCCGGCTCAGTTTTCTTTGTATTTTCAGCAGAGAGGAATTTCACCCTGTTAGCCAGGATGGTCTCAATCTCCTGACCTCGTGATCTGCCTGCCTTGGCCTCCTAAAGCGCTGGGATTACAGGCGTGAGCCATCGTGTCCAGCCTATTCCTTTTTTTAAAAAAAAATACAATTTAGATTTTATCAGAATAGAATCCTAGGAAGCTGAGATTTGTAAACTGGGAAATCCATCTCCTCCAAGTAGCCAGGAAATAAGCCAGGTGACCTAAGTCATTCTTGCTAGGCCCTGGTGTGGGCCGGGGATGACTGACTCAAGGAAGAAGCTGTTAAAAAGTATATCATATGAAGAAAGTGATTTACTAATTGATCAGAGTAATGACCACATATTTCCTATGTAACCACTCCCTCATTATCTCCAACTTTATCTTTGGTTCTCATGACAAGATTATCACTTCCCAGAAAACTGGGTTTTTTTGCAAATTACCAGGAGGTGTTTTTCCAAATGGTAAGGTTCTTCTTTGGTGGGAAGATGTTTTCTCCTGGAAATCCTTAGGAAAGTTATTTGATTCTTGGGTTGGGCTCCCAAAACCAAAACAAAACAAGATGGATTATCCCCAGGATACCTGAGCTATAAGGACAATCTGTAGCTTGAGCGTGGAGTGAAAGACACTGAAACTGCCCTTTGTCCCAAATGGCTGTGTGCCGGGGCCCTAGAACAGCCCTAAGGAGGTGGTGAAACAGGTGACATTTACCTGTGAGGCTGAAAGCCCTCATTGCCAGGCTGTGAAAGTCCGCACTGCAGGTGTGCACGTCTTTATCCCTGTCCTGTGGGTGACAGAGCCTGCCAGTGAATGCTGGTGCATTTCCTTCTTGCTTTTCATCCACCCGTGTTCTCCTCCCTCCTAACCCCTCACTGAATGTTCCTGGGGCTTCATCAGGTTTCACCCTGCAGGGCCCAGCAGGAGGCAGCTGATTTGCAGTCCTCACCATTCAGAAGTTCAGAGGGAGGGCTTAGAACCAAACAGGCTCCACCCCCAGGCAATTAAATGAGCATCTGGCCTCAGCAGGCATTATTTTCCTTCAAGTTCCCATTGGTGACTCTAAGGCACAGGTATCGTAATAGAGGAAATCAGGAAGTCTTGAAAGTTAAAAGGAAATAAAACTAGGGTTTACCCTGTAGCTTCACCACTTCACTAAGGTCGTTACCTTCCAGTAATCAGTTTATCCCCCTCAGAGCCTCAGCTTTCTCATACCTCCAGGGAGGTGTCAGGAGCTCTGCGGGCTTCCTGTGAGAATCATCCGGGCCTGGGCTCTAGCTGTGGGTGTGCAGTCAGCAAGGGACACCCTACTAGGTCCCACCAAGTGCTGCCAGCCCCTGAGCTCAAGGAGGACACGTGAAGAAAAGCCCTTTGCAATGTAGGGCTCCATCCCACCAACGTGCAAGTGAATAGAAGTCCTTTCAAGACCTAGTATTGTGTATTTTTAAAAGTGTAGTGCCCCGTCACCTGGAAATTGCTAGAAATGCACGTTCCCAGGCTCCCTCTCCACCTGTGAAACCCTGGGGGTGGCCCAGCTACCTGGGGTGCCGTGGCCGCTGATGGTGCTCCTGCTGTGGGGCGGTGTCACTGTTCTTTCCAGGTGGGTACAGGTGGACCCAGGGGTGGGGGGTGGGGAGAATCCCGCAGGGACTTCAGGGACTGAGTTTAGTGCTGGGGTGTGTTTCTACTCTGCACAGGAGTCTCCTGGGGTCACCTTGTGTATCATGTCCAGCTTTTTTTTTTTTTTTTTTTTTTTGAGACAGTGTCTCGCTCTGTCGTCCAGGCTGGAGTGCGATGGCGCCATCTCCACTCACTGCAAGCTCCTCCTCCCGGGTTCACAGCATTCTCCTGCCTCAGCCTCCTGAGTCGCTGGGACTACAGGCGCCTGCCACCACACCCAGCTAATTTTTGTACTTTTAGTAGAGATAGGGTTTCACCACGTTGGTTAGGCTGGTCTTGAACTCCTGACCTCAGGTGATCTCCCCGCCTCGGCCTCCCAAAGTGCTAGAATTACAGGTTTGAGCTACCATGCCCAGTGGGCTAATTTTTAAGTTTTAGAGATGGGTTCTCACGGTTACTCTTGCTGGTCTCAAACTCCTGGCCTCAAGCAATTCTCCCATCTTAGCCTCCCAAAGTGCTTGAATTTGCAGGCATGAGCCAACACACCTAGCCAGAAATTGATCTTTCATTTTAAACTTCATCTAGAGATGTGACAAAAACCAAACGAAGTATTTGTTAAAATACTTTATAACCCTAGGTACAGTAATAGAGTAATCCAACTGACAATTTCACAAAAGTCAATTTTTGGCAACAAGTTCAAGGTTATACATGTTAATAAAGATAACACATTTATTCAACCAGAAGAAAAAGGTTACAATGACAGAATTTATCTTTTTCTTTACTATGTTGTCTGAGCTATGGTTAAGGTTTGGGGAACTAGTATCTTAAAGAACCTTCAGAAATTTCTCATTCTAGAATTTAGAAACAAATTTTACACTCTCGGGGTTGAGAGAATCCAGGAGCAATCACCACCCCTAGTGTCCCGATGCTACTCTCCAAAGGCCCTTCCCCACTAGCCACAGAAATCAGAGCTCCCTGGGAAACAGACAGTTGAGCCTCTGGAGGAGGAAGGCCTGGCTGTGCCTGCGTTAGGGAGGTGGGGATGGGGGCATACAAACCAAAGAAGTGAGACCAAAATGGGCCAACAGCTGTGGCAAATGTCGGCATAAAAATAAATAAATTCCATCTGATCACATGGTCTCAAATATATACATATACAGAAATATTTGTGAGGTCACAGTGGTACTAAAAAACAAAACAAAGACGACTGGGGGGAAAAAAAGAAGAAAAGAAAGAACTCTTTTCTCCATGTTGGGCGCAGTGGCTCACACCTGTAATCCCAGCACTTTGGGAGGTCAAGGTGGGCAGACTGTTTGAACTCAGGAGATCGAGACCAGCCTGGGCACCACGGCGAGACTCTGTCTCTACAAAAAAACATAAGCACTAGCTGGGCATGGGGGTGCACATCTGTAGTCCCAGCTACTCAGGTGGCTGAGGTGGCCCAGGAGGCTGAGGCTGCAGTAAGCTAAGACCATGCTATTGTAGTCCAGCCTGGGGGACAGAACCAGACCCTGTCTTTAAAAAAAAAAAAGACAGCTTCTTCTGTCAACATTAGAGGTAGTTCCTGCACCACCCCTCCTCCTCAAACTGGACTTCCCAGGGAGAGCAGCCGTCCCTGCCTTTTCCACAGAACCATATTTCAAGATAACCCAAGAGCCCCAGCTGATGTGGAACTCTTCTTTGAAGAAGTCCAGCAAACGAATGAAGAATTACAGAATTTGAAAACTTCACAAACTCTAATAAATGATTCAGGCAATAATCCTCAATGAATATGAAAACCATTAATAGGTTGATGAGGAATTATCACAGGACACCAGAAACTCAAGTGCACCAGATGGTCTGTGGCTGAAGGGAGAAAGCAGATCTTCACAAGACAGTGGCCGACTCTCAGCATGCACCCTGCTGGTGTGAGACCCCCCGGTGGAGGCAAGCAGGCCTCACACGATGGTAGGATGTGGCCATCAATGCAGAACTCCCCACGAGGGACTCTGCTTAAAAAGGCGCAGCCTGACTCAAACTAAGGCTTTGGATCTAAGTTCCAGTTCTCAGGAAACACAGGAACATGGCACCCAACACCACACAGGAGCAGCCAGGACACCTGGAAAGTGAGAGCGCCTGGAGGAAACCCGGCCTGCACACTCCTCTGCCGTCCCCGAGAGGGTGCCCAGGAGAGACCCGGGCTGACCAGGTGTGATCTGTGGGACCCTGTGCAGCAAACACTTTGGGGCCAACTAGAAAATGTGAATATGGAATAAGAAATAGGCAGTTTTATGAAAGTATGTTTTATTCTATTAAAACTGAAAATGGCATTAGCTCATGTAAGAAAAAATCATGTTTTCAGGTCACAAATTCAAATATTTAGTGGTAAATGATGACATTTATAATTTACTTCCAAAAACTTCACAAGGAAAAGGATATCTATTATGTGATAAGTGTTTAGGGGCTCATTATCCTAGTCTACTTTTCTGTATACTTGAAAGTTTTCATAATTGTTTTTATATAAACTAACCTTGCAAATATGTTTTTACATTAGCATTTATATGTAAATTATTAGTGTTTTATAGGATACGTATAACTATATTATTACTATAATGACCTTATACTAGTGACATAAGAAACAAGCGATAGATCAGAAAGTGAGGATGTGATGAAGGTTCTGTGACTGCATCCACTATCGGAAGAGCACTTCTCCATGCCAAGGAGAGGCTCGAAGCTAAGCATTGCTAAATGTGAGAGACGCCATGTCATGAAATTGGAAGAACACAAACAAGTTAACTTTCCACAATCCACCATCAAACTTTTCCAACAAAATATTACCTAGCATTGCTTGGGTGATAGTGAGTGGTATGAAATTGCTTAAGCTGCTCCCACATAAGCTCCGGGATGCACAGTGGGTCACCCCTGGAGACCACTGAGTACGTGTGGTCGGGAAGAAGTCTATTTTGAAGGTGCTGGGGGAATATCCTCTCATTGTCTGTCTTGAAATGTGAAATAAATAAGAATATATACATTTAAAATAATACACACATACCACATTACTTACAATATAGCCAATTGATCACATTCTGGTGCATATGCCTGTAATACTTTGCAAATAAAACTGTTCTAATGGTAACAACAACAAAAAAAAGACACCCCTGCAGGCATTGTTTAACACCGTATTCAATCACTCATCACCCATGCACAGGACCCAAGGATTGAGAACAATGGACTTTTTGATGTGTGTTGCAAATTGGAGGGATCACCAGGTCTGCCCACCAGCCAGGAGGGAAGTGGGGAGAAGCTCTCACCCTAACTTGAGTTTTAAGAAGGCTCCTTGGAAGAAAAGACCACCAAATTGAGAATGAAAGGTAAGAAATAGTTCACCAGCTGAGGGGGGCTACGGGAGTCAGAGAGCAGGCCACCCACGAGCCCCAGGGACACCAGCACAGGCAGGTTGTCAAAGTCACAAGGGGACATGAAGACACGGGCCCAGGACAGCAGCTCTTAATCCAGAATGGTCTCAAGGCTCCTTTACACTCTGAAAAATTAACCCATTTATGCCTGAGGTTGCAATTTTTTTTGTAAAAATTCAGACCTTGGCAATGACCTTGAGCTGTAGGATACAAATAACTCCCACAAGCTTAGGATTCCAATAATGGAACACGAGGCATAAAAGGGTTTTAATGAGGACCCAAGCAGCTTTTGATTATGTGGGCTTTTTTGCCTGTGTAGGTGCCTGTGTGTGTTTATATAATTTTTCTATATTCTAAATTAAAGCTGAGACATTTACAAACTACTTATGCATTAAGGTAAGCCATCATTACATGATAATATAAATATGTTTGAAAAATATTTCTCATAACAAAGTAAAAAACTGACTACTTAGAGTGATGCTGTGTTGCCTTTTTTGCAAACCTCTGTAGTGTCTGGGTCAGAGGTGAAGCTGGACTCCCCCATCTGCTCTGTATGCAGCTTGGTGCGTGTCACACACCTCGCCACGCAGCCTCTAGAAAGTACACCATGTACTTGGGCAAGAATGAGTGAAAAAGACAATGTGTTGATAGTGGTATGAAAAGAGCTTTTCTCTCGCTGCAGATCATACACGGGGGTCGTCAGACATGGTCTGAGACAGCATCCTGGCCCCGCTAATCCCCTGGCTTCTGCTCACAGCACTGACCTAGCTAATCCAAGAACATGTCACCTATAATGAGAATATTATATAAAAATCAACCACCTTCCAGATGTGTCTGTATCATGGTTCTGTACATGGGTAAGGTAAGCTGAACACAACATTAAAAAGAAAGAAAACTTACAAACCCTCCCTTCATCTCACTAAAGACGACTCCTTTAAAGACCAAGGGTGTCTGGGGTCGCTAGGATTCTCGTGTTCCAGCCGCCATCCTTCCTGCCTGAGGACAAATAATTATAAGCTGACAGTGACTCAAATACTAAAGTCTGCATCAACTAGTTAATCACTCATGACATACCAGAAATCCAGCTCGTGTAAACATGGGAAAAAGGTGGCGTCCAAATACACCGAGAGGAGATTCTGAAGGTCCTTGGGATTTTGTGTGGAAAATGGATACAGAGTATAATCACTAGCTGGGTACAAATGAAAAGTGAAATTGTAAAATATAACAGATTTCTACTAAAATTATTGAGTCTCAAGCCTCATTTCCCCTTTGTCCTAGGACAGTAAGTTGTAGCTATTCTTGAGATGGGGCAGTGGCTCCATATTCTGGCCCCCGACCTTACTTTAGGTAAGCCTCCTGGTAAGTGTCCATACTTTTCGGTATGAAAGAAACTGTCTTCTCTTTCAGTCATGCCAGCCGGCCCTCTCCCTCAATCACATACCACGTCCCTGTGATCACAACACTTGCCACCCACTCCGTCCGGGTGCCATGAGTCACCTGGCCAAGCACACACAGCAAGTCGCTGGCAGAGGTGAGACCTCGGGTCTCCTCAGCCCAATCTAGGGAGCCTGCCATCCAACCACCATGCATAAGTGGCCCACTACGACCTGCATCATCTACCGCTGTTAAATTACTCGTTTCCAAGCTTACCGTACTTTGTAACAGATGATCAATGCATTTAAAATCAGCAGATACAGTGAGATGTCTGCTTTCTAACAATATATAGCTTTAATAATAATAGCGCTCATGGTAGCTATTTCTCAAACAAGAAACATGACTTATCGTAAGTTTCTATGGCTGGACACAGTGGCTCACACCTTTAATCCCAGCACTTTGGAAAACCAAGGTGATATGGTTTGGCTGCGTCCCCACCCAAATCTCATCTTGAATTGTAGTTCCCATAATCCCCACATGTTGTGGGAGGGACCTGGTAGGAGGTGATTGAATCATGAGAGCGGTTCCCCCCATATTATTCTCGTGACAGTGAGTACGCTCTCACGAGATCTGACAGTTTTATAAGGGGCTTTCCCCTTCACTTGTCATTCTCTTCCCTGCCACCCTGTGAAGAGGTGCCTTCCACCACGATTGTAAGTTTCCTGAGGCCTCCCCAGCCATGCAGAACTGTGAGTCAATTAAACCTCTTTACTCTTTAGGTCATTCTTTATAAATTACCCAGTCTTGGGTATTTCTTCATAGCAGTGTGAGATTAGACTAATACACAAGACAAGGGGATTACTTGAACCCAGGAGTTTGAGACCAGCCTAGACAACAAAGCAAGTTTCCACCTACACACACACACACACACACACACACACACAATGAGCCAGGCGTGGGGGCACCTTGTCCCAGTTACTTGGGAGACTGAGGTGAGAGGATCGCTTGAGCCCAGAAGTTTGAGGCTGCAGTGAGCCCAGATCATCCCACTGCACTCCAGCCTGGGTGACATGGTGAGTCCCAGTCTCAAAAATAAGTACATTTCTATAAAATTTGAAAAATAAAGGAGTGAGTTTATAGTACTGGCTACTATTAAGAAGGGCCTCACCCAGAGTGAGGTGTCTTTGCCCTCACTTTGCAGGATTTCACAAATGCTCTGAGTCTGTTGTCAGGACTCCCATGCCTGGACCTTGCCTGGGACCCCCTAGTCACTGCGCTGGTTCCCTTGCTGGAGCCCTGCCCAGAGGCAGCTGCTTTCTTACACCACCCTCTCCAGGAGCTCTTCCCTTTCCCCCCAGCAGCAGCAGCAGCAGCAGCAGCTCCCACCCTTGTCCTTGGCCCTCCGCATGGCATCCACCATGTGCTTCCAGTCACAGCCGCATCAGTCTTTCTAGACGGTAAGTTGTTTTTTAAATTTGCTACAACATCAAGCATAGCACAGAGCCAACAGCTGGCCAAATATGTGAAGTGTGGTCATTTTTAGTTACTATGCTAAAAAAAAAAAAAAAAAAAAAAGGAAAAGACTTAAGCAAATAACAAAACAAAAATGAATCCATTTTAATATAAACCCAAGTAAGTATAAGTCCACAATTTCTTCTTTATAATTTTGAAACCCAAAAGGCTCAGAAAACTGAAAGATTCTGCAGAAGTTTAGAGCAAACTATTTGATGGCAAAACCTGACTGAACAGATCAGGGCACTGAGTCTTCGTGCTCACACTCAGCGAATCATCAGGTTTGGCTGCAGAAACCTGAGTGTGTCTGATGACAGACCCAGCTGGAAGTGTTACTCTCTCAAATCTGACAAGAATCAGGCTTCGCGGGATTCCAGGAAGGGACCGGGGGTCATTTCTCTCACAAGCTTTGTTCAGCCGAGTAGCCATCATGCAACAGGAGCTGGGCCAGGGCCTTGGGACACGAGGACAAGGCTAGTCTCCACCCTAAAGGGCCCGTACCTATGCCAGAAACCACACCTGCAATGTATGTGGATTTATGAGGAGGTGCCGAGAAGGACCCATACCTGGTTTATGGTGAATCCGTGGATCTTGTCTCCTAGTTGATACTGTAGAGCCCTCTCACAAGCCCGGTTACTGTTCCATCGCCACGCTCTGTGGTGTGCATGTCTAGACTAAAGGTCATCTAAGTTAGATGAGCTGCAGGAAAATTATCTGGCTAACATTATTCAGCCACATAGTGAAAATACTCTTACATGATAAAGATCATTAATTAGATAAAAATTAAATACTGCATCTTCCAAAATCTTGCACATTCCAGAAAACTAATTTCTGGTAAGACCCTTCCCATTTTAATGACCTTTTATCTTACCTAAAGCTTCAGTGTTGGAAACCTTTTCTTTATACATGTTCAAAAATAACTATAATACAATTATGGTTTAAATTCCCCTTAAGAAACTCTTAAACAAAAGGGCTTCTTTTCCTCACAGAATCCTCACAAGCCTTCAAAATATTGGAAGAAATTCACACTACAGTTAAATCCCATTACATGCCTACCGAATTGGTGAAAACTTTTTAAAAAGCCTAATATTACCAGGAGCTCTCACACACTGCTAGTCATACTGCTCTCATACTGCTACGTACACTGCTACCTGTCCCACAGGGAGTACAAAGTGGAACAACTTTGGAAAAACACTTGGCATTCTTTAGAAAGCTAAGCAGGCAGGGCATGGTGGTTCACACCTGTAATCCCAGCACTTTGGGAAGCCGAAGAGTTCCAGACCAGCCTGGCCAATATGGTGAAACCCAGTCTCTACTAAAAATACAAAAATTAGCCAGGCGTGGTGGCAGGTGCCTGTAGTCCCAGATACTTGGGAGGCTGAGGCAGGAGAATCGTTGAAACCGGGAAGCAGAGGTTGCAGTGGGCCGAGATCACGCCACTACACTCCAGCCTGGGCGTCAAAAAAAAAAAAAAAAAAAAAAAATCTGAATACTGGAAATCCGTTCACCTCTTGGTCTACATCCTCCACACCTTACACTGCTGCACCAGCACTCACAGACAAGATTGTCAGCACAAACTCTGATAGTCCCAAACTCAACTCACCTGGAGGTGTAACGACAGCGAATGGATAAACTGCAGACTAATCATTCAATTAAAAAAAAAAACTAACCAACAAAAGTGCCTACAACTGCATATAACAAAGATGAAGGTCACATAATGTTAAACAAAAGATACACACGATACAGTATTATCCTAAACAGGTATTATTCAAACAGGTAACAAGATACTGTCAGAATGCATAGAGATGGTAAAATATTTTTAAAAAGCAAGGACATTTCTGTATGATAGTGCTAATCTAAGCGGGAGGGAGAGGGTTATGAGCAGTTAGGGGAAATCTTCAGCTTGGTCATGCGGACACTTTTTTTTTTTTTTTGAGACAAGAGTCTTGCTCTGTTGCCCAGGCTAGAGTGCAGTGGTGCAATCTCGGCTCACTGCAACCTCCACCTCCTGGGTTCAAGCAATTCTTCTGCCTCAGCCTCCTGAGTGGCTGGGACGACAAGTGCTCACCACCACGCCCAGCTAATTTTTGTATTTTTAGTAGGGACGCGGTTTCACCATGTTGGCCAGGCTGGTCTTAAACTCCTGACTTCAAGTGGTCCGCTCGCCTTGGCCTCTCAACATGCTGCGGTTACCGGCGTGAGCCACCGCGCCCAACCTACTTCTTTTCTAATTATTCTCACCTGGATGAGATGGCTTACGCCTGTAAGCCCAGCAATGTGAGAGGCTGAGGAGGGGGATCACTTGAGCCCAGGAGTTCTAAACCAGCCTGGGCAACAGAGCAAGATCCCGTCTCTTCAAAAAAAAAAAAAAAAAAACACTTTATTTTCTCAAATTGTACTATATGTCTTACGGGCTTTTCTACATTAATATATCCCACCAAAATATTTTAAAGATATATACAGGGGAAAAGAAAACACCTATTCAGTCACTGTCAACATTATGAAGATATGCTGTAGTCAACATTTGCTTACTGATTTAGCAAATTTCAGAATTATGGGACAGAGACGCATTTTAAGAAGTTACTTATGAGCAAGGACATGATAGGAAACCCATGAGCGGTAAGGCCAGGGTCTCCCCCGAACTTTCCAGTAACCTGCTGCCAAACTCACGCCACGGACGCCCCGTGTCTCCCCCGGGCCTGGGCCGGCAGCGCTGAACTGTTACATTAAATACGGGCTCGTGGATTACCATGAGCACTAAACCGCTTCGTCAGTTTTTTCCCCCATAAACTGAGTCGTTAAAAAACCAAAAAAAGTTAAATTCCGGGAGGCTTCAGTTCTCTGAACACAGCCGGACTTTAAGAGTGGGCTGTGGGCTCCTCGGGTCTCTTAAGGACTCGGCCTCCAACAAAAATGAACTAGGAGCAAAGACACCAGCGAGAACCGCAACTGCCGGCCCCATTTACTACCCCCATTAAAGCCCACTCCAAAGGAGGGCCCTGCCAGGAGCGCCACGGGCAGACCCGGCCCCCAGCCCGGGGCATCGCCCCGGGGTCCTCCGGCCTCAGAACCCCGGATGTGGGAGCCCAAGGAAGGCCCCGGCAGGGCCTCGGGGTGCGGGGCGCCCACAGTGCGGGGAGCTGCAAGGCTTGGGCGCAGGGACCCCTACGTCTCCGGCCCGCCCTGGACCTTCCTCTCCCGGGAGCCAGCACGCCGAGCACTTCTAGCCGCCGACCGCAGCGCCTCACCCGCCGCTCAGCCGCCTCAGAGAACTCAACCCCCTCCGCGCGCCACAGCGCCACATGGCGTAAGACCAGCTCGGGGCTGGCGAGGGACCCCACTTAACGCGACGTAGGGCGTGGGGCGGGGCTTGCTGTGACGGCCACCACTCCTATTGGTCAGCGCGAACGGCAACGTCCTCTGCGATAGGCTGTAGATGAAAAGGGCGGGCCTCCACTGCTCTGGGAGGGGCGGGAGGGCGGTGCAGAGGGCGATGGGCGGGAGGAGCGGGGCCGACATGCCGAAGGAGGCGGCAAGGGGAGAAGCGTGCTCACGGGTAAAAGGGGCGCGGCCGGCTTGACGAAAGGGGCGGGGTGGGGCCAGCAGCAGGATGTGGACAGTAGAAGGAGGGGGAAGTGGGCAAGGGAGAAGTGGGACGTGGCGAGAGGCATGTCTATGCAGATGAGTGGGGCCTGGTGAAGGGCGGGGCTGCGCGGGTGAAAAGAGGGGTTCCTGGAGGGCGTAGTGCTATGTTGCGCGGGGCTGTGCAAGTGATGGGAGGCGCTTAGTAAGGGGTGGCTCTTTGCAGGTGAGGAGTGAAGCCTCGTAGGCGGGGATGAGCTGGGCCTTGGGGATGGGGCTTGCAGGCGATGGGGTGGAGCCAGTGGGGCGGGGCTGCAGGCAAGCTGAGCCTTGGGGGCGGGACTTGCAGCGAGAGGAGGGGCCTTGTGGGGGCAGGGCTGGCAGAAGAGGGTGGGGCTTGGTGATGGACCGGGCTGTTGGAGTGAGGGTAGTGGCCTGGTCGGGGGCTGCCGGAAGCTGGGCCAGGTGTACAATGGTAATCCTCTCTGGACTTCGTCATGTGGCTCAGGCTGTGCCTAGCAGGGAGGCCAGCCCGATCGAGCTGCCGTCTGCACCCTGAGAGTGAGGGCTCCTTCCCCCAGCGCGGGTTAAAGTAGGGAGGCCGGTCCCCATCGAGGGTGGGGTCTCCACCCTTCCATCCTGACAGCGAGGGCTCCTTTCCCCAGCGCGGGTTAAAGCACCGTGTGTCCACCTGTGCAGTGGCTGGTCCAAATGTGCCCTGGAGGGCAGAAACCCTGGGTCCTGCCGCTGGTCCGGGGCGTCTGCTTCCCCTTCCTGCAGTTCCTGGGAGGGTCTGTGTGTCCAGGGGGCTCTGATCCCTGCCTCAGGACCACGGGTGAGGGGTCAAGATCGCCCACTTTGGAGCTGGCCGGGATCTTGGTTCTTTGGATCCTCGCTGTGTGGCTCTGGAGCAGTTCTGTCCTCAGGAGAGGGATCCTCACAGCCGCCTCTTGGACCCTAAGGAGAATTAATAGGACGACCCCCGGGTAGCTGCTCGTGGCCCTGTGCGGAGCCAGTCCTGTGTCTCCACCAGTTCCTTCCCTCTGTGCTCCCCCACACTGTCACATCGCCAGCCTTTATTTCCTTTTCCTTGGACCCAGGCAGCGAATGCCCAGCTGGCCTTGGCAGCCCCTTCTCTAATCTATCCTCAAATCACTTCCTGATGGACAGCACTGACCGGCCATTGGCGTGACCAAAACCCCACAAAATAGAACCCAACTTTCCTATTAAGCCGTGCAGAGCTGTCCCAGCCCTACTTCCCACAGGCTGTCCTCATTCACCATGGGATCCGTGGTTCTCACCTGGGGCTGGGGGTGCCCCTGGCATCCAGTGGGGAGTGTCAGGGATGTCCCTCCAGGCCCAGTACAGTCTCCCAGCCGGTGGCCAGCAGACAGCAGCACCCAGCCTGATGTCCCTGTGGCTTCCGGTTCCCCGAGGCCAACTGTGCTTTGCTGCCTCTTCGTCCTGTCAGACGGCTGCCCTCTCTCCACCTTCGCTGGTTAGCAGTGTTCCATCCATTAGAGCTCAAAGCACTGCCTCCCGGCAATGCAGCCCCTTCTCCTGGCCTGCCCTCTGCCTGTGCCCCGCCATCTGCGCCATGTCTTCGCGGGCCCATCAGAGCGAGGCTCCCAAAGAAACGGAGCGGTTCCTGTTTGTGTCTCTGTCCCACCTTCTCTGGACCTGGCACCGTGCCCTTTGCCGACAGAGGTCTTGGGTTGATTGTCAGCAAAGCAGACAATTTGTATGGCTCTAAATGGCTGTGAACATGCTTGATTGGGGTATTTTAAAAATAATTGGATATGTAAACATTTGAGTGTGACACAGGTGGATTTTTGGGCGAATGGTCTTGTTCTTCAGGGAATAAACAGAGGCCCATCCACAAGGACCATTTCTGGCTGATTTATGGAACGCTGTTCTACCTGGTTAATTTTGAATGTTATCTCAGCCTGGGAGGTAGCTCAGCATGTGACGAAGATCACTGGTTTGAATCCTAATCTGCTCCTTAGGAGCTGCACCTTCCATGCCTTCGTTTCTTCCTTGGTTAGGTAGGAAAGGTATGAGCTACCTCAGAGTTGTGAGTGAGGCCTGCATCGAGTGACCGCATTAAAGTGCCAAGAACTGCACCCGGAGGGTTGATATTTAAAGATCTTTAAACATTCCGATGCTGCATTTTAGTACCCGGGTAAAACAGCAAAGTTATGACAGATGCAGATGCAGACCCTCGGTGAGGTGGGGAGCTGATGGCAGGAGGTGGATCACTGACCCTGTAACGAGGGTGTGGTCTGTTCGAGGCTGAACGAAGTGCACATCATTGCATGTACCACGGAGGTCCCTCTCGTGAAGTCCTGGAAGGGTCCATGTGGCTGAGCCGTGTGGTCTGTCCATGACGTCCGGCAGGAGCAGAGCTTTCGGGTGCAGCCTTGCTCTTGTGCGCACAGCCCTCAACGGTCTCAAAAGTCTGAGGCTTAAAGCAGGCTTGGGGTTTCCTTACACCTCCTAGACATCTAATTTGCCTGGCAAACATGTTTTTCTTGGGTGTAAAGGTGAAGGAGTGGGTGATTCTGGTGAAAGTGTACTAATTACTGCACTTCTGGGTCAGTGGCGCTTGGTTGAAGACACTATCTGCCCTGGATGGACATCTCTGGGGTGGTGAGAACCAGTGGCTGGATGTCGTGGGGTTGCCAGGAAGATGCTAGCTTTTTCCTTTTTCCTCAGTAACAACACCCTACTTTGTTTAGGGAAGCAGCACACCCAGCTGAAAATCCAATTCTCTTGCACGGCAGAGCGGCTGGTGACACAGGTCCAGATGCTGGGATGCTGATGGGGGGTCCTGGAGTGGGAGGTGTCAGGAGGCTTTCCCGACCCACAGCAGCCCTGGACTCTTGTCCGGCCTTCTTGCCCGAGGCATGACCCCTGGAGGGAAAGCAGCTTCGGGGGCCCGAGGGCCAGAAGGCAGAGTCCTGGTGTGTGGGGCAGGCCTGGGCCAGGCTCCTCGGAGGATGTCACAGAGCTGCTGCCCATGAGGGGACCACCCACCTCTGAGCCCCATGCAGATTTTCCTCTGTAGCCGAGCGAAATCCTGGTACGGTGAGTGAGGCAGTCAGAGGCACCTTTTGTGGAAGGAGGACAAAGCTGGAGAGAAAGAGGTTTTCCTAAAGGCACAAGGCGCTGATACTGCATTAGGGATAATTCCTAGAAGTGTGGTTGCTGGTGGGTGGAAAACTGTAGCCAGAGAATAAGTGGGAATGGCCCTTGCTGGTATTTAACTGATTTGTTCACGGATGGTCTGAACAGTTCTAGTGAAAATAATATTTTGGACACAGATGTTTTCATCCTGCCTCACAAGCAGCATGACCGTGGGCTCTTCCATCCTTCCTGGGTGACAGTGAGGGTCTCAGGCCCTTCCGACCCTGTGTTAGCATTTCCCCAGGGTGTGTGTCCTGTCCTGAATAGGCTGGAATGCCTCTGGGTATAGCTGAGCCTCTTGAAAAGGGAAGAGTCATGTGACGTGCTCTGGGTGAACAGGAAAATGAGGGAGGACAGGGAGAGGGGCCCGGAGGTGAGGAGGATGGTGAGCAACACTGGGGACAGGGGACAGAGGGTAGCACCAGGGATGGGGGGACGGAGGGTAACTCTGGGAACAGGGCGGAGGGTAACACCGGGGACAGGGGATGGAGGGATGGAGGGTAACACCACTTCTCCAGGCTCCTTTGGGGGATGCTGCCGCCTCTCACACACCAGAGCGAAGTCAACAGGCTTCTGTCCCCAGGAGCCCCAGAGCCTGGCAGCTGGGATTGGCCCAGTATGAACCACCGTTCACTGGCTCTGCACCTTGGGACAGGCTCCCTGGTGTTTCCACCCTGTTTTCCCATCTGGACAGTGGAACCCTGAGTGTCCCCGTCACAGCTGTACCCAGAGCCCTGGACTCCAGCATGTCATAGGCACTCATTAGCGTTTCTTTTGTCGTGGTCTGCAGACGAAGTGGCTCTTTCTTTGTGTGTTCACAGCCCTCCTGCTCACTTTAGCTTCTGGGAACAGCTTCGTATGTGGGGAGGACTCAAGTGATTAATTGAATGTTTTATCAGGTGCGGTTCTTCTGTTTCCTAGTTTTGACACTGGGAAACAATGTCCCCATTGGTGAATTTTCCAGGGACTCCTGTGGTCAGCCTCACGGTTTCACTCTGTCACTTTCTAATGCAGTACTCTTTGGGAGTCTTTTCAATTAAGCACCGTCATTTAAAAATAAGTTTTATAATATGCAGTTTCAGATTAATTCTTTACCTTTGTGTCTCAGGCAGTGGCTCCTCACCTGTGAGTCGTCAGAAAGTTTCACGCAGTTTTCCAGGGCGGCCTTTGCATTTACTGGAACTATTAAGAGCTCCTTCCTGCTTCCCGTGATTGACACGCAGTGCACGTGAGGCCGTGCGTGGCTTAGCGTCTTCTGCGGGTTTACAGGGCACTTTCTGTTCTTCCCCACGCCAGCTCTGCTGTGCCGAGTATTCGCTGCGGGCAACGGTCACACTGTCTGGCACAGGCCACCGGGCAGACTTCACGTAGTGGAGCCTGCAGAATGGCAGAGCCGGGCCTCCTCGCCGCCCTTCACAGGGAGCAGAAAGCGCAAGCCTGTGATCAGAGCTGTGCTAGCCCAGAAAGCCTCCGAACAGGTTGAATTGAGGAATCGGCTCCTACCAACTGCCCATGTTTAGGATGTGTTTGAGTGTTTGTGATTTTTCCTGCACTGAAGCTACTGGGCTGGCTCTGAGTCACCGTCACGGGACTTCACTTGCCCCCAACGGGAAGCAGCGGGGGTGGAGGGCCGCACAGAGGCTTGCCGCCGTGATAATGAAGGGCTTGTCGCCTCTTGGGACAGCGAGTTCAAGCTCTTTGTAATTGTCAGCGTAAAGAGTGACCCGCTGAGGACACGGCTGTAATTCAGGGTGGCATGGTTGATTGTCATCGTTGATATCAGGTGCCTGCCTCTAAAATGACGGTACCCGTAGTGCGGCTCCAGGAGGGCAGCTCCTGCCAAACACACGTGCTTCTGGGCCCCTGCAACCAAGCTCGTGCTGCCAGCCACGCCTGCAGCTGTGGGTGCAGCGGGGTCTTCATGGCACTGAGCGCCTCCGTCCTTTGATTGTGAGGCCCAGCCCTCCGTCCCACCTGGTCCCCAGTGCGGCTCCTCCCTGGGTTCTCCCAGCCCCGTGCAGACCTCCGTCTTCACAGCTTCCCTAGTTTTCTCGTGGGCGCCCCAGGTGGGTGCCTGGGCAAGGTTCTTGTGTTAGTCGAGTTCTCTCCAGCCTTCCCTGGCTTGTGGCAACAGCAGGTCCTTTCAGATGAGTCAGCCAGCTGTGTGCCTGCATGTTCAGGATACCTATTAGGGGCCTTTCTCAGGTCAGAGCAAGACGGACTCTCACCTCCTCCGTGGAACTTTGGAGCCCGCCCTGGAGAGACTCCAGCCACGTCCAGAGGGGCCGCCCAGGTCCCCGCTGTCTGGTGGGAGTGACTTCTGAGCCACTCGAGGCCCCACTTTGTGTTCCTGCACCCCACAAAGCCACTTAAAGCGCCATGTTCTGATGCCGTGTGCCTCTGGAGTGTGGCACACAAGCCTGGACGGGGGTCTGAGCGGTCGCTGCCTTCCTCAGGCTGCGCTTGTGTTTTGGGTCCCCTGGAGCACTCGTGGCTGTGATTCTCACCGCTGTCTGGGCTCCCCTAGACAGTCTCACCCGCAGCCTGAGGGCCACATCGGCAGCCACTGAGGAGCCGGCAGGTCCGGCGTTGGTCTCACTCAGTCCTTCTCGACTTTGGTGACAGAGGAGACAGCAAAGCTTCAGCTGGGAGCCCCAGGCCTTCTCTGCTTGGGGCCTTGGAACTGAGATAGCACAGATCCTGCCATCCACATGCTGGGGGCCCCGCTGTGCCGCTCCCTCCTCTGGTCAGGGGCCGCGCCCTTGGGCTGGGCAGCTCCGGGTCCTTGCACTCAGGGGCTCAGGGTGGGTGTTGGATGCAGAGAGGAGAAGGGCGGCGGTTTGAGCCCAACTGTGTTGGTTTCATCTTCTGCCTTTTGTCCCTAAGTACCTTTGCAAAGTTTTCCAAATGAAAACTCAGAAGGTAATTTTAATGACTGGAATCTGTGAATTCCATGGAAGCCAAGTCTGTCCACCTCTTTCAGCCACCTCACTTCTCCCCATTGGGGCTGATTTTGGCAGCATTCATAGGGGCAGGGACGCAAGGGGTGGTGGCCAGCCCTCAACCCTGCATTCCTCCCCTCCTCCCCTCAGCGCCACAGCATTTCGGTGTCAACCCCTTCCCTGCACGCGTCCTCATGAAAACCAAGTGTGGCTGGAGGGAGACGCCTGCGCCCGCTCCCGTGACCTTCCCGGCCAGCTCGGCTGCAGCGGCCCCTCGGCAGGCATCTGTCTGGTGCTGCCTCCGTGCTCCTCCCGTCACCTGACGCTCGTACTCCTGAATCTTCACGCGTGTGCTCCGTGCAGCCACGTCACAGGCTCCCTGGAAATGGAGACAGTGTCTCACGCCGGTCAGAATGCTCTTCTCTGTCCACTGAATAGTCCAACACGAAATCATTCCTCTATTATTATTTATGCTTTGTTATGTAGAACTGGAATGAAGAAAAAGTGAATTTAGACATTACAGCCCTCAGGTTGAAGCTGGGTAATTGCATTAGGGAATTAAATGAGAGCATTTGAGCTTCTTGAGTCCTAATTCTACATCTTCGTATCCCCATTACCCCTTACCCAGTGTCTAACACAGCTCTTGGTCTAGGAGTTTCTTGATAAATGCTTATTGAATTGAACTGGACTGAGTTTAACATTCCCACCCAGAGTTAGAAGCCAGTCCCTGAGCAAATTGCATTGAGAACGTGAGTTTGACGTTACTGTGGTAATGGGTATCCTACACATCATAATTCCTAGTCAATATCAGGTATTTAGTCAAATAGACTTAAGTATAGAGAGGCATTGGCCCATCTGGCAAAAGGGCAAGGCACGGTGCTTTAGATCCAGGTCCGCAATATCAACTATGAAAATAAAACGTTGTCAACTCCAATTACAGCCCTGTCCTCAGCTGGTCACTGTTTACACTAACAATTATAAACAGCTTGAACTTGCTGTCCTGAGAGGCAACACACCCTCCATTCTCTCTGCAGTGCAGCTGCCTTGGTGGATGGAACATGCCCCCCCTCCCTCCCTCCCTCCCTCACTCCCTCCCTCCCTCACTCCCCCCTCCTTTCTCCCTCCCTTCCCTTCCTATCTCCCTCCCTACCCCTCCTCTCTCCCTCCCTACCCCCTCCTCTCTCTCTCCCTCCCCCTCCTCTCTCCCTCCCTCCCCCCCTCCTCTCTCCCTCCCTCCCCCCTCCTCTCTCCCTCCCTCCCCCCTCCTTCTTCCTGTCTTCTCTCACCTTTCTCCCTCCACCTTCTCTCCTGGGTGAGGCACAGAAGAGAAGAGACCTCAGGAATCTTCTGCTTCATCCAAGCAGCTTGGGGGCAACATCAACAGCTGCAATTTGGCTGTCCCAGCAGGTGCCTCAGGGCAGCCTTTCTAATGGGAATCCTGGAATCATGTCTTTCCTTAATGTGTCCTAAAGGCTGGAGGACATGAAGTGAAACAATGCTCCATGCTCAGTCCTGTGATTTTGTGTATTTATTGGACTTACTTTGAAATTAAACTAAATGATACCCAAGGTAGAGCATTAAAAAAAGAAAAAACAGGCTACAGTGTTTGAAAAACAAACAAAATCATTTGGTTTGTTGGTTCTTAGACCTTCACAGGCTCCTAGGTCACACGTTTCAGTTTCTCAGTGAGTGACATTCTCTCCGGAAGCTGTGTCAGCCTCTTGTTTAATGATATCAGCCACAGCAGAAAGAAGCACTCCATAGGCCCCCTGCTCAGCACCTTGGCATGAGCTCCTGCCATCTTCTGTTCATGCTCATCACAGCTCTGTGCAGTGGGCGTCCTCCTGATCCATATGGGAGGATGGAGGATGGAGGCAGAAGGGTGAGTGACAGCAGGATCACATGAGGGGTGTCTCCCGAGGTAGGGAGGGGAGCCGGCCCAGGACCTCAGTGCCCATTGCGTCCTTCCTCCTCCTCTTCTGCCTCTCCGTGACTGTTTAATTCAGACTGCAGGGACAGATGTATGTGCAGAGCGTGTGTGCACCTCTGGGGGTGCGTGCTTATATTGGCAGGAAGGGGTGTGAGCATGTACAGAGCGTGTGTGCACACCTTGGGGATGTGTGCTGGCATTGGCAGGGACAGATGTGTACAGAGCATGTGTGCACACCTCGGGGGTGTGTACTGTTGTCATGGACAGACGTGAGCGTGTACAGAGTGTGTTTGCACCCCCGGGGGTGTGTGCTGGTGTTGGCGGGGACCGATGTGTACAGAGCGTGTGTGCACACCTGGGGGTGTGTACTGGTATTGGCATGGACAGACATGAGCGTGTACAGAGCATGGGTGCACACCTGGGGGTATGTGCTTATGTTGTTTTGTAAGCGGAAAATATGTGGCCCATTGCGTCAGGCGGGATTGCGCCCATGCTGAGTCTGTCAGTAGCCCTTGGGTTGGGGTCTCCATCTCCCCAGATAGCACTGGAGTGTCTTGAGGTTTCAGATTCTTCCTCTCTGGGTACTTGGGCCTCCTCAGGACCAAACATCAGAACCAGCCAACTGCAAACTACAAGAACGTTCAAATACATCTTCAGTAGGAAAAACAAAAGCAACTGGAATAATTTTCCAACATGACCCCGTGGTTAAGCCGTTAGATACTCCAGCCAACAGATTGAGTCACTTTAAAATTCACACCATTTAAAATGGTTGTGAGAGTTGCAGAACTTTACTTCTAAACTTTGAAATAATTGAAGCGTTCTACTCCACTTGCTTACAACCTAGGGTTGGGGATAACTTTCAGTCCAAAGTAGCAACCTTCTAAATCCAGCTTAGATGTGAGGCTCTCACTGACACAGGAAGAGACAGTGGCCCTTGTTTATTCTCCTGTGTTCAGATACTTTGTCATTTCTTTTGTATCCTGATCATCACTTCTGCTTTTCCAATTCAACCTAAAGGGAGTTTAGTTCTGTTTTGGAGAAGCTGTAGTTAGTGGTTTCTTTTCATGGTTTGCTTAATCTCTTCAGTCTGGTGCTTGCATTTACCCAAATGGACTTTTCTTTAGTACAACAGTGCCGTAGCCCAGGGCTTCTCCCTCCATATCTGCTCCCCAGGAGGCCCCCTAGAAATGAGTGCTGGAGATCCAGCCCCTCTCCGTGTGCTGTTTTCTTTGAGTCCAAGGTAGGTTTGGCTCAGAGAAGAAAACGGGCCTCCAGGTTAGGTGCCTCTGATTGCTTGCTTGTGAAATGTTTAATGATAAGTCGCCTTCCAAACTAATTTTACACATTGATAGCTGTAGCTTGAAGTATCACTGCAGTCATAAGAACAAGAAACACTCCCATAAAGTAGATAGGCAGAAAAAGCCATAAAAGTTTAATAAAGTGCAAATAAAATGGTGGTGTAAGAATGTACAGTGGGAAATGCTCTCAGTCCAGATAGATCGGCTGTGGCGTCCTCCTGTAAATACATTCAGCCACATGTGGCCCTGATCGCAATCACTACTGTGAATTGTGATCCGGAATGTTCTTGGGGTCTGATGCCTGGGCTGTGCCAGCAGCTGAGTCTGATTGGGCATCACGGCGGCGATGTGCTTAGCGCGGCCAGCTGGGCTGAGGGGTGGACACCCGTGCACTCGCCACGTGCAGGCGTTATTCTGGTGATGGGGTTGCACGCGGAGCGGCTTGTCCACCTGGGCTACTTAAAGTACCGGGAACTCAACCACGGGCGGGTGCGTCCCAACATAGGAGTTGCCTTTTTTTTTTTTTTTTTAAATCCAGGGCCCTTTGGCTCTGCAGACCCTGGCCGCCGGTTCCTGAGCCCATGGGGAGGCACCGGAGGGCTCTGCTGGGCCATGGAGGTCCCCGAACAGGTGGTCGCTCATTGCTTGTGCAGTGGTCCATGGCCTGTGAGTTTATTCCTGGCGTCTGTGTGGGTGAGGTTAACCAGTTCACAGCTGGGCACGTACCCCTTATACAGGTGACACTAGTTAAAGTGGAATCTATACTAGCTCGCACGGGAGTGCGTGAGATGCTGGGAGGTTGGGGAGGCTTGGCCATAGCACTGGAGCCTGGGTTCCTGACGTTCTGCGTCTTCCTGTTGGGCCATCAGGGCCGTTGTGGGTTCTGAAGACTGGTGGGTGCCATATGGACCAGGGGATGTGTGAAGCCTCTAGAGGCCACAGGAGGGAAGGAGATGTTCGCTTCCCCCAGAGCCAGCCCTGCTGACACCTGGGCGTTAGCTGGTGGGACCTGTTTTGGACTCCAGCTTCCAGAAATGTAAGAAAATAAGTCAGTGTTTAGGGCGCTAAATTTGGGGTGATTTAGTGGAGAAATAGAAAACTAGCCTACAAAGGTGCACGCATTGAAATGTGCTCTGTCCAGGTGTTCAGAGTGGCTTGAGGGGGATGGCATCAGGGTTCTGGGAACTGTGCAGTTTTACTGAAGGAAGGGGGCTTGCCACGCCTTTCCTCATGTAACTGAAGGTATGTATGCCTGCCACACCGCCCAGGAGACGGGGACTAGAATTCTGACTTTATTTTATTTTTTTATTTTTTTGAGATAGAGTCTCGCTCTGTTGCCCAGGCTGGAGTGCAGTGCCCGGATCTTGGGTTTATACCATTCCCCTGCCTCAGCCTCCCAAGTAGCTGGGACTACAGACGCCCACCACCACGCTTGGCTAATATTTTGTATTTTTTAGTAGAGATGGGGTTTCACCGTGTTAGCCAGGATGGTCTCGATCTCCTGACCTCGTGATCCACCCGTCTTGGCCTCCCAAAGTGCTGGGATTACAGGCTTGAGCCACTGCGCCCGGCTTCTGACTTTATTTCTTATGGGAACCAAGCCACAGTCACAACACGGTGAGGGCTGAAAGGAGCTTCCTACAGCCTGAACTGGGAAAAGAAATCGCAAGTAGTTTGTATTTTTCTACACAGACCTGTCCTTTCAGATTTTGTTAAGTTCTGGAAAAAGGGAGAAGCCAGGCACACCTCGGGGAGGGACAGTGTTTCTGCAGGTGGTGCGGCTTCAGCCTGAACATGGCCGTGTGGCTGGGAGGCTCAGAAACTGCCCTCCAAGGGTACTCATCTGTTCCTTATTGCACTAATACCGCGTTTACAGAAATCCACAGAAATTACAGAGCAGTGCGGGAGGTCTCTGGATGGGTTTGTGTGGGCTGAGGTCACGGGGTGTTGTCCCAAGTGCTTATCCTGATCTGGCAGAGGCTCTGTTCCGAAATAATTATTCCACAGTTTCAGAGCCTGTATCTGAGGGATAATCTTTTAACACTGTTGCATAAAAGCAAACAAAGTATGTTTTTGAGGGTCTAAAAATCCATTTAGTAGTCATAGCTGTAAACTCAAATATGGGGCTTTGGGATGGAGTGAAAACCACCATCACCTGGCGTGGACGCTGCGTGGTAGTTTTAGCGTGGTGGCCTGCTCGTGCCTTGAGCTCCATCTGGAGTGTGAGCAACAGCTGTGCATTTGAGAAATGTGGGCAGGTCAGCTTGCTCCTCCAGGGGCCTACGGGCGTCCGGGTGAGGGGCCTGGGATGAGGCCATGTCAGTGGGAAGGAGCTTGGTTGTGTCAGCCGATGTCTGCCTCTACAGGCCCACAAGCCAGCCAGAACCCAGTTTTCCTTTGGTCATCTAATGTCAGAAAAAAAACCTGTTAGAGATTCTCATAATTTATATTAATCATTTGACCATGCATAAAATGTTATAAATGCATGAGGCTTTACAACTTCGCAGATGTGTAACTCACATGTTATGATTGAATCAAACTGTTGAAGATACTTGTTTCACTTGAAGGTGTTTAGCATTTTATGTGCAAACCAAATGCCACTAGCATTTTGAAAGAGTATTTTGGAATTTTAAACAGTGGCACAGTGCTGGGTCTCTGGGATGCTGGTGAGGTGGACATGACCTCAAGCTCTTGGAGCTTGCAAGCAAGCAGGATTCCTAAATTGTCACACCTGCAGTGCTGGAAGTCAAAGTGGGTTTCTGTAAACGAGGTATTAGTGCAATAAGGAACAGATGAGTGCCCTTGGAGGGCAGTTTCTGAGCCTCCCAGACACCTAGGAAGAAGCCGGGGTGGGGGAAGTTACCTACCAGAACCTGGATGGTGGAGCCGGGTTTGCTGGTGGCCCTGCATAGCAGGTCATTACGTGCAATAAGGAACAGGTGACTGCCCTTGAGGGCGGTTTCTTGGCCCCCTTCAGAACCGCAAGTGGAAGACGCCCCAAGGTGGGGGTTCGGTTATCCACAGGAGCCTGGATGGTGGAGCCGGGTTTGCTGGTGGACCTGCGTGACAGGTCATTACGTGCAATAAGGAACAGGTGAGTGCCCTTGAGGGCGGTTTCTCGGCCCCCTTTGGAACCGCAAGTAGAAGACGCCCCAAGGTGAGGGTTCGGTTATCCACAGGAGCCTGGATAGTGGGGCTGGGTTTGCTGGTGGCTGCTGCGCGGCAGGTCACTGTGTGGAGTGATGGGAGGTGAGTGGCGTGGGAATAGAGGACGCACCCTCCACAGCTACTGGTGGGAGTTGGCTCTGGTAGCAGAGGGGGCATAGAGGGATTCCCATCAGGGTCAACGCGGCTGGGGTCCCACGTGTGCTGGACGCCGAGGTGTGGCTATATGTGATCTCAGTCTCCACAGCCGCCCTGGGAAGTGGGTTCAGTTCCTTCCCATCTCACATTTGAGAAATCTCGGGCTCATATCACAGCTGGGTAGGGTGGAACTAATGTCTCAGGCAGGATGTTGGCCCCAGAGCCCAGCTCTTACACCCCCGTGCTATTTTCAGTTCACCAAGCTTGTAGAGAGGTGTAAGGTGGTGGGGGGCAGCTGAGAAACCAACACAATAGAGGGGAGCAGGAGACAGGCAGTGCTTGGGAGGTCTGGGTGTGGGGGGCACCTCTGGGCCTGTGAACCCCATTCTGTGCTCCTGGCTTGCCCAACTTTGACCCTCAGCCACATGCTGCACGCTTTAGGTGAAAGCTCAGTCCCTCGAGTGGTGCAGGCATCTTTTCTCCCTGGTTTTGCCTCTCCTTAAATCACGGAGTCTCTGGGGATGGCGGGGTGGTTGGTGGCCTATGGGATTTGCCCTCCACTTCCCCATCCTTGTCCTGTCTGACCTGTTACCTGGATGTGTCTCTTCAGAGCCTGCAAATCAGTGGAGGCCATGGCAACCTCTCGCTGACCGGCCTCTCAAACTTTTTTATTCATCAGAATCGTATTAAATGCTGATTCCTAGGCACCCCATTAGACTCTATGCCTGCCTGGCATGGGTACTTTGAGGAAGGTAGAGGGTTGCTGGGCTGTTTGAGGAGGGAATTTGCATTTGTAGAATGTCCACTGTGGTCCTTCCAGCACTCGACTTTCCATGCACACGTGGCATTAAACCTGGAGTCCTCTGGGTGCTGTGCTGGTGAGGAAGCCCCAGCTGGATGAGGGGCTGCTGGGGCTCGGACTTGATTCCTGGGCTGGGGGCTGTGGGCTTGTTCTCTTCAGTGGGCCTGCTGATGGGATGCCCTGAGAAGTCCTGTGCACTCGGGAAGGTGCAGAGACAGGCTCAGGAAATACAGACCATGGATTTAAAAATGCCTATTGGAAAATCTTTTAGGAGCAAATTAATTTGCATCTGAAGACAATCATTGCTTGAATAATTGGTTTGTTTACAAAATTGGTCCTATGAACAGATTAAAGTTTTCATTCATGCCTTTTCTATAACGTAAATAGGAGCTATTACCGCAACCTAAATTAGCTTTAAATTTTGTATCAGATTGCAGTCCAGATATAAAATGGAGGAATTTAGTACTTGGAACCCAGAGTGAAGAGAACAGAATGGCTTTGGTTTCTCAAAAGCGTGTGATTTGAGGGAGTGACCTGGGATGAAGAGAAGTGGCTGGAGTCATTACACTCAATGAGGTGATCTGCCCCAGCCTTTCTCCATTGTCTTCTGGATAAAAGGGCGATAAATATGTAAAAATTCAGCATTGAGTTCCTCTCTGCCCTGAGCTTCTCATACGGTCATTATTGTGACGGGGCTGTATCTGTGAAGCCTCCATACAGGTACAAAGGAATTAGGCTAGAGTACGGTGGCCTGCGACCTGTGGCATCTGGGCCGTGTGTCATTTCTTAAAGCCCTTTTGGGTGAAATGACAGTCGCAATGTCTGTTGTTCGGAGAAGTGTAATCTCACGTATGAGATGCAGGTTTTAAACACCAAAACCAGGAAGATTGGTGGGAGTGGCTGTCTTCCAAGTGGTTTTCTTTGCTGCCATGGATGAGGCGTGGATGTGTCATCCGTTGGTGAGGTCCACTGGTGGAGGGGCTAAGCAAACCCGGGTGTGTGTGTGTGTGTGAAGCTACATCTCTTCTGGCATCCCAAGTAAATAGACATTTTGTAAAACTTGTGAATTTGTCCCTGAGTGTTGAAGTCTGGTGCAGTGTCTTGAGCCCTCTTCTGCACTGAGGGAGAGTGACTGTAAATGACAGATTCCTCAGTGGTGAAAGTTCAAATTTAGCTTCCCTGAGGAAGCCAGACCTCAGTCACCCATGTCTCCATTGTAAACACTGCAGCCCCTACACGGGTGGCTGCAAGTTTCCAGGCTCTCCTTGGAGAAGCAGCCGTGCGGTGCTTGGTGATCTGATAACATCAGCCACCTTCTGTCTCCTGTCTAATCACGGTACAAATGGTTCTCCTACAAGGAAATGGATCTGGTTTCTTCCCCGATCGTTGGAAGAAGCAGCCCACCTAGGGACTGCACCATCCTCTGCACTTTCACAGCGAAGCCTGTGTCTGTCTCCGAGGCGTGTCATGTGTGTCCTGGGAATTGCGGGAATTGCCTCCTTAATTCTTCCTGCTTTTGAGGGCTCAGGCAGCTCTGCCTATTTCACCCGGATGAGCAGCGGGTAGTCTCTGGCTGCTGTGGGACCAGGGCTTGTGTTTCACCCGGGACGAGCAGCGGGTGGTCTCTGGCTGCTGTGGGCCTAGGGCTTGGGTTGCGTCATCACATCCGGTGGCCTGTCCAGGTGGGCATCATTGTCTTTTGCCTGTTGGCTGAGGCAGCTGTGATGCCATGGGGGTCATGCTTGTGTCAGGGCCAATCCATTTCTTCCTGTGCACACCTCTCCTGCTGGAGTGCCTTTCCTTATAATGACGTGTTGAATTAGCGTGGAGAATGCAGAGAGGCTCTGGGCCTCTCTCTCCCATTATTCCCTGGAGCTGTGATGCCTGACAAGGGAGCCCATATCCAGAGGCTCCTTTAAATTTAATTAGAATAAAGATTTGATTACATAGCTAAACACATTTGAAAATAACTTCACAGATTAAATTCCAGATTCAGCCCTTCAGACCCAGTGGCCACGTTTCGGGGCTCAGCAGCTGTAGGTGGCTGTTGTCTTTCTGTGTTGGCTGAGCAGATTGGGACGTTTCCAGTTCAGCAGGCTGTTCTCTTGCATGGCTTTGCCTGTAGTGAGGGCACCTTGGCTGGAGAGCCTTGTGGGAATCCCTTAGGCCTCTGGCTGCAGCTAGGCTGCACGGTTCTGCCCCGGGTCCTCTGCAGGTTCAGATGGATCCCACCACAGAGCCAGCACTGCTAGACTTGTGGTACTCTGTGCAGACAGCAGAGGGGATATCCGGGCCTTGCAGGGACTGGGGTTGATGGGTCTCCTTGGCCAGGCTCCCGTCTCTGAGTCTTCAGGGGAAATGCATCCACCATCCAAACTGCAGGCTTCTCGGTGGATGGTGAATTGAGTCACGCAGAGTGACTAGGCTTGGGCTCCTGACCAGCGTGGAACCTGATGATACCTTTAGGTGGAACCTGACATGCTTCCGTGTGTACATAGCAAAGAGAATGCAGCGTTTTAGAGGTGGAAGGTTCTGGGAGTATTGGCCGTTGGTGATTGTCCTGCCGTGGAGGACTTTGAATGCAGGCCCTGGTTTCCTGGTCCCTTCTGTGGGCATCCCTGAAGACCCCGGGCTGGAAGAAGGCAGGGGAGATGGGAGGGTGACAAGAGGTCAGGTGTTTCCAGCTGTGGGGAGTGATGCCATCAGATGGCTGAGATCAGGAGGGTGGTGGCTGGGGGACCAAAGCAGGGGTGCATGGAAATGCCATGTTTCCCGGGGCATGGGGAGGACATCTTGAACTCTATTCCTGGGCAACAGTTCTTCCATTCTCAGGAATCTGTGCCATTGTAATTGACTAGCAAATTCTGTAATTGCTCTAATTACTGTTAAGTCCCCATCCCAATTACCATGAATTAGCAACAGTGATAAGTTTCCCTGGTCAAACCTTGCCAAGAAAAAACAGTGGAACTAGTTTTAGTTGCCTTGAGTTCCCTCCAAATCGGATTCCTAAGCGGAGTGTGTCCCCACAGCTGCTGCAGTTCCTCCTGGGCCTGTCAGGCACATTCTAGACATTCACATCTCTGCTGAGATGCAGGCGTGCACATTATAGAAAATCGCACTGCGCTGTGATCGGCTTGAGCTGACGTTTTCTAGGTGGGATGTAGAGGCGGAGGACCTGTGAGAGACTGTCCGAGCATCCTCATTGACTTGGAGCAGGTGCACATCTGTTATTCAAAAGTTCTAATGCGATGAAATTAGAAATAAGAAATTTTAACATTCACGTGTTATGAACTCTGTTCAATGATTTCCTCTGAAATGAGAGACTATTTACGGATGAGGCAGTCAGCCTGCAGCTCTCCTTAGAACTGTCCTAGACCTCGATGCCATCCTATGGCCTCTTCCTGGGTGTGGGGTGCTCTGCTTGAAGCAAAACCAAAGGAAAGAACATGGTCCTGTGTGCATCACTACTACAGCCAGCTCAACACACACACCCACTGGGGGGGGCCGGATCACTTAGCATTTTAAATGCATTTAACATTAAACCAGCAAGTCAGCCAGTGCTTTCTGTAACCAAGCTGCCTGGCTCATGGAAGCCTGACACTTGACTTTTCGGAAGAGAATACTTCTGTGGAGTATCAATATTTGTCTCATTTCTTGAGACTTTGTTCAAAGTGATGAACGTGTGTAAATTAGGACCTTTTTGTGTAAATTGGGCCACAGAGCTCTCTAGACACAGGGGAGTAAACGGCTGTGAAAGATGCCACCTGATGTGAGCCGTGGCCAGGCACTTTGGAACCTGGGATCCCATCTTCATCCTTTCAAAGGATGTAGAGGGATCCACCTGATGTGAGCCGTGGCCGGGCACTTTGGAACCTGGGATCCCATCTCCAGCCTTTCAAAGGACATAGAGGAGTATAAAATGCAGATGGGAGACTTCATATTTTTGGTATCTCTGTTCTTTTGAAATCAAAGTACAAAGAAAAAGTTTTGCCTTGAGGTCTTACCCCATACTTGTTTTTCTCCTGAGGTTTTGAAATTTTCTTAACTTTTTTCTCCCCTGATCCTTGGGGAACTTCTATCTCCATATCTCAAAAGATATGGTTAAATTCAACACTGAAATTTAAAAACATGTTTCACATTTTTGTTTTAACTGATATATCTGACATTGGTGAAGAAGTAAGTGGGCATATTGGTTTATTTTTATTTTTTTGAGACAGTCTTACTCTGTTGCCCAGGCTGGAATGCAATGGCATGATCTTGGCTCACTGCAGCCTCACCTCCTGGTTCACGCCATTCTCCTGCCTCAGTCTCCTGAGTAGCTGAGATAAGTGCCTGCTACCATGGCTGGTTCATTTTTGTATTAGTAGAGACGGGGTTTCAACATGTTGTCCAGGCTGGTCTTGAACTCCTGACCTCAGGTGATCCACTCACCTTGGCCTCCCAAAGTGCTGGGATTACAGGCATAAGCCACCATACTTGGCCTGGGATATTCTTGACTGTAACTGTAATAGATCCCTTTAACAAAAACAAAACAGAACAACCAAAAAAAGCTGTCTGAAAAGTCCTAAAATTAAAGAGCTCACTTGGATAGGGATTTGGACACCAGTTGAATGGCCCTGCACAAACCATAGTTACATGGGCCACTAGGCCTGTTAGATCCTTAGGGTATTTGAAGTCGTGGGGATATTTGCATTTCTGCCTCTGGATATCATGTTAGTAGGAATTCAGCTAGTGTTTGAGGGCCAGGCTCAGATCTGGGAAAACAAGAGCCCCTGCCCTCATGGCACTTCTCGTGTGTGTGTGTGTGTGTGTGTGTGTGTGTGTGTGTGTGTGTATAAAAAGCATAAGATTTTTTTTTTTTTTTTTCCAATGAGCTGGGAAGATGGAAAAACAAGCTTAAAATGTTCACTTGTTCAGAAGAAGGGAAGTGCAAGGAATACTCAGCTTTGCTGCTGCTGAAGGAGGCCCCTGGCAGAGGTCATTTCAGAGGTGGGGTCTCTCTCAAAGGTGGTAAAAGGGAAATAGGATGCCCCATCTGGTTTGCCAGAGATGGGGAGTTAGTATCCCCAAAACAGCCTCAGTGTTCTGGCAAAGGCTTCAGAAAACCAGCTAGGGTGTGGGACCTTGTTGGCCACTGGGTAGAAGGAAAACATTGCTGGTCCTGAGAACTGTACTGTTCTTCCACTACAATAAAAGAACTACCTGAGGCTGGGTAATAAGGAAAAAAAGGTTTAATCGGCATACAGTTCTGTGGACTGTACAGGCTTCTACATCTGGGGAAACTTACAATCAGGGTGGAAGGTGAAGAGGAGGCAGGCATGCCTTCACATGGCTGGAAGGGGAAGGTTCCATGCACTTCCAAACAACCAGATCTCAGGAGAACTGTCACGAGGACAGCACTTGGGGGGGATTTTGCTAAACCATTAGAAACCACCGCCATGAGTCAATCACCTCCCACCAGGGCTCACTTCCAACACAGGGTTAGAGTTCAGCATGAGATTTGGGTGGGGACACACAGCCACCATGTCAGGCTTCCCATTCTTCTCCTGCACGTGCTTCGCAAATGGTTCTGTCATTAGTTTTTCTTTTTGTTGATACATAATATATATACATATTTTCGGAATGCATGTGATATTTTGATTCATCCCTATATTGATTAAATCTGGGTACTTGGGATGTCTTTCACTTCAAACATTTTCTTTTCCTTGTGCTGGTAATGTTCAAATTCTCTCCTAGCTGTTTTGAAATACACAGTAGATGACCCACTGCCATCCCCCTGCTGATTTGTCAATAGTAGGTCTTGTGCTCCCATTAGGCTGTTAGTGCCCGTTACCAGCCTCTGCCCATCCTGCTTATGAGTGGGCTCTGCTGGGCCCTGTTCACCACCTACTCTTGGCCTCCATGAGATCTCTCAGCTCCTGCTTGAGTGAGAACATGCGCTGTTTCTTTGCTTGGCTCATTTGCTTAACGTAATGTACTCCAGCTCCATCCATGCTGCCGCAGATGACAGGGCTCTCTGCTGTGTGGTGGAGTATTGCTTCTGTGTATGTTCGGGCCACGTTCCGTTCATCCCCTGTTGATGGGGTCTCGGGTGATTCCAGACCTTGGCTGATGTGGATGATGCTGCATTGAAGCTGGGAGCAGTCACTGACTTTTATACTTGGGGGACGTGAGCCACTTCTTTGTTCTCAAGCAGCCTATCCCCAAAGCCCTCCGTGGAATGCTGTATTCCTTTGTGCCCATGGATTCCACTAGGATGAACCACTGGGAAGGGGCTTTGAGTGAACTCTTGGGTTTCTGTCTTCAATTGGTACCTGGCTGCACTAACCAAGCGGGGGTCCCAGTGACCCTGGACACGACCTCACATAAGGTCCAAAGATGTAGTTAGGTTCCTTTTTTAAACTTTAAAAAAAAAAAACAAACTATAGCTGAACCAGGTCAAAAGTGTTATCAGTTAGTGTTTTTCATATTGGAAAGGTGTATATTTTATTTTCTATGAAGGAAAAAAACCCTGTTAAATACTCTAACTGCAGATTAAATCATGTCAAGGAAAGAGGTACTATTTTGGGGGAAAATTACCCCTTCATGTCAAAGATCAAGGAGATGACTTACATTGTTTAACTGAGTTAATTTTGAAATCTTAAGTGGTTTTGAGAAAATGAGCTGTGGATGCTGCAAGACATGAGACTGAGGCTGATTTAATGTCAGCCCTGACAGAATGTGGCTAATATATATATTTTTTGTCTTTATAGCAGCATGATTTATTTATTTTTTAAATTTATTTATTATTATACTTTAAGTTGTAGGGTACATGTGCATAACGTGCAGGTTTGTTACATATGTATACTTGTGCCATGTTGGTGTGCTGCACCCATCAACTCGTCATTTACATCAGGTATAACTCCCAATGCAATCCCTCCCCCCCCTCCCCCATGATAGGCCCCGGTGTGTGATGTTCCCCTTCCCAAGTCCAAGTGATCTCATTGTTCAGTTCCCACCTATGAGTGAGAACATGTGGTGTTTGGTTTTCTGTTCTTGTGATAGTTTGCTAAGAATGATGGTTTCCAGCTGCATCCATGTCCCTACAAAGGACACAAACTCATCCTTTTTTATGGCTGCATAGTATTCCATGGTGTATATGTGCCACATTTTCTTAATCCAATCTGTCACTGATGGACATTTGGGTTGATTCCAAGTCTTTGCTATTGTGAATAGTGCCGCAATAAACATACATGTGCATGTGTCTTTATGGCAGCATAATTTATAATCCTTTGGGTATATACCCAGTAATAGGATGGCTGGGTCATATGGTACATCTAGTTCTAGATCCTTGAGGAATCGCCATACTGTTTTCCATAATGGTTGAACTAGTTTACAATCCCACCAACAGTGTAAAAGTGTTCCTATTTCTCCACATCCTCTCCAGCACCTGTTGTTTCTTGACTTTTTAATGTTTGCCATTCTGACTGGTGTGAGATGGTGTATCATTGTGGTTTTGATTTGCATTTCTCTGATGGCCAGTGATGATGAGCATTTTTTCGTGTGTCTGTTGGCTGTATGAATGTCTTCTTTTGAGAACTGTCTGTTCATATCCTTTGCCCACTTTTTGATGGGGTTGTTTTTTTTCTTGTAAATTTGTTTGAGTTCTTTGTAGGTTCTGGATATTAGCCCCTTGTCAGATGAGTAGATTGCAAAAATTTTCTCCCATTCTGTAGGTTGCCTGTTCACTCTGGTAGTTTCTTTTGCTGTGCAGAAGCTCTTTAGTTTAATGAGATCCCATTTGTCAATTTTGGCTTTTGCTGCTGTTGCTTTTGGTGTTTTAGACATGAAGTCTTTGCCCATGCCTATGTCCTGAATGGTACTACCTAGGTTTTCCTCTAGGACTTTTATGGTATTAGGTCTAACATTTAAGTCTCTAATCCATCTTGAATTAATTTTCGTATAAGGAGTAAGGAAAGGATCCAGTTTCAGCTTTCTACTTATGGCTAGCCAATTTTCCCAGCACCATTTATTAAATAGGGAATCCTTTCCCCATTTCTTGTTTCTCTCAGGTTTGTCAAAGATCAGATGGCTGTAGATGTGTGGTATTATTTCTGAGGACTCTGTTCCGTTCCATTGGTCTATATATCTGTTTTGGTACCAGTACCATGCTGTTTTGGTTACTGTAGCCTTGTATAGTTTGAAGTCAGGTAGCGTGATGCCTCTGGCTTTGTTCTTTTGACTTAGGATTGTCTTGGAGATGCGGGCTCTTTTTTGGTTCCATATGAACTTTAAAGCAGTTTTTTCCAATTCTGTGAAGAAACTCATTGGTAGCTTGATGGGGATGGCATTGAATCTATAAATTACCTTGGGCAGTATGGCCATTTTCATGATATTGATTTTTCCTATCCATGAGCATGGTATGTTCTTCCATTTGTTTGTGTCCTCTTTGATTTCACTGAGCAGTGGTTTGTAGTTCTCCTTGAAGAGGTCCTTTACATCCCTTGTAAGTTGGATTCCTAGGTATTTTATTCTCTTTGAAGCAATTGTGAATGGAAGTTCATTCCTGATTTGGCTCTCTGTTTGTCTGTTACTGGTGTATAAGAATGCTTGTGATTTTTGCACATTAATTTTGTATGCTGAGACTTTGCTGAAGTTGCTTATCAGCTTAAGGAGATTTTGGGCTGAGACAATGGGGGTTTCTAAATATACAATCATGTCATCTGCAAATAGGGACAATTTGACTTCTTCTTTTCCTAACTGAATACCCTTGATTTCTTTCTCTTGCCTAATTGCCCTAGCGAGAACTTCCAACACTATGTTGAATAGGAGTGGTGAGAGAGGGCATCCCTGTCTTGTGAGAATGTGGCTAATATTTAAAGCTTGCTCCAGTATTGCTTGATAGATTGTAAGTTAATGTAAAGATCTGTTTGACGCTTTTATTTTACAAAATATTATTGAGAAAAATTTGACAGCCAAGGAACAGTCTTCAACCAATTTCTTCCTAATTTCTATCACCAGAAAAATTTGTCCTGTTAATTCCAGAATTGACTTTTGGAAAGTTCCTGTAAGGAGAGCAGAGGTATTGGTGGTTGAATGGTGACTTGAATTTAGGTGAAGATCGTTAAATACTTCATAGTCATGTTTGTCTTGGTGGTTTTTGCAATTTTATATTAAATTTAGAACTGTGAGTCAAACCAAATGTGTTCTTTTGCTTTTGTGATACTCCTTTGTATGACTATACTGGTAAAGAATGATAAAATGTGTGTAGGGTATTTTTTCTATGTAGATATTAGGATTTTTAGGGGAACAAATTAATCATTCTTCTAATAGACATTGTGCTGTGTGTTGGGTCCTTTGTATATTGAATCACTATGACGACCACTCGAAAGTATGTTTCTATACAAGATCTTTTACATGCTGACTTGTGTTATGCAAAATCCTTCATCCTCTAAGAAGACTAATCAATGGGTTGGAGGAAAGGTTTAATCCCCCATTAGGTCTATTCCAAATGCCCAGAATTGAATGCAAGGACGAATTTTTTTTCAAGTGGGGTGTGTGTGTGGTGGACTCCTTTTTAGGTCATGGGAGGGGGAGGTAAAGCAAAGATCAGATTTGCTGATGAATATTTGTGCATATTCTAGTGGAGAAGTCATATGACTTGACTGCACCTGCATACTGATTTTGGTTTCATTAGTGTCCGTAGCCACAAGCCTCAGCCACCTGTGGGACCCACCATGAGGGGCTGTGGTGAGGGTTACTACAGAGTCATGTGTCTTAGTGAATGGCACAAACGGCCTTGTGGGCCTACTTCGGCTTTGTTTGAACCTGTAGATTGTTAAACTAATTTTAGTTAAACATTTTGAGGATTATAAATCGTGATTCTTGTCTAAGAAGAGGTTTCTGTTGTCTCTGAAGACAGGAGCCACAATACAGATGGTCCCTGGCTCACAATGGTTACATTTGTGATTGTTTTTCAACCTTGTGATGGTGTGAACTAGTCACACTCGGTGCATTGTTCGAATCGAGATGGGCTGCCTCTGGATGAACCCGTTGTAAGTTGAAACTATTATGTCAAATGCACTTTCTATTTAGGATATTTTCAGCTTACGCTGGGTTTATTGGAACAGTTTCATCCCATGGTAACTCAGGGAGCATATGTGCTCGTAAAAGTAGAGGCGATCTCATAGATACCACGAGATATAATGTCTCTGATGTTATAGAGATATGATGAAAACAATCAAGTGGGACTTGGAAGCCTTGGAGGGGGGGACTCACATGGGCGGCTCCTGGAATGCAAACGTGAGCACCACTTGCTTCTGGGTGTGTGATGTCTGTGCCTTCTGTTTAGCCCAGTGGGTTATCGGCTGCTCTCCAGGGCAGAGAGGTCCAGCGTTCCTGTGTGTAGGTGTTTGAGCTGTCTTAAGAGGCTAGCTCAATTCTCACTGGTGTCTTCAGGGCTTTAGGCCTTCTGAACCAGCAGGAGGAAGGATGACTTTTGTAGAGCTTTGGAAATCTCAACTTAATTCAGGGCCATCCCCCTTGGCAGGAGAGAGCCCCACTGGAGGTGAGCAGGGTACCGTGCAGGCCTGTGCTGGGCCCAGGCATGTACGGAGGTTATGAGGGCCACAGGATACAGATCGATCTTGGTTCACATCTGGTGGTGATGGCCACGCAGCATTTGACAGGTACATGAGTGTGGGGACTTGGGTTTTGGGGTGTACGTCCTAGTTGCTTAGTTGCTTTTAAGACCCCTATTCAGACCCCAGCCTGAGTCACCGTGACAGGACTCCAGCTTCACACGCCACACGGAAGCCGTGGCGTTGGACACTGATGCCCACCAGATGTCAGTTGTGTGTATCTTCCATGGTCTTGGGATGAGTCGTCTTTTGAGGTTATAGTAAACATTCTTTAAGAGGGGTTTTGGATTTTTTGTTTGCAGGGAGTGTTTGAGCAGTGAGATCCCCTTCCCAACCAATGAGACTTGGCCCCGGGGTGGAGTGGGGCTGCAGCCGGTCTTGCAGGAGCTGGAAGTGGGTGTCAGTGTCTCGCCAGCGGGACTTTTCAAATGGGTCCAGCAGGATGCATCTGTGGAAAGTGTGTCACCTAATGCAGGGCTGCGGCCAACAGGGCCTAAAAGGCTACCGCGGGCTCTGTTTCTGCTCTCTTGAGAGAGTCTCTGCACAGGTTTCCTCGGTTTTTGTCTGTTTGGAGGACGCTCCCCGTTTCTTGGCCTTCCCTAGCCTTCTGAGCTTCCTTCCTGAGTATGATAAAGCCCTGAGAAGGCATTTTTCTCGCATAATTACGTTATCTTGGTGGCTGGATAAATGACCTGCAAATGTGGGTGACTCAGTAGCTCTGAGGGTGTTCAATATCCAAGAGAGGGGAGGGAAGAAAATGTTCAGGCGGGAGTCAGATCATCTGTTCTCTGCTTCACACTGGGGCCCTGGATTGCTGACAGTCTTCACACTCCATCCAAAATGGGGAAAATAAAGTTTCACGTATTTGCTTTCAGCTGAGAGCTAGCTCCATCACAGTCTTGTGTGAAAAACAGTTTGTATGTTTGGTGCGAAGGGCGGGCGTCAGGTGACCTTATTCATGTGATCAGAGGGGAGAAGTAAAAAAGCTTCCCTTGTAATTCCAGGACCGTCTATCCCAGGAATGCCAAGCCCCACTGGCTTTCACCCGACGCTGTCGTAGGTGACGCCGCATGGAAATGAGGACCCGTGTGCCGCATACCTGAGCCAGTACCCGTCTCCCTCCAGGGCCGTGGCCGAGCCCTCCTGATTTCGCTGGGTTGCCAGCCTGGGGATCTGTAAGCCCAGCGACGCCTGCGGTCTCGGCCCCCCCTCCCCGTGGGGACAGGAGAGGTGGCTTCCGGGGGCTGGTGATGAATGCCTGAATGAAGCCGACTTGTGACTGCAGTTCTGTCTAAGGGCCTCCCCGGGTGTTAGATGTCAGTAAATGACACGTGTGTGTGTGTGGATCTCATGTGATGAGAGAAACAGTGGGGGAAACCAAAGCTTGTGGAGTCTGCAGGTGCTGGACTTGGGGATGTGTGCACCTGTGTACTTGGTGAGGGGCGTGAGGTCTGGAATGAGTGTGCACGTGTGTCACGTTTGTGCGTGTGTGGTGAGTGTATTTAGCAGGTGTGTGTGGAGTGAGCGTGTTCATGCGTGTGTCGTGTATGTTGGAGGGTGTGTGGAGTGTGTACACGCATCACATTTGGTGAGTGTATTTGAGGGTGTGTATGGAGTGCATAGAGGCGTTTGCGTGTATAGTATCGGGTGAAGGGGTGGCATGTGTGGAGTAAGCATGCACACGTGTGTGCTGTGTGTGGGGTTTCTACCTGCTCCTCCCCTGAGCCTGCTCCTGGGCCCTGCTGTCCTGGCAGCTTTACAGTTGGGTGTGTCTTTGATTCCGGAAGATTCTGGAACCCGATTCTGAAGCTGTGATCGCAAACTTGCAGCCCTGGGGGACGCTGGCCCGTGGAGCCGGCACGAGGATCTCTGTGCTGGCCTCTCCCTGGGCTGGGCTCCTCTGTCCACAGCAGAGCGTGTCCGATGATTGAGCTGTGCGGGTCTGTGGCTCCCCAGCCTCGAGTCAGCCCTCGGTTCTGGTCCCGCCTCTGTTTTTCTTGCTGAGGGGCTCCGGGAAGTGGTGCCTGGGATGACGTTTTCACCCTGGGGTTGCTTCGCCTGCTGCCCAGGTGCTGGCTGCCTGAGCCCTGCTGCCGTCCTGGGTGGACGGGGCTGGCGCGGGGACATCCCTGAGCACCTGCGGGAAGGCAGGTTTAGGAAGTGCCAGAGGTGAGGGGCTTCCTCCCAGGCTTGATTTTCTGGAAAGTTCTGGGCCTCCTATTTTTCCCTAAGGGAAGTTAGAAACTGAGTTTCTCTTTAGGGGAACGTCTTTGCAGCGTCTGTTGTTAGAATGTTCTCCAGGTGTGGAATACCCGGGGCCGTGTGTGTTTGGGAACCTCCGTGTCCTGAGCGAATTCAGTAGGGGATGGAGAGAGGCCTCCCTCCTGTCAGCTTGGCCTCTGTTTCCAGCTTGTGAGTTGTGAGGGTTGGCGGCGTTCGCTCTGACAAGGTCAGTGGGAAAGCGTCTAAGCAAACGTCGCTGTTCTCCGGGCTCCTCGGGGTCGAGCTTGTTTGGTGGTGGTCAGGGAAAGCTACCCTTGTTCCTGTTCCTCACCATCTGAATGGTGTCCAGGGCTTGTTCCGCCGGAGAGGTGATGCGCGTAGAATGGGGGTCAGGTCGCAGGCTCCGAGGTTGTTTGGAATCTGTCAACGGACTTCCTAAACACACAGGTGCTTGGTAAAGAGATGTTCCTGATTGGCTAAAACATCTCAACAGGACGTGATAGCTGGTGGTGGTTTCAAGACTACCACAATTTTCCTGTTCCTTTTTCAATGCCTGTTGGATAGGGGAGGATTGGCATACTTTTCTTTTCCTGTCTGCGTACTTGACACTTTGTTTATTTGTGTGCTTATGTGGGTGTGCAGTTGACAGGATTTCGAAGCGGTCTCAGCCCTGGGGAGGCTTCAGGGCAGCCTCCGTCAGCGCTGAAGGGAGGCAGGGATTTGGGGGCTACCTCCTCCACAGGACGGACACCAAGGGCCAGAGGTCAGCAATCTCAGTGAGGTCACACAGACGGGCACACCCAGCACCCTGGCCCCTGTGCCTCTCCTTCACGTTTGTCTCTGCTCCAAGCTGCTCTCCTGGGTCATCACGGGCGATCTCTAGGCGCGTGCTTGGTTCTTGCAGAAGTGGTGTCTGGCTGTGGTCAGTGTGGGCTCTCAGGACTTCCATGTTTTTGGCTCCCATCAATATTGGGCAGTGTGGTGTATGTTTGTTTTGGAGTGGTAGATCGGGTGGATTTTGGCTTTGCCAACTCATTTAATACCTGTTTCTCCTGTTTCTGTATCGGGTGTTCTCTGGTTAGAAGGGGGATGACGGTGTGGTGGAACGGCTTCTGGCTGTTGAGCCCCTGCTGAGAGCTGTTTGGCGTGCACAGCTCCGTTTCGGCACAATCTCATGAGCAGCCCTGGGCAGTGCAGAAAGCGAGGCCCAGGTGAGGCTGTCGGACACAGGAGGGCCCTGACCTGTGTGCTTTCAGCCTCTGAGCCGCCCCTCTCCTGACTGCTTACCAAGCTGTATCGATACTGAAATCTGAGCATTGAAAAGTCACCAGGGGAATGCCGTTTCCGGGGATCTTACTGTGAACCTTCTGTTAAAGGTTGGATGTCGAATAATGAATTGCCTTTGAATGCAGGTACCAAACGGGCTCCCTGGGATAACTCATTCCATAGAAACGTTTTAAAATAATGTTCCCAACTAGCTATCCTTTACATGCTTTCTACTCAGAGGTGCTCTGCTCTCCTGTGCGCTTTAGTGATATGCCGTGTTTGCTTTGCATGCACTTGGGTTTTCAGAAGAAAACCGTGTTTGCAGGTACACTTGGAGCACGACATTCTTCTTCCTATTAGTGTAGATGCTCCATGAGAGGAGATAATGCTCATGCATTTCTGTGTGTTTTGTGGGGAATAAAAGTAGCCGCCGGCTCTAGCAAACCTAGAAGATGCCCAAAAGGTGATACACGTGAAAATATGCGGCCACTGCCATAAACCGCCTTGTATTATGTGTGGCAAAGTGCTGTGTGTGCGCTGTCTATGGAGAAAATGAGTCTTCCCTATTTTCCCAAGAGGTAACACTTGAATAGACTTCAGAAGTTGTCTTATCTGCAAACGGTACCCTCCTTCCATTGTTTTGAGACGTTGTCATAGGAACTCACACATGTCATTGTTTTCTCAGTTAGAACCTCCAGGGTTTGTCATAGTCCCTGTGTGTCATCACAGCGTCTGGTTCCACTTGATTTAAAGCAGGAAGAGGCCAGCCACGTGGCCTCGCTGGTGCTTCCCAAGCACAGGGTCTCATGAGGGCGTGAGCACTTGGTTGGGAGACGTGCTGTTCTTCCTGATAGAAACCCTGTGGTGCCGTTCGCTAGTCTCCTGCGGCGTTTCTTCCACCCTACATGCACCCAGTTTCTGTTGGTTTTTAGTTTATTTATATTTTCCGAGACAGGGTCTTGCTCTGTCACCCAGGCTGGCATGCGGTGGCGTGATCCCTGGCTCAGGCGATCCTCCCCCCTCAGTCACCCGAGCAGCTGGGACCTGGGGCGCGCACCAGCATGCCTGGCTAATTTTTCTTTTCTTTGTTGCAGGGATGGGGGGGTCTTGTTGTGTTGCCCAGGTGTGGCTCTGTTTTCTGGTGAGTGTACAGTGGGTTTTTATGGGGAACCTCTGTATTTGGGTCGGGGGTGTGGCATCCTGGTCAGGAAATGGCCCTCAGGCTTCCTTCCTGCCCAGCCAGGGTCACGAGTAGTGTCTCCACCTGGGCTGGTGTGTGTGTGCTGGCCAGTAGGGCTTAGTCCTGGACTGCAGACTGGTGCTGGTCCATGGTCTGTTAGGGACCGGGGTCATAGCCGGAGGTGAGTGGCGGGCGAAGTGAGCATGACCGCCTGAGCTCTGCCTCCTCTTGGATCAGCGGCAGCATTTAGATTCTCCTAGGCGCTGGGACCCTATTGTAAACGGCATGTGAAGGGATCTCGGAGGTGCTCCTTATGAGGATCCAATGCCTGACCTGAGGTGGAACAGTTGCATTTCAAAACCACCCCTCAGAAAAATTGTCTTCCGCGATACCCATCCCTGGTGCCGAGAAGGCTGGGGTCCTTAACCATCTGGAGGGATGTACCGTGTCAGACTCACTGTGGTCGACGGGCTGTAGGCCAGGTTTCGTGAGGTCACGTGTCGGCTTGTAGGACTTTCTCTGGCAGAGGTGCGAGTGACTTCTGTTCACTGTGAGAGGCTCATCTCAGGGGCTTCATGGCCTGGGGGATGGCAGCCTGTTTGAACTGATCGAGCAATCTCACGCTACCCTTATTTTCTGAAACACCCGTGAGTGACTTTTTCACACGTTCTTTGAAGCGGCGTCATGCCCGTGCTCCTTGGTAATGAGCGAATGCTTTTGTTGACCCCTCATCCCCTTTCCTTGGGGTGTGTTCCGGACTCGGTTCTCACGCGTTCTGCTTCTACGGGAATCTCTGAAGCTGCTGAGTGTAGAAAGCACTGAGGAGGCTGTGCTCCCACCCCCGTGAGCCTTCCAGGCATCGTCCTCTCCCCTCAGCGAGGCGACGTCCATGGCACACCGAGGAGGCTGTGCTCCTGTCCCCCGTAAGCCTTCCAGGCGTCCTCCTCTCCCCTCCAGGGGGACAGGAGGAACCTTTCAAACCCTTCTTAAACTTGTTTCCATGTCTTTGTTTTAACAGATTTCTTTGCATCTTCTCCCTTATCCAGAAGTGAGGGTGTGAACGCTGAGTTATTCCCAGGAGTCAAGAAACCACACACGGCCCAAAGTGACATTTGTTTCCCCGAAATGATTTGTGTGTGTTCACCTTAAAATGCAGCTCAGTAAAACAGGTGTGTGTTTTGAGGAATGACTTGAAATTACCCTGGTAAAGATGTGACAGTTCCATTTCATCCAGTCTGTGCAGGTGTCCACAACCCCCTTCAGTGGTTGCGTGTGAGTTTATGTGACTTGGGGTTTTTTATTTATTTATTTATTTTTTATTTTTTTTGAAGAAAGAAAATCTTGTTGCTGGGGACTTCAGAGGGTGTGCTGGGATTGTGTGGGGCGGACATCGGGGGCTTCAGTGTGTGGCCTCCTTGAAAAGACGTTCAAATTCAGGCTGAGCGTCCCTACTCCAAAATGCTCTGAAACCTGAAACATTCCGAGCTCTCCCTCATATGACACTCGCAGGAAATGCTCTTCGGGGCACTTTGGATTTCAGGCTGGGGATGCTCAACCAGAAAGCGAAATACTGCAAGAGCCTTCTTGCCCCAGGAGCTTGGATGAGGACATGTGGCCTGTGCCGGGCATCCGTGGCGTGCGAGGCAGCCTGGACTCGCTGGACTGGTTTTTGTAGGAGTCACAGAAGGGAAGGAGAGGGTCAAAGTGGCCACGCCTGGCTCCTGAGATAGGGCGGAGCAGAGGGAGGTGGGCGCGGAGGGCAGCAGCGGAGTCCCCAGCGTCCGGGGCTCCTGTCCCTGGTGGAGTTGAGAGCCTCCTCTAGTTGTGGCCTCTGCCCTGTCAGCAGCCACTGAGGCCTGGAGGGAGCTGGGGGCTGAGGGGGAGGAGGAAGGGACAGGCCTGCTTCTGGAGAGGGCTGGCGTCAACCTGTGCTAGCCTCGTGTGCTACTCCTGCGTCCGGGGTGCACGGCCGTGCCTCGTGCCTCGTGCCTCGTGGCGCAGCGGTTCCCGGGGTGCGCAGCACTCTTGTCTTGCAGTAACGGCTTTGTCTCCAACCCTTGGAGGCAAGTTACCTTTTCCCCCTCCCCCTTCCCCCACCCCCCCCAGTGAAAAGAGGTAGAGAATCTTACAGAAATGCATTTGCTGGAATGTCTCTTTTCCGATAAATCTGAAAGTATCTCCTAGTGAGTCTCGTGTGTAGAGTAAGGACAGTTCATGCATATCTTAAAGCAGGTACATCTAGCAACGCAGAGCATCCCGGTGCTAGGATGGAGTTTCCCACTAACTCTGGGAGTGGAATCTGTAGAGCCTCGGGTGCTTGCACCATGAGGTTAGCGAGGGTGCAGGTGCACCCACAGCCCTGCCTGTGCCGCGTCCCTTCTGCTATAGAGCGTCTGCCGGGGCCTGCGTGGGTCGCCTGAGCGTTGCTGTTCCCTTTTTCACATGAGCCTTTTTATCGAATACTAGGATAAACTTGACCTCACATACTTGGTGGGGAGAGAGAGAAGTATATCTGGGACCTCTTTAATTCTATGTTGGAAAATAGATTTGGGCAAAATATTTCTGCATATGCGTGCTTGGTGGGCGTGGGGTTCCCTGCCGCACCCTGGGGCACGTTCGCACGCACATTGTGATTTAATCTTGGGTCTATGGCAACAAAACTGTAGAAGTTGGCTATGACTGACTTTCTCAGATCTAGAAACAAACATACAATTGGAATCATCATCTATTGGACTTCTTTGTAAAACCTGATTTGAGCTATCATTTTTGCTTGGTATGTTAACAGTTTCAAACTCAAATGTCACAAGGAGGAATTGTTACCATTTTGTTTTCGTATCAACATATTGCTTCGCCAAGTCTCTTCTCACTAATAGTTATCCTTCCTCTGAATGCGGCGTAATTGTTATAGAATTAAGAAAAAGGTTGGTTGGGCACGCTGGCTTATGCCTGTAATGTAATCGCAGCACTTTGTGAGGCCAAGGAGTTCAAGAGCAGCCTGGACAACAGAGCAAGACACCCCATCTCTCTCACAACAGAAAAATTAGCTGAGTATGGTGGTGCGTGCCTGTGGTCCCTGCTACTCTGGAGTCCGAGGTGGGAAGAACACTTAAGGCTACGGTGAGCTGTGATTGCTCCACTGTACTCCAGTCTTGGTGACAGAGCCAAGACCCTGTCTCAGAAAGGAAAATGTAAAAAAAAGACAAGAAAAAGAAAAATCCAGAAATGTCGTTTTCTTCTTTAATCATCCCAAAAGAGAAATCGGTTTTTTCTAAGCGTGTTAAAGGGTAACTGATAAGATTCTTTCCTTGCATTGTTTCTCCTTTTCAAATATTTCCAGTATTCTGTCCACATCGTCTCTCATCATCTCCGTTACAAAGGTGTCTTCGAGGTTAGTGGTGTTTCTGTGTTGCACCTTGGAGAACAGCCGGCATGAAACCTCTTACCACCACCGTGCGCATTGTAGTCCCAATTAAAATCCTCTCCAGAGACGCCTGTGCTGCTTATGAAAGCAGAACTTTGGTTGTGCTAACATGTGCATTCAGCTCATGGTTTTAAGTTTATATCTGAGAGGATGCTGTAGAATTCATTAATCATATGGGATCAGTAATGATGGCAGGTAATTCTGGCTGATGTCTTTTAGAGGGTATTTTTCACTTCAAGTTACAACTTCCTTCGGGATAGTCATTTTGGGATTCATTGAAATGTGTGCTTTATTTCACAGCTCAGATTTTCGTTAGACATTTCATAGCATAGGATTTTGAAAGCAGATCTGGCAAAATCTTTCTAGCGAAATGTCTGACGTCAGAAGGAACAGCACTCAGAATTACTGGTAACTGTGGTCCATTTTCAGGCTGATGATAGAAGTCACTTGAACGGTCAGGGCTGCTGTGTGAGGTGGATGATGGGGTTTTTGAACCCTGACCCTCCTGACACGCCAGCTCTGGCCCTGGCCTTCTCTCCTCTCCACTGGGAGGAGAGAAGGTGCCAGCATCCACCTCACAGGCCATCGTGAGAACCCGGGACTAAGGGTTTGTGTTCCTCTTGCAGGTGGCGCCGCAGATGTGGGGGCCTGACGATATATACACACTGCAGGCTGCCAGTGTCGGGGTAATCCAGTTTTCGTCAAAAGGTGGGATTTGCTTTGCTACCCTGCGGACCAGGTGCAGTGCTGCTGTTGCAGCAGGTGTGTGGATCCTCTTGGGTGGTCCTCAGGTGGACAAGGAGTCACCGATTCCGATTCCCAGGGTTAGATGTGAGCGGGGACCATGGACCTCATGTGTTCAGAGGGGAGAAGTGAAAAAGCTTCCCTTGTAATTCCAGGACCGTCTATCCCAGGAATGCCAAGCCCCACTGGCTTTCACCCGACGCTGTCGTAGGTGACGCCGCATGGAAATGAGGACCCGTGTGCCGCATACCTGAGCCAGTACCCGTCTCCCTCCAGGGCCGTGGCCGAGCCCTCCTGATTTCGCTGGGTTGCCAGCCTGGGGATCTGTAAGCCCAGCGACGCCTGCGGTCTCGGCCCCCCCTCCCCGTGGGGACAGGAGAGGTGGCTTCCGGGGGCTGGTGATGAATGCCTGAATGAAGCCGACTTGTGACTGCAGTTCTGTCTAAGGGCCTCCCCGGGTGTTAGATGTCAGTAAATGACACGTGTGTGTGTGTGGATCTCATGTGATGAGAGAAACAGTGGGGGAAACCAAAGCTTGTGGAGTCTGCAGGTGCTGGACTTGGGGATGTGTGCACCTGTGTACTTGGTGAGGGGCGTGAGGTCTGGAATGAGTGTGCACGTGTGTCACGTTTGTGCGTGTGTGGTGAGTGTATTTAGCAGGTGTGTGTGGAGTGAGCGTGTTCATGCGTGTGTCGTGTATGTTGGAGGGTGTGTGGAGTGTGTACACGCATCACATTTGGTGAGTGTATTTGAGGGTGTGTATGGAGTGCATAGAGGCGTTTGCGTGTATAGTATCGGGTGAAGGGGTGGCATGTGTGGAGTAAGCATGCACACGTGTGTGCTGTGTGTGGGGTTTCTACCTGCTCCTCCCCTGAGCCTGCTCCTGGGCCCTGCTGTCCTGGCAGCTTTACAGTTGGGTGTGTCTTTGATTCCGGAAGATTCTGGAACCCGATTCTGAAGCTGTGATCGCAAACTTGCAGCCCTGGGGGACGCTGGCCCGTGGAGCCGGCACGAGGATCTCTGTGCTGGCCTCTCCCTGGGCTGGGCTCCTCTGTCCACAGCAGAGCGTGTCCGATGATTGAGCTGTGCGGGTCTGTGGCTCCCCAGCCTCGAGTCAGCCCTCGGTTCTGGTCCCGCCTCTGTTTTTCTTGCTGAGGGGCTCCGGGAAGTGGTGCCTGGGATGACGTTTTCACCCTGGGGTTGCTTCGCCTGCTGCCCAGGTGCTGGCTGCCTGAGCCCTGCTGCCGTCCTGGGTGGACGGGGCTGGCGCGGGGACATCCCTGAGCACCTGCGGGAAGGCAGGTTTAGGAAGTGCCAGAGGTGAGGGGCTTCCTCCCAGGCTTGATTTTCTGGAAAGTTCTGGGCCTCCTATTTTTCCCTAAGGGAAGTTAGAAACTGAGTTTCTCTTTAGGGGAACGTCTTTGCAGCGTCTGTTGTTAGAATGTTCTCCAGGTGTGGAATACCCGGGGCCGTGTGTGTTTGGGAACCTCCGTGTCCTGAGCGAATTCAGTAGGGGATGGAGAGAGGCCTCCCTCCTGTCAGCTTGGCCTCTGTTTCCAGCTTGTGAGTTGTGAGGGTTGGCGGCTGCTGGCATCCCAGGGAGAGTCAAACACTGGGTGGCGTGGGATGGGAACGTTCGCTCTGACAAGGTCAGTGGGAAAGCGTCTAAGCAAACGTCGCTGTTCTCCGGGCTCCTCGGGGTCGAGCTTGTTTGGTGGTGGTCAGGGAAAGCTACCCTTGTTCCTGTTCCTCACCATCTGAATGGTGTCCAGGGCTTGTTCCGCCGGAGAGGTGATGCGCGTAGAATGGGGGTCAGGTCGCAGGCTCCGAGGTTGTTTGGAATCTGTCAACGGACTTCCTAAACACACAGGTGCTTGGTAAAGAGATGTTCCTGATTGGCTAAAACATCTCAACAGGACGTGATAGCTGGTGGTGGTTTCAAGACTACCACAATTTTCCTGTTCCTTTTTCAATGCCTGTTGGATAGGGGAGGATTGGCATACTTTTCTTTTCCTGTCTGCGTACTTGACACTTTGTTTATTTGTGTGCTTATGTGGGTGTGCAGTTGACAGGATTTCGAAGCGGTCTCAGCCCTGGGGAGGCTTCAGGGCAGCCTCCGTCAGCGCTGAAGGGAGGCAGGGATTTGGGGGCTACCTCCTCCACAGGACGGACACCAAGGGCCAGAGGTCAGCAATCTCAGTGAGGTCACACAGACGGGCACACCCAGCACCCTGGCCCCTGTGCCTCTCCTTCACGTTTGTCTCTGCTCCAAGCTGCTCTCCTGGGTCATCACGGGCGATCTCTAGGCGCGTGCTTGGTTCTTGCAGAAGTGGTGTCTGGCTGTGGTCAGTGTGGGCTCTCAGGACTTCCATGTTTTTGGCTCCCATCAATATTGGGCAGTGTGGTGTATGTTTGTTTTGGAGTGGTAGATCCGGGTGGATTTTGGCTTTGCCAACTCATTTAATACCTGTTTCTCCTGTTTCTGTATCGGGTGTTCTCTGGTTAGAAGGGGGATGACGGTGTGGTGGAACGGCTTCTGGCTGTTGAGCCCCTGCTGAGAGCTGTTTGGCGTGCACAGCTCCGTTTCGGCACAATCTCATGAGCAGCCCTGGGCAGTGCAGAAAGCGAGGCCCAGGTGAGGCTGTCGGACACAGGAGGGCCCTGACCTGTGTGCTTTCAGCCTCTGAGCCGCCCCTCTCCTGACTGCTTACCAAGCTGTATCGATACTGAAATCTGAGCATTGAAAAGTCACCAGGGGAATGCCGTTTCCGGGGATCTTACTGTGAACCTTCTGTTAAAGGTTGGATGTCGAATAATGAATTGCCTTTGAATGCAGGTACCAAACGGGCTCCCTGGGATAACTCATATCCATAGAAACGTTTTAAAATAATGTTCCCAACTAGCTATCCTTTACATGCTTTCTACTCAGAGGTGCTCTGCTCTCCTGTGCGCTTTAGTGATATGCCGTGTTTGCTTTGCATGCACTTGGGTTTTCAGAAGAAAACCGTGTTTGCAGGTACACTTGGAGCACGACATTCTTCTTCCTATTAGTGTAGATGCTCCATGAGAGGAGATAATGCTCATGCATTTCTGTGTGTTTTGTGGGGAATAAAAGTAGCCGCCGGCTCTAGCAAACCTAGAAGATGCCCAAAAGGTGATACACGTGAAAATATGCGGCCACTGCCATAAACCGCCTTGTATTATGTGTGGCAAAGTGCTGTGTGTGCGCTGTCTATGGAGAAAATGAGTCTTCCCTATTTTCCCAAGAGGTAACACTTGAATAGACTTCAGAAGTTGTCTTATCTGCAAACGGTACCCTCCTTCCATTGTTTTGAGACGTTGTCATAGGAACTCACACATGTCATTGTTTTCTCAGTTAGAACCTCCAGGGTTTGTCATAGTCCCTGTGTGTCATCACAGCGTCTGGTTCCACTTGATTTAAAGCAGGAAGAGGCCAGCCACGTGGCCTCGCTGGTGCTTCCCAAGCACAGGGTCTCATGAGGGCGTGAGCACTTGGTTGGGAGACGTGCTGTTCTTCCTGATAGAAACCCTGTGGTGCCGTTCGCTAGTCTCCTGCGGCGTTTCTTCCACCCTACATGCACCCAGTTTCTGTTGGTTTTTAGTTTATTTATATTTTCCGAGACAGGGTCTTGCTCTGTCACCCAGGCTGGCATGCGGTGGCGTGATCCCTGGCTCAGGCGATCCTCCCCCCTCAGTCACCCGAGCAGCTGGGACCTGGGGCGCGCACCAGCATGCCTGGCTAATTTTTCTTTTCTTTGTTGCAGGGATGGGGGGGTCTTGTTGTGTTGCCCAGGTGTGGCTCTGTTTTCTGGTGAGTGTACAGTGGGTTTTTATGGGGAACCTCTGTATTTGGGTCGGGGGTGTGGCATCCTGGTCAGGAAATGGCCCTCAGGCTTCCTTCCTGCCCAGCCAGGGTCACGAGTAGTGTCTCCACCTGGGCTGGTGTGTGTGTGCTGGCCAGTAGGGCTTAGTCCTGGACTGCAGACTGGTGCTGGTCCATGGTCTGTTAGGGACCGGGGTCATAGCCGGAGGTGAGTGGCGGGCGAAGTGAGCATGACCGCCTGAGCTCTGCCTCCTCTTGGATCAGCGGCAGCATTTAGATTCTCCTAGGCGCTGGGACCCTATTGTAAACGGCATGTGAAGGGATCTCGGAGGTGCTCCTTATGAGGATCCAATGCCTGACCTGAGGTGGAACAGTTGCATTTCAAAACCACCCCTCAGAAAAATTGTCTTCCGCGATACCCATCCCTGGTGCCGAGAAGGCTGGGGTCCTTAACCATCTGGAGGGATGTACCGTGTCAGACTCACTGTGGTCGACGGGCTGTAGGCCAGGTTTCGTGAGGTCACGTGTCGGCTTGTAGGACTTTCTCTGGCAGAGGTGCGAGTGACTTCTGTTCACTGTGAGAGGCTCATCTCAGGGGCTTCATGGCCTGGGGGATGGCAGCCTGTTTGAACTGATCGAGCAATCTCACGCTACCCTTATTTTCTGAAACACCCGTGAGTGACTTTTTCACACGTTCTTTGAAGCGGCGTCATGCCCGTGCTCCTTGGTAATGAGCGAATGCTTTTGTTGACCCCTCATCCCCTTTCCTTGGGGTGTGTTCCGGACTCGGTTCTCACGCGTTCTGCTTCTACGGGAATCTCTGAAGCTGCTGAGTGTAGAAAGCACTGAGGAGGCTGTGCTCCCACCCCCGTGAGCCTTCCAGGCATCGTCCTCTCCCCTCAGCGAGGCGACGTCCATGGCACACCGAGGAGGCTGTGCTCCTGTCCCCCGTAAGCCTTCCAGGCGTCCTCCTCTCCCCTCCAGGGGGACAGGAGGAACCTTTCAAACCCTTCTTAAACTTGTTTCCATGTCTTTGTTTTAACAGATTTCTTTGCATCTTCTCCCTTATCCAGAAGTGAGGGTGTGAACGCTGAGTTATTCCCAGGAGTCAAGAAACCACACACGGCCCAAAGTGACATTTGTTTCCCCGAAATGATTTGTGTGTGTTCACCTTAAAATGCAGCTCAGTAAAACAGGTGTGTGTTTTGAGGAATGACTTGAAATTACCCTGGTAAAGATGTGACAGTTCCATTTCATCCAGTCTGTGCAGGTGTCCACAACCCCCTTCAGTGGTTGCGTGTGAGTTTATGTGACTTGGGGTTTTTTATTTATTTATTCATTTTTTATTTTTTTTTGAAGAAAGAAAATCTTGTTGCTGGGGACTTCAGAGGGTGTGCTGGGATTGTGTGGGGCGGACATCGGGGGCTTCAGTGTGTGGCCTCCTTGAAAAGACGTTCAAATTCAGGCTGAGCGTCCCTACTCCAAAATGCTCTGAAACCTGAAACATTCCGAGCTCTCCCTCATATGACACTCGCAGGAAATGCTCTTCGGGGCACTTTGGATTTCAGGCTGGGGATGCTCAACCAGAAAGCGAAATACTGCAAGAGCCTTCTTGCCCCAGGAGCTTGGATGAGGACATGTGGCCTGTGCCGGGCATCCGTGGCGTGCGAGGCAGCCTGGACTCGCTGGACTGGTTTTTGTAGGAGTCACAGAAGGGAAGGAGAGGGTCAAAGTGGCCACGCCTGGCTCCTGAGATAGGGCGGAGCAGAGGGAGGTGGGCGCGGAGGGCAGCAGCGGAGTCCCCAGCGTCCGGGGCTCCTGTCCCTGGTGGAGTTGAGAGCCTCCTCTAGTTGTGGCCTCTGCCCTGTCAGCAGCCACTGAGGCCTGGAGGGAGCTGGGGGCTGAGGGGGAGGAGGAAGGGACAGGCCTGCTTCTGGAGAGGGCTGGCGTCAACCTGTGCTAGCCTCGTGTGCTACTCCTGCGTCCGGGGTGCACGGCCGTGCCTCGTGCCTCGTGCCTCGTGGCGCAGCGGTTCCCGGGGTGCGCAGCACTCTTGTCTTGCAGTAACGGCTTTGTCTCCAACCCTTGGAGGCAAGTTACCTTTTCCCCCTCCCCCCTCCCCCACCCCCCCCAGTGAAAAGAGGTAGAGAATCTTACAGAAATGCATTTGCTGGAATGTCTCTTTTCCGATAAATCTGAAAGTATCTCCTAGTGAGTCTCGTGTGTAGAGTAAGGACAGTTCATGCATATCTTAAAGCAGGTACATCTAGCAACGCAGAGCATCCCGGTGCTAGGATGGAGTTTCCCACTAACTCTGGGAGTGGAATCTGTAGAGCCTCGGGTGCTTGCACCATGAGGTTAGCGAGGGTGCAGGTGCACCCACAGCCCTGCCTGTGCCGCGTCCCTTCTGCTATAGAGCGTCTGCCGGGGCCTGCGTGGGTCGCCTGAGCGTTGCTGTTCCCTTTTTCACATGAGCCTTTTTATCGAATACTAGGATAAACTTGACCTCACATACTTGGTGGGGAGAGAGAGAAGTATATCTGGGACCTCTTTAATTCTATGTTGGAAAATAGATTTGGGCAAAATATTTCTGCATATGCGTGCTTGGTGGGCGTGGGGTTCCCTGCCGCACCCTGGGGCACGTTCGCACGCACATTGTGATTTAATCTTGGGTCTATGGCAACAAAACTGTAGAAGTTGGCTATGACTGACTTTCTCAGATCTAGAAACAAACATACAATTGGAATCATCATCTATTGGACTTCTTTGTAAAACCTGATTTGAGCTATCATTTTTGCTTGGTATGTTAACAGTTTCAAACTCAAATGTCACAAGGAGGAATTGTTACCATTTTGTTTTCGTATCAACATATTGCTTCGCCAAGTCTCTTCTCACTAATAGTTATCCTTCCTCTGAATGCGGCGTAATTGTTATAGAATTAAGAAAAAGGTTGGTTGGGCACGCTGGCTTATGCCTGTAATGTAATCGCAGCACTTTGTGAGGCCAAGGAGTTCAAGAGCAGCCTGGACAACAGAGCAAGACACCCCATCTCTCTCACAACAGAAAAATTAGCTGAGTATGGTGGTGCGTGCCTGTGGTCCCTGCTACTCTGGAGTCCGAGGTGGGAAGAACACTTAAGGCTACGGTGAGCTGTGATTGCTCCACTGTACTCCAGTCTTGGTGACAGAGCCAAGACCCTGTCTCAGAAAGGAAAATGTAAAAAAAAGACAAGAAAAAGAAAAATCCAGAAATGTCGTTTTCTTCTTTAATCATCCCAAAAGAGAAATCGGTTTTTTCTAAGCGTGTTAAAGGGTAACTGATAAGATTCTTTCCTTGCATTGTTTCTCCTTTTCAAATATTTCCAGTATTCTGTCCACATCGTCTCTCATCATCTCCGTTACAAAGGTGTCTTCGAGGTTAGTGGTGTTTCTGTGTTGCACCTTGGAGAACAGCCGGCATGAAACCTCTTACCACCACCGTGCGCATTGTAGTCCCAATTAAAATCCTCTCCAGAGACGCCTGTGCTGCTTATGAAAGCAGAACTTTGGTTGTGCTAACATGTGCATTCAGCTCATGGTTTTAAGTTTATATCTGAGAGGATGCTGTAGAATTCATTAATCATATGGGATCAGTAATGATGGCAGGTAATTCTGGCTGATGTCTTTTAGAGGGTATTTTTCACTTCAAGTTACAACTTCCTTCGGGATAGTCATTTTGGGATTCATTGAAATGTGTGCTTTATTTCACAGCTCAGATTTTCGTTAGACATTTCATAGCATAGGATTTTGAAAGCAGATCTGGCAAAATCTTTCTAGCGAAATGTCTGACGTCAGAAGGAACAGCACTCAGAATTACTGGTAACTGTGGTCCATTTTCAGGCTGATGATAGAAGTCACTTGAACGGTCAGGGCTGCTGTGTGAGGTGGATGATGGGGTTTTTGAACCCTGACCCTCCTGACACGCCAGCTCTGGCCCTGGCCTTCTCTCCTCTCCACTGGGAGGAGAGAAGGTGCCAGCATCCACCTCACAGGCCATCGTGAGAACCCGGGACTAAGGGTTTGTGTTCCTCTTGCAGGTGGCGCCGCAGATGTGGGGGCCTGACGATATATACACACTGCAGGCTGCCAGTGTCGGGGTAATCCAGTTTTCGTCAAAAGGTGGGATTTGCTTTGCTACCCTGCGGACCAGGTGCAGTGCTGCTGTTGCAGCAGGTGTGTGGATCCTCTTGGGTGGTCCTCAGGTGGACAAGGAGTCACCGATTCCGATTCCCAGGGTTAGATGTGAGCGGGGACCATGGACCTCATGTGTTCAGAGGGGAGAAGTGAAAAAGCTTCCCTTGTAATTCCAGGACCGTCTATCCCAGGAATGCCAAGCCCCACTGGCTTTCACCCGACGCTGTCGTAGGTGACGCCGCATGGAAATGAGGACCCGTGTGCCGCATACCTGAGCCAGTACCCGTCTCCCTCCAGGGCCGTGGCCGAGCCCTCCTGATTTCGCTGGGTTGCCAGCCTGGGGATCTGTAAGCCCAGCGACGCCTGCGGTCTCGGCCCCCCCTCCCCGTGGGGACAGGAGAGGTGGCTTCCGGGGGCTGGTGATGAATGCCTGAATGAAGCCGACTTGTGACTGCAGTTCTGTCTAAGGGCCTCCCCGGGTGTTAGATGTCAGTAAATGACACGTGTGTGTGTGTGGATCTCATGTGATGAGAGAAACAGTGGGGGAAACCAAAGCTTGTGGAGTCTGCAGGTGCTGGACTTGGGGATGTGTGCACCTGTGTACTTGGTGAGGGGCGTGAGGTCTGGAATGAGTGTGCACGTGTGTCACGTTTGTGCGTGTGTGGTGAGTGTATTTAGCAGGTGTGTGTGGAGTGAGCGTGTTCATGCGTGTGTCGTGTATGTTGGAGGGTGTGTGGAGTGTGTACACGCATCACATTTGGTGAGTGTATTTGAGGGTGTGTATGGAGTGCATAGAGGCGTTTGCGTGTATAGTATCGGGTGAAGGGGTGGCATGTGTGGAGTAAGCATGCACACGTGTGTGCTGTGTGTGGGGTTTCTACCTGCTCCTCCCCTGAGCCTGCTCCTGGGCCCTGCTGTCCTGGCAGCTTTACAGTTGGGTGTGTCTTTGATTCCGGAAGATTCTGGAACCCGATTCTGAAGCTGTGATCGCAAACTTGCAGCCCTGGGGGACGCTGGCCCGTGGAGCCGGCACGAGGATCTCTGTGCTGGCCTCTCCCTGGGCTGGGCTCCTCTGTCCACAGCAGAGCGTGTCCGATGATTGAGCTGTGCGGGTCTGTGGCTCCCCAGCCTCGAGTCAGCCCTCGGTTCTGGTCCCGCCTCTGTTTTTCTTGCTGAGGGGCTCCGGGAAGTGGTGCCTGGGATGACGTTTTCACCCTGGGGTTGCTTCGCCTGCTGCCCAGGTGCTGGCTGCCTGAGCCCTGCTGCCGTCCTGGGTGGACGGGGCTGGCGCGGGGACATCCCTGAGCACCTGCGGGAAGGCAGGTTTAGGAAGTGCCAGAGGTGAGGGGCTTCCTCCCAGGCTTGATTTTCTGGAAAGTTCTGGGCCTCCTATTTTTCCCTAAGGGAAGTTAGAAACTGAGTTTCTCTTTAGGGGAACGTCTTTGCAGCGTCTGTTGTTAGAATGTATGTTCTCCAGGTGTGGAATACCCGGGGCCGTGTGTGTTTGGGAACCTCCGTGTCCTGAGCGAATTCAGTAGGGGATGGAGAGAGGCCTCCCTCCTGTCAGCTTGGCCTCTGTTTCCAGCTTGTGAGTTGTGAGGGTTGGCGGCTGCTGGCATCCCAGGGAGAGTCAAACACTGGGTGGCGTGGGATGGGAACGTTCGCTCTGACAAGGTCAGTGGGAAAGCGTCTAAGCAAACGTCGCTGTTCTCCGGGCTCCTCGGGGTCGAGCTTGTTTGGTGGTGGTCAGGGAAAGCTACCCTTGTTCCTGTTCCTCACCATCTGAATGGTGTCCAGGGCTTGTTCCGCCGGAGAGGTGATGCGCGTAGAATGGGGGTCAGGTCGCAGGCTCCGAGGTTGTTTGGAATCTGTCAACGGACTTCCTAAACACACAGGTGCTTGGTAAAGAGATGTTCCTGATTGGCTAAAACATCTCAACAGGACGTGATAGCTGGTGGTGGTTTCAAGACTACCACAATTTTCCTGTTCCTTTTTCAATGCCTGTTGGATAGGGGAGGATTGGCATACTTTTCTTTTCCTGTCTGCGTACTTGACACTTTGTTTATTTGTGTGCTTATGTGGGTGTGCAGTTGACAGGATTTCGAAGCGGTCTCAGCCCTGGGGAGGCTTCAGGGCAGCCTCCGTCAGCGCTGAAGGGAGGCAGGGATTTGGGGGCTACCTCCTCCACAGGACGGACACCAAGGGCCAGAGGTCAGCAATCTCAGTGAGGTCACACAGACGGGCACACCCAGCACCCTGGCCCCTGTGCCTCTCCTTCACGTTTGTCTCTGCTCCAAGCTGCTCTCCTGGGTCATCACGGGCGATCTCTAGGCGCGTGCTTGGTTCTTGCAGAAGTGGTGTCTGGCTGTGGTCAGTGTGGGCTCTCAGGACTTCCATGTTTTTGGCTCCCATCAATATTGGGCAGTGTGGTGTATGTTTGTTTTGGAGTGGTAGATCCGGGTGGATTTTGGCTTTGCCAACTCATTTAATACCTGTTTCTCCTGTTTCTGTATCGGGTGTTCTCTGGTTAGAAGGGGGATGACGGTGTGGTGGAACGGCTTCTGGCTGTTGAGCCCCTGCTGAGAGCTGTTTGGCGTGCACAGCTCCGTTTCGGCACAATCTCATGAGCAGCCCTGGGCAGTGCAGAAAGCGAGGCCCAGGTGAGGCTGTCGGACACAGGAGGGCCCTGACCTGTGTGCTTTCAGCCTCTGAGCCGCCCCTCTCCTGACTGCTTACCAAGCTGTATCGATACTGAAATCTGAGCATTGAAAAGTCACCAGGGGAATGCCGTTTCCGGGGATCTTACTGTGAACCTTCTGTTAAAGGTTGGATGTCGAATAATGAATTGCCTTTGAATGCAGGTACCAAACGGGCTCCCTGGGATAACTCATATCCATAGAAACGTTTTAAAATAATGTTCCCAACTAGCTATCCTTTACATGCTTTCTACTCAGAGGTGCTCTGCTCTCCTGTGCGCTTTAGTGATATGCCGTGTTTGCTTTGCATGCACTTGGGTTTTCAGAAGAAAACCGTGTTTGCAGGTACACTTGGAGCACGACATTCTTCTTCCTATTAGTGTAGATGCTCCATGAGAGGAGATAATGCTCATGCATTTCTGTGTGTTTTGTGGGGAATAAAAGTAGCCGCCGGCTCTAGCAAACCTAGAAGATGCCCAAAAGGTGATACACGTGAAAATATGCGGCCACTGCCATAAACCGCCTTGTATTATGTGTGGCAAAGTGCTGTGTGTGCGCTGTCTATGGAGAAAATGAGTCTTCCCTATTTTCCCAAGAGGTAACACTTGAATAGACTTCAGAAGTTGTCTTATCTGCAAACGGTACCCTCCTTCCATTGTTTTGAGACGTTGTCATAGGAACTCACACATGTCATTGTTTTCTCAGTTAGAACCTCCAGGGTTTGTCATAGTCCCTGTGTGTCATCACAGCGTCTGGTTCCACTTGATTTAAAGCAGGAAGAGGCCAGCCACGTGGCCTCGCTGGTGCTTCCCAAGCACAGGGTCTCATGAGGGCGTGAGCACTTGGTTGGGAGACGTGCTGTTCTTCCTGATAGAAACCCTGTGGTGCCGTTCGCTAGTCTCCTGCGGCGTTTCTTCCACCCTACATGCACCCAGTTTCTGTTGGTTTTTAGTTTATTTATATTTTCCGAGACAGGGTCTTGCTCTGTCACCCAGGCTGGCATGCGGTGGCGTGATCCCTGGCTCAGGCGATCCTCCCCCCTCAGTCACCCGAGCAGCTGGGACCTGGGGCGCGCACCAGCATGCCTGGCTAATTTTTCTTTTCTTTGTTGCAGGGATGGGGGGGTCTTGTTGTGTTGCCCAGGTGTGGCTCTGTTTTCTGGTGAGTGTACAGTGGGTTTTTATGGGGAACCTCTGTATTTGGGTCGGGGGTGTGGCATCCTGGTCAGGAAATGGCCCTCAGGCTTCCTTCCTGCCCAGCCAGGGTCACGAGTAGTGTCTCCACCTGGGCTGGTGTGTGTGTGCTGGCCAGTAGGGCTTAGTCCTGGACTGCAGACTGGTGCTGGTCCATGGTCTGTTAGGGACCGGGGTCATAGCCGGAGGTGAGTGGCGGGCGAAGTGAGCATGACCGCCTGAGCTCTGCCTCCTCTTGGATCAGCGGCAGCATTTAGATTCTCCTAGGCGCTGGGACCCTATTGTAAACGGCATGTGAAGGGATCTCGGAGGTGCTCCTTATGAGGATCCAATGCCTGACCTGAGGTGGAACAGTTGCATTTCAAAACCACCCCTCAGAAAAATTGTCTTCCGCGATACCCATCCCTGGTGCCGAGAAGGCTGGGGTCCTTAACCATCTGGAGGGATGTACCGTGTCAGACTCACTGTGGTCGACGGGCTGTAGGCCAGGTTTCGTGAGGTCACGTGTCGGCTTGTAGGACTTTCTCTGGCAGAGGTGCGAGTGACTTCTGTTCACTGTGAGAGGCTCATCTCAGGGGCTTCATGGCCTGGGGGATGGCAGCCTGTTTGAACTGATCGAGCAATCTCACGCTACCCTTATTTTCTGAAACACCCGTGAGTGACTTTTTCACACGTTCTTTGAAGCGGCGTCATGCCCGTGCTCCTTGGTAATGAGCGAATGCTTTTGTTGACCCCTCATCCCCTTTCCTTGGGGTGTGTTCCGGACTCGGTTCTCACGCGTTCTGCTTCTACGGGAATCTCTGAAGCTGCTGAGTGTAGAAAGCACTGAGGAGGCTGTGCTCCCACCCCCGTGAGCCTTCCAGGCATCGTCCTCTCCCCTCAGCGAGGCGACGTCCATGGCACACCGAGGAGGCTGTGCTCCTGTCCCCCGTAAGCCTTCCAGGCGTCCTCCTCTCCCCTCCAGGGGGACAGGAGGAACCTTTCAAACCCTTCTTAAACTTGTTTCCATGTCTTTGTTTTAACAGATTTCTTTGCATCTTCTCCCTTATCCAGAAGTGAGGGTGTGAACGCTGAGTTATTCCCAGGAGTCAAGAAACCACACACGGCCCAAAGTGACATTTGTTTCCCCGAAATGATTTGTGTGTGTTCACCTTAAAATGCAGCTCAGTAAAACAGGTGTGTGTTTTGAGGAATGACTTGAAATTACCCTGGTAAAGATGTGACAGTTCCATTTCATCCAGTCTGTGCAGGTGTCCACAACCCCCTTCAGTGGTTGCGTGTGAGTTTATGTGACTTGGGGTTTTTTATTTATTTATTCATTTTTTATTTTTTTTGAAGAAAGAAAATCTTGTTGCTGGGGACTTCAGAGGGTGTGCTGGGATTGTGTGGGGCGGACATCGGGGGCTTCAGTGTGTGGCCTCCTTGAAAAGACGTTCAAATTCAGGCTGAGCGTCCCTACTCCAAAATGCTCTGAAACCTGAAACATTCCGAGCTCTCCCTCATATGACACTCGCAGGAAATGCTCTTCGGAGCACTTTGGATTTCAGGCTGGGGATGCTCAACCAGAAAGCGAAATACTGCAAGAGCCTTCTTGCCCCAGGAGCTTGGATGAGGACATGTGGCCTGTGCCGGGCATCCGTGGCGTGCGAGGCAGCCTGGACTCGCTGGACTGGTTTTTGTAGGAGTCACAGAAGGGAAGGAGAGGGTCAAAGTGGCCACGCCTGGCTCCTGAGATAGGGCGGAGCAGAGGGAGGTGGGCGCGGAGGGCAGCAGCGGAGTCCCCAGCGTCCGGGGCTCCTGTCCCTGGTGGAGTTGAGAGCCTCCTCTAGTTGTGGCCTCTGCCCTGTCAGCAGCCACTGAGGCCTGGAGGGAGCTGGGGGCTGAGGGGGAGGAGGAAGGGACAGGCCTGCTTCTGGAGAGGGCTGGCGTCAACCTGTGCTAGCCTCGTGTGCTACTCCTGCGTCCGGGGTGCACGGCCGTGCCTCGTGCCTCGTGCCTCGTGGCGCAGCGGTTCCCGGGGTGCGCAGCACTCTTGTCTTGCAGTAACGGCTTTGTCTCCAACCCTTGGAGGCAAGTTACCTTTTCCCCCTCCCCCCTCCCCCACCCCCCCCAGTGAAAAGAGGTAGAGAATCTTACAGAAATGCATTTGCTGGAATGTCTCTTTTCCGATAAATCTGAAAGTATCTCCTAGTGAGTCTCGTGTGTAGAGTAAGGACAGTTCATGCATATCTTAAAGCAGGTACATCTAGTAACGCAGAGCATCCCGGTGCTAGGATGGAGTTTCCCACTAACTCTGGGAGTGGAATCTGTAGAGCCTCGGGTGCTTGCACCATGAGGTTAGCGAGGGTGCAGGTGCACCCACAGCCCTGCCTGTGCCGCGTCCCTTCTGCTATAGAGCGTCTGCCGGGGCCTGCGTGGGTCGCCTGAGCGTTGCTGTTCCCTTTTTCACATGAGCCTTTTTATCGAATACTAGGATAAACTTGACCTCACATACTTGGTGGGGAGAGAGAGAAGTATATCTGGGACCTCTTTAATTCTATGTTGGAAAATAGATTTGGGCAAAATATTTCTGCATATGCGTGCTTGGTGGGCGTGGGGTTCCCTGCCGCACCCTGGGGCACGTTCGCACGCACATTGTGATTTAATCTTGGGTCTATGGCAACAAAACTGTAGAAGTTGGCTATGACTGACTTTCTCAGATCTAGAAACAAACATACAATTGGAATCATCATCTATTGGACTTCTTTGTAAAACCTGATTTGAGCTATCATTTTTGCTTGGTATGTTAACAGTTTCAAACTCAAATGTCACAAGGAGGAATTGTTACCATTTTGTTTTCGTATCAACATATTGCTTCGCCAAGTCTCTTCTCACTAATAGTTATCCTTCCTCTGAATGCGGCGTAATTGTTATAGAATTAAGAAAAAGGTTGGTTGGGCACGCTGGCTTATGCCTGTAATGTAATCGCAGCACTTTGTGAGGCCAAGGAGTTCAAGAGCAGCCTGGACAACAGAGCAAGACACCCCATCTCTCTCACAACAGAAAAATTAGCTGAGTATGGTGGTGCGTGCCTGTGGTCCCTGCTACTCTGGAGTCCGAGGTGGGAAGAACACTTAAGGCTACGGTGAGCTGTGATTGCTCCACTGTACTCCAGTCTTGGTGACAGAGCCAAGACCCTGTCTCAGAAAGGAAAATGTAAAAAAAAGACAAGAAAAAGAAAAATCCAGAAATGTCGTTTTCTTCTTTAATCATCCCAAAAGAGAAATCGGTTTTTTCTAAGCGTGTTAAAGGGTAACTGATAAGATTCTTTCCTTGCATTGTTTCTCCTTTTCAAATATTTCCAGTATTCTGTCCACATCGTCTCTCATCATCTCCGTTACAAAGGTGTCTTCGAGGTTAGTGGTGTTTCTGTGTTGCACCTTGGAGAACAGCCGGCATGAAACCTCTTACCACCACCGTGCGCATTGTAGTCCCAATTAAAATCCTCTCCAGAGACGCCTGTGCTGCTTATGAAAGCAGAACTTTGGTTGTGCTAACATGTGCATTCAGCTCATGGTTTTAAGTTTATATCTGAGAGGATGCTGTAGAATTCATTAATCATATGGGATCAGTAATGATGGCAGGTAATTCTGGCTGATGTCTTTTAGAGGGTATTTTTCACTTCAAGTTACAACTTCCTTCGGGATAGTCATTTTGGGATTCATTGAAATGTGTGCTTTATTTCACAGCTCAGATTTTCGTTAGACATTTCATAGCATAGGATTTTGAAAGCAGATCTGGCAAAATCTTTCTAGCGAAATGTCTGACGTCAGAAGGAACAGCACTCAGAATTACTGGTAACTGTGGTCCATTTTCAGGCTGATGATAGAAGTCACTTGAACGGTCAGGGCTGCTGTGTGAGGTGGATGATGGGGTTTTTGAACCCTGACCCTCCTGACACGCCAGCTCTGGCCCTGGCCTTCTCTCCTCTCCACTGGGAGGAGAGAAGGTGCCAGCATCCACCTCACAGGCCATCGTGAGAACCCGGGACTAAGGGTTTGTGTTCCTCTTGCAGGTGGCGCCGCAGATGTGGGGGCCTGACGATATATACACACTGCAGGCTGCCAGTGTCGGGGTAATCCAGTTTTCGTCAAAAGGTGGGATTTGCTTTGCTACCCTGCGGACCAGGTGCAGTGCTGCTGTTGCAGCAGGTGTGTGGATCCTCTTGGGTGGTCCTCAGGTGGACAAGGAGTCACCGATTCCGATTCCCAGGGTTAGATGTGAGCGGGGACCATGGACCTCATGTGTTCAGAGGGGAGAAGTGAAAAAGCTTCCCTTGTAATTCCAGGACCGTCTATCCCAGGAATGCCAAGCCCCACTGGCTTTCACCCGACGCTGTCGTAGGTGACGCCGCATGGAAATGAGGACCCGTGTGCCGCATACCTGAGCCAGTACCCGTCTCCCTCCAGGGCCGTGGCCGAGCCCTCCTGATTTCGCTGGGTTGCCAGCCTGGGGATCTGTAAGCCCAGCGACGCCTGCGGTCTCGGCCCCCCCTCCCCGTGGGGACAGGAGAGGTGGCTTCCGGGGGCTGGTGATGAATGCCTGAATGAAGCCGACTTGTGACTGCAGTTCTGTCTAAGGGCCTCCCCGGGTGTTAGATGTCAGTAAATGACACGTGTGTGTGTGTGGATCTCATGTGATGAGAGAAACAGTGGGGGAAACCAAAGCTTGTGGAGTCTGCAGGTGCTGGACTTGGGGATGTGTGCACCTGTGTACTTGGTGAGGGGCGTGAGGTCTGGAATGAGTGTGCACGTGTGTCACGTTTGTGCGTGTGTGGTGAGTGTATTTAGCAGGTGTGTGTGGAGTGAGCGTGTTCATGCGTGTGTCGTGTATGTTGGAGGGTGTGTGGAGTGTGTACACGCATCACATTTGGTGAGTGTATTTGAGGGTGTGTATGGAGTGCATAGAGGCGTTTGCGTGTATAGTATCGGGTGAAGGGGTGGCATGTGTGGAGTAAGCATGCACACGTGTGTGCTGTGTGTGGGGTTTCTACCTGCTCCTCCCCTGAGCCTGCTCCTGGGCCCTGCTGTCCTGGCAGCTTTACAGTTGGGTGTGTCTTTGATTCCGGAAGATTCTGGAACCCGATTCTGAAGCTGTGATCGCAAACTTGCAGCCCTGGGGGACGCTGGCCCGTGGAGCCGGCACGAGGATCTCTGTGCTGGCCTCTCCCTGGGCTGGGCTCCTCTGTCCACAGCAGAGCGTGTCCGATGATTGAGCTGTGCGGGTCTGTGGCTCCCCAGCCTCGAGTCAGCCCTCGGTTCTGGTCCCGCCTCTGTTTTTCTTGCTGAGGGGCTCCGGGAAGTGGTGCCTGGGATGACGTTTTCACCCTGGGGTTGCTTCGCCTGCTGCCCAGGTGCTGGCTGCCTGAGCCCTGCTGCCGTCCTGGGTGGACGGGGCTGGCGCGGGGACATCCCTGAGCACCTGCGGGAAGGCAGGTTTAGGAAGTGCCAGAGGTGAGGGGCTTCCTCCCAGGCTTGATTTTCTGGAAAGTTCTGGGCCTCCTATTTTTCCCTAAGGGAAGTTAGAAACTGAGTTTCTCTTTAGGGGAACGTCTTTGCAGCGTCTGTTGTTAGAATGTTCTCCAGGTGTGGAATACCCGGGGCCGTGTGTGTTTGGGAACCTCCGTGTCCTGAGCGAATTCAGTAGGGGATGGAGAGAGGCCTCCCTCCTGTCAGCTTGGCCTCTGTTTCCAGCTTGTGAGTTGTGAGGGTTGGCGGCTGCTGGCATCCCAGGGAGAGTCAAACACTGGGTGGCGTGGGATGGGAACGTTCGCTCTGACAAGGTCAGTGGGAAAGCGTCTAAGCAAACGTCGCTGTTCTCCGGGCTCCTCGGGGTCGAGCTTGTTTGGTGGTGGTCAGGGAAAGCTACCCTTGTTCCTGTTCCTCACCATCTGAATGGTGTCCAGGGCTTGTTCCGCCGGAGAGGTGATGCGCGTAGAATGGGGGTCAGGTCGCAGGCTCCGAGGTTGTTTGGAATCTGTCAACGGACTTCCTAAACACACAGGTGCTTGGTAAAGAGATGTTCCTGATTGGCTAAAACATCTCAACAGGACGTGATAGCTGGTGGTGGTTTCAAGACTACCACAATTTTCCTGTTCCTTTTTCAATGCCTGTTGGATAGGGGAGGATTGGCATACTTTTCTTTTCCTGTCTGCGTACTTGACACTTTGTTTATTTGTGTGCTTATGTGGGTGTGCAGTTGACAGGATTTCGAAGCGGTCTCAGCCCTGGGGAGGCTTCAGGGCAGCCTCCGTCAGCGCTGAAGGGAGGCAGGGATTTGGGGGCTACCTCCTCCACAGGACGGACACCAAGGGCCAGAGGTCAGCAATCTCAGTGAGGTCACACAGACGGGCACACCCAGCACCCTGGCCCCTGTGCCTCTCCTTCACGTTTGTCTCTGCTCCAAGCTGCTCTCCTGGGTCATCACGGGCGATCTCTAGGCGCGTGCTTGGTTCTTGCAGAAGTGGTGTCTGGCTGTGGTCAGTGTGGGCTCTCAGGACTTCCATGTTTTTGGCTCCCATCAATATTGGGCAGTGTGGTGTATGTTTGTTTTGGAGTGGTAGATCCGGGTGGATTTTGGCTTTGCCAACTCATTTAATACCTGTTTCTCCTGTTTCTGTATCGGGTGTTCTCTGGTTAGAAGGGGGATGACGGTGTGGTGGAACGGCTTCTGGCTGTTGAGCCCCTGCTGAGAGCTGTTTGGCGTGCACAGCTCCGTTTCGGCACAATCTCATGAGCAGCCCTGGGCAGTGCAGAAAGCGAGGCCCAGGTGAGGCTGTCGGACACAGGAGGGCCCTGACCTGTGTGCTTTCAGCCTCTGAGCCGCCCCTCTCCTGACTGCTTACCAAGCTGTATCGATACTGAAATCTGAGCATTGAAAAGTCACCAGGGGAATGCCGTTTCCGGGGATCTTACTGTGAACCTTCTGTTAAAGGTTGGATGTCGAATAATGAATTGCCTTTGAATGCAGGTACCAAACGGGCTCCCTGGGATAACTCATATCCATAGAAACGTTTTAAAATAATGTTCCCAACTAGCTATCCTTTACATGCTTTCTACTCAGAGGTGCTCTGCTCTCCTGTGCGCTTTAGTGATATGCCGTGTTTGCTTTGCATGCACTTGGGTTTTCAGAAGAAAACCGTGTTTGCAGGTACACTTGGAGCACGACATTCTTCTTCCTATTAGTGTAGATGCTCCATGAGAGGAGATAATGCTCATGCATTTCTGTGTGTTTTGTGGGGAATAAAAGTAGCCGCCGGCTCTAGCAAACCTAGAAGATGCCCAAAAGGTGATACACGTGAAAATATGCGGCCACTGCCATAAACCGCCTTGTATTATGTGTGGCAAAGTGCTGTGTGTGCGCTGTCTATGGAGAAAATGAGTCTTCCCTATTTTCCCAAGAGGTAACACTTGAATAGACTTCAGAAGTTGTCTTATCTGCAAACGGTACCCTCCTTCCATTGTTTTGAGACGTTGTCATAGGAACTCACACATGTCATTGTTTTCTCAGTTAGAACCTCCAGGGTTTGTCATAGTCCCTGTGTGTCATCACAGCGTCTGGTTCCACTTGATTTAAAGCAGGAAGAGGCCAGCCACGTGGCCTCGCTGGTGCTTCCCAAGCACAGGGTCTCATGAGGGCGTGAGCACTTGGTTGGGAGACGTGCTGTTCTTCCTGATAGAAACCCTGTGGTGCCGTTCGCTAGTCTCCTGCGGCGTTTCTTCCACCCTACATGCACCCAGTTTCTGTTGGTTTTTAGTTTATTTATATTTTCCGAGACAGGGTCTTGCTCTGTCACCCAGGCTGGCATGCGGTGGCGTGATCCCTGGCTCAGGCGATCCTCCCCCCTCAGTCACCCGAGCAGCTGGGACCTGGGGCGCGCACCAGCATGCCTGGCTAATTTTTCTTTTCTTTGTTGCAGGGATGGGGGGGTCTTGTTGTGTTGCCCAGGTGTGGCTCTGTTTTCTGGTGAGTGTACAGTGGGTTTTTATGGGGAACCTCTGTATTTGGGTCGGGGGTGTGGCATCCTGGTCAGGAAATGGCCCTCAGGCTTCCTTCCTGCCCAGCCAGGGTCACGAGTAGTGTCTCCACCTGGGCTGGTGTGTGTGTGCTGGCCAGTAGGGCTTAGTCCTGGACTGCAGACTGGTGCTGGTCCATGGTCTGTTAGGGACCGGGGTCATAGCCGGAGGTGAGTGGCGGGCGAAGTGAGCATGACCGCCTGAGCTCTGCCTCCTCTTGGATCAGCGGCAGCATTTAGATTCTCCTAGGCGCTGGGACCCTATTGTAAACGGCATGTGAAGGGATCTCGGAGGTGCTCCTTATGAGGATCCAATGCCTGACCTGAGGTGGAACAGTTGCATTTCAAAACCACCCCTCAGAAAAATTGTCTTCCGCGATACCCATCCCTGGTGCCGAGAAGGCTGGGGTCCTTAACCATCTGGAGGGATGTACCGTGTCAGACTCACTGTGGTCGACGGGCTGTAGGCCAGGTTTCGTGAGGTCACGTGTCGGCTTGTAGGACTTTCTCTGGCAGAGGTGCGAGTGACTTCTGTTCACTGTGAGAGGCTCATCTCAGGGGCTTCATGGCCTGGGGGATGGCAGCCTGTTTGAACTGATCGAGCAATCTCACGCTACCCTTATTTTCTGAAACACCCGTGAGTGACTTTTTCACACGTTCTTTGAAGCGGCGTCATGCCCGTGCTCCTTGGTAATGAGCGAATGCTTTTGTTGACCCCTCATCCCCTTTCCTTGGGGTGTGTTCCGGACTCGGTTCTCACGCGTTCTGCTTCTACGGGAATCTCTGAAGCTGCTGAGTGTAGAAAGCACTGAGGAGGCTGTGCTCCCACCCCCGTGAGCCTTCCAGGCATCGTCCTCTCCCCTCAGCGAGGCGACGTCCATGGCACACCGAGGAGGCTGTGCTCCTGTCCCCCGTAAGCCTTCCAGGCGTCCTCCTCTCCCCTCCAGGGGGACAGGAGGAACCTTTCAAACCCTTCTTAAACTTGTTTCCATGTCTTTGTTTTAACAGATTTCTTTGCATCTTCTCCCTTATCCAGAAGTGAGGGTGTGAACGCTGAGTTATTCCCAGGAGTCAAGAAACCACACACGGCCCAAAGTGACATTTGTTTCCCCGAAATGATTTGTGTGTGTTCACCTTAAAATGCAGCTCAGTAAAACAGGTGTGTGTTTTGAGGAATGACTTGAAATTACCCTGGTAAAGATGTGACAGTTCCATTTCATCCAGTCTGTGCAGGTGTCCACAACCCCCTTCAGTGGTTGCGTGTGAGTTTATGTGACTTGGGGTTTTTTATTTATTTATTCATTTTTTATTTTTTTTTGAAGAAAGAAAATCTTGTTGCTGGGGACTTCAGAGGGTGTGCTGGGATTGTGTGGGGCGGACATCGGGGGCTTCAGTGTGTGGCCTCCTTGAAAAGACGTTCAAATTCAGGCTGAGCGTCCCTACTCCAAAATGCTCTGAAACCTGAAACATTCCGAGCTCTCCCTCATATGACACTCGCAGGAAATGCTCTTCGGGGCACTTTGGATTTCAGGCTGGGGATGCTCAACCAGAAAGCGAAATACTGCAAGAGCCTTCTTGCCCCAGGAGCTTGGATGAGGACATGTGGCCTGTGCCGGGCATCCGTGGCGTGCGAGGCAGCCTGGACTCGCTGGACTGGTTTTTGTAGGAGTCACAGAAGGGAAGGAGAGGGTCAAAGTGGCCACGCCTGGCTCCTGAGATAGGGCGGAGCAGAGGGAGGTGGGCGCGGAGGGCAGCAGCGGAGTCCCCAGCGTCCGGGGCTCCTGTCCCTGGTGGAGTTGAGAGCCTCCTCTAGTTGTGGCCTCTGCCCTGTCAGCAGCCACTGAGGCCTGGAGGGAGCTGGGGGCTGAGGGGGAGGAGGAAGGGACAGGCCTGCTTCTGGAGAGGGCTGGCGTCAACCTGTGCTAGCCTCGTGTGCTACTCCTGCGTCCGGGGTGCACGGCCGTGCCTCGTGCCTCGTGCCTCGTGGCGCAGCGGTTCCCGGGGTGCGCAGCACTCTTGTCTTGCAGTAACGGCTTTGTCTCCAACCCTTGGAGGCAAGTTACCTTTTCCCCCTCCCCCCTCCCCCACCCCCCCCAGTGAAAAGAGGTAGAGAATCTTACAGAAATGCATTTGCTGGAATGTCTCTTTTCCGATAAATCTGAAAGTATCTCCTAGTGAGTCTCGTGTGTAGAGTAAGGACAGTTCATGCATATCTTAAAGCAGGTACATCTAGCAACGCAGAGCATCCCGGTGCTAGGATGGAGTTTCCCACTAACTCTGGGAGTGGAATCTGTAGAGCCTCGGGTGCTTGCACCATGAGGTTAGCGAGGGTGCAGGTGCACCCACAGCCCTGCCTGTGCCGCGTCCCTTCTGCTATAGAGCGTCTGCCGGGGCCTGCGTGGGTCGCCTGAGCGTTGCTGTTCCCTTTTTCACATGAGCCTTTTTATCGAATACTAGGATAAACTTGACCTCACATACTTGGTGGGGAGAGAGAGAAGTATATCTGGGACCTCTTTAATTCTATGTTGGAAAATAGATTTGGGCAAAATATTTCTGCATATGCGTGCTTGGTGGGCGTGGGGTTCCCTGCCGCACCCTGGGGCACGTTCGCACGCACATTGTGATTTAATCTTGGGTCTATGGCAACAAAACTGTAGAAGTTGGCTATGACTGACTTTCTCAGATCTAGAAACAAACATACAATTGGAATCATCATCTATTGGACTTCTTTGTAAAACCTGATTTGAGCTATCATTTTTGCTTGGTATGTTAACAGTTTCAAACTCAAATGTCACAAGGAGGAATTGTTACCATTTTGTTTTCGTATCAACATATTGCTTCGCCAAGTCTCTTCTCACTAATAGTTATCCTTCCTCTGAATGCGGCGTAATTGTTATAGAATTAAGAAAAAGGTTGGTTGGGCACGCTGGCTTATGCCTGTAATGTAATCGCAGCACTTTGTGAGGCCAAGGAGTTCAAGAGCAGCCTGGACAACAGAGCAAGACACCCCATCTCTCTCACAACAGAAAAATTAGCTGAGTATGGTGGTGCGTGCCTGTGGTCCCTGCTACTCTGGAGTCCGAGGTGGGAAGAACACTTAAGGCTACGGTGAGCTGTGATTGCTCCACTGTACTCCAGTCTTGGTGACAGAGCCAAGACCCTGTCTCAGAAAGGAAAATGTAAAAAAAAGACAAGAAAAAGAAAAATCCAGAAATGTCGTTTTCTTCTTTAATCATCCCAAAAGAGAAATCGGTTTTTTCTAAGCGTGTTAAAGGGTAACTGATAAGATTCTTTCCTTGCATTGTTTCTCCTTTTCAAATATTTCCAGTATTCTGTCCACATCGTCTCTCATCATCTCCGTTACAAAGGTGTCTTCGAGGTTAGTGGTGTTTCTGTGTTGCACCTTGGAGAACAGCCGGCATGAAACCTCTTACCACCACCGTGCGCATTGTAGTCCCAATTAAAATCCTCTCCAGAGACGCCTGTGCTGCTTATGAAAGCAGAACTTTGGTTGTGCTAACATGTGCATTCAGCTCATGGTTTTAAGTTTATATCTGAGAGGATGCTGTAGAATTCATTAATCATATGGGATCAGTAATGATGGCAGGTAATTCTGGCTGATGTCTTTTAGAGGGTATTTTTCACTTCAAGTTACAACTTCCTTCGGGATAGTCATTTTGGGATTCATTGAAATGTGTGCTTTATTTCACAGCTCAGATTTTCGTTAGACATTTCATAGCATAGGATTTTGAAAGCAGATCTGGCAAAATCTTTCTAGCGAAATGTCTGACGTCAGAAGGAACAGCACTCAGAATTACTGGTAACTGTGGTCCATTTTCAGGCTGATGATAGAAGTCACTTGAACGGTCAGGGCTGCTGTGTGAGGTGGATGATGGGGTTTTTGAACCCTGACCCTCCTGACACGCCAGCTCTGGCCCTGGCCTTCTCTCCTCTCCACTGGGAGGAGAGAAGGTGCCAGCATCCACCTCACAGGCCATCGTGAGAACCCGGGACTAAGGGTTTGTGTTCCTCTTGCAGGTGGCGCCGCAGATGTGGGGGCCTGACGATATATACACACTGCAGGCTGCCAGTGTCGGGGTAATCCAGTTTTCGTCAAAAGGTGGGATTTGCTTTGCTACCCTGCGGACCAGGTGCAGTGCTGCTGTTGCAGCAGGTGTGTGGATCCTCTTGGGTGGTCCTCAGGTGGACAAGGAGTCACCGATTCCGATTCCCAGGGTTAGATGTGAGCGGGGACCATGGACCTCATGTGTTCAGAGGGGAGAAGTGAAAAAGCTTCCCTTGTAATTCCAGGACCGTCTATCCCAGGAATGCCAAGCCCCACTGGCTTTCACCCGACGCTGTCGTAGGTGACGCCGCATGGAAATGAGGACCCGTGTGCCGCATACCTGAGCCAGTACCCGTCTCCCTCCAGGGCCGTGGCCGAGCCCTCCTGATTTCGCTGGGTTGCCAGCCTGGGGATCTGTAAGCCCAGCGACGCCTGCGGTCTCGGCCCCCCCTCCCCGTGGGGACAGGAGAGGTGGCTTCCGGGGGCTGGTGATGAATGCCTGAATGAAGCCGACTTGTGACTGCAGTTCTGTCTAAGGGCCTCCCCGGGTGTTAGATGTCAGTAAATGACACGTGTGTGTGTGTGGATCTCATGTGATGAGAGAAACAGTGGGGGAAACCAAAGCTTGTGGAGTCTGCAGGTGCTGGACTTGGGGATGTGTGCACCTGTGTACTTGGTGAGGGGCGTGAGGTCTGGAATGAGTGTGCACGTGTGTCACGTTTGTGCGTGTGTGGTGAGTGTATTTAGCAGGTGTGTGTGGAGTGAGCGTGTTCATGCGTGTGTCGTGTATGTTGGAGGGTGTGTGGAGTGTGTACACGCATCACATTTGGTGAGTGTATTTGAGGGTGTGTATGGAGTGCATAGAGGCGTTTGCGTGTATAGTATCGGGTGAAGGGGTGGCATGTGTGGAGTAAGCATGCACACGTGTGTGCTGTGTGTGGGGTTTCTACCTGCTCCTCCCCTGAGCCTGCTCCTGGGCCCTGCTGTCCTGGCAGCTTTACAGTTGGGTGTGTCTTTGATTCCGGAAGATTCTGGAACCCGATTCTGAAGCTGTGATCGCAAACTTGCAGCCCTGGGGGACGCTGGCCCGTGGAGCCGGCACGAGGATCTCTGTGCTGGCCTCTCCCTGGGCTGGGCTCCTCTGTCCACAGCAGAGCGTGTCCGATGATTGAGCTGTGCGGGTCTGTGGCTCCCCAGCCTCGAGTCAGCCCTCGGTTCTGGTCCCGCCTCTGTTTTTCTTGCTGAGGGGCTCCGGGAAGTGGTGCCTGGGATGACGTTTTCACCCTGGGGTTGCTTCGCCTGCTGCCCAGGTGCTGGCTGCCTGAGCCCTGCTGCCGTCCTGGGTGGACGGGGCTGGCGCGGGGACATCCCTGAGCACCTGCGGGAAGGCAGGTTTAGGAAGTGCCAGAGGTGAGGGGCTTCCTCCCAGGCTTGATTTTCTGGAAAGTTCTGGGCCTCCTATTTTTCCCTAAGGGAAGTTAGAAACTGAGTTTCTCTTTAGGGGAACGTCTTTGCAGCGTCTGTTGTTAGAATGTTCTCCAGGTGTGGAATACCCGGGGCCGTGTGTGTTTGGGAACCTCCGTGTCCTGAGCGAATTCAGTAGGGGATGGAGAGAGGCCTCCCTCCTGTCAGCTTGGCCTCTGTTTCCAGCTTGTGAGTTGTGAGGGTTGGCGGCTGCTGGCATCCCAGGGAGAGTCAAACACTGGGTGGCGTGGGATGGGAACGTTCGCTCTGACAAGGTCAGTGGGAAAGCGTCTAAGCAAACGTCGCTGTTCTCCGGGCTCCTCGGGGTCGAGCTTGTTTGGTGGTGGTCAGGGAAAGCTACCCTTGTTCCTGTTCCTCACCATCTGAATGGTGTCCAGGGCTTGTTCCGCCGGAGAGGTGATGCGCGTAGAATGGGGGTCAGGTCGCAGGCTCCGAGGTTGTTTGGAATCTGTCAACGGACTTCCTAAACACACAGGTGCTTGGTAAAGAGATGTTCCTGATTGGCTAAAACATCTCAACAGGACGTGATAGCTGGTGGTGGTTTCAAGACTACCACAATTTTCCTGTTCCTTTTTCAATGCCTGTTGGATAGGGGAGGATTGGCATACTTTTCTTTTCCTGTCTGCGTACTTGACACTTTGTTTATTTGTGTGCTTATGTGGGTGTGCAGTTGACAGGATTTCGAAGCGGTCTCAGCCCTGGGGAGGCTTCAGGGCAGCCTCCGTCAGCGCTGAAGGGAGGCAGGGATTTGGGGGCTACCTCCTCCACAGGACGGACACCAAGGGCCAGAGGTCAGCAATCTCAGTGAGGTCACACAGACGGGCACACCCAGCACCCTGGCCCCTGTGCCTCTCCTTCACGTTTGTCTCTGCTCCAAGCTGCTCTCCTGGGTCATCACGGGCGATCTCTAGGCGCGTGCTTGGTTCTTGCAGAAGTGGTGTCTGGCTGTGGTCAGTGTGGGCTCTCAGGACTTCCATGTTTTTGGCTCCCATCAATATTGGGCAGTGTGGTGTATGTTTGTTTTGGAGTGGTAGATCCGGGTGGATTTTGGCTTTGCCAACTCATTTAATACCTGTTTCTCCTGTTTCTGTATCGGGTGTTCTCTGGTTAGAAGGGGGATGACGGTGTGGTGGAACGGCTTCTGGCTGTTGAGCCCCTGCTGAGAGCTGTTTGGCGTGCACAGCTCCGTTTCGGCACAATCTCATGAGCAGCCCTGGGCAGTGCAGAAAGCGAGGCCCAGGTGAGGCTGTCGGACACAGGAGGGCCCTGACCTGTGTGCTTTCAGCCTCTGAGCCGCCCCTCTCCTGACTGCTTACCAAGCTGTATCGATACTGAAATCTGAGCATTGAAAAGTCACCAGGGGAATGCCGTTTCCGGGGATCTTACTGTGAACCTTCTGTTAAAGGTTGGATGTCGAATAATGAATTGCCTTTGAATGCAGGTACCAAACGGGCTCCCTGGGATAACTCATATCCATAGAAACGTTTTAAAATAATGTTCCCAACTAGCTATCCTTTACATGCTTTCTACTCAGAGGTGCTCTGCTCTCCTGTGCGCTTTAGTGATATGCCGTGTTTGCTTTGCATGCACTTGGGTTTTCAGAAGAAAACCGTGTTTGCAGGTACACTTGGAGCACGACATTCTTCTTCCTATTAGTGTAGATGCTCCATGAGAGGAGATAATGCTCATGCATTTCTGTGTGTTTTGTGGGGAATAAAAGTAGCCGCCGGCTCTAGCAAACCTAGAAGATGCCCAAAAGGTGATACACGTGAAAATATGCGGCCACTGCCATAAACCGCCTTGTATTATGTGTGGCAAAGTGCTGTGTGTGCGCTGTCTATGGAGAAAATGAGTCTTCCCTATTTTCCCAAGAGGTAACACTTGAATAGACTTCAGAAGTTGTCTTATCTGCAAACGGTACCCTCCTTCCATTGTTTTGAGACGTTGTCATAGGAACTCACACATGTCATTGTTTTCTCAGTTAGAACCTCCAGGGTTTGTCATAGTCCCTGTGTGTCATCACAGCGTCTGGTTCCACTTGATTTAAAGCAGGAAGAGGCCAGCCACGTGGCCTCGCTGGTGCTTCCCAAGCACAGGGTCTCATGAGGGCGTGAGCACTTGGTTGGGAGACGTGCTGTTCTTCCTGATAGAAACCCTGTGGTGCCGTTCGCTAGTCTCCTGCGGCGTTTCTTCCACCCTACATGCACCCAGTTTCTGTTGGTTTTTAGTTTATTTATATTTTCCGAGACAGGGTCTTGCTCTGTCACCCAGGCTGGCATGCGGTGGCGTGATCCCTGGCTCAGGCGATCCTCCCCCCTCAGTCACCCGAGCAGCTGGGACCTGGGGCGCGCACCAGCATGCCTGGCTAATTTTTCTTTTCTTTGTTGCAGGGATGGGGGGGTCTTGTTGTGTTGCCCAGGTGTGGCTCTGTTTTCTGGTGAGTGTACAGTGGGTTTTTATGGGGAACCTCTGTATTTGGGTCGGGGGTGTGGCATCCTGGTCAGGAAATGGCCCTCAGGCTTCCTTCCTGCCCAGCCAGGGTCACGAGTAGTGTCTCCACCTGGGCTGGTGTGTGTGTGCTGGCCAGTAGGGCTTAGTCCTGGACTGCAGACTGGTGCTGGTCCATGGTCTGTTAGGGACCGGGGTCATAGCCGGAGGTGAGTGGCGGGCGAAGTGAGCATGACCGCCTGAGCTCTGCCTCCTCTTGGATCAGCGGCAGCATTTAGATTCTCCTAGGCGCTGGGACCCTATTGTAAACGGCATGTGAAGGGATCTCGGAGGTGCTCCTTATGAGGATCCAATGCCTGACCTGAGGTGGAACAGTTGCATTTCAAAACCACCCCTCAGAAAAATTGTCTTCCGCGATACCCATCCCTGGTGCCGAGAAGGCTGGGGTCCTTAACCATCTGGAGGGATGTACCGTGTCAGACTCACTGTGGTCGACGGGCTGTAGGCCAGGTTTCGTGAGGTCACGTGTCGGCTTGTAGGACTTTCTCTGGCAGAGGTGCGAGTGACTTCTGTTCACTGTGAGAGGCTCATCTCAGGGGCTTCATGGCCTGGGGGATGGCAGCCTGTTTGAACTGATCGAGCAATCTCACGCTACCCTTATTTTCTGAAACACCCGTGAGTGACTTTTTCACACGTTCTTTGAAGCGGCGTCATGCCCGTGCTCCTTGGTAATGAGCGAATGCTTTTGTTGACCCCTCATCCCCTTTCCTTGGGGTGTGTTCCGGACTCGGTTCTCACGCGTTCTGCTTCTACGGGAATCTCTGAAGCTGCTGAGTGTAGAAAGCACTGAGGAGGCTGTGCTCCCACCCCCGTGAGCCTTCCAGGCATCGTCCTCTCCCCTCAGCGAGGCGACGTCCATGGCACACCGAGGAGGCTGTGCTCCTGTCCCCCGTAAGCCTTCCAGGCGTCCTCCTCTCCCCTCCAGGGGGACAGGAGGAACCTTTCAAACCCTTCTTAAACTTGTTTCCATGTCTTTGTTTTAACAGATTTCTTTGCATCTTCTCCCTTATCCAGAAGTGAGGGTGTGAACGCTGAGTTATTCCCAGGAGTCAAGAAACCACACACGGCCCAAAGTGACATTTGTTTCCCCGAAATGATTTGTGTGTGTTCACCTTAAAATGCAGCTCAGTAAAACAGGTGTGTGTTTTGAGGAATGACTTGAAATTACCCTGGTAAAGATGTGACAGTTCCATTTCATCCAGTCTGTGCAGGTGTCCACAACCCCCTTCAGTGGTTGCGTGTGAGTTTATGTGACTTGGGGTTTTTTATTTATTTATTCATTTTTTATTTTTTTTTGAAGAAAGAAAATCTTGTTGCTGGGGACTTCAGAGGGTGTGCTGGGATTGTGTGGGGCGGACATCGGGGGCTTCAGTGTGTGGCCTCCTTGAAAAGACGTTCAAATTCAGGCTGAGCGTCCCTACTCCAAAATGCTCTGAAACCTGAAACATTCCGAGCTCTCCCTCATATGACACTCGCAGGAAATGCTCTTCGGGGCACTTTGGATTTCAGGCTGGGGATGCTCAACCAGAAAGCGAAATACTGCAAGAGCCTTCTTGCCCCAGGAGCTTGGATGAGGACATGTGGCCTGTGCCGGGCATCCGTGGCGTGCGAGGCAGCCTGGACTCGCTGGACTGGTTTTTGTAGGAGTCACAGAAGGGAAGGAGAGGGTCAAAGTGGCCACGCCTGGCTCCTGAGATAGGGCGGAGCAGAGGGAGGTGGGCGCGGAGGGCAGCAGCGGAGTCCCCAGCGTCCGGGGCTCCTGTCCCTGGTGGAGTTGAGAGCCTCCTCTAGTTGTGGCCTCTGCCCTGTCAGCAGCCACTGAGGCCTGGAGGGAGCTGGGGGCTGAGGGGGAGGAGGAAGGGACAGGCCTGCTTCTGGAGAGGGCTGGCGTCAACCTGTGCTAGCCTCGTGTGCTACTCCTGCGTCCGGGGTGCACGGCCGTGCCTCGTGCCTCGTGCCTCGTGGCGCAGCGGTTCCCGGGGTGCGCAGCACTCTTGTCTTGCAGTAACGGCTTTGTCTCCAACCCTTGGAGGCAAGTTACCTTTTCCCCCTCCCCCCTCCCCCACCCCCCCCAGTGAAAAGAGGTAGAGAATCTTACAGAAATGCATTTGCTGGAATGTCTCTTTTCCGATAAATCTGAAAGTATCTCCTAGTGAGTCTCGTGTGTAGAGTAAGGACAGTTCATGCATATCTTAAAGCAGGTACATCTAGCAACGCAGAGCATCCCGGTGCTAGGATGGAGTTTCCCACTAACTCTGGGAGTGGAATCTGTAGAGCCTCGGGTGCTTGCACCATGAGGTTAGCGAGGGTGCAGGTGCACCCACAGCCCTGCCTGTGCCGCGTCCCTTCTGCTATAGAGCGTCTGCCGGGGCCTGCGTGGGTCGCCTGAGCGTTGCTGTTCCCTTTTTCACATGAGCCTTTTTATCGAATACTAGGATAAACTTGACCTCACATACTTGGTGGGGAGAGAGAGAAGTATATCTGGGACCTCTTTAATTCTATGTTGGAAAATAGATTTGGGCAAAATATTTCTGCATATGCGTGCTTGGTGGGCGTGGGGTTCCCTGCCGCACCCTGGGGCACGTTCGCACGCACATTGTGATTTAATCTTGGGTCTATGGCAACAAAACTGTAGAAGTTGGCTATGACTGACTTTCTCAGATCTAGAAACAAACATACAATTGGAATCATCATCTATTGGACTTCTTTGTAAAACCTGATTTGAGCTATCATTTTTGCTTGGTATGTTAACAGTTTCAAACTCAAATGTCACAAGGAGGAATTGTTACCATTTTGTTTTCGTATCAACATATTGCTTCGCCAAGTCTCTTCTCACTAATAGTTATCCTTCCTCTGAATGCGGCGTAATTGTTATAGAATTAAGAAAAAGGTTGGTTGGGCACGCTGGCTTATGCCTGTAATGTAATCGCAGCACTTTGTGAGGCCAAGGAGTTCAAGAGCAGCCTGGACAACAGAGCAAGACACCCCATCTCTCTCACAACAGAAAAATTAGCTGAGTATGGTGGTGCGTGCCTGTGGTCCCTGCTACTCTGGAGTCCGAGGTGGGAAGAACACTTAAGGCTACGGTGAGCTGTGATTGCTCCACTGTACTCCAGTCTTGGTGACAGAGCCAAGACCCTGTCTCAGAAAGGAAAATGTAAAAAAAAGACAAGAAAAAGAAAAATCCAGAAATGTCGTTTTCTTCTTTAATCATCCCAAAAGAGAAATCGGTTTTTTCTAAGCGTGTTAAAGGGTAACTGATAAGATTCTTTCCTTGCATTGTTTCTCCTTTTCAAATATTTCCAGTATTCTGTCCACATCGTCTCTCATCATCTCCGTTACAAAGGTGTCTTCGAGGTTAGTGGTGTTTCTGTGTTGCACCTTGGAGAACAGCCGGCATGAAACCTCTTACCACCACCGTGCGCATTGTAGTCCCAATTAAAATCCTCTCCAGAGACGCCTGTGCTGCTTATGAAAGCAGAACTTTGGTTGTGCTAACATGTGCATTCAGCTCATGGTTTTAAGTTTATATCTGAGAGGATGCTGTAGAATTCATTAATCATATGGGATCAGTAATGATGGCAGGTAATTCTGGCTGATGTCTTTTAGAGGGTATTTTTCACTTCAAGTTACAACTTCCTTCGGGATAGTCATTTTGGGATTCATTGAAATGTGTGCTTTATTTCACAGCTCAGATTTTCGTTAGACATTTCATAGCATAGGATTTTGAAAGCAGATCTGGCAAAATCTTTCTAGCGAAATGTCTGACGTCAGAAGGAACAGCACTCAGAATTACTGGTAACTGTGGTCCATTTTCAGGCTGATGATAGAAGTCACTTGAACGGTCAGGGCTGCTGTGTGAGGTGGATGATGGGGTTTTTGAACCCTGACCCTCCTGACACGCCAGCTCTGGCCCTGGCCTTCTCTCCTCTCCACTGGGAGGAGAGAAGGTGCCAGCATCCACCTCACAGGCCATCGTGAGAACCCGGGACTAAGGGTTTGTGTTCCTCTTGCAGGTGGCGCCGCAGATGTGGGGGCCTGACGATATATACACACTGCAGGCTGCCAGTGTCGGGGTAATCCAGTTTTCGTCAAAAGGTGGGATTTGCTTTGCTACCCTGCGGACCAGGTGCAGTGCTGCTGTTGCAGCAGGTGTGTGGATCCTCTTGGGTGGTCCTCAGGTGGACAAGGAGTCACCGATTCCGATTCCCAGGGTTAGATGTGAGCGGGGACCATGGACCTCATGTGTTCAGAGGGGAGAAGTGAAAAAGCTTCCCTTGTAATTCCAGGACCGTCTATCCCAGGAATGCCAAGCCCCACTGGCTTTCACCCGACGCTGTCGTAGGTGACGCCGCATGGAAATGAGGACCCGTGTGCCGCATACCTGAGCCAGTACCCGTCTCCCTCCAGGGCCGTGGCCGAGCCCTCCTGATTTCGCTGGGTTGCCAGCCTGGGGATCTGTAAGCCCAGCGACGCCTGCGGTCTCGGCCCCCCCTCCCCGTGGGGACAGGAGAGGTGGCTTCCGGGGGCTGGTGATGAATGCCTGAATGAAGCCGACTTGTGACTGCAGTTCTGTCTAAGGGCCTCCCCGGGTGTTAGATGTCAGTAAATGACACGTGTGTGTGTGTGGATCTCATGTGATGAGAGAAACAGTGGGGGAAACCAAAGCTTGTGGAGTCTGCAGGTGCTGGACTTGGGGATGTGTGCACCTGTGTACTTGGTGAGGGGCGTGAGGTCTGGAATGAGTGTGCACGTGTGTCACGTTTGTGCGTGTGTGGTGAGTGTATTTAGCAGGTGTGTGTGGAGTGAGCGTGTTCATGCGTGTGTCGTGTATGTTGGAGGGTGTGTGGAGTGTGTACACGCATCACATTTGGTGAGTGTATTTGAGGGTGTGTATGGAGTGCATAGAGGCGTTTGCGTGTATAGTATCGGGTGAAGGGGTGGCATGTGTGGAGTAAGCATGCACACGTGTGTGCTGTGTGTGGGGTTTCTACCTGCTCCTCCCCTGAGCCTGCTCCTGGGCCCTGCTGTCCTGGCAGCTTTACAGTTGGGTGTGTCTTTGATTCCGGAAGATTCTGGAACCCGATTCTGAAGCTGTGATCGCAAACTTGCAGCCCTGGGGGACGCTGGCCCGTGGAGCCGGCACGAGGATCTCTGTGCTGGCCTCTCCCTGGGCTGGGCTCCTCTGTCCACAGCAGAGCGTGTCCGATGATTGAGCTGTGCGGGTCTGTGGCTCCCCAGCCTCGAGTCAGCCCTCGGTTCTGGTCCCGCCTCTGTTTTTCTTGCTGAGGGGCTCCGGGAAGTGGTGCCTGGGATGACGTTTTCACCCTGGGGTTGCTTCGCCTGCTGCCCAGGTGCTGGCTGCCTGAGCCCTGCTGCCGTCCTGGGTGGACGGGGCTGGCGCGGGGACATCCCTGAGCACCTGCGGGAAGGCAGGTTTAGGAAGTGCCAGAGGTGAGGGGCTTCCTCCCAGGCTTGATTTTCTGGAAAGTTCTGGGCCTCCTATTTTTCCCTAAGGGAAGTTAGAAACTGAGTTTCTCTTTAGGGGAACGTCTTTGCAGCGTCTGTTGTTAGAATGTTCTCCAGGTGTGGAATACCCGGGGCCGTGTGTGTTTGGGAACCTCCGTGTCCTGAGCGAATTCAGTAGGGGATGGAGAGAGGCCTCCCTCCTGTCAGCTTGGCCTCTGTTTCCAGCTTGTGAGTTGTGAGGGTTGGCGGCTGCTGGCATCCCAGGGAGAGTCAAACACTGGGTGGCGTGGGATGGGAACGTTCGCTCTGACAAGGTCAGTGGGAAAGCGTCTAAGCAAACGTCGCTGTTCTCCGGGCTCCTCGGGGTCGAGCTTGTTTGGTGGTGGTCAGGGCAAGCTACCCTTGCTCCTGTTCCTCGCCATCTGAATGGTGTCCAGGGCTTGTTCCGCCGGAGAGGTGATGCGCGTAGAATGGGGGTCAGGTCGCAGGCTCCGAGGTTGTTTGGAATCTGTCAACGGACTTCCTAAACACACAGGTGCTTGGTAAAGAGATGTTCCTGATTGGCTAAAACATCTCAACAGGACGTGATAGCTGGTGGTGGTTTCAAGACTACCACAATTTTCCTGTTCCTTTTTCAATGCCTGTTGGATAGGGGAGGATTGGCATACTTTTCTTTTCCTGTCTGCGTACTTGACACTTTGTTTATTTGTGTGCTTATGTGGGTGTGCAGTTGACAGGATTTCGAAGCGGTCTCAGCCCTGGGGAGGCTTCAGGGCAGCCTCCGTCAGCGCTGAAGGGAGGCAGGGATTTGGGGGCTACCTCCTCCACAGGACGGACACCAAGGGCCAGAGGTCAGCAATCTCAGTGAGGTCACACAGACGGGCACACCCAGCACCCTGGCCCCTGTGCCTCTCCTTCACGTTTGTCTCTGCTCCAAGCTGCTCTCCTGGGTCATCACGGGCGATCTCTAGGCGCGTGCTTGGTTCTTGCAGAAGTGGTGTCTGGCTGTGGTCAGTGTGGGCTCTCAGGACTTCCATGTTTTTGGCTCCCATCAATATTGGGCAGTGTGGTGTATGTTTGTTTTGGAGTGGTAGATCCGGGTGGATTTTGGCTTTGCCAACTCACTTAATACCTGTTTCTCCTGTTTCTGTATCGGGTGTTCTCTGGTTAGAAGGGGGATGACGGTGTGGTGGAACGGCTTCTGGCTGTTGAGCCCCTGCTGAGAGCTGTTTGGCGTGCACAGATCCGTTTCGGCACAATCTCATGAGCAGCCCTGGGCAGTGCAGAAAGCGAGGCCCAGGTGAGGCTGTCGGACACAGGAGGGCCCTGACCTGTGTGCTTTCAGCCTCTGAGCCGCCCCTCTCCTGACTGCTTACCAAGCTGTATCGATACTGAAATCTGAGCATTGAAAAGTCACCAGGGGAATGCCGTTTCCGGGGATCTTACTGTGAACCTTCTGTTAAAGGTTGGATGTCGAATAATGAATTGCCTTTGAATGCAGGTACCAAACGGGCTCCCTGGGATAACTCATATCCATAGAAACGTTTTAAAATAATGTTCCCAACTAGCTATCCTTTACATGCTTTCTACTAAGAGGTGCTCTGCTCTCCTGTGCGCTTTAGTGATATGCCGTGTTTGCTTTGCATGCACTTGGGTTTTCAGAAGAAAACCGTGTTTGCAGGTACACTTGGAGCACGACATTCTTCTTCCTATTAGTGTAGATGCTCCATGAGAGGAGATAATGCTCATGCATTTCTGTGTGTTTTGTGGGGAATAAAAGTAGCCGCCGGCTCTAGCAAACCTAGAAGATGCCCAAAAGGTGATACACGTGAAAATATGCGGCCACTGCCATAAACCGCCTTGTATTATGTGTGGCAAAGTGCTGTGTGTGCGCTGTCTATGGAGAAAATGAGTCTTCCCTATTTTCCCAAGAGGTAACACTTGAATAGACTTCAGAAGTTGTCTTATCTGCAAACGGTACCCTCCTTCCATTGTTTTGAGACGTTGTCATAGGAACTCACACATGTCATTGTTTTCTCAGTTAGAACCTCCAGGGTTTGTCATAGTCCCTGTGTGTCATCACAGCGTCTGGTTCCACTTGATTTAAAGCAGGAAGAGGCCAGCCACGTGGCCTCGCTGGTGCTTCCCAAGCACAGGGTCTCATGAGGGCGTGAGCACTTGGTTGGGAGACGTGCTGTTCTTCCTGATAGAAACCCTGTGGTGCCGTTCGCTAGTCTCCTGCGGCGTTTCTTCCACCCTACATGCACCCAGTTTCTGTTGGTTTTTAGTTTATTTATATTTTCCGAGACAGGGTCTTGCTCTGTCACCCAGGCTGGCATGCGGTGGCGTGATCCCTGGCTCAGGCGATCCTCCCCCCTCAGTCACCCGAGCAGCTGGGACCTGGGGCGCGCACCAGCATGCCTGGCTAATTTTCTTTTCTTTGTTGCAGGGATGGGGGGCGTCTCGTTGTGTTGCCCAGGTGTGGCTTTGTTTTCTGGTGAGTGTACAGTGGGTTTTTATGGGGAACCTCTGTATTTGGGTCGGGGGTGTGGCATCCTGGTCAGGAAATGGCCCTCAGGCTTCCTTCCTGCCCAGCCAGAGTCACGAGTAGTGTCTCCACCTGGGCTGGTGGTGTGTGTGCTGGCCAGTAGGGCTTAGTCCTGGACTGCAGACTGGTGCTGGTCCATGGTCTGTTAGGGACCGGGGTCATAGCCGGAGGTGAGTGGCGGGCGAAGTGAGCATGACCGCCTGAGCTCTGCCTCCTCTTGGATCAGCGGCAGCATTTAGATTATCCTAGGCGCTGGGACCTTCTCGTAAGCCGAGTGTTCTCCTAGGCTCTTGGGACCCTCTCTTTAGTCTCGTGTTCTTCTTGCCGCTGGGACCCGTCATAAGCCGCGTGTGTTCTCCTAGTCTCTGGGATCCTCTCATTAGCGGCGTGTTCTCTTAGGCCCTGAGACCCTATTGTAAACTGCCTGTGAGGGATCCTGGAAGTGCTCTTCATGAGAATCCAATGCCTGACCTGAGGTCGAACAGTTTTATTTCAAAACCACCTCTCTGAAAAATTGTCTTCCAGGATATCCATCGTTGATGCCAAATAGCATCTGGGACAGCTGGCGTAATGCATGCTATGATGTCAGTGGATTTTTGGACTCAGGCCTCAGTTGGAGAGGTTTAGATTTTGAAATTTGGGGGATTGAAGGCTTCTAAAGGGCAGGTTTTCATCTCCACTGGGACCAGGGAAGAACTGGGTAGAACTGACCCAGAACCTGACAACTAGTCAGGCTGGCTCACTCCCTGCGTCCTATGTGTGCAGCCTTGCTGTTTATTCAATTGTCTCGTGGTGTGATGGATTTCATTCACAGCCTCATAGTAGTGGAACCCATTACTTCAAGGCTGACCTTATTTAACTTTATCAAAAAGACATTAAAATCATTTAGTATAAATCTTCCAGATACCTCTCTCCTTTCTTTTTCCAGAAGCTTTTAAGTATTGCAACTTAGAAATCTTGAAAAATAACTTTAAAAGAAAACCTCTAAGTACATTTTGTGGCGCTCAGGATGCATGGTTCATCTCTATGTAAAGGCAGAGTGTGAAACGCCGTGGAGGCTGAGAGAAGAGATGTGGTTAGCAAGTATGAGTGAGACGTTTGGGGCTTGTTAGCACCTGGCATGTGTGTAGCAAGCTTCGCTATCTGCACATGTGTGATCCTTAGAACACTGGCATGTAGAGCCGTGAGGCTGTTGAGGGCCCCAGATCCTGGCAGGCTGAGGATTTCCCTGTTACCACCAGGATAACCGTGATTGAAGGCTGTCACTCAATCCCAAGTCCCAGATGGGGCTCCTTTCAGAGAGGAAAACACCCCTAGAGTCCCAGAAGGGGCTTCTTTCAGAGAGGAAAACACCCTAGAGCCTCGGGCAGAATTCAGTGATTTTTATTATAATGTTGCTTAGATTTTGCAAACATGAAACAAAGAACATATTTCAGAATGCTTATGGTTCTTTTGTAACCATGGAAACAAAGTAATTTGCAGTTGATGAACAGTTTGTGGAAGCTGAACTGCCTAAATCATGAGCACGGCGCTCTCCCTACCACCCTGGGCCTTGCTCCGGTTTGCTGGGGAGGCTTTGCAGGGCCTCTTGGCTGGGATACCTCTCCCATGTCCCATGTTGCTACCCCTGGTCACAGCCATACTGCTGGGCACCTGCGCCGTGAGGACACTGAGTGGGCATGGAGCCGCGGGGCAGCAGTTGATCATGAGGTGGCATCCACATGGTCCAAAACAGGTTTCTGTTCATTAAGAAAGATCATTACAATAAAAACAGAGTGGAAAAAAAACCCTCTACTGACCTGAGAATGTGTCAGCTGAATTGGATGGGGAGGTGCAGTGAAGAAAGGTGATGGCTGAAAGGAAATGAGGGAGGGGGAGGAAAGGCGAGAAGGGAAGTGAAAGGGGAGATGGAGGGAGGAGGAAGAGAGAGGGCGGTGGGCAGGAGCCTGGGAAATGAGCCCCAGAGCCAGTTCCTGACCCTCGTGGGTGTGTCAAAGCTGATCTTCCAGGAAAGGCGGCCTGGGAGGGCTAACCCTTAGGAAGTGAGGGCCGGGGGGGAGCTGATTTTTTGGCCCTTAGCAGAGCTGTTGCTGACCTGAGATACAGTCGACGGTTATCCCGAAGAGGTCGTCTGCACAGCCACCGTTTGCTGTCAGGTTGGAGAGAGAAGTGCTCCTCCCCATGGGTTCTTTCTATTTTGTGGCTTTTTCCCAGTTTAGCTGAGCAGCCTTTCAATGCAGATGTCAAGGATTATTAACATGTCTCCATTCTACAGAGCAGTCGGCCAGCTTCTGATTCTGTATTTGTTGGGGGACTACTCCTGTCGTGTGGCTGTCATGTTGTTAGGCCAGTGTCAGCCCAGCGTGGAAGCCGCAGCCCAAGGCACTGGGAAGCCTGTGGGGCTCTTGCTGCCAGGGCTCTGATGGGAGTCCGTGCGCTGTGAGAATGATGTCCGTTGAGCAGAGCCTGGCAAGGAGGGGGTGTTGCTGTTGCAGCAGTACATGGAATTTTAATGACGAATGAAACACGTTTTTAATTATGACCAGAGTTCTATGCTCTACATTTCTTCAAATGGAAATGTGTTGAAATGAATTTGCTGTTAATCGGTTGTCTCATGCAACACTGTGTGCTTGAGAGCAAAGTAGGATGTGGACTTATCTACAGAGCTTACCCCTCTCAACAGACTATGATCATTTGGATGGTGCTACACAGGAATACGTGAGAATTCGTGTGAGAAAGGTGATAGGTGCAGACCTGTGTGACCAGCAGGTGTTGGGGGAAGTTTAAGAAAAGCTTTTGGCTGAAGTGGTGTCAGGTGCGGGTGCTGAAGTGTGACGTCTGACTGGCTGGATGGAAGAGTACATGTCTCTGGGGCTGTGGGAAACAGATAAAGGAGGAGGTGGACAGATGTGGGTTGCATCATAGGAATGGCAGCAATTCAGGCAGACCCAGGATCAGGCTCCCATGGGGGAGGAGTAGACTTCAGGAGCCAGGGAGCGTGGGGCGGGGGTCATGCCCAGGCCTCTGCGGGGCTTGCTTCTGTGTCAGAAGGGCCCTGTGCTTGGCCTCTTTAAAACTGTTTCCTGATCCATAAAATGGGCACAACAAAATCTACCTTGTGACACTGAAGCTTAAATAAGATGATCTACATGGTGACTTCCTTCCCTTCCTGACACATCGTAGACTCACAGCTATGGTGCAGTGGCAGGCTGGATGGAATGCTGGAGCTGCTTTGTGCCTGGTGAAGCCACATAGATTTGTGCAGTGCTTGTGACTGCCTCTGAAAACCTTTGGTCATGGCAGTGGCAGCCTCGAGTAGCTCTTGGCATACATCTGTCTGTGGAGTGCAAGGTTGGCTGGAGCTCTGAGGCCATTGATACTATCCAGGGTTGAGCTGATGGGACCCTAAAACATTGGGGAAGGCCGAGAGGAGTTGGCTGCCAGAAGCATTGTAGCTTTCTGGCTTCGAGAACTTGCTGATTTATGGACATAGGAAGATAAACCCAGATGGCTCTAAAATTTTAAGTCCAGAAGAAAGGCAGGAGGTTACAATTGCTGAGTAGGCCAAGGTTGCCCTGTCCCTTTCTTTCTGGCTATCGTTTCTCCTCATCCCCCTGCCTTTGTGGGCAGGAGGGCCTGAGCTGGCACAGTGGTCTATGTCATCGTGACAATGGCCGGTTATTACCCTGCAGTAAGAAGTCTTTCCACTTTATTTTGCAGCAGTAGTTAAATAAATTTAAGGAGTGATGGTGTAGTGGTATTTATTTCATTTTTGCTTTTTTTTTTTTTTTTGAAGTATCATTTTAACTGAATGTTATTCCCAATTTCACTGATCACTTTGAGAGGCCAAAATACGCTTTGGTTTGTTACTTTGTGTTTGACTTTGAGCTAGTTTATTGTCTCACAGGAATGCCAATTATTCTGTTGTCATACATCATTATGTATCTCAAATTGTGTTACTATAATACTTAGCTGAATTACCTCCCTTATTTTGGCTTTTACAAAACTAAAATCTGAAACACAGGATGGTGCATCTCCATTGAGGGTTGTTCACAAGTGTGACTTTTCCTGGCATGCTTGAGCTTCAGTGACATTATTTTATAGAAACACTTTGTAACTGACAACACAGCTTAGAAGCTCCTGTAAAGGGCAGGGTAGGCAACGTGTTATGCTTTGTGGGCCACAGAAGTCTCTGCATATTTTTCTTTTGTTAAAACTTCAAAGTGTAAAAATCACTTCTGGTTCTCTGGCCAAGGCTGGTTCGGGGATCACGGTTTGCAGACCCTTGGCAGCACCTTACCTGAAAACTGTTCTCCCATGCGGTGAGAGGAGCCCACCTCATTGCTACAGCTAGGAAGATGGTGCCCTCATGCTGGAATTTACTTCAAACAAACTTGAAAGCTCTGGCACCGCTGTTCATTTCCGTACTGTTGCAGGCCATCTAAAATATGGAGCGTGCCTTGGTGTTTTGATTTTATTACTCCTCTTGAACGGCTCTGAGATGGCACATCGCGGGTTAGACACTTTCAGAAATGATCAGGCAGAGCCACAACCATCTTGCAGATCAAGTGAAGTTTCTTTCTGAAAGCTTGTTACAGGCTTAAATTTCTGATCCCTTTCCATCCACTGATCTTGTATGATTGGTTTCTTTTTGCTCCCATTTGTGTCTATGAAACTTGTTGAACAGCATCTCCCCACCACAGTAGAACTTTAGCTCTGATTTCATGCATGAGTCGGTATCCTCACTCCTCATTTGCGAGGAAAAAGCGCTGCAGGTGCTGCGTGGCTTCCGTTCCCTCCCTGCGCGGGGATGGATCTGGGAGGTATTTGAGGTGTGTGAACTTGCTACCCCTAGAGCCCCCTTGTTCACTTCCCTGGACCACAGTCCTCCCTCACTGGTTCACTCTCCTGGGCCTCACTCCTCCCTCCTCCCTCCTCCCCTGGACTGCACTCCTCCCTCCTTTTTCATCCCCCGGACCACATTCCTCCCTCCTGGTTCACTCCCTGGACCGCACTGCTCCCTCCTCCCTCCTCACCCCTGGTTCACTCCCCTGGGCCCCCACTCCTCCCTCCTGGTTCACCCCCCTGGGCCCCCACTCCTCCCTCTTAGGGGCTCGGTAGTTTCTGCTGTGCTTGTGCCAACACCATAAGGCTGAGTGGCAGCTCCAGGGCTGTGGCAGCTCAAGCAGCTGTGGCGTTAGTGCAGAGAACTGCAGGGATGCAGCTGCCCCCTTACTGTGAAGCTTCGAGTATCGTAGTTGGTGTGGGAAGCTGGGTGGGACGTGGAAGTCACAGGATGAGACAGGAGCCTCCCCTCAGTCTCTGTCAAAACTTCTCAGCCAGGCATGGTGGCTCATGCCTGTAACCCCAGCGCTTTGGGAGGCCGGGGTGGACGGATCACCTGAGGTCAGGAGTTGGGGACCAGTTGGCCAATGTGGTAAGACCCTGTCTCAACTAAAAATTAGCGGGGTGAACTGGTGCCCACCTGTAGTCCCAGCTACTCTGAAGGCTGAGGCAGGAGGAATCCCTTGAACCTGAGAGGTGGAGGTTGCAGTGAGGAGAGATCATACCACTGCATTCCAGCCTGGATGACAGCAAGACTGTCACAGAAAAACAAAACAAAACTTCTCTATATCATGCTCACGGCTTGTAAGCAGAGGAGAGAATGTATGTTTGGCAGAAGTATTCAGATTTAGGAAGTCTTTTCTGATTCAGAGAATCAACAGCTCAGTTAATTATCTGCCGACTTTCAGTCGTGTTGTGGCTGGGAGCAGGAGTGACTGTTAAAACAGGTGCCTGTCTTTGGGAGGCCGAGTAGGGTAGATCACAAGACCCAGGAGTTCGAGACCAGCCTAACCAACATGGTGAAACCCCATCTCTACTAAAAACATAAAAATTAGCTGGGTATGGTGGTGTGCACCTGTAATCCTAGCTATTCAGGAGGCTGAGGCAGGAGAACTGCTTGAATCTGGGAGGTGGAGGTTGCAGTGAGCTCAAATCGTGCCACTGTACTCCAATCTGGGCAACAGAGTGATACGCTGTCTCAAAAAACAGAACAAAACAACCACCCCCCCAAATGGTGCCTGTCCTCCTTCCACGAGAGTTGGGTTTGATTTGGCGGCTCTGAGATGGGGCCCTGGATACATGGAATTCCAGATTCTCAGATGATGCTGATTTGGGCTCTGTGCAACCAAGTGAGTCTTAACATTTAGCTTCTTTCCAATTACAAAGAATTGTTATCCCTTTCTGAATAAGTCAGTGCATCTCAAAAGATTTGAGCCACTGGAACGTCAGTTCTGAGATGGCTTCCTCAGCCATTGATGGTTTATGGAATGGGATTTCTGTTGTCCAAGCCTTGGTTAGGAGGCAGTACGTGCTGTGGATGAAATGTCTCTGGCATCACAGCAGCCACAGACGCTGCTCTGTGTGGTGCCCATGGCCACAGCTGCACCCCACTGGGACCCTCTGAGGTGCTGCCGTTGTCTTTGAAAACACAGCCTCCATGCCAGAGACTCAAGAAATCTCGGCCAGGGGTTGCTATGAAGAAAGCCTGGGCTTCTGTGTGCCAGGGTCTATGGGCCCTCGCCTCAGGAGAGGGCAGGAGAAGGTGCTGACACCTGTCTCCTCAGCACCGGCATGTTTTGCTATCTGAATGTGTAAGCGTCAAAGTCTAAGTGAACTGTCAAACTATCAGTGTGCGGCGTGTCGGTGCTGTTTGTTTGTGACGTGCTACGTGAGCAGAAAGGCAACTGTAATGCTTCAGGGTTTGGTGGAGCCTCTGGTGGGTCAGTGGCACATGCACCAGGTGAGCCAGTAATAGCAACACTGCTTCTGAGGAAGCCTGGCACTGTTACCCTGCGAGGGTCATGTGAAAAAGCGTGTTGGTCAGATTGCTGGCCAGGCTTTTAATAAATAGTAACTACAATTAGTTTAAAAATGGGCTAAAAAAATGTTTGTTCAGACACTCTAAAATGTAAGCTACTACTTTTTTTGGACTGAAGATCTTAGAAAGCCCTAAAATAAGGCATTGGTTTTAGAGGTTTCATTTTTATTCTTTTTTTTATTGGTGGGTTTGGAATCCGCCCCTCTCCATCAGGGTCCGACAGCATCTGAACGCCGGCCTTTGCAGGAGTCCAAGGTGCTGCCTCCAGCAGGAGAGCGGGTGATGCGGATCTGAAACAGCAAATCAAAGCTGGGTGCCCACACGGCCCTGCCTGCTTCCCAGCATGTGAAGTGCTGGTCAGTGGTTTCCTTCCACCCTTGGACTCAGTTATTAGACTGTTACATACCTCTGAGCAGGGCGCCAGCCTGGGAGGGTAACTCCTGCTTTAGTTTCCTTGCTGTGCTTGACTCCGTTTCGTGACCATAAGCACGCATTTTTACGCTTGGGTTTTGGGCAACTGCAGGAGTTTGAAATTTAAGTGCATTTGATGATATGCCTTTTAAAACTTACATTGTAGCATATCCGAAAAGCACGATTTTATATCCTTATTCCTTTAGCACATGTGAATTCCGTGGTTTTAAATTCTAGGTGAAGTTGGATTAGTCTGGAAAATGCCATCTCTTACTATTGGAAAAGCTGATTGCCCCTCATATGCCTTGTTTAAAAAGAGCTAAATGGAAAAGGGATCTTCTGGCCTTACTATAGTTGCCAACAGTTTCACTGCATGTGAATGTGTGGTTTTGAAAGTTTGACTCTGCATTACAGGGGTGTGCGTGTTTGTCTAGGCCTTTTTTTTTTTTTTTTTTTTTTTAAGAACTCAGATACTGTTTCCTATTTTTAGGAGTCTCATGTGGTTTCCTCAGCTGAATTTAAACTTGTGGAAGGGTTAGGGTTAGAGCTGTATTTCAGTTGCTGTTGGCTCTGATGTGACTTTGTGGTGTCTGAGGTTCTGCCCAGAGCGTGGCGCTCTCTGCTGAGTGTTGCCTGTTGAAGGCCCGTGTGGAAACTTTCCCTGTAAGCTCGTCGACCCCAGCAGTCTTGGTTCAGAAACCTTTGGACTCGCTGAGACTTCACACAGCCTTCTAAATTTTCTTTTCATTTTAGTGTTCCCCATTCATTCAGATGTTTTCCAGAATGTAAGTAAGCTGCTGAATGCAGGGTGGGGGGTGCCCTCCGTTGGCCCTGGGGAGAAGCATCGCTGTTTCTCCGGACGGAGCTTCCCGCCCGCCATGACGTGCTCCAAGATGGAGCGGGTTCTTTGGCAGAAGTAACCATCAAAGGCCCACCTCTCAGCGGCAGGGTGGCTGTGGGTATGCGACCTCACGGCCATGCCGGCCCCTTCCCGTCAATGGCACCAAGGAGAGGAGCAGGGGGAGGCCTGGGATATGTGCTTCCGAGACTGTGTCATCCGTTTGTAACTAGACATGCAGAGATAGTGTTGGAGATAAGCAGGACACAGTGTCTCTCCCTAATGAGCGCAGGCGTGCCCTTGAGAGGGTCAGGTTTCTGTGCGGTTGATCCAGACTCAGCCTGGCTGTGGCAGTGCAGGTGACTGCTGGGCTGTGGCAAGGCTGCACCCATTGTCCATCTGAAATGGCCCCATTCCCAGGCTCGCTGTGCCAGCTGGGTGCCCAGGCCTGACTTCCTGCCAGGACGGAGGCCCCATGTATGTGGGGGACGGGGGGAGGTGGGGGTCCTGCTTTATTGCCGTATCCAATGCCACACAGGGTCAGCACTCAGGAAACGTGTGCTATGTGGGTCAGCGATTGAGTTCAGAAACCTGGAAAATTCAGCAGTGCAGGCTTCGGGCATGACCCGTCCAGCCCTCGGGCTCTTTCTCTGAATTTCTTTCCATGACATCCTCCTCATCCCAAGGACCCCTGTCCCCGCGTGACTATTGGCAACTTCAGAGCTTCCTCTGCCTCCCCTCCCAGGCCCTGGTGTGGCTGGGGCAGCTAGTGGCTGTGCAGACCCCACAACCAGTAGATCGTAGGTGCCAACGGCTTGGGCCTGGGTTACCTGAGCCAAGGACTCCAGTGCACGGCTGGATCAAAAGGCCTTGGGTTGCAGAGAGGGTGGTTGGATATTGAAGGACAATCTGCAAAGGAGAAGGGGAAATGGGTGTGCTGGATGGGCAACTGGAGAAGTCTGTGCAGAGCCTGGGACCCGGTGCAGTTGCAGAGCTGGCATGGGGAACCTGGTGACACGGCCAGCGTGCAAGTGGGCAAAGTCAAAGGCTTCAGACCGACATGGAGGGGCTGGTCTAAAACGATCCTCCTTTTCCTTTAATCCTAGCGACTGCTGGCTTACTGGGTGGGGGAATGAGATCTGTGGTGGTGGCGAGGAGAGACAGGGATTTTAATTAAACCCCTCTTTCTGGGAGAGGGGAGTAGCCGTCTCCGTAGAACGGTGAAGCATTGTCATCTCAGGCAGCTCAGGCTGCTGTAACGAAACACCATTGACTGAGTGGCTTATGAACAACAGGAATTTCTCACAGTTCTAGAGGCTGGAAGGCGGGATCAGGGTGCCACACAGGTGGGTTCTGGTGCGGGCCACTTCCTGGTTCATGCACACCTTCTCTCTGACCCAGACACAGTGGGAGGGTGACGGATTTGCTGGGCTCCTTTCTGAGGCACAAACCCCATTCATGGGGCTCCAGCCTTGGGAACTCATCACCTCCCAAAGACCACCTGACAGCATCGCATTGAGGGTGAGGATTTCAACCTGTGTTTTGGGGGACAGGCAGGCAGTTCCTAACCATCACTCTCTTTGTGTATTTCTGACTCAACATTGAGTCTGCATTCGGCTCTCTGCGAGACAGAGCCTGTAAGCATGTCCACATCGGGGACAAGGGAGCTGCCAGGGGTGCGAGAACGGGGTTTCAATGTCAGTCGGAGCTGCTTTCCTGGCACATGTACTCATAAGCTATCCTGGCAACATTTGCTCTTCACGAAGAGTCGATCAGGCAGTGGGGGCAGCGGGCGTTGTTGCCAGAAGCTTGGAACTGATGGGCAGCAGAGAAGGGGCAGAGGCCACGACCTTGGGGGTTCAGCAGTGCCAGGTGTCTGCCCTGTGTAGGCCTCACACCTGTGACTGTGCAGGGACTGAGCCGACCGGGGCTTGCTGGCCAGTGTGGCTCTCATGCAGATGATTATCGGGGTGTGCTTTCTATATAATGTTCCCTCAACCCCATGCCCACCCCACCAGTTTCTGTGCCTAGCAGAAATCATGCTGCATCTCCTTAATAGGAAGCTCTGAGTTGCCTATCGAGGTGTAGGAATAGCACGATTTGGCTCAAGTCAAAATACTTTGCAGTGAAGATGCATGGAAGAGGATTCTAGGCTTCCATTTGACGTTTTAGACTGCCTGAGTGTTACAGGACTGTCTTGCTTGTTAAAAAGCACCAGATGGGAAAGGGTACTGGTTAATAAAGGAGACTTTTTACATGAGCACAGAGAGGGTGGCTTTTGAGACAAATTCAGTGTAACGTAGGTGTGTGTGTGAGCCGTCAAAGGGACCATCTCTCTGCTGGCGACACATGTTTTCTGGTATTGGTTTTGTTCTGAAAAAGGATGAGTGGCATTCGGTAGAGTCATTCCAAAATTCACCTGGAAGGCGTCCACATGGTGCCTTGTTTTCTCCTGACATTCGGGCACCACGAGGAATTATTCTTGTCTTCAGCACTAGCAGGAGACTTTTCCTGAACATTCCTCTTTGGCATTGTGGGTGTGAAGGGGTCAGAGTGACCCTGTCTTCATGGAGCTTTCAGACACCACGGGGACAGTGTGGCACGAGTGTCAGGCTCGGGTGGGACAGAGGCCTTCCCCAGAAAACAGCTGTGGATTCCAGAATGGCCCTCGACCCCTCCTCCCTCTGTTCCTCCACGTCATATCTGAATTAAGGCTGTTCTATCATAGCGGGGGTGTCATGTTAACTGGAAGTGTGCTTTTCTTCTGGGCAGCAAATAAATTAATGGTATGTTTGCCAAGGACAGCGAGATCTGATTTGATGAATCCAGTGGGGAAAAGGAGAAGGGGCTTGGCTGGGTGGGGACTGGTTTGAGCACACACCATTCTTGGTGCCATCACTTTCTGCAGCTGAACCCTGCGTATGTGTCCCATTAATCTTGCTAGTCCAGTGTTACTGGGTCCTGGGAGTTTCTGTGGGCTGATGGCAACAGTTTACCATTGTGTTTAGAGAGGATAATAGAACTTTATTGTGTCAAAATCAGATGATAACCATTACCATGTGATTGCTTGGGTTGGCTGGGGCCAGGGATGCTCACAGCCTTTTCTAAGGGCTAAGATCTTGCTTGAGACAGTCTCACTTTGTCGCCCAGGCTGCAGTGCAGTGGTGCCATCTTGGCTCACTGCAACCTCCGCTTCCTAGGTTCAAGCAGTTCTCTCTGCCTCAGCCTCCTGAGTAGCTGGGATTATAGGTGTGTGCCACCACGCTTGGTTAATTACAAAAATGTTTAATATAGGCAGGATTTTGCCATATTGGCCAGGCTGGTCTCGAACTCCTTACCTCAAGTGATCGGCCCACCTTGGCCTCCTAAAATTCTGAGATTGCAGGCTTGAGCCACTGCGCCCGGCCCGATCCTGACATCTTCTAAAGCTGCCTTCATGAACCAAAAGCCAGTCTATGTTTGAAAATCAGGCTTGAAGAGCCTAGGAGGAGAGGGATATACTTCAGCTAAGTAAGTAACTATGCATATGTTAAAAATATGGGCCAAAACCTACCCCAAATGTTAACTCTTCTGCTTTGTGTTTTGTATCCATTTATGGTTATTCTTTCAGTATTAAGATTTTTAAAGATTCTTTTGATAATTATGGATGAATTACTATTAAAACTGAGCTGCATTTGTAACACTTTAAAGAACTAATTGGATGACATTATTTTTCTCGGACGCATTTTGGATAGTTACATAATTAATGTTTATCTCTTTGCCAGAAATCTTTTTTTTTTTTCCCCAGAACAGAAACCTGAAAAGAAACATTCCTTTGCAGTAAGTGCTATTTCACTGTGTGACAATCAATTTTTGAATGTGAGAACACGATCGTGTATTTTTGGGATAATTCTTGCTTAATAGTGATAATGCTAAGTGTTGAAATTATAGAACAATTTGTTTCTTTGAAAATTACTATTCGCCTGCTCACCAGGTGGGAGCTGATGAGAACGTGGATGTAAAAATTAAATTATATTTAGCTTGTATAAAATAAGTTAAAAAAAAAAACTTTTTTGTTTTGTGCTACTACTGAAGTTGCTTAGCTGTGGAAATGAGGTTATTGCAGGCACCTAGAATTGTATCTCCTTCACTTCCATGATGGGAAGAAATTCTCCAACAAGCACAGGAATCTGACTTTCTGATACTGAGACTCCTAGGCATGAAGTCCCATGGAAGGGGTGGTGATTACGTGAGTGTTGGCGTTGATGTGGGCACCCTCCAAGCCGGACGCGGGAGTAGGGATAGGTGAGCGTTGGCATTGATGTGGGCGTCCTCTAAGCCGGACGCGGGAGTAGGGATAGGTGAGCGTTGGCGTTGATGTGGGCGTCCTCCAAGCCAAGAGCAGGGAAGGGCAGAAAGAACAGGCCCCTCAGGAGCCATGAGAAAATAAAGTGTTGGCAGCAGTGGTAAGGGTTGGTGTCAGGGGCCAGGAAGAGGTGGCGAAGGGGGCATGTGCCTCAAGGCAGCCCTGGAACCCACGGTCCCTGCGGTCCCTGCAGTGAGGTCTGGTCTGCAGGGGATGTGAACGGCCACACGGGGAGGCCCACAGACAGCCTGGACTTGGCTGCCTCAGAACTCTGGTGGACGTTGCAAATAGCCCCACAGGGTTGCAGTGCACATTCCTCGGACAGAAAGAAGATGCTTGGAACTGTTCCAGGCACGAAGCCAGTGCCCTGTGAATAGTGGCCGCTGCTGTCGTGACTGAGTGCCATCCAACTGGGGCCATTTGCTCTGCTCAGTTCACTTAATTGGGCCAGGAATGGGGTTGCCCTGCCTTCAACAACCTTGACGCATTGAACGAGGACTCAGTTGATAATATACTCTGTAAATACGCTCTCTCGGCTAGAGTGAGCAAAGCCCAGGGAGCGGGTGGTTCTTCAGTATTAGACAGGTGTTTGTGGCAGGGCCAGCTGTGCGGCTGCCAGAGCGAATGTGACCAGGAAGCCTCTCCCCCCGGAGGTGGCCAGCATTCCTGTTAAACGTGGCGTAGGCAGAAGGTGGGCGCTGCTGGGGAACTTGCTCATGTTCCTGTTTTCTGATTGGAAATTCAAGGTTTCTGCACATCCTACATCGAAGTTGTACATTGCTAAGACTGTACACATTTCAACACTTGTGTTTTTTTTTCTGCTTTTCGGATCTATACAACCTGGCATTTGGCCGTGGCTTCCAGGACAGGCTGGATGCAGAGTGAAGTCCTCTCTGCACTGTCGATGTTTGCAGATGTCTTTTTGTATAAACTTTTTCTTGAGACTTTCAATTGCCATGCACATAACTCTACCAGTTACAATCGTGAGCTAACAGGGGTTTTTGGTTTTACTTGGATGAATGTTTAACATTTGTATGCTAGATTTGGGGGTGGAGGTCATTTATCTGCTTTTCATTTCCTCCTTGGTTATACTTAGTGACTTTCAGGTAAAGTGTGGAAGGCGTGGTACAGTGTGAATTGCAGGTCGCACTGTGGTGCAGTGGACGAGAGACGCGGGCTGCAGTGGTGTGCACAGTGCATGAGAGAAAAGAGACTTCCATCCTCAAGGGAAACACACAACAATTTAAAAAACTGATGATCTAGCTTACATGAGGTCCAACAAATTCAGTTTGCAAAGTTTAACTTCTAAGTTAATTTAGTAATTTTTCCCCTAAGTCATTAAGTTAGTAGCTTATGTTCAAATATATTTCTTTTGTCTAAAGCAAGTCATAAATTCTAAAATGAATGACTAAAGATGTAATAATTTAGGCATACAGCACCTGAAGAGAAAATTGACAGTATGCTAAAATATTGGATACAGATGCTTAAAAAATATAATGTAGCATTCTTCCAATGCATGTGCTTTTAGCATGTAACTTGGTGAGTGGTTTTGAGCTATGTTTGTAGGAATGTGTATCTTTGAATACTTCAGGGCACCACTGCAGATGTGTGCGTGAGATGTGTAAATACTGAATGTTCTTCTCCCTTCCCTTAAATGAAAAGCATTAGCTCTCTTTTTTGTATTTTTATTTTATTTTTATTTTATTTTTATTTTTGGAAGTAGACTCTTGCTCTTGTTGCCCAGGCTGGCATGCAGTGGTGCAATCTCGGCCCACTGCAACTTCTGCTTCCAGGGTTGAAGTGATTCTCCTGTCTCAGCCTCCTGAGTAGCTAAGATTACAGGCACCCACTACCATGCCCGGCTAATTTTTGTGTTTTTATTAGAGATGGGGTTTTGCCATATTGGCCAGGTTGGTCTCAAACTCCTGACCTCAGCTGTGATCTGCCCACCTCGACCTCCCAAAATGCTGAGATTACAGGCGTGCACCACCGTGCCCAGCCAGTTCCCTTCTGTACTGATTTATACAGTTTTTGCTTTTTTTTGAGAAGTGGTCTCACTCTGTCGCCCAAACTGGAGTGCAGTGACGCAAACCTTGGCTGACTACAGCCTTTACCTCCTGGGCTCAGGTGATCCTCCCATCTCAGCTTCCTGAGTAGCTGGGAATAGACACATGTCACCACGCCCAGCTAATCCTTTTTTTTTTTTTGTAATTTTAGTAGAGACAGGGTTTTGCCATGTTTTCCAGGCTGGTCTCAAACTCCTGGGCTCAAGCGATCTGCCTGCCTCGGCCTCCCAAACTGCTGACATTACAGGCGTGAGCACCACATCTGGCAGTTTTTTTTTTTTTTGGTCCTTCCAGGATTAGAAGTCGATTTTCAGAAAACCCTTCACACTTGCAAACTTAATTTTCCATAATAATATGCCTCTAGGATAAAAACAAGACAGAAACAAAGAAGTATGTGTGGACTGCAGTTAAAAATTTTCAACACAACATAGCTTACAAGAGGTGACATTTACAAAGAGCAGGAGGGCCCGTTCAGTGCCTTCCAGGCATTGGCAATGGCGGTCTGTGGGCGACCCTAAAGTGTGCAGCGTCCTGAGATGTGATCGTGGTGCTCACGCTTTTACCGAGGGCCTCGCAGGAGTACCGGAGGCGGCTCTTCTGCAGGCGGCCAGCCAGGCGGCAGCTGCTGGAGAAGGAACAAACGGTAAAAGACAGACGTACACGATGTTATTGTGGCAGAGAGGTTAAAAGCAGGCTCACTTTGTTCTTCAAGTTTTAAATAACTAATAATGAAGTCCTTAAATATGTATTGCATTTCTGGATTTTACAGCAGTTGTGGGTGTGTCTGTCTCTCTAGCTCCCGTTTGGGTGCTCCCTGTGAAGAGAGCTCAGAGATGCCACCTTTCTTTGTTGAGGTGACAGTGTCTGGAGAGCTGTGAACCCCGCGGTGAGGGGCGGGTGACTGACCTGGGGGGAGGCTGGGTCAGCGTGGGGATCCACCCCCACTCCACCTTCCTGTAGGGAATCCAGTTGTAAGTCTTTATGATATGGGTAAAAGGAACCTGGAAGAGGTGTTATTTTTTAAGAAGTAAGTGCCATGCTCTTTTTTCCTCATTCTTCTCCGTGTTTAAGCAGCATTGAAGGATAAGGCACTACTAGCATGTTTGTTTGGAAACGATCTTGTTGGTTATTTTACATTGAATATGATACTAAGGTTGCCTGGTAACAGAAGTTTCCCTTAACAACATGGAACTCTGTTGAATCTATTGTCCCATTGGCTAAGCCTTCTGAAGTCAGTGCGGTGGCAGCTGAAGAGGCCGCTTCCCCTTGGAGGAAGCCCCTGGATTGGCAAGAGGCAAGGCCCTTGACTGAGGGAGTGAGGCCAGTTTGCAGGGACCCCACATGGCACCTGCGGCTCTCTCCTGCCCCCTGCTGGCTGGCCAAGCAGCCTCGCGACAGTGTGCTCAGTGTGAATGTTCACTGGGCAGGCCAAGGCTTTTGTTCCAGAAACACTGACTTCAGAAACGGCCGGCCGTGTGTGTGGAGCATGGCTTACGTGTGTCTTAAACCTCTTGAACAAAGCAAGTTGATGTTTCAAATGCAAGAAACATCATTTCCTCCCATTGCTTTCTTTCATTTATTTTAGCAGTGTGTTTCTTCTGTGTTAAGAATGAGCCAGATTTCCCCCTCACCCTTTTCTAGCTTGGCTTTATGTCAGTCACACTGGCCAGAACAGGGTAAATTTTTTAGCTTCTCTGCCTTAGGAAGAACCTGTCTTTATTGATTAAAAGTGAGAGGATATATCCAGTCCTTGGGGTCGTGTTTCTATCCCTGCTAGACTAGGGGAGTGGTGAGCACCATTTCTCTGGAGACTGCCTCTCCCGCCTGCGTTGAGTAGCGAGGCCGCAGGGTCAGCTGTGGGAGCCTGCAGGAAGGGGTTTGAGTGCCTGGTACGTACGAGCTCTGGGACAGAGGCGTGCCCACTGGGGGCCACTGCCTGGAACCACAGCCTTCCTGGTGAGACGAGAGGTTCTGAAGAGAGCCGAGATCATGCCCTCCTGGGCAGGCAGTTTCACCAATATGTGCTTTGGAAGGAGTGGATTCTGCCAGTCATGGGCGTGGTGCTGACACCCTCATGGTGGCCCCCTCCGGTCCCTGATAAGCTGACCCAGAGAGGGTCCTCATCTGCAAATGGGACAGTGGCCCCCTTGGCACATGGGGTTACATCAGTGACTTGGCCGCCTGGTGCCTCCTGGAGAGCAGCCGCTGGCCTTTACCTTAGATGTTCACGTCCAAACCAGCTCCAGAGTTTGCATGAAAACTCCCAGCCCTGTTGGAGACTCCTTAGTTCAGCTTGGCACAGAACCTCGGAAAACAGCAGTTCTGTTCCGGGTTCTTCCTTCAGAACTGAGTTCCAGTGCAGGGAAGGGAGCGGAGGGGCCGTGAGGTCAGCTGCAGCCTCCTGTGCCTCCCACTCGAGCTGAGGGCCATCTCTCTCCTGGGCTTCTCCCTGTCGTGTTCCCTGGTGCTCTACTGGCTTTGCAGAGGTTGGCAACGGCTCGTTCCATGGACTTCCTTGGGCCCCGCGCTTGACTCCTGTTCACTGAATGTCGTTAGGGTCCGGCCATCGCTGGCTTTGCTCTCCTTTAGCAGTTTCTAGATGTCCAGGCTTGAAACACTGCAGGCAGGCAGGGCCATGCTTGGGATCAGCCTTCTTCTTGTCAGTACTACTTTGACTAATTGCCTGAGGCACCGCCGGAGGGACTTGCTATTTTTAGAAGCTAATTCAGGTTTAAGACACCATCTAGGTAATGAGAGAGTTCAGGAAAGCTGTATCTGAGCTCCAGTAAAGGCGGACTCTTCCGTCCCAGCTGTCACTGTGTTTACACTCAGAGGAGCACACGATCGGGGGCGTGGCTCAGGTGTCAGCGCTGCGCTGTTCCACGCACCCACAGCAGCAGCCTGGTGGGACTAGAACTCAGACACGCTCGGGCACAAATCAGCCTCTTGGGAGAGCTGCTTACCTGCAGAATTCTTTTGTCATTAAGTGGTTGATGTCATTCTTTGAATGAGTGACAGTAATTCCCCACCTCAGGGTGGGCTGCGGGGGAGATTCAGTTGGAAAAATAACCCATAAGGCTTTGTGGCTCTGGGGGTCCTGATGCCCCACCCACATTTTCCTTCCCATGCCCGGGATTCTCTAAGACAAAGGGCAAGTCTTAAAGCCTTACGACATCCTAAGTCTTAGATCGCAATTAGAGAGAGAACCCAGTACAGGTGGAACAGTGACACCCTCAGAATTCTGCACTGGCCCTTCAAGAAGGCAGTTGTGGGCTCTTTGGACCCTTGACGGGCTTCTGTCCTCTGTCCTTCCTAAGCACAAAGATGGGAATTCTTCCCATTGCCTGTTTCTCTCCCCATCTCGGCTTCTACACAATGCAAAGTGGCCCGCTAACTAGAGCCCGTGTTCACTTTTGAACACATCAACCAATTATTTTGGGAGGAAAAGAATCTGCCAAAGAAACAAAGTATAGGTTGGAATGGTTTAATGAAGCCTGTGTTTATTCAACAAAGTGTGTTTTAAAATTTCATCCGAAGATCTCAAGTGAAAATTTCCCAGTGGGTGTTAAACTTTGGTGCACAGACTCTCATGTGGCCCCCAGTCTCAAGTCCACACCCCCACTTCATGCTTTTACTCTTGGCTGAGTCCCATGGAGGCCGGTTAGGGAATCCTCCAGGATCAGCCCTTGACCAGGATGGCTGGCTGGCTGGAGAATACTGTGCTTATGTCATTCAGAGACAAGCATTTCTTGAGCGCCTGCTGTGGGTGCTTGGCCGGGTCCTGCTGATGGTGCAGTGGTGGAAGTCCAGCCCACAGTTCCTGCCCTCATGGAATTTGTAGCCTAGTGAGGACTGCAAGTCAAATAACCACGAGCTAACTGCAGGGAGAGACTCCAGGGTGATTTCTATGAAGAGAGGACATGGGGTGCCCCGAGAACCCCTGACAGACGAACTTTGCCATTAGAAACCAGGCGGCATTTTCGTGAGAAAATGACATTTCCCTCCTGGTCAGAGCTGAGGAAGGTGCCTGTGTGTGTTCCGTGGCTGCTGTGACCCTGACCACACACCTGGGGCTGGAAAATAATACTCACTGTCACACAGTTCTGGAAGGCAGGAGCCATGGACTGAGGCCAGTGTTTGCTCCAGGAGAGTCCCTCGTGGCCCATTCAGGTGCCCAGAGCTGCGGGCCTTGCCCGCCTTGTTCCCTGGTGCCGCCTCCTCCCATGTAGGTGTGCAGCATCCTGCTCCAGGGCCTCTACACCCCTCATCTGCTGATGCAAGTGGTGGCACTTAGGGCGCACCTGGATAGTCCTCAGGATTCCTTTATCACCGCATGAGGGAACGTTCTCAGGTTCCAGGCATTAGGACCGGGATTCCTTTGGGGGCTGCTCTCCCGCCCACCACTGTACCTGAATGCACACAGCAGCCAGCATATCCAGAGGCCCCAGGAGGACCTGAGGTTGCTGGATCTAGAGCGGGACCTGGTATCAGAAGCAGGCGGGGCCAGGGATTCCCGAGAAAGTCTTGACGTGTACTTGAAGTGAGCCAAAGGGTTTTGAATGACTGGATCAGATTTATGTTTTTTATAGATGGGTCTCCAGTCTGTGTGAACAGATTGGAGGGTGCCGGGATGGGAGCTGAGGCCCAGGCAGAGGTTTTGCAGAGTCCCAGGAGAGGGCGCTGCAGCCCGGACTCGTGTGTGGGTGGGAAGGTGGCCGATGCATTTCTCTGCTGCTTTTCTCCCCACTGAGCTTGGGTCCTCGTGGAGGGCGGATGGCAGACATTTCACTTGGGGACCTGATGCCTATGCATCCGAAAGACTCCCCAGGCACCTGGGTCTAAGAACCACCGTCTGCCTTTGAGTAGAGTTTCTATAAACGTAACATTCACCTGATGAACGGAAGATGGCCACAGATCTAAAATCACAGGGAGCTTTAATGGAAGAAAATAGAAGATCACAGCTGTTCCCATGGACTAAGCTGGTAGGTGAGAGCCCCCTAACTTCTCAGCTCACACCTAATGGTGTCCGTGTCTGGTGAAAGCTGCTTCAGCAGGGACAGAGAGCAGCGTGGAGTGAGCTGGCTTGTGGGGTCGTCTTTTCAGTCTCCTCTTATGGGTCCTGGGAGAAGGGAGCGGCAGATGGCCAGGCCCCCACCACAGGTCATTGAGGTCATCTCCAGGTGGCTGCCACGGTGGGGTGGGGGGGTTGGGGGCATGTTCACACCCACTCCAAGGGCACATCCCGGCTGCTGTACACCCTTCACCTCTGCGATGCTGGGACCGCATGCTCAGGCGCGGTGGGGGCCCTTGCTGCACTTACTCGTCGGGGAGCTCTGGGATGGTGGGTGCACCCTGGCCCTGGGCTGGAGTGACTGATCTCTGTGACCAGACCTGCGACCACATCAAGCAGTCTGCCAGCGGAACCAAGCGGCGCGTGTTCATCAAGTCCATGGGCGGCTACCGTGGCTACCTGGCCAACATGGGGGGCTCACGGCCGGAGCCGATGCCGCATACATTTTCGAAGAGCCCTTCGACAGCAGGGATCTGCAGGTATGTGACGGGGGCTGGCCTAGGGGGACCGTCCCCTTTGGATCCACTCGGTGCTGTGGAGTGAAACATCGTATCTAGGGTGGTTTGCTTTTCGAGGGGGCATGGAGACAGGTACTACAGAACACGCCATGCTTGATGCCCTTCGCATTGCCCAGATGCCTCTCCCATGTGTCAGGTGAAGGCGGACGTGCCTGGTTGAGGACACCTTCTAGTCTCTTGTGTGAAACACGAGCTTGTTTTTTTGATGTAGTCTGTTGTGTAGTTAATGTTTTCTCACTTCTGTCACAAACGATTTGAGCGCCTCCGCTAACAATCACCACCCACGTCTGCAACTGGCTCTGAAGCTTGCTGCAGCTTCTTTTAAATCTTGAGGCCTCTGATGCTGCGTCTGCCTCTAAACTGACACACACACGGCCGTGGTTTTTTGGCATCTGTGGCTCTTTTAGGGAAGAGTGTCACCGAGCCCGGGGTCTGCCCCTGCTTGGATGGCACAGCAGAATCCAGGCCTGGACCCTGCAGTGTTCAGTTACTAAACTCCATGCAGGATGACAGGCCTTGGCAGATAAAATGCAACTTGAACAATTGTCTTTAGTTAGTTATATAAATAAATATATAATGTTATATATTGCTCTGCAACCCAGGTTGGAATGCAGTGGCATGATCCCGGCTCGCTACAACCTCCGATTCCCAGGTTCCAACAATCCTCCTGCCTCAGACTCCCGAGTAGTTGGGATTACAGGCACGTGCCACCATGCCCAGATAATTTTTGTATTTTTAATAGAGATGGGGTTTCACCTTGTTGGTCAGGCTGGTCTCGAACTCCTGACCTCGTGATCTGCCCATCTTGGCCTTCCAAAGTGCTGGGATTACAGGCGTGAGCCACTGTACCCGGCACCATTGTCTTTTAAAAGGTTAGGATGTTACTTGTTTCTGGGCCAAGTAGATCAAGTAAAAAGGGCCTTGGCGTTGTCACTAATTATGTGACATGTGAATCACGAATTTCTTCACTATGTCATATTAAATACTTGTGGAGTCATTCACTTCATCATGATGTTTCTGTCAGCGGTGGGTCCCATAAGATGATATTGGAGCTGCCCCAAACAGGTGCACTGTTATTTATCTTTTATAGAAAGATTATATATATTAAAAAACATATGTTATATACATATATATATATATTTTTAACTGTGCTTTTCTACATCTAGACATGTTTAGATACACAATTGCCTGCAGTATTCAACAGTCTCAGACATTTAGGTTTGTAGTCAGGAACAACAGATATGTGGCAGGCCCTGCCTCCTGGGTTTGTGAGAGTTCACTGTAGGATGTTTGCACAAGGCTCAAGTCACCTAGCAATGCATTTCTCAGAACATATCCCCCTGTTATGTGACTCATGACCGTATTTCAGAAATCTGTCCAAAGATCCTGCCTCACCAGCATTCAACCTGGCAAGAGCTTCAGAAGAGAAATTATGATTTTTTGTTGTTGTTGTTGAGATGGACGCTTGCTCTGTCACCCAGGCTGGAGTGCAGTGGCACAATCTCAGCTCACTGCAACTTCAGCCTCCTGGCTTCAAGTGATTCTCCTGCCTCAGCCTCCCAAGTAGGTGGGACTACAGCACCTGCCACCATGCCCGGCTAATTTTTGTATTTTTAGTAGAGACGGGGTTTCACCATGTTGGCCAGGCTGGTCTCAAACTCTTGACCTCAGGCAATCTACCCGCCTTGGCCTCCTAAAGAGCTGGGATTACAGGCATGAGCGACTGTGCCCAGGCTCCTACTTTGTGAAATTCTGCCACCGTGCCCAGTGACAGATTGATTAGATGTAAAAATCTCCATTTTCTTAGGATGAGTCATTAGAGAATTACCTCCCTCTTGTAATCCTCCCAAGATGATCTGATATAGGATGTTACCCTTTTCTAAGACAATCTGTTCCTTAAGAAATCTGTGTGTCGATGAGAGTTTACAAAATTCTCTGATCAGACACGGTTCATCAGGCCGTCATAGGAGATTCCATTGAAAGGCCACAGGTCGCTCTTTTCCTCTGAGAGCGCCGAGAGAACATCGTCATGAAAATAAGGAGCAATAGAGCCATGAATGAGCACTAGGCCAGTCACGGAATTATCATCTTCAGAGGGACCCTGTTGATTCCGGAAGGCGTTTCTAGTGGCCGCTGTGAGGGCTGCTCACATCAGTGCCCTGTGCTCAGCATTCATTGCTGCAGACGTGCTCTCGCCGCCTGGGGAGGCTCCCCGAGACCCAAGCTGTGAGAGCTTGCAGCCTCCTTGGCCACGCTCACCACCACGTGTGGTTGGCACTTCCTGCCCTGCAGGACCTGGCACACAGTAGGTGCTTAGCAGAAGTTTATTGTCTGATTAACAAAATGCTCTTTTCCAGTCCAATGTGGAGCGCCTGACGCAGAAAATGAAGACTACTATCCAGAGGGGCCTTGTGCTCAGGTGAGTGAGAGACCAGGGCTGATCTTATGGTCACCGTAACACTGCGGTTCTTAGATTCTGCTCTGTGACTTTGGGCTGGATGAGTGGTAATTTCTTTGCCCCTGGAGTGCACTATACGCTGAGCAGTTGCAGAACAGAGTCGTGGTGTGTTGCTCTACAGACTTCCCCGCATTTAGACAACTAAAATTTTTGCTTTATAGTCTTACTCTTTTAGATATCTTAAAATCATTTCTCTAATTAGCACCTGATGTTTATGAAGGAAGAAGGAAATAGTCATCCCTCTTAGCCTCAGGGAATGTGTCCCAAGTCTCCAGTGGGTGCCTGAACCTGGGGATAGTACCCGCCCCCTGTATACATGAGGGGGTGGGTACTGATAACCATCTGATAACCAAGGCGGCTACTGAGTGACTCAGGGACAGGAGGCACAGACAGCATGGAGACTTAGGGCACAGGGATGATTTGCGTTCTGGGTGGGAAAGAGCAACACAGCACGAGATTTCATCACTCCCTGTTAGCTGGGCTTAGGTGAAATCGACATCCTGTGTCAGTTTGTTGTGTCACATTATGTGTCGCGTGTGTTGTCACTATACAACAAAACGATCTGCAGTGTATGCATACACCCAGTTAGCTGGGAGACTTTTTTTTTTTTTTTTGAGACAGAGTCTTGCTCTGTTACCCAGGCTGGAGTGCAGTGGCGCAATCTTGGCTCACTGCAACCTCCACCTCTTCCAGGTTCAAGAGATTGTCCTGCCTCAGCCTTCTGAGTAGATGGGAGTACAGGTGTCCACCACCATGCACAACTAATTTTTGTATTTTCAGTAGAGATGGAGTTTCACTGCGTTGGCCAGGCTGGTCTCAAACTCCTGACCTCAGGTGATTCGCCCACCTCAGCCTCCCAAAGTGGTGGGATTACAGGCGTGATCCCCACCATGCCCAGCCAAATCATCTAAACTTTTAAGTCATGCCAAACATCACCAGCTTTAGGATTCTTTTGTTGGTGAGGTTTGAGTAATGGGGATTTTAAGGGAACTGTCAGCTTTCATGAAAACAGTGACAACCCCACTACTTGGAAATGCTTATTCAAATTAAACACTTCATCGAGTTAAAAACTGGAGCTTCCTAAGATTTAAAATGGATTATCAGACATGTAATATACTTGACACTCACCCCAAATCAGAATGACCTGGAATGAGCTGCATGCAGGCACACACATGTCATGAGCTGAGCCTGGGACACAGCGGTCCAGCATTCCTAACTCACACACACTCCTTCCTCACAACCTCCTATTCTTTATACTTTTAAACCAGAGCCCGCGAATTTATTCCAGAGAGCTGATGAATCCCCTGAAATGATGATGAAATAGGAGGCATATGTGTGATTTTGTTAAAGAATCCACAACGTTTATCAGATTCTTAAAGCTGCGACCCATCCCCACCCCAGATGAGTTTATGAAATCCTGATTGAAGATTTTAAAATATTGGAGATTGTTAGTTGACTCATTCCATTTATTAAAATCCTCCTCTTACTGGGCAGGGGGAACACTTGACACTTTTGCTTAACAGGCTGAGTTCAGGCTACAGGAAACAGAGATTGTGTTTTTTTCTGTTCCAGCTATCCATAAAGACCTAGAAATAAAAACGTGAATTCTGTGAAATAGAAATCGTCATTTCTATTTAACAACAAAGTGTTACTGTATAACTGATATTTCATATGACTCTAACCACCAACAGGGTGGGGCACCCTCTCCATTTGATAGAAACTTTGGAACCAAAATCTCTGCCAGAGCTATGGAGTGGATCACTGCGAAACTCAAGGAGGCCTGGGGCAGAGGTAAGGGGTCCGCGGAGGGAGGCCGTCTGCCTTGGTGAAAATGCTGTCCTATCGGGGAGAAGTAGGGTATACTGGTTCCTTCTTCAGTCCAGTACTGAGCTGCGTGTGATGTTCTAACTCCTGCTGGTCTCTGAGCGTTGCTATTTAACCAACCTTGGATTCCTGGGATAAGGTCAGCTTGGGCGTGGGTAACATGTTCTCTTTTATCACTGCTAGATTCAACCTGAAGTTCTTTTGTGCAGGCTTTTTGCTCTGGAGATCTTGAGCATCAGCCCGCAGTTTCCCTCACAGTTTAAGTGGGGCCTTCTATTTTTTGGATGTATGTTAGGACAACCTCCTTGCAACTCCATCTGTCAGAACTTCCAGTTTTGAGGAAGATTTGGCTGCTGAATGAATTGTTCATGTTTGTAGAACTATGCATGTTTTTCCTTAAATCAGTTTTGTAAGTTACATATTCTAACAAATCTTTAGATAAACTGAAAAGTTTTAAAAAACATGACATTTTGTATAATACAATTGTTAATTGTTCCAATGTGGCTGGTCCCCACTCATTCCTGAGTGGCTGTTTGTGCCAGCATCTTTCTTGCCCCCACCCCCCTCAGCTTTCTTCAGTCATACCAGGTGTGTGCTTTTTTAGGGCAAACCATTATCACTGCCAATGTGCAACGTAGAAGAATGACAGTCTACAAAAAACAGTGATGTGAACAGTTTCAATTGGTTTGTCTTTTTGAAGAACTGACTGATTCTTTCTACATCGATTTTCTTTTGCTAATTTAGCTATGGATGTTTCTCACTCCTCTGTGTGTGTATTCGTGGGCATCAATTTCTTAAGGTAATTTCCCTATTCCACTATTTAGTGAAAAATTCTCTCCACTGAGAGGAAAAACAAAAGCTGCTTTCCAGGAAGCCATCAGGGCGATCCCACAAGAGCAGAGCTGCCCAGGCCAGGCGCTGGCCACACTGTGCAGTTGTTCTCAGCTGTTCTCGGCCGTTCTTGGCCATTCTCAGCCTCCCCCAGGCTTCCAGGCCAGGTTCAGGATGGTTGCCAGGAATCTCACTTCTCATCTCGCCCCATGATTCTGCTCTCCCACCTGCCCATGTGACAGGGTGGTGTTAATCTTTTTTAAAATCTTTTATAGGAAAAAAATTTACCACCGATGATTCCGTTTGTGTGCTGGGAATAAGCAAAAGAAACCTTATTTTTCAACCTGTGGCAGAGCTGAAGAAGCAAACGGATTTTGAGTAAGTTGGGGTCTTATTGCCTTAGCAAACCCAGCCAACGTGAGTACAGGACAGGAGAATGGCCATTGCTGTTGCTTTCGGCAACTCATTCAGGGGTTTGAGGAACTAGATTTTCTGAAGCTCAGTTAAAAAATACTAGGTCTTGGCCAGGCATGGCGGCTCACACCTATAATCCCAGCACTTTGGGAGGCCTAGGTGGGTGGATCACAAGGTCAAGAGATCAAGACCAGCCTGGCCCACATGGTGAAACCCCATCTCTACTAAAAATACAAAAATTAGCCAGGTGTGGTGGTGTACACCTGTAGTCCCAGCTACTCAGGAGGCTGAGACAGGAGAAATCGCCTGAACCTGGGAGGCAGAGGTTGCAGTGAGCTGAGACCGCACCTCTGCTCTCCAGCCTGGGGACAGAGCGAGACTCTGTCTCAAAAGAACAACAATAAGAAACCACCACTAGGTCTTTGGGAAGAATTTTTAGAAATATAAAAGCAATGGTTTCATTTGACCCTGAAATTGGCTTTATTATCTAGTTGATTCAGCCGACCCTACAAACCCCGTGTTTCTGGCAAGACGGCTCACTGTGCTGGCCGTGGCATCTCCCAGCCTCACTGCTGTCCCCCCATCCCTCCACAGGCACAGGATTCCCAAAGAACAGTGGTGGCTCAAGCTGCGGCCCCTCATGAAGATCCTGGCCAAGTACATGGACAACTATGATGTGTCGGACTCAGGCCAGCTAGAGCACGTGCAGCCCAGCCCTGGAGCGTCTGACCCAGTCCTGCCTGCATGTACCTGCAACCTGGACTCACCGTGGACCATCTGTTTTTGTAACACTTAAGTTATTTATCAGCACTTTCTGAAAGTATTTATTGACATTAATACCTAACAAGCAAGCACCTGTCACCGACCGTGTGCCCCACCAGCTCCAGTGCGTGCTGTCTGGACTGTGTCTCATGCTTTCAGATGTGTGTATTAAACGTTTGCCTACAACTCCAACAGTCCTCCGTTTTAGTTTTTTAAGTAGGAGATTAAAACCTCAATCTATGGGTGGCTACTAATGGTTTTCTCAGCACTTTTGTGGGCAAAGATTATAAAAATATTTTTAGTAGGGATCACTGAACTATGCACAAGTCATAAAAGGAGAACAAAGCCAGTAGTTTACACAGGCCAAGGGGAATGCCATGTTTATTGCCATGTGTCAGTTTCCAACCACAGCAGCAGGCCAGGACCCTGGGCCTTGACCCCAGGCTCCTGCTCTCCTTAGAAAGTAAAAGAGAACACATGAATCTTACCTACTCGGCCTCTTGATTGCAATCCTAGCTGCATGTTAAAACCACCAAGGTGGGGGTTTGAAAAATCTGATAGCCAGTTTCTCGTCCAGTCCAAGCCACGGTCCTTGCTGGGACCTAATTTGGAATTCTCTGATGACTCTTGCCAGAGTAGACATGGGTGCTGGTGTGACGGCCCTGCTGCCCTCGTGGGCCCACATCCTGTAGGGACAGCGTTTCTGCCTCTTAGCTCTAGGTTGCAGGAGACCACAGCTGTGCCTCAGAAACGGCGGTGGAGAGCTGTGTGGAGGGAGAGGAGACCCCAAAAACAAGCTGTTTGGGAAATCAGAGTCCAACGGCCAAGAAGAGCTGGCGTGGCGGCTCTCCTTTCTGGCTCTGTGAAGACGAAGCGAGCGCTTACTCACCCCAGCCCACCTGCTTCTCAGGACTGCTTCCATCCGGCCGCCCCGTTGAACTTCCGTCTGTTAGGAGGACGCTCCCACAGGGCCTCGGTGTAATCGAGTTTCATGAATCAGCACAGGCAGACACGGGACACCTTTGTGTACCTTTTCATTTTACTTCTGTTTTTTAGTAAAAGCCCTAAATGCTACTTAAGATAATGACTCAAGCAGAGGTTAAATCAGAGTTGCCCTTTATTTTTAGATTCTTAAATATTCTAGAACTAATGAGGTAAAACAAGCCTTTCAGTCAGTAGAAAGTGAAAATTCTACGTGGTGCATCTTTGGCATTTCGTGTATGACTATTTCAATGGACATCTTCCTGGTCGCTCTTAAGATTGACTTGCCAGTCAGTTGGCAACACTTTAAGAATGATATAATATTCTTGGAAAAGCAGTAGCATTTCTGACTTTTCATATTCAGCTCTAGAGGCCTATTGTCTCAGGGGCTCCTGCACAGTTGGGGGCACCAGGGCCGCTCACCTGATGATCCAGGATGGGTCCTTGGCGATTTTGGGATTCTCGGGTCTGAGTATGGCCAGGCCATGCGTGCTCTTCCCAGTGCCGAGGTACCTGAGAGGAAGGCAGGCGAGGTCAGTGAGTACTGGCTTCTACTTCAGTGCCGTTAAGGTCTCCAATCCCGGATGCTGTCTCCCCCACTCCCCGCTCCCCACTCCCCACTCACCTATCACTCATGGCCAGGAGCTTCTTGTGGCTGATGGTGAAGAGCTGCTCCCTGTGGGCCTGCTTCATCTCATCCGAGAGGCCGTACAAGAAGTGGTCCATTCCTAGAAGACAAACCACAGGCACAGGGGGGCTGCCACCCAGGAGCTCGCACAGTGGGCTATGCCCTCGTGTCCCAGAGGGTACAGGTGCATCTCACTGTTACTTCACATACGTGTTTCAACCACAGGGTCATGTCTAACAGCCCAGAGATCACACCCTGACCTCTAGCTCCCACGAGCCACGCTGACTCTTACCAAGGCCTGCTTCTGCAGCGTGGATGCATTCAGGACCGCGTGAGGCTGATAATGCTGTGAGCAAAAGTGGCTCTACAGTGTAATGTGGCCAGGCCTGGGCCGTGGTCACGTCATCCTTCCACACGAATGAGCCCAGTCACTGCCGTGGGTTGGCCCCACTGGGCCTCAGGTCAGTAAAACTGAAATGACAGGATGCACTCTTCTCGCCCAGATGTCGGGAAGCGTGTTTCCAAGGCCAATATTTAGGGTGTCAGACGTGGAAATCGTATCACAGGCAAGGACAGAGGCGCCAGAAGCTGGTGCTCCTGCCTGTGCATGAGGGAACTCGGAAAACAGCAATGTCATCTGCGAGGCTGTGGACTGAGATTCTCACTGTTACATTCACAATACCTTTGTATGAAGGAGCGACAGGAGCATCTACGGTTGAGAAGACAAAGTTTGCCTTCGTCAATGTCTTGCTGCGTGAATTTTCCAGATTTTGCCCAGTAAACCTTCCCAAAAGATTGGAGTGTCTCTATTGTTTTTGGGTCCCTAGGAAACCCAGAGAAATAAATAGGCAAGCATTTTACCAAAGGACAAGTTTATGACAAACCTGTGACTTAACAGTTCAACATCTTCTATGGGTTAACAGCTCTATTTTACATCTGATCTAGTCCAAACAGCCCCCTGACAAATTGCTCAATTACTCTCAGTGGAAGTTTAAATCCGATCACATAAGACTTTCAACACGTTCTCCCTCTTAGACAGGGTCTGTCTGCATAAAGTCCTCCCCAGATGATTTAAATCCACCTCTCTGTGACATCAGGAGAGGAAAGATGTGGAGGGTGGGGGCAGGTCAAGATTACGAGGAAATTACAGAAGACTCACATGGAAAAATCAAGCAAACAAAGGTTTTCCTTTAATCTCCCTTAAGGACACACCCAGGGCAGTACAGGAATCAGTCTGAGGGGGCTGATCCAGACTTCCCTTTGTGTAAATGGAAAGAGCCCAGCCCTCCCTCCACCCTGACTCAGAGCTGCAGAGGGGTTGTGAGCTGCTTCCCCATCCTTGTCTAGAAGAGTGGCTTCCAGCACAGCAAATGGGAGAACTCAGCAGGGTGGCAACGGCTACCGACTTCTCTACCTACGTGCCTGCTTACCTACCTACCTACCTAATCTATCTCTGCATCCACGAGCCAGGCTCTCATTCGCCCAGGCTGGCGTGTGGTGGCACAATCTGCTGACTGCAGCTTCAACCTCCCTAGGCTCAAGGGATCCTCCCGCCTTAGCCTCCTGTAGCTAGGACCACAGGCACTTGCCACCATGCCTGGCCAACTCCTTCTTAAAAAGTGTCAGAATACAGGTTCTCTTGGGCAGCAAAGCCATACACAATCAAGAATTTATTATTTTAGAATAACGGTGTTATGTTTATGAAAGCTAACAGTTGCATCCACATCAGGCACCTCCAAATGAAATGAGCTAAGAATGTTCTCAGGCTATATCGCGCCCCTCACCTGGGGCCTGTGTCCCAGGTCCCCCAGAGCAGGGTTGCAACCTCAGACAGCCACTATGGATACTGTGTTTTTCTCCTATGCCTATGAAAAAGTCTATAGATTAGGTGCAGCAAGATATTAACAAAATACAACAATTATACTGTAATAAAAGTTATGCTAAGTAAAACAAGCGTTCTGTGAACAGAAGCTCTTGGACACCCACAGCGTATCTGATGACCTAGACGGCTACTGAGTGACCAACAGGCAGGTACCGTAGACAGTGTCAGCTTTCATCCCACTGCTTAGAAGAATGGTGTACAATTTAAAACTTTGGAAGTGTTTATATCTGGAATTCTCCATTTAATATTTTCAGACCAAGGGTGACTGGGTAATAAACCGTGGAAGGCAAAACCATGGATGGAGGCACTACCGTGTTTTGCCAAAATATGCTGGCTTAAGCCAGGGTTTACTAAAGACAGAATGCTTCCCGTTTACGCTGCTGGCCCCAATCCTTGCACCAGAAAGGACATTGCTGGGTGTGGCTAAGTGCTCGAGAAGTGAAAAGCAGCACATAGAACAACTTTTGTCTAAAGTTCACTGCAGTAGAAGAAAATGACACTGATAATCATGAGTAGGAGACTAAAACACAGTGTGTGTCCCAATGTGTGAACTAGAGCAAAGCTCACCTGTAAGAGTAAAGGGTGAAAACCCCACTGTGGCTGAGTTTTGCGCCTCCACTGTAAGCGCCACCTTTTTCTCGAATTTCTGTATGTAGGAATTTAGCAGTCATCAAACATGCAAGGATTTTAAGACTGAAATTAATGATTAAAAAATGCAAGTTTAAAACACCATGGCTGATAAAAAAACATAGACAATGAAGTAATTATTGGATTCAGTGAAAATGAAAATAAAATCAAGTTGTACAATAATGCCACATAAATTATGGTCCCATTTTTTTGGTCTTGTTTTTTAAGAGACGGGATCTTGCTCTGTCGCCAGGCTGGAGTGCATAAGGGCAATCACAGCTCACTGCAGCCTTGAACTCCTGTGCTCAAGGGATCCTCCCACCAGTCTCCTGAGTAGCTGGGCCTACAGATGCGTGCCACCACGCCTATTTTTACAATTTCTGTAGAGGCAGGGTCTAGTTCCGTTGCCCAGGCTGGTCTTAAACACCTGGCTTCAAGTGATCCTCCTGCCTTCAAAGTGCTGGGCTTACAGGCATGAGATTTTCTTTTTAATTAACAAAAACTAAAAAGCACAAGGAAGCACAATTTTCAAGCAGTTGTCTTGGATTACATGGTTGAAAGCAGTGGTGGTGGGGAGGGAATCTAACACTTCCAGCACCACACTGCTTAACTTGTTCCAATGCATATGTGGCATTTTTTAAATCTGGTGAAGTAGAAAGATGTTATTTCTATTGTAAAGGCAAATGTGCAAATGAATATTTAAATGTCTCACATCAGGATACCAAAAAAAAAAAGGAAACTGAAGTCAAACTCTTTGAGTTTTATAGGAATCCCTTAAGTAAACACACACTCTCCGATACATCACATTTCCAGGAACGGGGCTGATTTCATCTGCCTTCCACTGCGAATGGTGACATCACATTCTAGATGATTCCAGAACACATCCTCCTCCGACAGAAGGCAGGGCAGACAATGATGGTAGCGTCTGCAGCAAAGACACAGGCTCCTTAAAGGCGCCCGTGGCGAGATCAGCCCCGGGTCACCACTTCCACAGATGGGCCATTTCCCAAAGCAGATGAAGGGAGTCAAATAGGCCAGGTGGGAAATCAAGGAAGGAGTGGGCATGTTCCCAGGGGCTGTGCTGGGAGAAGTCATGACCATCTCGTGTGGGCCCTCCAGGAGAAACCCAGTGCCACTCGGGTGGCTGGGGCGTCATCAGTTGGGACCAGCGAGGTTGGAGCCAGACCCTGGGGGACGGAGCCTCTACAAGCACCAGCAGGGATGGCCTTCAATCCATCCATGCATCCTCCTCCTTGAGAAATTTCTATTACTTGTATATTAAAAACACATGCTCACTGTTGAAAGATTATAAAATACAAAAAACAAGGAAAAAAAGATCCAGACTCCCCCTGGCCCAGGGGGAACCTCCACATTTTTAGCGTTTTCTGTCTGCATTTTCCTATTGGATGGTGGAAACAGACCACTCTTCTGCTGGCACAGCAGACAGATCTGTTTATCTCCTACAAATATGGAAATTAATGAACAAAACAGCTGACCACACACCTCTTTTCTACAGAAGAGCTCTTTCTGGGCCCCCACTGCAGCCCCACATTTCCTCCCACCTGGCTACACACCTCCCCATCTGTGGTCCTACTGTGACACACGTACACCCTGGAGGCCCGGCACCTTCTCCTATCAGGATAGACTGCCCAGGCCTAAGCCTGCCTTCCCCTCTCTACCACTCGGGTGGCTGGGGCACCATCAGTTGGGACCAGCGAGGTTGGAGCCAGACCCTGGGGGTCTCCTCCTTGGTTTAGTCCCTCATGGGGGTAGCTGCCTGGGACAAGGATACAGGAAGTGAATTTCCGGGATATAACATTTTTGCACAGATCTGTGTCATCCACACCCAACTGACAGGTCCCCAAAAGTGTATGTCTGTGAGTCTGTCCTCCTGGTCTGGCCAGTTTCCACAGATGGGATGAACACAGCCGAGGGGCAGCCACACTTTGGAAGAAAGGGCTGGAGGGCCAGTTCGTAGGCTGCAAACTCCCTCGCCCCACGCCACTTTGGGAACAGGCCTGACCCTCACTCTCGGCCGTGGCTTCAGCCGCTCAACCCCGGGCCTCCTTCCCTGAGCTTCTGACTTGGTGGGGAGACAGGGGAGGCAAACTCCTCAGAGGGACTGTGAGGCAGCCTCCAGCCCTGCCATCTGCAGGGCTCTGCAGGACCACCTGGTTTCTCCCCACTGCCCTGTCCCTCTGTGGCCCCGGGTCAGGCACCCCCCACCCACCCACCCACAGTCTGGCTCATGAGGTTCTCCTGCAGCCCCCATGGCTGCCTGGGTCACCTCCCACTCTCCCTTGTGGCTTTGTGTCTTGATCTACCTTTGCTGTCGTTCCATGCATCTGTCCTCACGAAGGATTAATCTACCATGTTTATCAGAGGTCTCAACCTAAATTCATTCAATTTCCACCTAGAGATGAGGGGAGTACATGGGGCATTTTGAAAGGAGTTTGTGGTTAGGGCCTTTGTTCATAAAGACTCTGCTGTTTAAAGAGGGCTGCTCGTAGACTCACAAAGCCCCAGGTCCAACACTCAGAGTCAGTGCAGACTCTTCCTGTGCTAAAACATGCCCTGTGAACTCGAACAGGCTTGACAAGCTGCTTCTGTAAGGCTCAGGCCTGAGAGATCCCGACCTCCACCCTCCTACCTGGCAAGATCTGGGTCCGTGTAGGGGACAGTTCGGATGCATTCGCCCACATAATTCACCGGGAAGTGCATCAGGAAGTGAGTCTTCATCTGCCAGGGCTTGAAGGTGGGTTCCTGAGGGATAAGGTGCGGTCAAAGGTGGCTGTCCTATTTTTATTTTGGCCTTTTCTTAGTGTGTGTTTTCTGTAACTACTGCTGTGTAGAACTTCTATATGAGTTTTAGGTTGTGAATCTTGCCCACCCAGAGTTCCCCCACCCCAGAGAGCCTCCACTTCGGCCCCCCTGGGCTGGTCCTGCCTGTGCTCCGCTTGGTGTGAATGTTGAGTGTGATCGGTCCACAGGGCTGCTTGACCCTGCGTCTCCTTCCTTCTTGTTGCTGAGGCCAGTTCTGTTCTCTCTTTCTCCACCTGAACTGCATGTGAAGCCAAGATGAAGGATGAGAAGTGGTTGCTAAGAAGGACCCTCCTGCAGCGAATTCGCTGTGAGGAGGCTGCGCTGGCCCAGCCTGTCATTTCCTTCTCTAAGCTCATTCCAGAGGTCGGCAAGGGGCAGCCTGTCCCTGCCTGCTCTCGTGGCCTGCGAATCAAGAATGGATTTTACATTTCCAAATGATTGAACAAATAAAAAACTAACACTTCTGTGGGGAAAAGAAAGAGAGATCAGCTTGTTACTGTGTCTATATAGAAAGAAGTAGACATAAGAGACTCCATTTTGTTCTGTATTTGAGATGCTGTTAATCTGTGACCCTACCCCCAACTTTGTCCGTGCAAGAGACACGTGCTGCGGCGACTCAAGGTTTAATGGATTTTGGGCTGTGCAGGATGTGTCTTTGTTAAATAAGTGCCTGAAGACAGCTTGCTGGTTAAAAGTCATCACTATTCTCTTAATTTCAACTGCCCAGGGACACGTACATGGCCAAAGTCGCAGAGACCTCTGCCTAGAAAAGCTAGGTATTGTCCAAGGTTTCTCCCCATGTGATAGGCTGAAACAATGCTGCTAAAAGGTTTATGGAGATGTTTGCATATGCATCTCAAGGCACAGCATTTTCCTTTAAACTTATTCATGTCACAGAGATTTTTGTTCATATGTCTTACTGCTGATTTCCTCCCTACAATGATCCTATTGTCCTGCCACTCCCTTATCTTTAAGATGGTAAAGATAATTATCAATAAATACTAAGGGAACTCAGAGACCGGTGCCAGTGTGGGTCCTCTCTAAGCTGAGCGCCAGTCCCCTGGGCCCACTTTTTCTTTCTCTATACTTTGTCTCTGTGTCTCATTTCTTTTCTCAAGTCTCTTGTTCCACCTAACGAGAAACACCCACAGGTGTGGAGGGGCAGGCCACCCCTTCATCTGGTGACCAACGTGGAAGCTTTTCTCTAAGGTGAAGGTACACCAGAGCGTGGTCATTGAGGACAAGTCGATGAGAGACTCCCGAGTACGTCTACAGTCAGCCTTGCGATAAGCTTGTGCACTCGGAAGAACCTAGGGTAACAATGGGGCAAACTGAAAGTAAATATGCCTCTTATCACAGCTTTATTAAAATTCTCTTAAAAAGAGGGGGAGTTAAAGTCTCTACCAAAAATCTAATTATGCTATTTCAAACAATAGAACAGTTTTGTCCATGGTTTCCAGAACAGGGAACTTTAGATCTAAAAGACTGGGAAAAAATTGGCAAAGAATTAAAACAAGCAAGTAGGGAAGGTAAAATCATCCTACTTACAGTATGGAATGATTGAGTCATTATTAAAGTAGCTTTAGAACCATTGCAAACAGAAGAAGATAGCGTTCCAATTTCTGATGTCCCTAAAAGCTGTGCAGTAGATTGTGAAAAAGAGGCAGGGATAGAATCCTGGAAAGGAAAGGAAAGTTCACACTGTAAATGTGTAGCAGAGCTGGTAATGGCTCAGTCAATGCAAAATGTTTATGATAATCAATTACAGGAGGTAGTATATCCTGAAACGTTAAAATTAGAAGAAAAGAGTCCAGAATTAGCAGAGCCATCAGAATCTAAACCACGATGGCCAACTCCTCTTACAGCACCTCAGATGCCTGTAACTTTACAACCTCAAATGCAGGTTAAACAAGTACAAACTCCAAAAGAAGATCAAATAGAAAAAGAGTCTCTGGCATGGCAATGCCAATCCAAATACAGTGTCCACAATATCAGCCGGTAGAAAATAAATCCCAGCCGCCAGTAGTCTATCAATACTGGTTGCCAGCCGAGCTGCAGTATCGGCAGCCCCCAGAAAATCCGTATGGACAACCAGGAACATTTCCACTGCCACAGGGCAGGGTGCCATATCCTCAGCCGCCCACCATGAGACTTAATCCTACAGCACCGCCTAGTACACAGGGTAGTGCAGTACATAAAATTATTGATGAGGCAAGAAAACAAGGAGATATTGAGGCATGGCAATTCCCAGTAATATTAGAAGCAAGACCACCTGGAGAAGGGGTCCAAGAGGGAGAGCCTCCCATAGCTGAAGCCAGATATCAGTCTTTTTCTATAAAAATGCTAAAAGAAATGAAAGAAGGAGTAAAACAGTATGGACCCAACTCTCCTTACATGAGAACATTATTTGATTCCATTGCTCATGGACATAGACTCATTCCTTATGATTGGGAGATTCTGGCAAAATCATCACTCTCACCCTTTCAGTTTTTACAATTTAAGACTTGGTGGATTGATGAGGCACAAGTACAGGTCCAAAGAAATAGGACTGCCAATCCTCCAATTAACATAGATGCAGATCAACTATTAGGAATAGGTCAAAATTGGAGCACTGTTGACCAACAAGTAATAATGCCAAATGAGGCCATTGAGCAAATCAGGGCTATCTGCCTTAGGGCCTGGGAGAAAATCCAAGACACAGGAACCACCTGCCCCTCCTTTAATACAATAAGACAAGGCTCTAAAGAGCCCTACCCTGATTTTGTAGCAAGACTTCAAGATGCTACTCAAAAGTCAATTACCAATGAAAATGTCCGTAAGGTCATAGTGGAGTTGATGGCATATGAAAACACCAATCTTGATTGTCAATCAGCCATTAAGCCATTAAAAGGAAGGGTTCCCGCAGGATCAGATGTAATCTCAGAGTACGTTAAAGCCTGCAATGGAATTGGAGGAGCTATGCATAAAGCTATGCTTATGGCTCAAGCAATCACAGGAGTTGCTTTAGGAGGACAAGTTAGAACATTTGGGGAAAAATGTTATAATTGTGGTCAAATTGGTCATCTAAAAAAGAATTGCCTAGTCTCAAGTAAGCAAAATGTAACTACTGAAGCTACTACAACAACAGATAAAGAGCCACCTGGCCTATGTCCAAGATGTAAAAAGGGAAAACATTGGGGTAATCAATGTCGTTCTAAATTTGATAAAAATGGGCAACCAGTGTCAGGAAATGAGAGGAGGGGCCAGCCTCAGGCCCCGCAACAAACTGGGACATTCCAAATTCAGCCCTTTGTTCCTCAGGGTTTTCAGGAACAACAACCCCCACTGTCACAAGTGTCTCAGGGAATAAGCCAGTTATCACAATACAGCAATTATCCCCCGCCACAAGAGGCAGTGCAGCAGTAGATGTATGCACCATACAAGCAGTCTTTGCTTCCAGGGGAGCCTCCACAAAAAATCCCCACAGGGGTATATGGCCCATTGCCTGAGGGCGCTGTAGGACTAATCTTAGGAAGATCAAGTTTAAATCTAAAGGGAGTTCAAATTCATACTGGTGTGGTTGATTCAGACTATAAAGGCGAAATTCAATTGGTTATTTGTTCCTCAATTCCTTGGAGTGCCAGGCCGGGAGACAAGATTGCTCAATTATTACTCCTACCTTATATTAAAGTTGGAAAGAGTGAGATAAAAAGAACAGGAGGGTTCGGAAGCACTGATCCGGCAGGAAAGGCTGCATATTGGGTAAGTCTGGTCTCTGAGAGCATACCCGTGTGTAAGGCCATTATTCAAGGAAAACAGTTTGAAGGGTTGGTAGACACTGGAGCAGATATCTCTGGCATTGCTTTAAATTAGTGGCCAAAAATTGGCCTAAACAAAAGGCTGTTAGAAGACTTGTCGGCGTAGGCACAGCTTCAGAAGTGTATGAAAGTACATGATTTTACATTGTTTAGGACCAGATAATCAAGAAAGTACTGTTCAGCCAATGATTACTTCAATTCCTATTCATCTATGGGGTCGAGATTTATTACAACAATGGGATGCAGAAATCATTATGCCCGCTCCATTATACAGCTCCACGAGTCAAAAACTCATGATTAAGATGGGATATATACCAGGAAAGGGATTAGGAAAAAATGAAAATGGCATTAAAGTCCCAATTGAGACTGAGAAAAATTAAGAAAGAAAAGGAATAGGGTATCATTTTTAAGGGCGGCCACTGTAGAGCCTCCTGAACCCATTCCATTAACTTGGAAAACAGAAAAACCGGTATGAGTAAATCAGTGGCCGCCAGCTAAGCAAAAACTGGAGGCTTTACATTTATATTAGCAAAGGAACAATTAGAAAAGGGACACATTGAGCCTTCATTCTCACCCTGGAATTCTCCTGTATTTGTAATTCAGAAAAAATCAGGCAAATGGCATATGTTAATGGACTTAAGAGCAGTAAATGCTGTAATTAAACCCATGGAGCCTCTTCAACCCGGATTGCCCTCTCCGGCCATGATCCCGAAAGACTGGCCTTTAATTATAATTGATCTTAAGGATTGTTTTTTTACCATTCCTCTGGCAGAGCAAGATTGTGAAAAATTTGCCTTTACTATACCAGCCATAAATAATAAAGGATCAGCCACCAGGTTTCAGTGGAAAGTATTACCTCAGGGATTGCTTAATATTCCAACTATTTGTCAAACTTTTGTAGGTCAAGTCCTTCAACCAGTTAGAGGTAAATTTTCAGATTGTTATATTATTCACTATATTGATGATATTTTATGTGCTGCAGAAACAAGAGACAAATTAATTGACTGTTACACATTTCTGCAAGCAGAGGTTTCCAGTGAAGGACTAACAATAGCTTCTGATAAGATCCAAACCTCTACTCCTTTTCATTATTTAGGGATGCAGAGAGAAAATAGAAAAATGAAGCCACAAAAAATAGAAATAAGAAAAGATACACTAAAAACATTAAATGACTTTCAAAAATTGTTAGGTGATATTAATTGGATTCGGCCAAGCCTAGGCATTCCTACTTATGCCATGTCAAATTTGTTCTCTATCCTAAGAGGAGAGCCAGACTTAAATAGTAAAAGAATATTAACCCCAGAGGCAACAAAAGAAATTAAATTAGTGGAAGAAAAAATTCAGTCAGCGCAAATAAGTAGAATAGATCCCTTAGCCCCACTCAACTTTTAATTTTTGCTAGTACACATTCTCTAACAGGCATCATCATTCAAAATACTGATCTTGTAGAGTGGTCATTCCTTCCTCACAGTACAATTGAGACTTTTACATTGTACTTGGATCAAATAGCTACATTAATTGGTCAGGCAAGATTACAAATAATAAAATTGTGTGGTAATGACCCAGACAAAATAGTTGTTCCTTTAACCAAGGAACAAGTTAGACAAGCCTTTATCAATTCTGGTGCATGGCAGATTGGCCTTGCCAATTTTGTGGGAATCATTGATAATCATTACCCAAAAACAAAAATATTCCAGTTTTTAAAATTGACTACTTGGATTTTACCTAAAATTGCCAGACATGAACCTTTAGAAAATGCTCTGACAGTATTTACTGATGGTTCCAGCAATGGAAAAGCAGCTTACACAGGGTCAAAAGAGCGAGTAATCAAAACTCAATATCAATCAGCTCAAAGGGCAGAGTCGGTTGCAGTCATTACAGTGTTACAAGATTTTAATCAACCTGTTAATATTATATCAGATTCTGCATATGTAGTACAGGCTACAAGGGATATTGAGACAGCTCTAATTAAATATAGCATGGATGATCAGTTAAACCAGTTGTTCAATTTGTTATAACAAACTAAGAAAAAGGAATTTCCCATTTTATATTATTCATATTCGAGCACACACTAATTTACCAGGACCTTTAACTAAAGCAAATGAACAAGCTGACTTACTGGTATCCTCTGCATTCATAAAAGCACAAGAACTTCATGTTTTGACTCATGTAATTTCAGCAGGATTAAAAAACAAATTTGATGTCACATGGAAACAGGCAAAAGATATTGTACAACATTCCACCCAGTGTCAAGTACTACACCTGCCCACTCAAGAGGCAGGAGTTAATCCCAGAGGTCTGTGTCCTAATGCATTATGGCAAATGGATGTTACACATATACCTTCATTCGGAAAATTATCATATGTTCATGTAACAGTTGATACTTATTCACATTTCATATGGGCAACCTGCCAGACAGGAGAAAGTACTTCCCATGTTAAAAAATATTTATTATCTTGTTTTGCTGTAATGGGAGTTCCAAAAATAATTAAAACTGACAATGGACCAGGTTATTATATTAAAGCTTTCCAAAAATTCTTAAATCAGTGGAATATTACACATACAACAGGAATTCCTTGTAATTCCCAAGGACAGGCCATAGTTGAAAGACCTAATAGAACACTCAAAACTCAGTTAAACAAAAAGAAGGGGGAGACAGTAAGGAGTGTACCACTCCTCAGATGCAGCTTAATCTAGCACTCTATATTTTAAGTTTTTTAAACATTTGTAGAAATCAGACTACTACTTCCGCAGAACAACATCTTACTGGTAAAAAGAACAATCCACATGAAGGAAAACTGATTTGGTGGAAAGACAACAAAAATAAGACATGGGAAATAGGGAAGGTGATAACTGGGGAAGAGGTTTTGCTTGTGTTTCACCAGGAGAAAATCAGTTTCCTGTTTGGATACCCACTAGACATTTAAAGTTCTACAATGAACCCATCGGAGATGCAAAGAAAAGCACCTCCACGGAGACGGAAACACCCAATCGAGCGCCATTGACTCGCATGATGAACCAAGTGGTGATATCAGAAGAACAGATGAAGTCACCACGCACCAAGAAGGCGGAGCTGCCGACCTGGGCACAGTTAAAGAAGCTGACACCGTTAGCTGGAAAAAGCCTAGCTAGCACAAAGGTGACACAAACCCCAGAAAAAAATGCTGCTTGCAGCTCTAATGATTGTATCAACGGTGGTAAGTCTCCCCATGCCTGCAGGAGCAGCTGCAGCTAATTATACCTACTGGGCCTATGTGCCTTTCCCACCCTTAATTGGGGCAGTCACATGGATGGATAATCCTATTGAAGCATACGTTAATAATAGTGTGTGGGTACCTGGTCCCACAGATGATCGTTGCCCTGCCAAACTGGAGGAAGAAGGAATGATGATAAATATTTCCACTGGGTAACGTTATCCTCCTATTTGCCTAGGGAGAGCACCAGGATGTTTAATGCCTGCTATTCAAAATTGGTTGGTAGAAGTACCTACTGTCAGTCCCACCAGCAGATTACTTATCACATGGTAAGAAGAGAAGATAATCTCACTTTAGACATTTCTAAATTAAAAGAACAAATTTTTGAAGCCTCTCAAAGTCACTTAAATATTGTGCCTGGAGCTGAGGCGTTAGATCAAGTGGCAAAAAATCTTTATGGATTAAACCCAACGACTTGGATTAAGTCTATTGGGATCTCTACTGCAGTAAATTTTGGAATTATGTGTCTCTGTTTAATCGGCTTGTTTTTAGTGTGCCGGACCAGTCGAAGAATCCTGCGTCAAATCGAGACAATGAACAATCCTTCATCGCCATGGCACATTTATATAGAGGAAAAGGGAGAGAGAATGTTGCGGGAAGTCAGGGACCTTGAATGCAGGGAATGGCTGAAGCCACGGCAGAAAAACATAAAATATGAAGATTTCATGGACATTTATTAGTTCTCCCAAGTTAATACTTTTATAATTTCTTATGTCTGTCTTTACTTTAATCTCTTAATTCCATCATCTTCTTTGTAAGCTGAGGAGGATATATGTCACCTCAGAACCCTGTGATGATTGCCTTAACTGCACAAATTGTTTGTGGAGCATGTGTGTTTGAACAATATGAAATCTGGGCATCTTGAAAAAAGAACAGGATAACAGCGATGTTCAGGGAACAAGGGAGATAACCTTGAACTGGCCACCGGTGAGCTGGACGGAACAGAGCCATATTTCTTCTCTTTTCTTATGCAAATAGGAGAAATATCGCTGAATTCTTTTTCTCAGCAAGGAACATCCCTGAGAAAGAGAATGCGCTCTGAGGTTAGGCCTATAAACAACCCCCTTGGAAGCGTTCTGCCTTTTACGGTTGAAGCCGAAGGGATGAAATAAGCCCCGGCCTCCTGTAGCGCTCCCAGGCTTATTAGGATGAAGAAATTCCCACCTAATAAATTTTGGTCAGACAGGTTGTCTGTTCTCAAACCCTGTTTCCTGATAAGATGTTATCAATGACAATGAGTGCCCAAAATTTCATTTTTAATTTTAATTTTAACACCATCCTGTGATCTCATCCTGCCTCCACTTGCTGGGTGTGGCGGCCAGGAGCCCGAACGCGGGGGGTGCCGGCACCCCCGGCGATGGGGCTCCCAGAAGCCAGGAGGGCGGGCCGGGGGTGGCGGCCGGGAGCCCGACCGCGGGGGGTGCCGGCACCCCCGGCGATGGGGCTCCCAGAAGCCAGGGGGGCAGGCCGGGGGTGGCGGCTGGGAGCCCGATCGCGGGGGGTGCCTGCACCCCCGGCAATGGGGCTCCCAGAAGCCAGAGGGGCGGGCCGGGGGTGGCGGCCAACACGGTGAGACCCCTGTCTCTACTAAAAATACAAAAATTAGCTGGGCACGGTAGCAGGCACCTGTAATCCCAGCTACGTGGGAGGCTGAGACACAAGATTCTGTTGAACCCTGGAAGCAGAGGTTACAGTGAGCTGAGATTATGCCACTGCAATCCAGCCTAAGTGACAGAGCAAGACTCTGTCTCAAAAATAAAAATAATAAATAACAAAAGAAAAAATACATATGCATTCCTAGTCCCTTGGAGCTGCAGCAACAAAGCTGGTGATATATTTTGGGTGCTTCTAATCAATGTTTTCCATGAGCCACACTGCAAGTCTCAACCTTGCCCCTGCTACAGTAATTATCTATTACAAATTAAAACAAGAGCCATAACTCTGTCTCCTACTAAAATATTCTAATTGAGACATGTTAACAGAATACATTTCTTTGGGTGATAAAGTATCCACCAGGGTGGGGAACAGACGGCCCACCGCTTGTGCTGTGGCCCTAACCACCAAGGACTCATGAATCATCCACAGCAAGGCTGGGGACTCAAAAAGAACACTAAATTGCTCTTTGACATTAATTCTTAAATCTTGAGAAACCAAAGTTCTCTTTGTAACAGACTTGAAAAAGGATGAAGTCAGAAGTAGCTCAGCAGAGATGCACCAACTCTTACCTGAGAGAGACACCCCTTGCTAATCACGTCTGGATTAACGGATGTGCTAAAAGCATCTCTTCCAACAGAGACACAGACTGCAAACAGGAATGCCATGAACACCTTCCCCAGATAACCCAGTCCTGACCCATCCACCCCTCAGGAGGTCCCCAGACAAGTCCAATAAGGAAATGACCCCACAGCAGATTCAGGTGCAGGCAGTGAGGGTAGTGGTGTCAGGGAATTCCGCTGTAAACCTTGGCAGCACGCAGGGAGGTGTACCCAGCTGGACAAGTGAAGTCAAAAGTGCAGGATGATCTGGCCATTCCAAATATGCAGGGCATTCCAATTTTGTTAAAAAGAAACCCAGCCTTTGAAAAGGCCCGGACTTCCCACAATGTGTGGTATTTATAGTGTGGAGGGCACTGTAGAGAAGTTATCAGAGGGTTCATGACGGCAAGATCCACGGAGGCTCTGCCATGTGCCAGGCATGAGACAAAAATTTACACAAAACACCTCATTTCACCCTACACAGAGTCCACAGACTGCTCCACAGTCTCCCAGGTAAGAGTTAGTGCATCTCTGCTGAGCTACTTCTGACTTCATCCTTTCTCAACTGCTTCATGTGTCACCCTACACAGAGTCCACAGACTGCTCTACATTTCACCCTACAGAGTCCACAGACTTCTCCACATTTCACCCTACAGAGTCCACAGACTTCTCCACATTTCACCCTACAGAGTCCACAGACTGCTTCACATTTCACCCTACACAGAGTCCACAGACTGCCCCACATTTCACCCTACACAGAGTACAGAGACTGCTTCACAGAATACTACCAAAGGGGACCATCAAATGATCCCCAAGAAGTAATGAGCGCCTTAAAACTAAGAAAGCCAACCTCCTCCCCCTCTCTTAACTCCCTCTCCTCATTTCCGCAGAACCAAAGAAATATGAAGGGCCAGTGACGCCCCACTGAAGAACGGTCTCATGGTGGTTACACTCTGTACATAGGGAGCACAACACTGCTCCGTGCTGCATGAGGCTACTATTCTATACTACACTAGTACGATCTGTTTGTTCTATTCTATACTATTCCATTCTCTATGATAGAATACTACAGCTTCATTCCATACGATAAAATACTGTACTATCTGTTCTATTCTATTCTATTTTCTTCTATACAGAAAGGAGTTAGCCAGCTTGCTTTAGGCAGACAGTAAGGGAAGGGTCCCAGAGAGCCTCCAGCCCATGTTTTGTGCAGATAGGGGGACTTGCACGGGGGGGCTCGCCTAAACATGCTCACAGCAGACTAAAGGTCCCCATGCACACGAGGGAATGGGGTGGAACCACCAGATATTTGCCCCTTAGACAGCGAGCCCAGCCCCATCAGCTTCTACATAAAAGCCCTTGTAGTCAACTGGGAAGGGAGCGACCAGCAACCTGCTCTCAGGACCCCTCTTTTCGCTGAGAGCTTAACTTTTAGCTTAACAAGTTCCACTGCACTCACTCTTCGATGTCCCCGTGCCTGTTTCTTCCTGGTCATGAGACAAGAACCTGGACCCAGCTGAGCTAAAGAGCAAAACTCCTGCATCAGTGCTACAGAACACTATCCTCTCTGTTCTGTGCCATGCGACTCTACTATTCCACACCACACTACGTAATATTAATACTATGCTGTGTGTTCTAATCTAGATTGTATTATGCTATGCAATACTACGTCATTAGTTCAACTGTATACTCTACAATACTATCCTACTTGTTCTATTCTAGACCATGTAATACTATTTGTCCTATTGTATACTACACTACATAATGTTACACTGTTTCTTCTATTCTATGCTACCCTATATAACATTATGCTATTTGTTCTATTCTGCGCTACTCTATATAATTCTATTCTGTTTGTTCCATTCTATACAATACCTTGCATCATTTTACCATGTTCCACGATACAAGAGTAGAGTCAGTTATACTTTCATAATCTCTTTTCCAAGCTCTTACCCAGTAAGAAATGTGATGTTTTACTATGCCTCACATAAATGCACATTTCATGATAATCAATGCCATTTCCTATGGTTGTAGAATTCTGTCTCTATGATTCTACTGATACGGCTTCTTTGGGCTTTTCTTTAAGTCCCTTGCAGTGTCTGGTTTCCTAGTGAAAAGATGACTAAGGTCCCGATAAGATCCTACAAAACCAGCATTCACACAGGCTCACCTGTGTGCACACTGCTGGACTCCGTGTTGAAGGAGTGACAGGAAGACAGATGGCTGTCGGTGGATGGAAGGCAACAAGCACAGAGTAGATTCCAGAACTGAGACGTGTACCAAGGCTCTGGCACAGCTGAGGGTCGATCCCAATTCTAGCCTCTCACAGAAAGGCAGAGGAGACTTAGCACAAAGAGCACAGAACTTTGCTTTAATAAAGCAAATGCTTACCATCCACTGTGAGGAGCTCAAGGAGAAATGGCAGTAGGCTCTACTAATGATACTGCTTTAAAAAATGGAAGGGAGAGGGTACATTTTCACATGGGCCATGTGGAAAGTTGGATGGACCTGCCGCTGGACCTGCCCCTGGACCTGCCGCTGGACCTGCCGCTGGACCTGTTCCTGGACCTGATGCTGGACCTACCGCTGGACCTGATGCTGGACCTGACGCTGGACCTGCCCCTGGACCTGCCACTCGGTCTGCTACTGGACTGCTAACAAATGCTGCAGATTTTTATGGAGAGAAAAGTACAATGCGTCTGAGAGCAGCTGTCCCAGCTCTGGATGAAGCCGGCAGAAAAAGGAAGCAGCAGAGACGCTGGTATCATTCAGTGGGCAGAGTCAATGACCCTCCTCTAAGTCCAGCAAATCTCAACCTGCATGTCTGCAACTAGAAATACCAATCATAAGCCAGACCTCCTGGCAAATACCATTGACCCGCTGTAATTCTCTGTGGTGTATTATGTCCCATGTACAGGAAATCATTCACAAAGCCTTTAACCAGGAAGTACTAACATGACTTTTAATGCAATATAACAGCTTTGCACCCATTTAACATATATTTAACCCCAGTGGTATATGTAAATATATATTTTATAGAACATCAGGCATGTTTACCTAATGGCTCGAACTTTCACAATGTCTCTCTCCCTGAGAGGACAGCGGAGGATCCCATGCACTGTCTCCAGGAACATGCCCCTCCCAGAGAGGATTCACAAATCCAATGTGCACATGCATGCATGCACAGACACATATCACACACACACATACACATGGACAAGCACACCTACATGCAATGCATACATTCACACATGCACACACATTCACATAATCACGTAATACCACCACATAACACATGCATACACATACAACACTCAAACACACACGCACATACAACACTCAAACACACATGCACAAGCATACACACAACACTCAAACACACATGCATATACATACACATTCTGACACACATACATATGTAAATGCGTAGACATAACATGCACAAATATACATGTATAACTATATACACACGAGCATCCATGCATGTCTACTTGCACATATGTGCAGTCGTGCCTAAACATGTAACAGATGCACACACATACATGCAACACAAATACACATGCACACATATACACATGCATGCACATGTACATTACACACAAAGGCACACATACATGCACAACACATATACATGCAATACACACTTTCATACACATAAATGCAAACACACATACATATATACATCCCTCAAAGACCCCATTATTCAATTCTAAACAAAGTAGTTTATCCCCCAAATGTACCTTCTCGTAATTAATAAGCTCTACTGCACATTTCTTGTTTCAAATAATGAGGTCTCACACACAGCACACACACATTTATACTCCAATACGTGTGAACATATAAATAGAAATAGGCACACGGGCACGAAGACCCTCTTCTGTAAAGGTATTCTCAAACTTGAACTGAACGAATTCTGCTAATTATAGTCAGAGTCAGCAAAGATATATATTTGACCTCGGAATGAATATACTCGTTCTTTTCGTTACCCCTGGCAACAGCAAGAATGTAAAACAGAGTTGTGCGATACCATGTCACTTATTCAATCCCACTTCCTGGGATCTGACCCACTTGGAATAGTGTTTCTGTCTGAGTGATTTCCTTCTGACTAAAATCATGAGACAATTCCTTCTCTTCCTGCTTTCTCTTTCCCAGGCCTTTTCACTGCCCTTTCATCATCTCGGAAACTAAATCATACTTGTCAAAATGGAATGCAAAGAAACAGCCTTAGGAGAGAATCCCACAATTGAATGGACCCCAGAGAGGAAAAAATATTCTTTTTGAAAATGTACAAAAGGAAAAGTCAAGAGGTCTGGGTTCCCTCTCATGACAGAAACAGACGTCAGCATAGCAGGTCGCTCAGCACAGTTCAGCTCTGTGTATGAAACAGAGATTCTAGTCCTTGTCCCTGTTTCAAGCTCTGTGTTTGAAACAGATTCTAGCCCTTGTCCCTGTTTCATGATGTTGCAGTGAAGGTAACAAAACAGACAAAGGGCACAGGCTGCAGAAAAGGATTTTAAAAGGATGACTTTTAAAATGTGAGCCTGCTTTTCAAGGGCACAATGAGGACATTTTCAAGTATATTAAAGCTGATATATAAGAGATGGGTATAAAGACTCTACAAGGTCATTAGACTTTAGACTTACAAAGAAAACAAATCACATTCTCCTAGCATCACCAGTCAGGTGTTCCACAAATACTAAGAATAGCCACTGCAATGGGGTCCACTATGAGGAGTCAAAACACAACCCATGAAGCATGGCCGAGAGCTCCTATAACCTGATTTCTAGGAATCTAATTTTAAACATCCTCACATCTAGCACATCACAAAAATACAGAGCTCCAAATGCTGTAACACAAGTGCTAACAACACCTACCCAAAAATATACGAGGCATTTCAGGCAAAAATCCCAGAATCAGAAGAACACAAGTTTTATAAGTTCTTCAAGAGCTGGTGCTGGTTGAGGCTCTTCTGCAGACTTCAACAAAAGACACGCTAGAATTAGCCATTGACGGTAACCCTGAGTCAACACGCACAGTGTTCAGAAAAGCACAAGGCCTGCTCCGGCTTGAGACCCCTGGGAACTTTCTCTGGACCACACCGAGTGGACGACTTTGAGAACTCAAAATAACCAACAACCAGTCCATGAACAGAGAAAGAAGACTGCAGCCTCCCTGGGGACCTGGCTCCATGCCTGCCCCCTTTCTTCCGGATACCTTTGCCCTTCCTGGCTCCCTCATCCACCTGGAGATGCTCTGGGTTCAGGCCCCTCTCCAGTTGTGTCTCGGTCCACAGCTGGCTACCTGTGTGAAGCACCAGGCCTTGAAAGGCCATCTCCACCTGCTTCCTGCACTTCCCACCCACTTCCACCATGACGCCCAGGCTCTGGCTGCTCTCAGGGATCAGGGCCGCCAGGCTCCCCTCACAGGCTCCAACTGGAGTCCTGCCCCCTGGTTTTCAGCAACACTTGGGACTCTCCTGGAAACTCTCGGCTCTGGGCTTTCGTGAACTGCACCATCCAGCTCTTCTCTGGACTCTAAGCAGGGCCTTCTCTGGGTCTTCCAACCCTTCCTCCATTTCCAAATGTGGGCTTTCCTTTGGCCTCCTCTCTCCAGACGTGCACGCCTCACACTCTGGCTACTTGACCTGCACTTCTACCTAAGAGGCTCCCAAATGCTCCCTGCTCCAGATTTTCCCCAAGCCTCCTCCTGTATTTCCAAACTTGCAGCTTGCAGTGGTGTCTCTAAGTATCTCTGAGTCAGGTCCACACTTGCTTCTCCTGATTTCCGGCAAAGCGCAACGGCGACCTCGAGGTGCAGACTCGCAGCTTCATCCGCCTTCCTGTACTCCCTCTTCCCCTCCTGACCCAGGCACCGAATTGCTCAGCTCACTGGCTGCCTTCTCTCCTCCTCCGGCCACGGCGAGTGCCCTGCATGAGCCTGCCCTGTCACCCCCCGGCTCCACGGCATGCTGCACATCAGAGACACGATTCTCTCCGAAATCCACAGTGGTTCCCTAGTATCCCACAGGTAAGGACTTCCACATTCTGGCCCCAATCAAACTTTCTGGCCTCAGATATGCACATGCATATTTTATCTATGCAAAGAGAGTACAGGCCTCACACCTGCTATCATTCCTGGGCTCCTAGCTCCTCTTAAAGGTGCTGTATGAGGTACCTATGCACTTTCCAAACACTAACTGAATATGCGCTTGGAGAACACTTACTTGATAATTTTGTGGCCTTGTCGGATAACGTGGACAAGGTGAGAACTATGCAGGTGTGTGGATGCTGCCTTGCCCAGACCTCACTTACCCAGACACTCCCAGATGCTCAAGGTGACCAGCCCTATTGGCGTACAGGCAGGCACAGGCTGCACCCCTACAGCTGGGCCCCGCGAGCTGAACTATAATTACGAAGCAGCTGTTTGCTCCTAAATCTGTTTATGCTGGTGCATTTGTTACACATTACTGAAACCAATAAAGTATGACTCCAAAGAGAGAATAATTGTATGAAAACTAAGTTGGATGCCTTTCAAAGACTTAATATAGGGGATTTTTTTTTCATTTTAATCTTTTTAAAATTGCTATCAAATTAGGTATGGACAAAAAATATATACAATGTTTGAGGAAATAATTTTTAATGGTTTCATATCTAACATACCTTGCTTCTCTTGTGTTGCCTATTCTCTTCTAGAAGAATAAAAACTGTGGCAGGCCTGCGATGGCTGTGGTTGAGGAAAGGGGCCACAGCCACAGCCAGCAGAACCATGCTCAGGAGCAGCCTAGCCCCGTGTGGAAGAGGCGTGAACACTCTCGGGAGAGGTGGATGTGCACTAACGGTTCCCAGCTCTGACCTCTTTGATTAACTGAATGCGGTGATTGGTTTTATCTGAACGTCAGACAAAAGGGTGTCTACGTCCAGGAAAGACTCTAAACACTCTGGACGCTGCTGGGGCAGATGGTGACCGTGACCCAGTGATACCACTCTCCAGTGGGCAGCCAACCCAGTCTCCTAATCGTAAAGGACATTCATAGCAACACTACGAAAAAGAAACACTACTGTTCTGACCCAGAAAAGTGAAATTTAAAACATAAAATACACAGGTTCTAACTAAGAGGCAGACAGACCGGGCACGGTGGCTCACGCCTGTAATCCCAACCCCTTGGAAGGCCAAGGCGGGTGGATCACTTGAGGTCACGAGTTTGAGACCAGCCTGGTCAACATGGTGAAACCCCATCTCTACTAAAAATGCAAAAATTACCCAGATGTGGTGGCGGGCACCTGTAATCCCAGCTACTTAGGAGGCTGAAGCAGGAGAATTGCTTGAACCTGGGAGGTGGAGGTTGCAGTGAGCCGAGATCACGCCACTGCACTCTAGCCTGGGCAACTCCTTCTCAAAAAAAATAAAATAAAATAAAATAAAATAAAATAAAATAAAATAAAATAAAATAAAATAAAAGGCAGACAAACAAAGGAGATTTCCTCTGATCTTAAAAACAGAAGTATTTGTTTCACAGCGTGGATAATTGAAGATCTGCATAGAAATCACCTAGGGTCCCGCCCTCCCTCACAACAGACTGGGATAGAGGGAAGGAGGGCAGGAGGTGAGCCCCTTGTCCACGAGAGCCTCCTCCCACCCTATCCCCTTCCTCAGGAGGGCGGCCTGCCCAGTGCAGGTTCCCTTCTCCCCAGGTAAGACCCTGGCGTCTCTACAGGAACACCCACCTCCCTTCCCTGCAATCCACTCCAGCTGCTCACGGCCAGTCAAGGGGGGCGCTCTTCAGAGAGGAGCAAACGGTTTCGAGGACAGCCTGAACTCCAACGTCCCAGGTGTGGCCTGCCAGGAAGCACAGAGGAAGGATGCAGGTCCCGAGAAGGAGGAGGCGCAGGAGGACGATGAGAGAGAAGAGAGAGACAAGAGAGGCAAACTGCCCAGCGGGGGGTTGAGCACAGGACCTGGTTGAGGCCTCCTGGGGAGGGGCAGAGGCAAACAGCCTGCTGCTTCTAGGCTGCTCGGGAAGATACAAGCTCGAAGGGGCTGCAAGGCAGGACTCACTGAGGAGCAGTCATGTGGATGCCCCGCCTCTCACATGGCACACACTGACAACATGCAACTCACATGCAACACAACACAACACGCATGTACAATGCGGTTATACAACACTGACAACACACACTGCACACAAACACACACAACCCATACAACACATACCCAATATCTGCGACTCACAACACAATATGCATTTATAATGCACTCATACGACACATAACCAATACATGCAACTCACACACAACATGTGCGTACAACACACTCATACACACATACAGCACACGTAACCTACATACAACACAACACGCACGTACAATGCACTCATACAGCACACACAACACACAACTCACATACAACATGCACATGCAACACACTCATATGCAGGGGCCCTTGAAAACAGTATGCTAAGAATAGATAGGGCTCAAGGACAGTATCTCCAATTGAACTTTTAATGAACTCCCGTAGGCGCCAAGAAGGTGGACAAATAAGGAAGAGCATAGAGACAAGGAACTAAGCAGAAGGTTACATCTGGGTAAAGAAAGTTTGTTTTGCATTGTGTTCTTTCTGCTGACGTGGGGTTTATGGAGTATAAATAAAGTGAGGCGGAGGCTCTGAGTGCGGCCGCCATGTATGTCTTGTCCTGTGTTGTCTTGTGTGTACATTCCTTTGTTTAGGAAACACGTGGACCCCAACAACTGGCGCAGCGAGCAGGGTCTGTGGCTCCAAGAGAGCAAGGAACCAGAGGGGGAGCACCCTGGGTTTGTAAGTAAAACAAAAAAAAAGGGGGACCCACGGGAAAATTATGGGGAATTCCACCTCTCTGGCCTCAGAATATTTATGGCTGTTTCAAGGACTGTTGCTGTCTATAGGAGTAGAAGTGAAAAAAAAAAAAAACTTTGAAGTGATTGTTTGCCCATGTTGAAAAACATTGTTACTGGTTTCAGTGTCAGACTGAAGTGCAGCTGAATCGGAGAGAATGGTTACAGGTAGTAAAAGCTCTGCATAGAGCTCACCAGTTAGGGGATACTATGCCTCTAAATTTGTGGACCTTGTGTAACTCTATCACTCAGGCATTAGAGTTACTTGAGACTGATTCAGAGTGTGGTGATGTAGCCACAGGAAGAAAGGCATCTGAGGATTTGGGAAAAAATAAATCTGAAATGGAGCCCATTTGTGCCAGGGTAACAGAGGATGGGGGGGGGTAGCAAAAGGGAGAGAAGAGAAAAAGCCAGCTCTTCCTTCTTCTAAGGGGAATTTTGACATGCAGCGTATTACGGAAATGCTTCAACAGATATTACAGATACATTCTTCTAATCCACCTTTGTGAGCTTTCCCTGTTTCTTTTCCTTCTGCCCTGTCAGAAGAAGATTTTCCAGTGCCTCCAACCCCCCAGCTTCCTTACCTTTGTCTGGCAAAGTTTTCTCAGTGCCTTTCCCGCCATTGGGGGAGGGAGAAAAGGAAAAGATAAGAAAATTTAAGGAGCTGGATCTGTTTCCAATTATTCGTGCTTCTTTTGCTCCTAATGCTCAGTTTCCAAATGGTGGCAATAATGTTCAATTTAATGCCTTACAATTTAAATTTTTGAAAGAAATGAAAGCTGCCATTACTAACTATGGACCTCAATCTCCTTTTATCCTTGGTCTTCTCGATGCTTTTTCATCAGAAAATTTGATGATTCCTATAGACTGGGAGACTTTGGGGAAGGCTTTTCTTGATCATTCTCAGTGGTTACAATTGCATAGCTGGTGGATGAACAAGGCGCATGTACAGGTTAAAAAAAAAAAAAGCTACGTGTGATCCCCCAGAACTCACTGAGGAACAAATCACAGGCACGGGCCAATATGCTACTCTTAATGTTCAGGCTGGCCTAGATGATGTCACCCTTACTCAAATCAAGACTTTGTTTTTAAGGGCCTGAAATAACGTAGAGATAGCAGGAAAATCTTCCCTTTCCTCTGTGAAGATTTTACAGGGCACAAATGAACCATATCCAGATTTCGTAGCCTGTCTTCAGGATGCTGTCTTGAAAATTGTGGGTGTTGGCCCTGCTTCAAAAATTTTGTTACAAACATTGTCTTTTAAAAATGCTAATGCTGACTGTCAAAAATTGTTAAGACCGTTAAAGGCCAGTGGGGCCAATTTAGATAAATATACTAAAACTTGTGCTAGTGTTAGAGGGGTTATTTATAATGCTCAATTATTTGCTGGAGCTTTGTCTAAAGCCTTAAAAGGAAATAACAAACAAGGTGTTTGCTTTCAGTGTGGTAAACCTAGACATTTCAAAAAAGAATGTCGTTAAAAATTGAACACTTTTATCCCTCAAGGCAGAAAGCTGCCTTCAGAGGTGTACAAACGTTGTGGTAAAGGTCGACATTGAACAAATAAATGTCGTTCCAAAACTGATAAAAGTGGAAATTTACTGTCTCCTCTCCCGGGAAACGGGAGTCGGGGCCCACAGGCTTGGGGCCCCAACAATTACAATACAAGTCTACTACAATACCCAGTGAGCATGGCCTACAACATCAAGGAATAAATTCAAGTCCTCCTTAAGGATTCCACACCTTACCCCAGTTTCTCAGCTTTATGCGGCAACTAGGCAGAGCACTGCTGCTGACTTAGCTATTACTCAGCCTTATACCTTGTCTCCTAATAGAGGAGTATATAAATTAGCTATTAGAGTATGTGGCCCTTTGCCAAAAGGACATATAGGACTTTTGTTAGGTCAAAACAACAGTGCTATACAGGAATTAATGGTGATTCCAGGAATCATTGATCCTGATGTTACTAATAAAATTCTTATTATGGTACAAGTCTCACAATTTATACGCCTAGAGGCAGGGGCACATATTGCACAATTACTTTTATTGCCTTTTTTTCCGTTCCTATCTGGAGAGGTATCTCGACAGGGAGGGTTTGGTAGCACTGGAAAAACTGTTTTTTGGGAAACTTTAGTTTCTAATCAAAAGCCCTTATGTTCATTGCACATTAATGGAATAGTTTTTAAAGGGTTAATTGATACAGAGGTAAATGTGTCTATCATTTGTTTAAATTAGTGGCCTATACAATGGAAAAAAAGACAAGTTTCAGTTATACTCACTGGCTTGGGTGCTGCTTCTGTGGTTTATCAAAACATAGAACCTTTAACCTGTGTCGGTCCTAAAGGTCAACAAGGTCAAGTGTTTTTTTTATTGTTCCTATCAATATTAATCTTTGGGGATAAGATCTTTCACAACAATTTGGTGCTTTTTTAAACATTCCTCATATTTCCTCAGCTGCCAAAAATATGATGTTCAAAATGGGCTACAATCCTTTAAACTCATAGCCACTGTTCACCAGCCTCAAGTTTTATAATTAAAGTGGAAAGCTACCGCTCCTGTTTAGGTGAAACAGTGGCCATTATCTAAAAAAAAAAAACAAAAAAACCACAAAAAACAAAAAACAAAAAACAAAACACTTAGGCCTTTAAAAGAATAAGTCAAAAAACAAATGGCCGAGGGACATATAAAGCCAAGTACTTCTGCATGGAATTCCCTTGTCTTTGTCATGTTAAAAAAAAAAAAAAGAAAGAAAAAAAAGAAAAAAGTAAAAAATGGCGTTTATTAACTAATCTTAAAACTATAAATGTTTACATTCAACCTAGGGAAAGTTTACAGCCTGGTCTTCCTAATCCTGCCCTTATCCCACAAAGCTCATGGTTATTGATTTAAAGGATTTTTTTTTTCTATTCCTTTGGATCAAAAGGATTGTGAGCATTTTGCCTTCTTTGTCCCTGTTTTTAATAATTCTCAGCCACTTTCTCGATATCAATGAAAAGTTTTACCTCAAGGTATGTTAAACAGCCCTACCTTGTGTCAAGAATTTGTCCATCAGGCCTTGGATACTGTTCGAAAGCGTCATCCTTCTGTTCTTTTATATCATTATATGGATGACATTCTTCTTGCTGCACCCACCAGAGAAAAGCAGAAAGATGCTTTTGCATCATTACAAACTCGGCTTTCTTTCTACTCACTTAATATTGCCCCAGAAAAAATTCAAGTGGATTTTCCTATTCAATATTTAGGTTATACCTTGGGAGCACGAAATATTCGACCCCCAAAAATTCACATTCCACGTGATCATTTGAAAACATTAGATGACTTTCAAAAGCTTTTAAGAGACATTAATTGGATGCGTCCTGTTTTAGGAATACCAACATATCAGTTACAACATCTTTTTTCTATTCTAGAAGGAGACAGTCACTTGGACAGCTCACGTCATTTAACTCCTTTGGCTTTACAGGAACTCCAGCTTGTAGAAGAGCAACTTCAAAAGGCCCATTTACATTATATCCTTCCCGACGTTCCCCTTTCCTTTTGTTTATTTCATACTTTACATTCTCCCACAGGAATGATTCATCAAACTAATCGGCCGCTAGAATGGGTCTTTTTGTCAAATAAAACATCTAAATGCTTGACTACTTATATCAACCGTTTAGCTGAACTGATCATCAAAGGACGGCATGGCTGTCGACAACTTTGGGGAGGAGATCCTTCCTTAATTATCTCTCAATTCACTCATAGTCAAATTACTTATCTTCTTGCAACTTCTGATTCTTGGCAAGTTGCTTGCGCTTCATTTGTTGGACAATTTTCTACCCAATATCCTAAGTCTCCGATCTTTTCATTTTTTAGGCAACATTCTGTGTTGCTTTTCTCACCAATTTCTGTATTTCCTGTTCAAGGTCCTAATTTTTTTACTGATGCTAGTAGCAATGGTACGGCTGGATATTGGAGTGTTCGTCAATCTCGAGTTACAGTTTATCCTTATCCCTCGGTGCAACAGGGAGAATTGTTTGCTATTCTCATGGTCTTACTTGATTTTCCTACTACTAGTTGTCACATTGTTAGTGATTCTCAATACGCCGTTTATGTTACTTCTTACATTTCTCAGGCCACTTTACCTCTTTGTGCTACTTCTTCTCTTCAAAAACTCTTTTCTTTGTTATCCTCTACTTTGAGCCAACGTCGAGCTCCTTTATTCATCACTCATCTTCGTTCTCATTCTCAACTTCCTAGACCATTACTTCATGGTAATACTCAGATTGATTCGCTTTTAATTGGCCACCTGCAGGCTGCAGAACAAAAACATGCTCTACCTCACACTAACAGTTCTGGCCTTCAACGACGGTTTCATTTAACTCATAAACAAGCTCGTTCTCTTATTCGAGCTTGTCCTTCCTGTGCTCCTTTGAGCATTCCATCCTTCCATCCTGGGGTTAATCCACGAGATACTCAAGTTAATCAGATTTGGCAAATGGATGTCACACATGTCCCTTTTTTTGGACGATTAAAGTATGTTCATCATACCATTGATACCTTTTCTCATTTTCAATGGGCCACTCCGTTGCCATCTGAGAAAGCTGATTCTGTTATTACACATCTCTTAGCTTGTTTTGCCATCATGGGCATTCCTCTTATACTTAAACCTGATAATGCCCCTGCCTATGTCTCTCATAAATTACAAGTTTTCTTACAGCAATACAATATTCAACATATCACCGGTATCCCGGGCAATAGTCAAGGTCAAGCCATCATTGAGTGCGCAAATTTAACCTTAAAAACTCAACTGCAAAAACAAAAAGGGAGAAATGAGTCCCCCAGAAACCAGATTCTGAAGGTTCTTTTTACCTTAAGTTTTTTGAATCAATGGAGACAATTGCAAGACTCCGCTGCCGTAACCCATCTTTCCTCACCTCCCTCGGTGATAGTCCCCGCTGACAATTTAAGGGTTTGGTATCCTAATGAAGAAGGTAGGTATGTTCAAGGGCAAGTTCTAAAACAGGGACGGGGCTATGCTCTTGTCCTTACAGGGAGCGGACCTGAGTGGTTTCCTACAAGACGATTGAAACCCTGTTGAAAAGAAAACTGGATTCAGCATGCATTTCTTCCTTTGTTGGATGTGCCTCGGTGGGGGACTTATTTCCCTTAGTGAGGCTTTGTATTAGTATTGGACTTATATTCCCTTTCCACCCTTGTATCAGGGAATCGCCCGGGGGAGGTGGAAATTAAGATTTTCACCAATGACACTACTTGGATGCCATCCCCCTATATGGACAAGGACAACATAGAATGAGAAACGGGAATCATAAACAGCACATACCAATTTGGAGTGGAAGGACTTCCAATATGCATAGGAAATAGTCCTCATTGTCTCCAAAAATCGCATGAAGCCTGGGCTGTTCGCTATAATCATAGTCATGTGGTTGCTAATATTGTTATTATTGTAACTAGAAGTTTTCAGTATAATCATACTGTATATAGTAATGAGACTATTCCTAGTTCTTTACCTTTTTGTCCTATCCCAGAGGTTTCCCCTAATATTGAGGTGCTGGAGTGGCAACAATGTCGGGGAACAAAACCCCGGATTTTATTAGAATACAATGGGATGCAAATAACTGATTGGAGTGTGCACGGTGATTTTCAAACAAAATTTAGTCACATACCTTTGAAATGGCACTGGGTAAATAAAAGTATTGCCGCTAATGGTAATGAAACCTTGGTATGGCATGAAGGAGGCCTGTCGCCACCTATGCCTCATCTTAGACACTCTTTACAAGTACAGAGTCATCTTTGGAAGTTGTTAGCTGCAGGCGATGCCATTAGCACTTTTGTGGGAAATATGTCCCTTAATCTTTCTAACCCGAATAAGTCCTTTCATATTCAGTTATATCGGAATACCTCCCGATATATTATTGCTTGTGTCCATAAGCCCTACCTATTATTAGCGGGGAATTTGACATGGGATAATGATACGGGGATTGTTAATTATACAGATACGTGTACATTTTTGTCTTGCCTCAATCATTCCTGGTGGCACAACTTTACTGGGGATATTTATATCCTCAGAGCTTGTAAGGAAATTTGGCTACCTGTTAACCTTACGCGACCATGGGGGGCATCACCTCTTGAGACTTATATTTGGACTTCTCTCCAGCGAACCCGCCATTATAATTGCCTCGGTGATGAACCTTGTCGCCATCGCCTCCACTGCGGCTGTAGCAGGGCTCGCTCTACATCAAAGCATACAAAATGCTGAATTTGTGCAGCAATGGCACGAGCAATCTCACCGGTTATGGCTTTAACAACGAAACTTTGATTCTCAACTTGCTGAAAGATTGGACAACATGGAGCAAGCATTGACATGGCTTGGAGATCAGCTCACTGTCCTCAGTACTCGGATAACATTACAATGTGATTGGAACTCCACTCAATTTTGTGTAACGCCTGTGCCTTTTAATATCTCTCAAAATTGGACCAAAATCCGAAAATTATTAGTAGGCCATAAAAATATTAGTTTGGACATCCAAGAGCTCACTCAAAACATTCTGAAGCATTTTGACAACAATTACATGCGTTGTCTGGAACCGCAACCCTGCAGGAGCTGGGTCAACGCCTTGCTGCCTTTAACCCATGGATCCAGATGAAAACATGGATTTCTACAATCTCTGGAAGTATATTGCTTTGGGCGCTCGGATTGGGTCTGCTTCTCTTGGTGATCTGATGCTCCCTCCGTCGCCTCCAAAAACAAAGGAAAACACAGGACAAATATGGGCTACCGTTTTAGGATTGAGGCAAAACAAAAAGGGGGAAATGCAGGGGCCCTTGAAAACAGTATGCTAAGAATAGATAGGGCTCAAGGACAGTATCTCCAATTGAACTTTTAATGAACTCCCGTAGGCGCCAAGAAGGCGGACAAATAAGGAAGAGCATAGAGACAAGGAACTAAGCAGAAGGTTACATCTGGGTAAAGAAAGTTTGTTTTGCATTGTGTTCTTTCTGCTGACGTGGGGTTTATGGAGTATAAATAAAGTGAGGCGGAGGCTCTGAGCGCGGAAGCCATGTATTCTTGTCCTGTGTTGTCTTGTGTGTACATTCTTTTGTTTAGGAAACACGCGGACTCCAACACTCATACAACACACAACACTCATACAACACACAACACACATAACTCACAACACAACATGCACACACAACACTCATACAACATACATACAATACACGCAACTCACAACATACACATACAACACACTCATACAGCTCACGTACAACACATGCAACTCACGTTCAACACAACATGCACGTACAACACACACAACACACGCAACTCAACACAACATTCACGTACAACACATTCATACAACACAACACTCATACAACGTACACACAATACATGCAACTCACAACACAACATATACATACAATACACTCATACAACACATACAACATATGCAACTCACGCACAACACAGCATGCACGTACAACACACTCATACAACATATAACACATACAACATACACACAACACACGCAACTCAACACAAATACATGTACAATTCACTCACAACACATGCAACCCATAAACACATGTACAACACACTCATACAACACACAACACTCATACATCACACACAATACATGCAACTCATATACGACATACACATACACACATACAACACACAACACTCATACAACATACAAAGCATGCAACTCACAAATATACGCACAACACACTCATACAACACACAACACTCAAACATACAATAAGTGCAACTCAACACAATATGCACATACAACACATACAACCCATGCAACTCACATACAACACAACACACTCATACAACACATTCATACAACACACACTATACATATTCTAAGTATGAAATAGAAAACAGCACACACACAGTTTCTAAATTTGATGAAAACTTTTTTCAAGAAAGTCGTCCAACATCCAAACTGGTACCATGTCCTCATTTTCAGTTGCTGTTCAGATTCAAGCATTTTTATCATCTACTCTATGAATTACAATAATACAGCATAAACCCATTTTTCATTTTACACCCACTTTGGTGTGGGGTGCTCCAAAACAGGGGCCAGGAGCCTCAGAGTCGTCCCTCGGAACAAAACACAACCGACACTCAGAGGCCAGAAAGGGAACTCGGGGGGTGACATACACTCTCTCATCTGCAGAGCTCTGCTTCAAATACTTTACATGTAACCAGGGCTGGAACGGGTTGGTGAGGGTACAGACATGGCAAACTGAGAAGAAACTGGCAGGTGGAGAAAGATCAGTCAAAATCCAAGGAAAAATGCTGAACATTTTCCACAAATAGTTCACACAACAGATGATACTCAGGCTACTGAAAGTTTATTGAGAGAGGTCTTGCTCCAAAGAAAAAGTTCTCTCCCAAAGTTATCAAAGATTCAGAGCAGGCACCTGCACCCAACACACCATCTTCCGAGGGCCTATGAGTCAAAAAGAAGGTAAGACAGTAGTAAGGGTACAGGGGGAGGAGAGCGGGAGGGGACCGAGAACTCGGAACCAAGAGATGGGCGGACACTGAATGCCTGACTCCAAGGTTATCACCTCAGAAAACAAGTCTGTTTAAGTCCGTAGTAACAGTGTTAGTACTTTCACTGAACCTGCACTCAACACTAGAGAACCTCCCTGTGTTATGAAGACGATCTGAAAAATAACATTAATTCACAATGTAGAGTGATGATTCAGCCACAGAAAATAAAATTGATATAATCCACTACAAGTCACACTATGTCTTTCTTTAAGACTGGTTTATGATGCAGAAAAGAGGCAGTTTGAGATCTAAAATACTTAAACTGGCAAACACCTTGTTTCCCTGAATTCTCACAACCGTGGCACCAGCTAGAGTAAGACAGAGTGGTTTTCAGAGCTTCCAGAACAGCAGAACAGATCAATCATAAATATGCAAAAGTGATCTGAAGACAGAATTAATTAATATTCCACATTTTGGCTTAAACTAGTCATGTGATTTCCAATAAGTGGGAAACATTCACACCAATTTTTATAAGAAAGTTCAATGTGAACACATAGTACAGAACATTGCCTTTGTTTTGCAATTTATTTATTTAATATGACAATTTCATTTGTATTTAGTTATTCTTGATGTTGAATGCTCATCTTTATTAATGATGAGCTACCCATTTTCTGACTGAGGAAACAGAAAGTTGTCACTGCCTAACAGCAATACTCAAAACAGCCTGTATGAAAGGAAAAGGTATATCTGTGCGCACACAGATGCATACACATGCATACACGTACCTATACATGTACACACACGTTTACATATGTGCATACACATACACACATACATACACGTGTATGCACGTGCACACGTGCATGCACATGTACACGTGTGTGCATGAGCACACATGCATGCACACATACGCACATACATGCATACATACGCATATGCACAGACACGTACACTCATATACACACGTACACATGCACACACATACATGCATATGCACGTGCACATGGACACGTGGACACGCACATACACACGCATACACACATGCACACACCTGCATGCGTACATGCATACGTAAGTATCATCTCAGGTACGTGGATTCAAAATTCTGATGCAAACAAGAATAATTACAAAACAGGGTAGGGTGTCAACAAGTGAGAATTGAGATGAAAGTTCTGATATGTTCCAGAGACAATACGGGAGGTCGTCACATCACATAAATATCTTACCCATTTTAAACGTGACAATTCCTGCCAACATCGGCCTGGATTAAGATGATTTCATTGACATAAGGAACAGAAAATATAATATTTATTCTAATGAGATTCTGTAATCATTACATTATTTTCACAATTATAAGTAATCACTAAATAACTTCCTCCCAAGGGTCTAAAAATAAAAATAATATAACAAAGTCACAGTCCTGACAGCTTTATCATGCAAATCACAACTGTGAAAATCAAGCATGTTTTTGAGACTATGCCCTCCTCAAATATCCTTCATGGAATTTTGTACCAGTAATGGCTGGTAATTAATTGTTATACCAGCTGGAAAGTATATCATTTGGGGTATGTGAAGTAAACATGTAAAGAGAAATGACCACACACACCTGAAACAAGGCCTCATTTCACAACTGTTTCCTACTTTCGATTTGCTTAGTTTACTTCATGAGGTACCTCGAGGAGAGAAAGCAGAGCTGGGATCTGCCCCGAGGCTGCTTCGGGAAGAGCTGGGTGGGCACCAAGACCCTCAGACCGAGGGCTGAGCTGCGTGGCTATGACCCCATCACTGCAGCTCCCCAAGCGTGTGTCCCTGTGTGTCACGCAAAACCCTGCCACACAGGTGACACACGCCACATGCCTGACACAGGCTCAGCACACAGGGAGCGATCAGTAAGTGGTGACTAGAGAGAAGCGACGGCCTTCCGCGTGGACGGAGAAAACAGGCCACAGACTCACAGAGGAAACGCCACAGATCCACAGACGGAGAAAACACCACAGACGCACGGACGGAGGAAACACCACAGACGCACGGAGGGAAGAAAAGCCACAGACGCACGGAGGGAGGAAAAGTGCCACAGACGCAGGGACGAAAGAAACGCCACTGACGCACGGACGGAAGAAACACCACAGACGCATGGACGGAGGAAACGTGCCACAGAGGCACACACGGAGAAAACAGGCCACAGATGCATGGACGGAGGAAACAGGGCAGAGACGCCCACACACCAGTGTGGAACGTCGGACGGGAAAGTCCCGGCCATGCACTGTCCACTCCCCCTAGAGACTTCCCACCCCCAGAGCACTCAGGATGGCTGTGGAGCTCCTGCCATGCACCCCAGAGGCGAAGCTGGGGAGCAAGAGATGAGCAGGTTCACGTCCATCAAATGCAGCTGCAATCCCTGTAATAACTGGAGGTCACTATTAAACAGAAGGGCACTTCACTTGGAATAAAAGCACTCTGCATAAAAGAACTAAAGATTGGCTGGAGACAGCTTAGAAACCGTCACCATTATTCTTGTTAGTGACAGCGAAGCTTCAAGAGTGGTCATTTTTCCTGTAGAAATCCCACAGAGGTGATTCCTGGAACTCATTTAGAATATTTCTTTCCCAGAAACCACACAACCAAGAACTTAATAGTGCCGTCTCTTGACCAGAAAGATTCAGATTTCTGATGAAACTAAACCCTGTCCAGCCTCCTGATTCTAGAAGATGCTATACAGAAAAGCTAACTCAAAGGGGTCTCATTTCTTTTGTCGTCCATGACACATACAAAAAAAAATTTTAAATATACAAAAAATGTAGGAATTGTACAGTGAATACCCATGTGTCTACCCCCTGGATCACAGATTAGATTTAAATGTAAAGTTCTAAAGGTTCCCAGCTAAGGAAATGTGCAGTGTAAGCCTCTACCTGGTTAGAACCAAGGGGAATGGAATGAGCTTTCCCCAGCCTTGCTGCTCAGCTGGGAGGGGCTGCCACAGCTCAGCCACCCCACCCCAGAGCACCCAGGATGGCTGTGGAGTTCCTGCCACCCACTCCAGATGTGAGGCTGGATCCCCAATTGCGGTGTTAAGAATGAGCCAGCCTTTAGAGGCCATGTGGTCTATACTTGAACAGAAAATGTTCCAGGAAACTAAAGATTCCAATGCGTGCGCTGAATTCCTAACCATTTGAAACCCAGGCTCCTCATCTATACATGAAGAACAACGCTCTCTCCTGAGAAAGCATTTCGGAAGGACGAAAAAGGATCCACATGAGAGCAGCTGAAAACTACAAGGCATCATGCAATTATAAGCCTTTTTCTATATCTTTGTTTCAAGGAATGTCAGCATTCTAAATATTGCAGTTCATCCCACATCACCTTTCAGGAGCAAATCATAACGATCAAAACTATCAGCAGAATCACTACCAGCTCAGTCGCCACGTGCTTCTTCTTCCTGCATGACAATTCCTGCAGAACGATGGGACCATCCAAGAATGGCTCCCTGCCATCATGTGCCCATTCTCCTTCCCCAGGGAGCTATTCCTGTACTCATGGGGCATGGGAAACCTGTATAACGCCACCAGAAAGTCCTTGTTTGACTTACACACTTCCCAGAAGGGCTGATTTTATCCAGAATCCTAACTGTGACAAACACTAAACCTAAGAAATCATCAAGAAACCAAGGAAATGTAAGGCCATGTCCTGCCCCGGCTGCATGGCTACTAGGGGAGAAATAGAAAATGAGACAGGAAAGGAAACTTTTAAGATATTCAGACCATCACTGGATGATTCCAGGAACCCATTACAGATCATTGCTGTTCCTAATAACAGGAAAGAAATTCTAAAATCCCAACAGGCATGGTGAGTCCCTCACTTGCATGAAGTCAAAATAATAATCCATCACTCTCTTCAAAAGGACAACAGAAAAACTCTTACTTCCTCTTCATATTAATTTGTGTACAAGCAACTTAAGTGAGAAAATCTTAATGTCTGGACTGTGATATCAATAGCAAAATAATCCCAAGATTCCCAATTAAAAGATACAGACGGGCTGAATGGATTTAAAACAAGAAAAACCGACTATATGCTGCCTACAAAAAAACTCAGTTCAGCCGCAAAGACACACATAGACTAAATGTGAAGGGATGGAAAAACACATTCCACATTAATGGAAATCAAAAGTGAGCAAGAGTAGCCATATTTATTTCAGATCAATCACAATTTAAGTCAAAAACTGTAAAAAGGAGAAAAAAAGATAATTATATAATAAAGAGATCAAAATAGCAAAAGGACATAACCATTACGAGTATATGTGCACCCAACAACACAGCACTCAGATATATAAAGCAAATATTAGTAGATCTAAATAGAGAGAGAGGTCGGGCGTGGTGCCTCACGCCTATAATCCCAGCATTTTGGGGGGGATGTGGAGGCAGGTGGATCACCTGAGGTCAGGAGTTTAAGACCAGCCTGGCCAACATGATGAAACCCTGTCTCTACTAATACAAAAAATTAGCCCAGCATGGTGGCATATGCCTGTAATCCCAGCTACTTGGGAGGCTGAGGCAGGAGAATCACTTGAACTTAGGAGGTGGAGTTTGCAATAAGTTGAGATTGCACCTCAGCACTCCAGCCTAGGCAACAACAGCAAAACTCTGTCTCAAATAAATTTATATATACATACATATATATATACACACACACATATATATGTGTGTGTGTATATATATATATAGAGAGAGAGACAGAGAGAGACAGGGAGACACCAACACAACAATAGTAGGAGCTTCAAAATCCCACTGTCAGCACTGGAGGTCATCTCGACAAAAAATAACAACAAAACATCAAGTTTAAAGTCCAGTGTAGACCAAATGAACCTAACAGACATTTACAGAACATTTCATCCAACAGATACAAAATGCACATTCTTCTCCTCAGCACATGGAACATTCTCTAGAATCCACCACATGCTAGGCTACAAAAGAATTCTCAATACATTTTTTCTAAAATTGAAATAACATCTAGGATATTCTCAGACTCTACGAATAAAGCTATAAATCAAGAACAAGGAACAGACACTTCTCAAAAGAAGACATTTATGCAGCCAATAGAGACATGAAAAAATGCTCATAATATAGAATGAGACCACCACTTCTCCTGTTGTCTTTCCCAGCTTTTCCCCGTCTCCCCTTTTCCCTAGTTTATAAGACAGGAGAAGGGGGAGAAAACAAAAAGTTGGAAGGAAACAGAAGTAAGACAAATAGCTAGACGACCTTGGCACCACCACCTGGCCCTGGTGGTTAAAATAATAATAAAAATATTAACCCCTGACCAAAACTACTAGTGTTATCTGTAAATTCCAGACATTGTTTGAGAAAGCACTGTAAAACGTTTTGTTCTGTTAGCTGATGCATGTAGCCTTCCATCATGTTTTGTCTGCGGCTAGTCCTGCTTCAATAATCACTCGCCATCAGAGAAATGCAAATCAAAACCACAATGAGATACCATCTCACACCAGTTAGAATGGCGATCATTAAAAAGTCAGGAAACAACAAGTGCTGGAGAGGATGTGGAGAAATAGGAACACTTTTACACTGTTGGTGGGACTGTAAACTAGTTCAACCATTGTGGAAGACAGTGTGGTCATTCCTCAAGGATCTAGTACTAGAAATACCATTTGACTCAGCCATCCCAATACTGGGGATATACCCAAAGGATTCTAAATCATGCTGCTATAAAGACACATGCACACGTATGTTTATTGCAGCACTATTCACAACAGCAAAGACTTGGAACTAACCCAAATGTCCATCAATGACAGACTGTATTAAGAAAATGTGGCACATATACACCATGGTATACTATGCAGCCATAAAAAAGGATGAGTTCATGTCCTTTGTAGGGACATGGATGCAGCTGGAAACCATCATTCTCAGCAAACTATCGCAAGGACAGAAAACTAAACACCGCAAGTTCTCACTCATCGGTGGGAAATGAACAGTGAGATCACTTGGACACAGGAAAGGAAACATCACACACCGGGGCCTGTTGTGGGGAGGGAGGAGGCGGGAGGAGGGAGGGATAGCATTAGGAGATATACCTAATGTAAATGATGAGTTAATGGGTGCAGCATACCAACTTGGCACGTGAATACATACGTAATAAACCTGCACATTGTGCACATGTACCCTAGAAGAAAAAGTTTAATTTTTAAAAAAAATCAACAACAAGGAGAACTTTCAAAACTGTATAAATACATAGAAATTAAACAATATGCCCTTGAATAGCCAATGGGTCAATGAAGAAATGAAGAAGGAAATTTAAAAATTTCTTGAAATAAATGAAAACAGAGACACAACATATCAAAGTTTATGGTATCCAGCGAAAGCAGTATTAAGAGGAAAGTTTATAACAATGAACTCCTACATTTAAAAAACAGATTTAAAATAAACAACCTAACAACGAACTGCAATGAGCTAGAAGAACAAGAACAAATCAAAATCAAAAGTGGTAGAAGAAAAGAAATAACAAAGATCAAAGAGGAACTAAATAAACTTGAAACTAACAAATATAAAAATGAAGAAAACAGACTATTTTGAACAACTGTATGTCAACAGATTGGAAAATCTAGAAGAAATGGATAAATTCCCGGACACGTACAACCTACCAAGATGGAACCAAGAAGAAACGGAAATCCTGAAGAGACCAGTAATGAGTAACATGTATGACTAAGTAATAATAAAAAGTCTCCCAACAAAGAAAACCCCAGAACTAGGTGACTTTGCAGCTGAATTCTACACATTTTTATTTCAATTCTTCTCAAACTATTCCAAAAGTATTGAAGAGGAGGGAATTCTGCCAAGTTCATTCTTCAAGACCAGCATTACCCTGATACCAAAATAAGACAAGGACACAATAAAAAGAGAAAACTATAGGTCAATATCCCTGATGAACACAGATGCAAAAATCCTCAACAAAATACTAACAAACTGAATCCAACAGCAAATCAAAAAGATTATACACCATGATCAAGTGGGATTTATCCCAGGATGCAAGGATTGCTCAACAAACACAAATCAATAATCATGCTACATCACATCAACAGAATTAAGGACAAAAACCATAATATCATTTTGATAGATACAGAAAAAGCATTTGATAAAATTCAACGCTGCTTCATGATAGAAAGTCTCAACAAACGAGGCACTGAAGGAAACATACCTCAACACAATAAAGGCCATATGTGACAAACCCACAGCTAACATAATGGGGAATGGGGAAACACTAAGAGCTTTTTATCTGAGATCTGTAAAAGACAAGGACACCCACTTGTGCCACCCCTATTCAACACAGCACTGAACGTCCTACTCAAGAGCAGTCAGGCAAGAGAAAGAAATCAAGGGCACCCAAAGTGGAAAAAAGGCACTCTAATTGTCTGTTTTCAGACAATGTGTTCTTATATACTAAAAAAAAAAAAAAAAAAGACTCCAGCAAAAATCTCTTTGAACTGATAAATTCAATAAAGTTACAGAATACAAAATCAACATAGAAAAATCAGTAACATTTCTATAGACCAACAATGAGCCAGTGAAAAAAGAAATCAAGAAAGCAATCCCATTTAACTACAAAAATATAAAATAAAAATAAAAATACCTCAGAAGAAATCTAACCAAGAAGGTTAAAGATCTCTATGTGGAAAACGATATTCTACCCTCTGAAGGTAGAACAGTGGCTTCTAGAGACAGGAAAGGGCGGCGGGAAGGCAGAAAGGGAGAGGTTGGCTAATGGATACAAAATTACATCTAGATAGTAAAAATAAGGGTTAGTGTGCTATAGCCTTGTAGGGTGACTATAGTTTACAATTTATTGTATATTTTCAAGCAGCTAGAAGAGAGGATTTTAAATATTCCCAGCATTAAGAAATGACAAATGTTTGAGATGATGGACATGCTAATTACCCTGAGTTGCTAATTACACACGAAAAACATGTATTGAAATATTACACTGTATCGCATGGATATGTACTATAATGTTTCCATTAAAAATAATAATTGTTAAAAACCCAAGGGTCATTTCTCATTTGTCCTATGTCAGTGTTGTGTTCCATTGGTGGAGACCTAGTCATTTGCAAGTAAGACTATAGTCACTTGAGCTGAAAGCAAATGAATCGTCACAAAAATTACCACTGGCACCAAGTCTTCTTTCCAGAATTTCCTGCCCACAGCACTGCCACAGTCACTGTGGGCAGGAAAGACACACTAACACCCAAGTTTCAACCCCAGTACAGTTGATGCTTTTATTTCTCTGGTTTGGAATAGGTGTGTGTTCATAATTTACGTTTACTCCAACTGTCCCCTTGCTTAAATAGCTTCTTAAGGATAACTTCCTCTTACTAAATTCCAACAGCTTCTGAGCATCCATTATATTCTCCAAAGTAAATAAAAAGAGAAAATGTGTTGAAAACCTGATAATGTTCACTTAAGAATCCAGCATGATGTACAGCTTGAAATGGCTACTCCACCTTGTTCCTTTACATGACTTTTAAAGTAGCCCCAGTTATTATACATAATTGAAGTCATAATTTCTGCAATACCATTAGGTCCACGAAAGGTGGGGCCAGGAGACTTCAAAGTCTGTCTCCGATTTTTTTTTTTTTTTTTTTTTAAAAAGGAAAGCTCATGAGAGTAGGAAATGAAAATAAATATTCACACAACTCGGAACAGGGGATGGTGAAACATAAAGCTCCAGCCTGGCACAGGTGTCCAGCCAGTGAGGGTGGGGACACAGACTCATACGGCCCCCACAATCCCTCAGAAGTGCCACAGACAAGTAGGTGGCCTGAGACAGAGCCAGGCTCCGAATTCCGGGAGCTGTCTGGCTCATGTGCACCCCATGTGGTCCACAGTGCACGAGGATGCCCAACGTCACCAGTCCCAGTGCGGAACACAAGAATGCCCCATGGCATGAGCCCCCACTGCACAGCATAGCCCGAAGGTGCCAGCTCAGACTCCTACACACGCTGGTCACCAAGGCACTGCCCTCCAGGAAGGAGGACCCCAGAGGTCGTGGCAGGATGAGGTTCTGCTCTTCATCATCCCCGAGCAGAGGGGAAAGTCCCAGCAGACATTTGGGGAGCCTCTACACGTGGTTCTGGGACTCTGAGTGGAGGTTCAAAGATGTCCCCAGGTACTCCAGACTCAAACCTAAAAAAGACCCATTCTTCCAGATATGCCCAGACTGGAACCTATATAGGCCATCCTTCCTAGCTTTTCTCTGGAAAAGCAGGCTTAAAAGAGTATCAACTAAAAGGGGCCACCAGGAAGACAGAAGTCCTATCTTTAAAAAAAGAATTTTTTTTTTTTTTTAAAGAGGCACTGAGGCTCTGACCCATCTGAGCACAGAGTACATGCTCGGCAGCATCTGTCAGAGCAGAGCAAGTACACACATGCTCTCCATGCCCTGTGCTCCCAGCGCCCGTGCTCCCCGCACCCATGCGTCACACGCCCGTGCTCCCCACACCTGTGCACCGGGCATCCGTGCTCCCCACACCCGTTCTCCCTGCACCCGTCCTCTCCATGCCCATGCTCCCTACACCTATCTGTGCTCCCCATGCCTATGCTCCCTGCATCCATGCTCCCCGCACTGTGCTCCCTGTGCCCATGTCTGCTCCTCGAGCTCTCTTCCACTGGTTTCCTCTGTACATCCCTCTTGATAGTCACTGTCACCTCGAATCACCTGGCTAAATGGAGGTAAAGAAAAAGTCTAGAGTAGCACATTGGAGGACAGAGTGGAAGTGGCTATTTACCAAGCAGGGCTATGAGATGAGGGCATCTGATCCCCATTAATCCTGACTGTCAGTTGATTAGCCCTGTTCAACAGCTGGGGACACCAAGGTGTGGAAGGACGGGCTTGCTTACCCCAGACGATGCTGACAGTGTGGGCCCAGCCCAGTCCCACAGCCACCAGAAGGAGGCTCCTCACTGGGCAGGCGCGGAGGTGCAGCCCAGAGAATGCTTGGGACCCTGGCACAGACTCCTCAGGAAGGAAACAGAGAAAGGCCCACAGAGACTCAAGCAGCACAGAAGAAGGTCACCCACAAGTTAAAAATAGATGTTTGTGCTTTACCGTACCAGCGTGCTAAAAATCCAACCCGCTCACACGCACAGCCTGACGTGAGCCCGGCCTCCTGCAGCACTGGGCTAAGCGAGAGACGTACCTGCCTCTCTCCCGACAATAGCAGACTTGGCAGCTATTCTTCAATGTACTTGACACGCTTCCGTGAGGATTAAGCGACACTCTGTCGACACTGGCTAAGTTTAATCCTGACACAGCCAACCATCTAGATCTGCAGTGAACAAACAACTTACTTCGGATGATTCTGCCACTAACAAAGACCCTGAATCTCCTACCAAAGCTTAGTGACTCGACTTACCTTTCTGTTTTCATTTCAGGTACACTGGCCCGCATGATCTAATTTACCTGCTGATAATGCCTTGGAAAGACCACCAGGGGGCCCCACACCATTTTCAGCTTTAGAGGGATGTGAACTTCCCTTTGATGAGAAAGGTGATGGGGAAATAAAACAAGGATCCAAAACAGATGCCTGTGTGTTTCCTGGGAGTGATAAAGTTAGGAACTGCCTCTCTGTGTCAGGCAAGGGAGTAACAGAGACAATGGCACCAACTCCTGAGACAGAGGACCTGATGCATGGTGCAGCCACCGCCTGTGGCCAAGGAAATTCCAGGGAATGTAGACCCCAGTTGCATGGTACAGCCACCATGTGCGAACACAGAAATTCCAGGAATGCAGACCCTCAGTCACATGGTACAGCCACTATCTGCAGCCACAGAAATTCCAGAGAACGCAGACCCTCAGACACATGGTACAGCCACTATCTATGGCCATGGAAATTCCAAGGAATGCAGACCCTCAGTCACATGGTACAGCCACCACATATGGCCACGGAAATTCCGAGGAATGCATACCCCAGTTGCATGGTGCAGCCACAGCCTGCAGCCACAGAAATTCTGGAGAACGCAGACCCCAGTCGCATGGTACCGCCACCACCTATGGCCATGGAAATTCCAGGGAACAGAGACCTTCATTCCCGTGGTACAGCCACCACCTATGGCCACGGAAATTCAGGGGAACGCAGACCCTCAGTCACATGGTACAGCTACCACCTGTGGTCACAGAAATCCTGGGGAACACAGACTCCAGTCGCATGGTGCAGATACCACCTGTGGTCACAGAAATCCTGGGGAACACAGACTCCAGTCGCATGGTGCAGCCACCACCTGCAGTCATGGAAATTCCAGGGAATGCAGACCTCAGTCACATGGTACAGCTACCATCTATGGCCACAGAAATTCCAGGGAACATAGACACCAGTCGCATGGTGCAGCCACCACCTGTGGCCATGGAAATTCTGGGGAATGCAGGCCCCAGTCTCTAAAGTATGAACTTCACTGCAGTGAGTGTGGAAGAGTTTCTCTCTGTGCAGAGCTCAGTATCCAGAAGGGAAGTCGGCCCCAGGAATGCCTTCCTCCTCTTCAGAGCTCAGGGCCTAGGGCTGACACCCTTGGGAGGGGTCCTTGTTCAGCAATTGTGCCTGTGGAGGGTCCCCCAACACTCACCGTGCACCTCCTAGGAGCGGAGGCTACAACAGGGAGCCAGAGACCAAGCTCTGCTCAGACAACAGTGAGCTGATGGCCTTCCACTCTAAGTTCAACAGGGACCCAGGGACCAAGCTCTGCTCAGACAACAGTGAGTTGATGGCCTTCCACTCTAAGTTCAACAGGGACCCAGGTACCAAGCTCTGCTCAGACAACAGTGAGCAGATGGCCTTCCACTCTAAGTTCAACAGGGACCCAGGGACAAAGTTCTGCTGAGACAACAGTGAACTGATGGCCTTCCACTCTAAGTTCCAACTGCATGGAATGTGTATTCCATGAATGCTTGTTAAATGAATGATTCATATAAGGTCATCTGTGCTGACCTTTGCTGGTCTGCTGACTGTGAACTTCAGAGCATAGGCCTCATTCCTGGAGCAGCCAGCTCTTCCCAGAGCAACGGCCGCTGCAGGGCAAAGCCCAGAGCTTCTGTCCTGCAGCAACACACTCAGGACCCTGCGCTGGGCACGCTGGGGGCCTCTCCAGCAGAAGATCCCCAGCCCTGACCTTGCAATAACAGTGAACCCCAGAGGAGTCCCAAAGGCTCAAAATCAAGTAAACGTCCATTGTGATTTAACATATCAATTTTAGAAGAAAGGGCATATTGCCACCTCCCTCCTCAAACTAGGGACTATAAATCGATCCATCACCCTAACTGAGACTCTGCCTTAAATTCTGCTAAAACTGCCATCCAAACACGCAAATTTACATTAGTGTTAAGGGAAGAAAAAAAAAACTAAACCAAACACCTGTAAGAAACGGTCAAGTAACCTGTGATACATCAATCCAAAGATTAAACATGAAAACAATGAAGTAGCAAGATATTAAAAGAATATAAACTCTGTGTACATCATGGCCCAAGGTTCTAAAATTACACAGAGACAAAGACTGGAATGGAAGGGGGATATGTTTACAGATACATTTTTTAATTTTTAATTTTTAATATTACTTCTCTAATGTATGATTTGACTAACCAGATAATTCAGCAAAAAATAAAAAACTCAATTATGCCTATAGATAAATATGTAAAGAATCCTTCTCTTTGATGCCAATGGAATTAGTTTGGGTCTGACCTACAGTCTTCAATCTTTTAATTAAGACACAAAAACCATCTTTCAAGCTGTTAGAAAAAAAAAAGAAAAAGATTGAAAACCAGGAGCCCAGAAGAAAAGGACTCGCTATGTATCACAGCGTCTCTCCACGCCTCTCCACCCTGGACAGTGCTCCCTCTTTCCCCATTTTCATACCTACTGCACAAAACACTTAGTAAAGAACTATCTCAATTCATGAGTCACACAGCACAAAGGGCCACTGTCGCTGCCAAACATATCCTGCAGCCCCAAAACGAAGAGGCAACTGGTTCCTTCCTTCCTCAGTGAAGGAAGAATGAGAGGCTGCTGGTTGTAATTTTAAATCTCACACCTCAATGTCTTAGCACTTTCCTGCTTTGTTGGTTTCCAGGGCTTATTAAAATTAACCCCCCCCCCCCCCCGCGGATATTGAAGAAAGAAAGCAGGACGGTTGTGCAGGCTTCCAAGAGGCAGAGCCCTCCTTCCGCGGCCACCTCTGTCTTTCTACCCACAGCAGCCGGGTTTACCAATTAGTCTCCCTTAAAGAGCAGTTTATGCTCATCGCGAACAAATGGATGCAATTGCTTCTTTTGAGATGCAGCAAGTTTTGGGCCCTCAGCAAAAAAAAAAAAAAAAAAAAAAAGAAAGAAAGAAAGAAAGAAAGAAAGAAAGAAAGAAAGAAAGAAAGAAAGAAAGAAAAAACAGGGCACTGGCACAACAGTCATAACCTCTGCGTGGCACACACACAGAAGGAAAATTAAAGCCCTCGAGGCGGAGGCGTTCGGAAAGGGAAGGTGGAAGCAGGAAGGACACCCACAGGATAGAGTGGTCAGAAACAGACCACCTCACCAAAGGGCGCCTTAGACGTTCCAGAGGACAAAATGCCCCTCTTTCCAGGGTAAACACCCATTTGCCAAACTCAGCCAGTGACGGCAAGCAGGAGTTTGCTTTTTTTTTAAGGCGTCTGAGTAACAATGAGAAGAGCAAGAAATGAGCTTAATAATGGGACTGACAGGGCCCTGGGCTGGTGACTCAGCTGATGTGCACAGCATCAAAACCCAGTTCAGGACAGCACTACAACTCACCCCAGCAATCACTGCTTAAAAAATCAGTTATAAAAAAAGACGACCCATTTGAAAGCAGCCAGAGGAGGAAGACAGAGAGTGTCTCACAGAATCCAACCGCTTGTAGCCTCGGAACCATAACAAGAATATGAAACTAGCGGGTCCAGTGTGAGGCAGAACAGAGACGCCGTCAGGGCTCTCAGGAGGCTGAGCAGGAAGCGCATGGCTCAGGCCCTGCAACGCCCTAAGGGTGCCTGGAGCAGCCCACAGGCCTGTGTCCTTCGTGTGGGTTCACCTTCCTAGTTTCCTGGGTAAATTCAATGTACAGCACTTATTCGCCAAGAAAAGAACATTCAAATCAAACTACTGTCATAACTCTGAAGGGCTCTTAACACTCCAGTCCACACGTTCAAAAGCCCACAAATATCAGTGCTGCCACTGTGCAGGCAACAATGTTTTGGATGCATCATGCAGGTAACCAGTAACGATGTTTTCATGTTTTCCGTAGCCATCTCATTCAGGATACTAAAATGATCTGTGACGACTTGATACTTAGTTATCTGTGATTTTCAGATAGATTTAACAAGGCTACCTGGCCAAGAAGGCCTCACCCTCCTGAACCCGGGCACCGGTGCCCTTACGTGCACCCGGGGCCTGGGGAGCGAGTCTCCACCACCTCCCGCTCTTCAATGTTAAATGTCCTCCCGGCGCGCCCGCGTCGTGGGCCCAGGCTCGGCCCCCACTGGAGAGCCCTTTCCACATTACAGGACAGGGGAAGCCCAGAGCCCGCGCTGCGGCGCCGCTGACGTCCCAGAGTCCCCGCTTCCTGGTCCTTCCCGTCCGCGGAGGCTGGCGGGGAGGGCCTGGGACCCATTTTAGTTTTCGGTTTTGTTACGAGCCGGAAGGCGACAGCACATGCGAGCGCAGGAAACCCTTTTTTAAAATCTTCCAGCGGAAACGCGAGGGGCTGCCGGACCGCCTCGGAGACGCTAGGCGGGAACCCAGAGCACCCCGGCCATTTCCTGCTTTGCAGCAGCCGGGACCCTGCCCACGCCGCGCGGGGCCCGAGGCGACAGGAGGCCCACAGGCATCCGGCCGTTTCTTCCTCGACATGCTGGGGGGTGGCGTGGGGCGGAGTTGGGGGGCGGGGGCAACTTAAGAAGTGATCGCGCTGTACCCAGGATTCGGAGGGGAAGCCCGGCCCCATCCTACAGCTCAGAGGCAGAACGACCCCGGAAGGTGCTCCAGGCGACCCCCTCTACCAGGCTCAATTTAAAACATAAACCGGAGAGGGTGGAAAGCTCACTATTTTCCGGATGGAGGTTCCTACCGCCATGTCCCTTCCTCCTCCGCCCCACCCGGCAAGGACCCCGGGGTTGCCTTGCCGGCTCCCGCCGCCCCGCAGGTACCCCTGCCGCTCCCGGGCACGGGCTTCTCCCCAGTTCTTCCCATCGCTTCGCCGCTGTTCTCCCCAGTTCTTCCCATCGCTTCCCCACATTTCCCCGGGTCCTCCCATCGCTTCCCCCTCTTCTGCCCCATTCCCCCATCCCCTTCGCCCTGTTCTCCCCTTCTCCCTCTTCTCTCCTTCTCCGTCCGTCCCTCCCTCGCCGCCCGGAGCGGGGCGCGCACCTTGAGCATGTCCCCCGCTGGTCAGCACGCCGATGGCCTTGCCAGACCCGGAGAGGTGCTCCAGGAACTTCCGCAAGGAGCCCTTGGGGGCCCGGGAGTCGTCCGCGTCCAAGGCGAGGAGGCCGAGGGCAGCAGCTAGTCCGCGTGCGCAGCAGGAAATGGAGACGCTGCGGGGGCGCGCCCGACTCGGAAACGCTGCCCCGCCCGCGCCCCCGCCCGGCCCTAGCGCCAAAGGGCCTTGACGGGCGGGGCCCAAGCGCACAGGAGGGGCTGCAGGGGTGGGGGCGCGGCTAGGGGCAGGGGCAGGGAAAGGGGCAGAGAAAGAGGCAGGGGCTGGCCGGGGGCGGGTGTGGGCAGGAGGACCTACGCGGGGGTCGTCGTAGGTGGCTGCCGCGCCAGCGGTGGGTGAAGTCGCGGAGGCGGGGGTAGCACCACAAGTGGGCGGGGGTCCCTGCGGGTGGGGCCGCGTTGCTGGTGCGCTAGCCTCGCGGGTGGGTTGGAAGACTCTGGTTGGGGCCTTTAGAGATGCCCGGAGCGCCACAGGTGGGGGCAGGGGCAGCGACCGGGAGAGGGGAGACCGCAGGGGGGCGGGGTCACATCGTTCGCTGGGCGGGCCAAGGCAGGGCGGAATAGAACGCCGGGAGCATCTCCGGGTGGGGGGGCAAGGGAGACCGTGAGTGGGCGCGAACGCAGGGGCCGGTGGAAACCCCGCACTTGCGGGGAGCGCCGATGGCGGGGCGGGGTGGAATTGGGGCGCGGAGACCCCACCTGGACGCGGAGGCTCGCGGCAGGCCCGGTAGATCCAGCTGTTGTCAGCACCGAGCCCGGCCGTGCGCACAGCTTCTTGTTGGCTGCAGGATTCCTCCTGGGCCTGCGCTAGGAGCCTCTGCGCGAGGCTTCCTCGATCCCCGCCCCCAAGTTTTCTCTGCAGCCTGAGGTCGGGAAGGACGCCCGGAGAGTGGATCCTCCAGGTGGTGGGAAAAGCTGAGCGCGGCGAGCTTAGCTATGACAAAGCTGCGATTTCCCGGGTCCACGGGGTCTGTGGCGCTCCTGGGTCCCCAGCCCGTCCCGTGGGGAGAAGAATCCATGGGGTGGGGGAGAGTGTCGGGGCGCTACCCTCAGAGACGCCTGGGCGCGCGAAAGTCAGAGTGGGACAGGAGGAGGCGCAACGGGACTGACCTGGCACGGAGGCGGGACGACCCTTCCTCCCTACGTACACTGTGCTGACCTCGGCTGACTTCACTGACCAACTCCACGTGCTGAAATACGCACATCCAAAGCACTGTGCCAGTTGCCCATCCACAGCTTAACAGCCTGGTGCCAGTTACCTGCGATGGGAGAGGGAGCAGCCCCCACAAAAGCACGGGTTTATGGGATCCCGGTTCCTTCAGTGCTCACCCCACGAAGAAGGGCTCCCAAACGGCCCCACTCGAGGGCTTTCCGGAGGATGGTCCTGCGCAGTGGGTGTTTGTTGAACAGATAGGAAACAACAAAAGAGACTAAGAAGAGGTTTGTTCTATGAACCCGGGAAAGTGAAGCAATCGCAAAGGAGAGTCTCACCAAAGGGCAATCCTGGGGAAAAGATGGAGAGGCATGGATTTTTCTTGGATGTGTGCCTCATCCTGGGCCTCATCCCGCTGAGCATCAAATATTCATTGCAAAAGAGGAAAAAAAAAATATGCTGCAGATAGTGCTGGATAGTCTAATCGCTCCCTTGGCCAGAATTAACAGCGAAATTCCTAACCCCTTGTGGTCCTCTGAATCACCTGTCCTATGCACACCCCCATTAAACCACTGAAGTCCAGTTTCTGGGAACTCAGCCAGGAAATGTGTATTTTTAAACAAACCACCTAGGTTGTCCTGATGAATGCAAAGTCAGAGAGCACTGCTCTCATGCAGTGAACCTGAGCATTATTCTATTAAATAAAAGGGAGAGGAGAATCCTGGCTGTCTTAAGGTGGCAGTTGAGTGGCCTTTGCCTTCTGGTGGGCAGAAGAGCAGACTGAGGCTCTAAGCACCTGTACCCACAGCTGGGCTCAGGATCTGTGCTGGAGAATAGAAGGGCTAATATAATTATTCATGCCTTTTTAGAACATGTTACATGTGGAGAAGGTGGGCCACACTGAATTTTATTTTAGCCAAATACCCGTTATCTCCTTATGCAATTGATATTTTTATATTGAACATTAGGGGATTGGTCATTTGTCATCAAATTGTCTGTAATACAGAAAATGATAGATATAACCTAACAGTTCAAATATGATGAGTTAAATAAATGATGGTAAAAATATGCGCTGCAATAATATTTAGTTGCTGTTACCACTACAAAGATATGTGTCTACTGACATGGAAATATGTTCAGGACATACAAATAAGTGAAAAGGCAGGCCTAGACACAGTGCGAGCCTGTGCATGCGTGCGTGTGTGTGTGTGTGTGTGTGAGTCTGCATACATATGTAAATGTTTCTGAGCATTTTATTTCCTTTCTTTTGCTTAGTATAGGCAATGCCATTTTTCTCTGCGATGAACAGGTATTGTTTAGGGAATAGAAATAGTTAATGAAAAACAATAAAATTTAGAGTGTCAAGACCCCCAAGGTTATGGATTATGTTCAAAAGTCTGTCTGTGTATAAGGGCTGGGACTGGGGTCATGGTGGTCACTGACGGTCCTCACACATCTGTTCTTATGAGTTTGGCCCATTGCTCAGTCAGTCAGGGAATTAACATATATTAATATATACCTGCAGCAAAGATGGAAAAGAATAGCTATGGCTTTTTTTTTTTTTTTTTTTTTTTTTTTTGAAAGTCATGTATGTCAATGTTGCTACAACTAGAGGTTTTTTTGTTTTTTTTTTTTTTTAACTTTGGCCTTAGCAATGAATCTTCTAATTCAAGAGGAAGATATTACATGCCGTGCTGACCATACAGCTTCCACCCAGTAGGACCTGAGGTGTGTGTATGTTCTTTATTGTCCCTTGACAGATTACTCCAAAGGCCCACACCAGCACACACTTATACCCCAGGAATGATTACTCCTTGGGCCAGGAGTTCAGGCAGGCTTCACTGGGCCCTCTGCCCCAGGGGCTCTCCAGGGCTGCAGCAGGTGTCTGCCTAGGGCTGCTGTGTCTTCTGAAGGCTCAGGCTCATCAGGGGAGGAGCTGCTTCCATGCTCACTTCTGTGTTGCTGGCAGGATTCTGTTGCTTGCAGGCTGTTGGACTGAAGGCCCCAGTCTCTCTGTGGCATCAGCTTCAGGTTGCCCTCTGCCCTGGGTGCGTGACTGGCTTTGCCAGAACTAGCACCTACCAAGAGCCAGGGGGAGAGTTCCAGTGGACAGAACCTCAGCTCCTCCCAATCCAATCTCAGGAGAGACCGCCATCTCTTTTGCCTGGTTCTATTCATCAGAAGTGAGCCACTGAGTCCAGCCCTCTTCTAGGGTCTGGCTGTGAACACTAGGGGCAGCGGACAAGGGGAGCCACTTGGGAGGGGAGGTGCTGCCTGGGACCTGCCTAGGACAAGGTGAAGGAGAACATGCATAGGGACAGCTGCCCTTCCCACTTCCCCTCAGTGTTGAGCGCAGGAGTTGCCGATGTGCCCTAAAGGAGTTCTGGCATCCCAGGAGGGAAGCAGCTCCCAGCCATGAGGACACCATGACCCAGTGCCCCAGCATGTGGAGCTGCACATTCCAGGGCTACCTGAGCTGCAGCCTCTTCCCCTTCTCTGCTGTCTCAGCCTGTGCATGGAGTGGGCATCTCAAATCTGCAGGGGCCAAACTGAGCTCAGGCCTCTGCACCCCCCACACAACCCCCCACCGCTCAGTCTTCCTCACCTCAGCTCCTGGTGACTCCATCCTCCCACGGGCTCAGGCTGAAGCCTTGCAGTGCTCCTCCACCCTGGCATCTAAGTCCCTCAGGAAAGTCCCTATTGGCTCTTCATTGCATCTGGAGCCACTGGGGCCAGGCCACCACCTTTGACCTGGACCGGAACAGGCTCCCTCCTCATCCCCTGCTCTGCCCCAACCTCCACCCCACCTCCATGTCTCGGGTGTCCTCAGCTTCAAAGTCAGGGTGCACCTATCAGGATGTAATTCAGGCATCTTCTCTGCTGACTCGGTGTCACAGACACCACACAAGCCACACTGGCCTGTCCTCTGGTCCCTTCAGATCCTGGTGCTGCCCAGAGGCCCATGCAGGCACCCGACAACCTCAGACCCAGTCTGCTTTTTCCTCAAACCAGGCCCTCCTCTCCCTACCGACTCTGCCCACTTTCCACAGGTCTGTCCTGCAAGGTCTCCTGCATGTTGAGGCCTCCCCAGATCACCCTCTTAGAAATTTTGGGCTCCATGCACACTCCTGTTCTCTCCCTGCTGCTCTTAAAACATCCTTGTCAGTGTCACACATGGGGCGTTTCACCTATCTGCTGGGCTTCTCGAAAGGTCCCCTGGCTGAACCCTGAATGCCGTGGATTCAGAGATCTTTGACTATTCCCTGCTGCAGTCCCAGGGCAACAGCAGAGCCCAGGACAGAGTGAACCTGTCATGGGTGCTGCTGAATGAATGAATGAAAGAGGGAGTGAGTGAGTGAGTGAAGGAGTAAATGAGTGAGTAAATGAGTGAATGGGTGAGTGAGTGAGTCAGTCAGTGAATGAGTGAGTGAGTGGATGAGGGAAGGAGAAATGAGTGAGTGAGTGGGTAAATGACTGAATGAGTGACCGTGAGTGAGTGAATGAATTGCCAAGGGAGTCAATGAGTGAATGAGTGAGTGAGTGAATGGGTGAGTGAATAAGTGAGTAAGTGAATGAATGAGTGTCTTAGTGAATGAGTGAGTGAATAAGCAAGTGAATAAGTGAGTGAATGAGTGAGTGACCGAGGGAATAAATGAGTGATGAGTGAGTGAGTGAATGAATGAGTGAGTGAGTGAATGAATGAGTGAGTGAGTGAATGAATGAGTGACTTAGTGAATGGGTGAGTGGGTGAATGAGTGAGTGAACAGATGAGTGGGTGAGTGAGTGAATGGGTGAGGGAAAGAGTGAGTGAATGAGTCAGTGAGTGAACAAGTGAATGAGGAAGTGAAGAAGTGAGTGAGTGAATGAACGAGTGAGTGAGTGAATGAGTCAATAAATGAGTGAGTGTGTGAGTAAAGGATGAGTGAATGAATGAGTGAAGAGGTGAATGAGTAAGTGAATGAGTGAATGATTTGAGTGAGTGAATGATTGAGTGAATGAATGAGGAAATGAGTGAGTGAGTGAATAAGTGCGTGAATGAGTGAGTGAATGAGTGAATGGATGAGTGAGTGAAAGGGTGAGTTAGTGAATGACTGAGTGAGTGAATGAGGGAATGAATGAGTGAGTGAATGGGTGAGTGAATGAGTGAGTGAGTGAGTGAATGGGTCAGTGAATGAGTGAGTGCATGAGTAAATGAATGAGCAAGTGAGTAAAAGGGTGAGTGAATGAGTGAGTGAGCGAGTGAAGGAGTGAATGAGTGAATGAGTGAGTGAGTGAATGAGTTAATGAGTGAATGAATGAGTGAGTGAATGAGTGAGTGGGTCGCTCAGAGGAGATGAGGACAGGAGTTGCCCTCTGACTGCTACAGTAGACAGGAGCTGAAGGAGTCTGAAGGGTGGGATGTGCTCACTCGGTACATACACCCTGCTCCACACATCCCCAGAGAAACCTAGTCTCACCAGAGTGGTCGCTTGAGAATTATTAGTAACAACCTTTTTCCCAATATTTCATATATGCAGGATGATTTCTTACTTTCCTTGAAAATGCCAATCGTTTTTTGGACTTGGAATTCTCCACTGCTGGTCCACGCCACTGTATTCTCCCATAGGGGCATCCCTCGAGTTGGAGAAAGAGTCATTCCCAGGAATGGATAAAAGCCAGAAGGGCATCATCAGGTGGGGCACCTTCTCCTAACATCCTCCTCTTCCTGTCTGGGTTACCCTGAGTGACTTGGTTTGGAGGTCTACAAAATGTGGACATATCAAATTTAGATAAAAGCCTAAGCAGTTTAAGAGGTTGCAGTGCTAGCAGGAAGGTCTTTGGCTCCTGGCACCCTCCTCCCCTCCAGTCTCTGCTGGACCCAGGACTCTGACTCCACCTTCGGCCTTGGGGGTTTCCTCCCTTCCTTCCCAGCCACTGAGCTGCCTTGGGCTAATCTGCAACCGCAGAGGCGCAGCACTCCTCCTTTCCTCCTGCCTCTTCCTCTCTTCTCACTTTCCTTCTTCTTCTTTCAGGACTTTGGAAAGTCCAAGAATAAGCAAAACTGTAGACCAGAAAACGCTGCCTTGAGCCCATTCCCCTCCCAGCAGCTTCCCTTCAGACTCCTTGATCTTTAAAACTTATTTTGCTTCGTATCTAGATGCTAAACTTTATATAGAAAACAGGTGGAGTTGGTTTCTTGGCCGGGTACAGTGACTCACACCTATAACCCCAGCACTTTAGAGGCCAAGGCGGAATGATTGCTTGAGGTCACATGTTTGAGACTAGCCTGGGCAACACAGGGAGACCTCGTCTCTACAAAAATTCAAAAAAAAAAAATTGCCTGGAGCGATGGCACATCTGTAGTCCCAGGTACTTGGGAGGTGGAGGCAGGAGGATCACTTGAACTCAGGAGTTTGAAATAACAGTGAGCTATGATTATATCACTGCACTCCAGCTTGAGTAAGAGAGTGAGACACTCTCTCCTAAAAAAATAAAAATAAAAAGTGCTGGAGTCCATATCCAAGCCCACAGCCAATTGCGACATGTAGATCTTTTATTTTTATAATCCGCCTCTCTTGTCTAAGTGCCAAATGACACTTTCATTGTGTGCAACTACTTCCACTTTTGACTGGCTTCTCTTTCCTTATGTATTAAGAATCAGGTTGCATAGAGTTCTGAGAAAATAAAATAATAAATCAGCTGCGTGCCATGGCTCATGTCTATAATCTCAGCACTTTACGAGGCTGACACAAGGATTGCTTGAGACCAGGAGTTTGAGACCAGCTTTGGCCACATAACCAGATCCTGTCTCTACAAAAAATAAAAATAAAACGTTAGCAGGACATGGTGGCACACCTGTAGTCCCAGCTACTCAGGTGGTGGAGGCCTGAGGATTGGCTCGAGCCTAGGAGGTTGAGACTGCAGTGAGCCGTGATCATACCACTACACTTTGGCCTGAGTGACACAGTGCGACTCTATTTCTAAATAAATAAATAGTATAATATAATATAATATAATATAATATAATATAATATAATATAATATAGTTTAAAAACAAATGGAAGCTTCCCAAGACTTTGATACAGAAACAGGTTGCCCTGAACCAATTAAAATTAATGTCCAAAAACTGGAAAGAAATGAAAGAAAGAAGTTGGATTATTTCTGTAAAGTATGAGGCCACTACAAGTTTTACTTTCTCTAGGACATTTTCTCAGTGGTGTCAACTGAAGTCCATTTCACAGAATGACTTCATCTCCTGAGCACATTGGAGAATGATGATTAAAGAGACTTCCTGGCACTCCTGATATTTTTAGTGTCACATGGAAGCAGCAAGAGTCATATGTGTGAAATAGGTGGTATTAAAGCGGAAGACATTGGTTTGTTCTTTCATGAACATCATCGGAACATTTCTCTAACGACTAGCGTTATGTCAGAAAATGGGGAGAGAGAGATGGTTGTTTATTGGCAAATAAGTGACATAAATTTCCCAGTTAGAAAAACAATCATGATTTTAGCCTTGTCAGATGAAGTCAGATATGCCCTATGCTTCAGTTATGGAATGCTACCTCTGAATATTGATTGACAAGTATCTTCCACAGACCTGTGACCTGTTGCTGTGTATAAGCTTGAATTCATAACTACCAGTCCTTGAAGCTCCCTTGCTGCCTGCGCTGAACTGAAGTGGCTCCCGACTGAGGCATTCAAGGGAAAACCCACTGAAATATTTGAAACCACCGCCATGAACAAGAATGCTCTTCCTGTATGCTAGGATGTACACCCAGAGCGTTATCTCGTTAGTTGTACATGCCAGCATCCCACAGGATCTTTTACCTTTTTTGGGTGTCAACTTCGAGATTCTGATGTAAGCTGCAGACCTCTTCCTCTTCCAGGTGGGCTGGAGGAGAAGGCTGGGCTGGAGGGGAAGGCTGGGCTGGAGGAAAAGAGTGGGCAGGAGGGAAGGGTGGGCTGGAGGGGAAGGGTGGGCTGGAGTAAAATGGTGGGCAGGAGGGGAGAGAGGGAACCTGTGGTCTTCCTCAGGTTGCAAGAGAAAGAGAGCAGATGGGGAAGGATCAGTTATGTCTTCATCTCACATGCTGTAAATCAGTCCTCTACATAAGCCTTTATATAAGATAAGGTGAACGTAGACCAGCTTCCTGTGGAGATGTAGCTATCTGTAGCTATCTGCTTAGGAACAAAAGGAAAGGCAGTTTCTTGCATGATTCAGCTTCCAACTTAATGATATTTTTCCGTTTTGGCTGTGAGTTGGGGTCCCGAGGCTTTGTTTTTCCCTGTACACTATATTGTATGTGAAAATTGTTGTTTGGGACCTAAAGTTGTTTAGTTACTCCACCTGTATCCGTTAGCTCAATTTCCATTTGGAGTGGCTTCTGGAAGGCTGGAATTGAAATCCACCAGGGCCCATTTCAAGGTGTTCCCAACATTGCCTGGGAAAAAGGAGCCCGGATACGCTTCCCTGTGGATGCAGGTCAGTCATCATAATGCACAGAAACAGCACTGACCTCAGCCTGGAGCCATCATCCTGAAAGGGGATTCTTCTCAGCTCGGGCCCAAGACTGATCCCCGAGAAGTGGCCGCTCTATCCCTGAACCCTTCTTGCTTATGTCTCCTTACTTCCTAGTGATCACGGCATTCTGGCTCAGAATGCCTCAGGCCTATCCCACTGGAAGCTGCCGAGGTGCCTCCTGTCACTCAGGACGCCCGGCACAGCAGCAGGATCAAGGGACCAGCAGGGAAGAGGCTGCAGTGATTTGGGGCAACAGCCCGAAAGTCACCTGGAGCCTGGTGGGAGGTGGTCCCACCTCCTCCCCAATATTAGGTCCCAGAGAAAATGACAATATGAGCAGCTCATGTCATCATTATTAGCAGAGTCTTTTTATTCTTTCCTTAATTTTTTGCCATTAAATGGAGCTCTATATGCTCATTATCCTTTTTCTTTTTTTTTTTTTTTAGACAGAGTCTTGTTCTGTTACCCAGGCTGGAGTGCAGTGAAGTGATATCGGCTCACTACAAGCTCTGCCTACCGGGTTCACGCCATTCTCCTGCCTCAGCCTCCCAAGTAGCTGGGACTCCCAGCCGCCACCCCCGGCGCGCCCCACTGGCTCCTGGGAGCCCCATCGCCGGGGGTGCAGGCATCCCCTGCGATCGGGCTCCCAGCCGCCACCCCCGGCCCGACCCCCTGGCTTCTGGGAGCCTTGTGGACTCACAGCCTCTTTCTGATATTGTGAGTAATATCATCTCCCCATCTGAAAATTTTCAACTCCTTCTCAGACGATTGTACACCCCCAGTGTGCACACCCTCAGAGGGAGTAACCCCCCTCTGTATTAGGAGTCATATCAGCCTCTTCTCCCTGAATATTCAGAACAGTATCTCACAGGTGTTTCTACTTCCAGTGATACTGATTGTCATTTCCTCCTCTCCCAAGCAGAAGATCGAAACACTATCACGGGGGGGGTGTACACCATTTCTGATATAGAAATTAACATCATTCTCTCCCCGGTGGATATCAGGAACAAGTATATTAATCATTAATATTAATAATTATATTAATACTAATAATTATTATTGATACTAATGATCACAATAAAGAGAGTAAAAATTAATACTGGCTTAAAATGGTAATGATTTGTAATAGTTATTATTAGGCACCCCCCGCGATCGGACCCCAGCCGCCACCCCCCGGCCCCGCCCCCCTGGCTTCCGGGAGCCCCATCGCCGGGGGTGCAGGCACCCCCCACGATCGGGCCCCCAGCCGCCACCCCCGGCCCGCCCCCCTGGCTTCCGGGAGCCCCATCGCCGGGGGTGCAGGCACCCCCCGCGATCGGGCCCCCAGCCGCCACCCCCGGCGCGCCCCCCTGGCTTCCGGGAGCCCCATCGCCGGGGGTGCAGGCACCCCCCGCGATCGGGCCCCCAGCCGCCACCCCCGGCCCGCCCCCCTGGCTTCCGGGAGCCCCATCGCCGGGGGTGCCGGCACCACCCGCGATCGGGCCCCCAGCCGCCACCCCCGGCCCGCCCCCCCTGGCTTCCGGGAGCCCCATCGCCGGGGGTGCCGGCACCCCCGGCGATCGGGCCCCCAGCCGCCACCCACGGCCCGCCCCCCTGGCTTCCGGGAGCCCCATCGCCGGGGGTGCCGGCACCCCCCGCGATCGGGCCCCCAGCCGCCACCCCCCGGCCCACCCCGCTGGCTTCCGGGAGCCCCATCGCCGGGGGGTGCCGGCACCCCCCGCGATCGGGCCCCCAGCCGCCACCCCCGGCCCGCCCCCCTGGCTTCCGGGAGCCCCATCGCCGGGGGTGCCGGCACCCCCCCGCGATCGGGCCCCCAGCCGCCACCCCCCGGCCCGCCCCGCTGGCTCCTGGGGGCCCCATCGCCGGGGGTGCCGGCACCCCCCGCGATCGGGCCCCCAGCCGCCACCCCCGGCCCGCCCCGCTGGCTCCTGGGGGCCCCATCGCCGGGGGTGCTGGCACCCCCCGCGATCGGGCCCCCAGCCGCCACCCCCGGCCCGCCCCGCTGGCTCCTGGGGGCCCCATCGCCGGGGGTGCCGGCACCCCCCCGCGATCGGGCCCCCAGCCGCCACCCCCGGCCCGCCCCGCTGGCTCCTGGGGGCCCCATCGCCGGGGGTGACGGCACCCCCCGCGATCGGGCCCCCAGCCGCCACCCCCGGCCCGCCCCGCTGGCTCCTGGGAGCCCCATCGCCGGGGGTGCCGGCACCCCCCCGCGATCGGGCCCCCAGCCGCCACCCCCCGGCCCGCACCGCTGGCTCCTGGGAGCCCCATCGCCGGGGGGTGCCGGCACCCCCCCGCGATCGGGCCCCCAGCCGCCACCCCCGGCCCGCCCCCGCTGGCTCCTGGGAGCCCCATCGCCGGGGGTGCCGGCACCCCCCCGCGATCGGGCCCCCAGCCGCCACCCACGGCCCGCCCCCCTGGCTTCTGGGAGCCCCATCGCCGGGGAGAGGACGATGTTAATTTCTACATCACAGACGGTGTACACCCCCCGTGATAGTGTTTCGAACTTCTGCTTGGGAGAGGAGGAAATGACAATCAGTATCACCGGAAGTAGAAACACCTGTGAGATACTGTTCTGAATATTCACGGAGGGAGAGGCTGATATGACTCCTAATACAGAGGGGGTTACTCCCTCTGAGGGTGTGCACACTGAGGGTGTACAATTGTTTGAGAAGGAGTTGAAAATTTTCAGATGGGGAGATAATATTACTCAAAATATCAGAAAGAGGCTGTGAGTCCACAAGGCTCCCAGAAGCCAGGGGGGCGGGCCGGGGATGGCGGCTGGGAGCCCGATCGCGGGGGGTGCCTGCACCCCCGGTGATGGGGCTCCCAGAAGCGACAGTTGGAAGAGTATCACATGGGGTTGTACAGTGTGTGTCATACTGAGATTAATAACTGGGTGTATTTCCACCCTGTGCCACATTGCGAGTAATATCAGCCTGTCCCCTCCGTGGATATTAGAAACAATATCCCAGACTGGGTGTACGCCTCCTGCTGTACAGAGTGCAGTATCATCCTCTCCCTCCCAGGATAGTAATTACAATATCACTGGGCGGGAGCACGCAGCCTGCGAATTATTATCATCCTCTCCCACTCCGTATACTAGGAACAATGTCTCAGAAGAGCTTTACCCTCAGTGCCATATTCGGATTAATAGCATAGGCGTCTTCCGGGAATATTACGAATAATATTACCGGGTAGCTATCCATTCATTGTTATGTTTGGAGTCATGTGATACTCTAGCCTCCTTATATTAGGATCAGTGTCACGCGGTGAGCGTACACCTAGTGTGATATTAAAACTAAAAATCCTGCTTTCCGACCCTGG